>NW_028270147.1:39517714-40143548 GCF_037043375.1 Chiloscyllium plagiosum | reverse complement strand
GATACTCAAGCTGTGGCCTAACCAAAACTCTGTACACTCCAACATAATCTTCTTGCTCTTATAAGCTATGCCACAGATAAAAACAGAA
Organism: Chiloscyllium plagiosum; assembly: GCF_037043375.1. NCBI lineage: Eukaryota > Metazoa > Chordata > Chondrichthyes > Orectolobiformes > Hemiscylliidae > Chiloscyllium > Chiloscyllium plagiosum. The sequence continues at coordinate 40,143,460 of NW_028270147.1, read as the reverse complement.
ATGCATAGAATGTCCTGGAAGAGATTGAGAAAGGAGAATGTACATTCAGTGAGCTTATGAATTAAGGTAGGAACAGTATACTTCATATGGGTGGCATGGTGGCACAGTGGTTAGCATTGCTGCCTCACAGTGCCAGAGACCCGGGTTCAATTCCTGCCTCAGGCAACTGTCTGTGTGGAGTTTGCACATGCTCCCCGTGTCTGCGTGGGTTTCCTCTGGGTGCTCCAGTTTCCTCTCTCAGTCCAAAAATGTGCAGGTCAGGTAAATTGGCCATGCTAAATTGCCCGTAATGTTAGGTGAAGGGGTAAATGTAGGGGAATGGGCCTGGGTGGGTTGCACTTCAGCGGGTCAGCGTGGACATATTGGGCCGAAGGGCCTGTTTCCACACTGTAAGTAATCTTAAAAAAAAATCACTTTTGTATTCCTGATGTTTATCAGGGACACAATTTTTTTTTTAAAAACTGAGATGTTTTTCCTTCAGTTCTAATAGGTATAAAATGATAGAAAATTGCACACCACCAAATCGCTTGCACTTCCTTGATAATATGTCAAAAGGGACTATCTCCGCTTGAAAGACATTGCCAAAACATTTGCTTGTTTTGCAAAGTGTTAGGATGGAGATAGGAAAAAGTAACAAGCAATAGAACATTATCCCTATGTTTATTTAGAAAAGTGTATGAATACTTTAAATAGATGAGTATTTTAATCACTAAGGAATTTACATTTCTTTTCAAAAAGAACAAGTTGCATTTGCAATTACCTGCTTGCAATTTGGTTTGAAATCTCTCTTCCAAAAAAAATTTGTTATACTTCCTCTGCCTTTCTTTCTGCATTGGTTGTTGTGAATGGAATTTAATTTGTTACTTAAATCAGTTTTTAAACTGTGTTTACTAAAACATCTATATTTTAGAATGGAGAAAAATATCAAATTTAAAAGAAGCCTATTGTTATTTGCCATTGGAATAATTTGGATGCTTGTTTCCATGATTGCAGCAAACTAGTTTTAATGAACTTGCTGTCACATTGTTGATTTCTCTTGTTTTCTGTATTTAGATGAAACTACCTAGCTCAGTTGGACAGAAGAAGATCAAAGCCATTGAACAGATGCTGACAGAGTTGGGAGTTGGTAAGCAAAGAAATGGATATCGTTATTTTATTGATTACTTTCTGCTAAAGAAGTATGTGCACATTGATCACGCTATTACAATGAATTTTGAACAGTATATTACCAGTCAAATTATGTCAGTGACTATTTAATGTAAAGGAAAGGGATGTTCTGAAACAAGTAAATACATTTTGAGATAATTGCTGAGAAAAGGAAATCTGGCGTTGTTATGTTCAGTAGTTTTGAAGGCGCAGTAACATCTCTTTAACATCTAAAAGGGAGTGGGTGAGACAATCATTTTTTTTAAAATTTACTCATGGTCTGTGGTATTGTTGGCAAGGTCAGCAGTTGTTATGTGACCCAATTGCCCTTGAGAAAGTACTGGTGAACCATCTCTAACAGCTGCAATCCACAGGGGCTAGGTATGCCTACATTGTTATTAAGAAATGAGCTCCAGCATTATGAGCCAGCGACAGTGAATGAATACAATATCTTTCTAAGTGACATTTGGTGTGGCTTGGAGGGGCAACTTGAAAGTGGTGCTCGTGTCCATTTACTTCCTTATCTTTCTAGCTGGTGGTGGTCACAGGCTTGGAAGGTGCTGTGGTGTGTTCCTGCAGTTCATCTTGTAGAGAGAACACACTGCAGCCATTGTGTGCTGGTGGTGGGAGTGATTGAGTATTGAAGGTGATGAATAGGGTGCCAATCAAGTAGGCTGCTTGTTCTGGACAAGAGCATCCAGAAAAGTGGAGAGTATTCCATCCCACCCCTGACTTGTGGACAGGCTTTGGGGATGCAGGAGGAGAGTTACCTGCCATAATTCCTAACCTTTGCAGCTGTAGCCACGTTATTGGTATTGCTAGTCCTGTTTAGTTTCTGGTCAATGGCAATCCCCAGGATGTTGATGGTGGAGACTCAGTAATGGCAATGTCATTGAATATCAGGGTAGATGGTTAGATTCTCTCAAATTAAAGATAGTAATTGCCTGATATTTGTGGTGCAAATTTTAATTGCCACTTATTTGCCCAAGCCTGGATGTTGTCTAGGTCTTGCTGCATTTGGACACAAATTGCTTCAGTATCTGAGGAGTTGCAAATGGTGCTGAACCTTGTACAATCATCAGCGAACACCCCCATTTCTGAACTTCTTACGAAAGGAAGGTCCTTGAGGTAGCTGAAGGTGGTTGATCCTAGGATACCACCCTGAAGAACTCCTGCAGTAATGTCCTGAGACTGTGATAATAGAGCTTCACAATCCACAACTATCCTATGATTCCTACTGCATTGAATATATTATTGAAGTACCAGCCTGTGTGCATAAATTTGCCCTGTATCTTGTCACACTAAACCTGACATGGGTGACAAGGTGTTCTGAAATCTTTCTTTCCTAAGGAAAAACAAATTGAATGGTGTTGATGGTCAACAGTATATGTTAAGGCCCTTAAGGAATGATATGAATCACATATACAGAATCATGTAGTCACACATCCATTGTCACATAATTGCAGTGTACAAATAGTTATTTGTATGATATTCCGGGCAGTTACCAGCAACACTGTTACATTTTTCAGGTGATCCATAAATAAATCTTTAACTCCTAAAATATATTACAAAATGCAATAACATTTTTTTATCTCAAGAGAGTCTTCACCAATAAATGGCTCGAATGCTTTGATTAAAATGCTTCAACCTATGACCTCTGCATTTAATCAGTAGGATATGACTGCTTGCTGCCAGGCTGCATAATTTTTTTTATCGTAGAATCTGACTCAAGAAAAATATGGCGAACAAATCGTTAAAGCAACTTTTTTCACAAAGGTTTTCAATACTAAATACACTAATATGGGCATACTGACTTATAAAATGCTGGTTTGATAAATAATAGATATTGGTAAGTCATAGTAAAATGTTATTTGTTGTGTTGTAGAAAATGAATATGTGTAAAATCAACATATAGTTTTTTGTTCAGAATGGTAGAATATTGGTGCTGTTGAGTCTCTCGGGCAATTTAATTGATAGTCAGAAGTTCTGACATATTGACTTTTCGGCTGATATAAACCATGCCTTGCTATTTATTGTCTTACAACAACCTCTTTATGTCATGTTTTCAACAGTATTTATATAAATCCTCATTGTTTTAGATGTTATGAAAGTATTGACATATTTTGGTTGATAATGATTTACAGATCTAAACCCAATGCCTACTGAAGAGATTGTACACATGTTCAACGAACTCCGCAGTGATTTGGTGTTATTGTATGAACTGAAGCAGGCATATGCTAATTGTGAATATGAGCTTCAAATGTTAAGACATCGATATGAGGCACTGGCAAAGGCAGGGACAAACAGCTTGGCATCTGGAGAAGGTTTTGGCATTGATGGACCAATGGGAACTGTGGGAACCAGTACTGAAGAAATTAAGGGGGAAGGAAAAGATCAATTCATTGATGTTGTTGGAGCTGCACCTCTCACACCAAACTCGGTAAGTACTGATTTGAAAATGTTCAGCAAACTTTTGATTTGTAGATGGCTAACAAAATAATAATGTCTACTATGGGAAAATGTTGGAATCTATTATAAAGGTCATATTAAAAGCAGATTTAGATTTAAAATATAACCAAGCAGAGTTAACATGGCTTCGTGGAGGGGCAGTCATGCCTGACAAAATGTTTAGAGCTCTTTGAGGAAGTATAAGCAAGAGTGATAAAGGAGAGCTAATAGATGTAATATATTTGGATTTCCAAAGAGACAGTTTCATGAGGCAGTTGTGACCGTGGCAAAGATTAGCAGTAAGTTAGAGAATTGAGAGAGTTTTAAAAAGTAATAACGGATGACTTAAAAGGGAAGAATAGACTTTGAGGACAAAGTAGCAAGTAATTTCAAAATGGAAAGCAAGAGCTTCTTTAAACGTATAAAATTGAAAAAAGAAGCTGAGTTGAACAAAGTGAATATTCTTCTAAAAGATATGGTACCACACTTGGGGCTACTTACTAAGATGAGTTAATGGTGTTGGGAGTATTGTATTAGCATGGATAGAAAATTGGCTATCTGATAGAAGACAGAGTTGGGATGAAGGAGGCATTTTCAAGATGGCACCCTGTAACTAATGGAGATCCACCAGTATCAATGCTGGCTAGAATTATTTCAAAATGTATTAATATTTGGATGAATGAAGTGAATGCATGATTGCCAAGTTTATGGATGACAAAAAAATAGGTGGGAGGATGAGTGGTGAGGATGACAGAGCCTATGTAGAAATACAGACAGGTTGACTGGAGTGGGTGAAAACTTGGCAGATGGATTATAATGTGGTCAAATGTGAGCTTATGCACTTTGACAAGAAGAATAGAGCTGAATATTATTTAAATAGAAAGCGCCAGGAGAATATGACAACACAGAGGTATTTGGGGATCCTCATGCATAAATGGTACATATAGGTTCAGGTGATCGGGAAGACAATTGGCAATTTCAAAGGGAACAGAATGTTATAATAGGAGGATCTTGCTAAAATTGAATGTTGAGCATAACAGCACAACTCCATGTCTCCACTACACTTTGTGTCTTTTACATGATCTAAAGCACAAATTCAGGTCTGTTTTAGCATTTTCAGCTTTCTTTGAAGCATTTGGCTAGCTTTTGTCAATTTGCTAGGTTGACGTGTGCTGCCATAGAAAAATTCAAAAAAACAACATTAATTCAGTATATGTCCTGCTTCAATGAGCTGTTCTGTGGAGTGTTTACAAGTTTGTGCTCCTAATTTGTTATACAGAAGAGCTTTAGGATCTTAAAGATTCTGAATGAAAGCCAAAATGAAGTCTGAATTGCTAATTAATTGTATGCTTAACACCCACATGTTCTCTGCCAACACAATTGTTAAACCACAGGGATTGTAGAAAATGTGGAATTTTTTGAGTGAAATATAAAAGTTAAAAGTTTAAAAGACCAGACCTATTCAGAAAGCTTGCATTCCTCTCAGCAGCTGTAACAACCTCTGCTCATGCCAACAGTTCTTCACTTCTGTTTCATGTCTGTCACTTTTGCTGGCTATTTTCAAAAGGGTCAGATTCAACTTAATGCACTCTTTGCTTTTAATCTTATGTGGTTTTTCCAAGACAGCCAGTGCCAGGATACTTAATGTATACTTTCTTGTTGGTTTTCTTTGCCAAGTGTATCAAGTAGCTTTTCCTCAAATTAGTTTGCACCCAGTAGAAGACAGAGCTGAAAATGTGTTGCTGGAAAAGCGCAGCAGGTCAGGCAGCATCCAAGGAGCAGGAGAATGTCGATTCTCCTGCTCCTTGGATGCTGCCTGACCTGCTGCGCTTTTCCAGCAACACATTTTCAGTTCTGATCTCCAGCATCTGCAGTCCTCGCTTTCTCCCAGTAGAAGACAGTCAAAATTGCCTTATCTTCCATGATTTGGGCACTCATCCTCCTTTAGTGAAGGCAGATGTGCACTTGAATCTTCTTGAATAGCACCTTTTGGTATATTTAAAGAATATTAATAGATCCCTATTATATATGTTTTATCAATCAGCATAAAATCATACAGAATGTCACTTTTGAAAATTTGGAAGTGGAGATATCCTGCAAGCCATTTTCAGTGATGTAAAAAATAGTTAAAATGTTAAATACAGCTCTGACCTTTACTGGCTGATTAAACAACGAGAATGGCATTAGATTAGAATAAGATTGAAGGTCAAACCAATTCACTGTACAACCATTTTAGAGTGCTTCTAAAATTGTTTTTAACATTACCTCCCCTTGTACCTCACAAAAATGCAATTTTGCCAGTACTTTGAGAAAACAAGAATTGACCTAATCACAGTAGCTTGGTAATTCTTCAACTGTTTGAAAACTTTGAGGTGTTGTGCACCTTTGGAAATGCCAATTGTAGTGTTTTAAACCTCTTTAATGTGCATGTCGGGCAAGTTGAATTGGAATCTGGAATCTTACCGTACAGAAGGAAGCCATTTGATCCATTGTGTCTGTACCGGCTCCTGAAAGAGCTACCCAGCTAGTCCCACTCTCCAGCCCTATCTCTGTAGCACTGTCATTGCATCATTTTCAAAAGAGGGTAGAAGGGTTAATCGAGGAGTAAGAATGGGCTGAGGTTCTTGAATTTGAACGGATCTCTGTATGTTTAAAAGTAGACTTTCTTAGCGAATGGGAGAAAGAAAATGGTAGCTAATGTAGGAAATGCGTAACATGGTATCTACTTTGAGAGTGGTGCAAGGAGAGATTTGACAAGTTGTTTAATCTGAAAAACACTGGTGTATTACCAGAGAAATTAGAATTTTATTGAATGTTTAAACTCCCTAATTAACATTAGAACTTTAACTGGCAAAGAATATCCAACAGACAAGTGAGTCATTTTGTGAGAGATGCATAAAGATTTAACATAAAACTAAAACTAACTCCTTTGATTCCTCTTCATTACAAACCATTGTCCAATCTTCAATTTGATTTTCCTTCCAAAGTCCTGGAAGGTGTTACTAATTTTCAAATGCATACCCATTTTTCTTTCAAACGTCATTTACAGATCTCTAGTCTCATTTTCATCCTTCTCACAGCAATAGCCTGTGTCAAATTCACAAATGAATCTTTCATGATTGTGGTAGACTGTTCCTCCATATCCTTAATGTATCTGAAACGGTGCTCAAAACATAAAGTCACCATATTCCTGAGGAACATAGGACCGCTCTCGCAGTAGAGAGATATATCGATTGTGGTGGTTTAATCTAAGGGTGACCACCTCTCAAGCAAGGGACGGTTGAGAAGAAGATGCAAAAGCACCTCATGTTTTCAAACGCTTGAAAAATTACCGAGCAACCACAATTAGGTCAGTTCTTGTATTTTCAAAAGACTTTATGGTGACCTCAACTAGTATTGTTGGTGTTATTGTGTATCCAGCCAACTGAGCTAACCAATCAGGCTTAAAGGGCCGAATGGCCTACTTCTGTTTCTAATTTATGTGTTCGTTGTAATAAATCTGTTCATTTTAAAAAGTAGCCCTTGAGTAAATCTCAAGAAGAGCTCTCGCTAAACAAAAATAATCTTGATCTCCTGTCTGTATCCTTTGACTTGGTTGAACATACCATTCATCTTTTCATTATCCAACTGAGTGGGATTGACTTTGCCAGGATCTATTCCTGTCTAATCTATCAATACCAGGCTTCTCATTCAAGTCCCACATGGCTGTGCCTGGAATCCTTCAAATGTCTCAAAAACAGCATCAGAGAATCTAATGTCAGAAACTATGTAAACCTTTACCCTTCCACTGCATCTGTTTTGTTGCACTGCTTGTCTGAAATCCAGTATTGGATAAAAATTAGAGAATATGAAATAGGGATAGGTGATGCAATTCATTAAGACTCCTCTGCCATTGAATAAAACCTTGGTTGATCTGCTTTTGTCTCCACTCCACTTTCCTGCCTGTTTGCCAAAGGTGTGGACTTCTCTACAATTCAGAACTTTATCACAACCTTGAATATCTTCAATGACTTGGCCTTCACAACAGTCTGAGAGAACAAATGCATCCACAGTATCATCTTAACTGAATCCCTTATTCTGAAATCATACCTCCTAGATTTCCCCATGAGGCGAAACATCCTGTTAGCATGGCTTACATCCTTAAATCTTATGCCTCTCATTTTTCTAAACGCTGACAAAGCTAACTGGTCTATGGTGTTTTGCTTTCTGTCTTCCTTGTTTGTTGAATAAGGTTATTACATTTGCAATTTTCTAATCAGCTGGGATCTTTCCACGATCTAGAATGTTAGAAAATTGCAACCAAATTATTTCTCCAATTTATTTTAAGACAGTAGGCCACCAAGTACAGGGGACCTGTTATCCTTCAGTTCTACTAGTAAAATTCTTTCTTCTGTAACAATTATTTTAATTCCTCTCTCCCTTCTGTACTGCAATTTTCTATCATCGTGAAGACAAATACATATGTTAACAGTCTGTTGTTTTCATTGTTTCCCATTCCTAACTCCCAACTGCATCCTCTGAGAAACCAGCTTTTATTTTCGAAACTCTCTTCCTTTTATATACTATATTTGTAGAACCTGTTCTTAATATCTGTTTCTTTAGTGTTTGCTAGTTTATACTCATCTTTTTTTAAAAAATCTGGAAAGGTATGTTACTTTGGAAGTTTTGCTGTGTGGTAGAATTGCCAACAAGAATCCATGTTTTCTCATTTATGGTCCAAATAATGAAATTTTGCAGCATATGGTCCATTTACTAGCATTTCCAGCTGGGCAAAGGTTCTGAAATAAAATTCTTCTAGGGAAAATGTTAGTTGAAACAATGCAGGGGTTTTCATTTTGACTTTTTGAGGTGTCGGCAGATATAATACCCTAGATGAAATGCGAACAAGCTCATGGTAACCATCATGCATCCCAGATGAATTGAGATTTCCTTTAATTGTCATGTATTATTATTAATTATCATTTACATTTCGAGTATTGGGCACAGTTTTGGGCCCCATATCTTAGGAAGGATGTACTGGCCCTGGAGCGTGTTCAGAGGGGATTCACGAGAATGGTCCCAGGAATGAAAACCTTACAGATGAGGAAAGTTTCAGGACTCTGGGTCTATACTCGAAGGAGTTTAGAAGGATGAGGGTGGATCTTATTGATACTTAGAGAATACTCTGGCCTGGATAGTGTAGATGTTGGAAAGATGTTTCCATTGGTCGGAGAAACTAGGACCTGAGGGTACAGCCTCACAGTAAAAGGAAGACCTTTTTAGAATGGAGATGAGAAGAAGCTTCTTCAGCTGGAGAGTGGTGAATCTATGGAATTCATTGCCTCAGAAGGCTGTGGAGTCTAGGTCATTGAGTACATTTAGGACTGATTGTCAAGGGGATTAAGGGTTACAGTGAGAGAATGGGGTTGAGAAACTTATCAGCCATGATTAAATGGTAGAGCAAACTCGATGGGCTGAATGGCCCAATTTCTGCACCTATGTCTTATGGGTCTTAGTCACTTTTTCACCTCCATTGTTTGATCCATACTGGTAGACCAATTAATGTATTTGTTTTGTCGAAAACGTCAGTGTGGAAAGGAGATCTTCACTTTTCTTAGAAAGTAGTTATTCGTGTGGCAGTGTTGTTTCATTGCTACTGGTTTAAGATCACATTTCTAGCTGGTGTCTGACTTTTATGAGTTAATTTAGAGATGTTCCTGGCCATGCAAATTGTTTGATGCATGCTATCTTACATCCTGATTTTTGATTTTACAGAGGAAGCGAAGAGAATCTGCATCAAGCTGTTCTTCAGTAAAGAAATTGAAGAAACCGTGAACTCGTTTGAAAGGCTAGGAAGTCGACAAAATGTGGTTAAACGGATCTCTCACCACATAGCAGTTATGCTCCTGCATTTTATTCAGAAAACACCACCGGAACCCCAGGAAATCAGGCACATCAGTGAACGTACTGTTGATAAATTATCTGGTGGTGGTTAGGAAGTAACAAGTACCTTCTCCATAACATCAAAACAAAACGGCTAGGCCATTTCCTAGAGAAGTTCTACAATACCCTAACAGGACTTCATTAATGAGACAAATTTATTCACAAAATGGATCACAGTGCTTTTAATATTTGTATAATTATGTTCTCTTTGTAAGGTTTTGTTCTCTTTGGTACAGGGCAATGAAGCTATCACTGAGTGAAGATCACTCGCATGATCTTATTTTTATTACAATTTTTCAATTTGACGAAGAAAGATTACAAATATATGCCATGTTAAATTACTAGAAAGTGTACAAAAATTACAAAACATTTATGGTAATGGAGAAAATATCAATATAGAATAAATGACTTTTAAAAAAAAATGTTTGCAATATTCACTGTCATTTGAAGTCTGGTATTAGAATTCCCTGTCTGACATGTAATAGTTTCTTTAGATTGCTAGTTTAGAGTTAAGGGGGATTACAGACATCTTGTGCACTCATTGTCGTGTGACTCTTCCTCTAATATTTTTGTCAAGTTATAGTATTAGTTTTGCTTGGATCATTACCAGACACCACATTTCCATCATGTTTTTCCTTTGATTTAATGAACTTGCATGCTTGGTCATCCTAAGTTGTTAAGGCTATTAACTTCTCAATTTTGTTTCCAAAAAATATTTCAAGTTTATTAAGAGGGAAATCAGGAAGGAAAAAAGGGGACATGACATAGCTTTGGAAAATAGAGTTAAGGAGAATCCAAAGAGATTTTATAAATGCATTAAGGACAAAAGGGTAACTAGGGAGAGAATAAGGCCCCTCAAAGATCAGCAAGGCAGCCTTTATGTGGAGCCACAAGAGATGGGGGAGATACTAAATGAATATTTTGTATCCGTGTTTACTGTGGAAAGGGGCATGGAAGACATAAAATGTAGATAAATAGATGGTGACATCTTGAAAAATGTCAATATTACAGAGGAGCAAGTGCTGAATGTCTTGAAAAGCATAAAAGTGGATAAATCCCCAGGATCTGATCAGGTGTACCTTAGATCTCTGTGGGAAGCTAGGGAAATGATTGCTGGGCCTCTTGCTGAGATATTTGAATCATTGATGGTCACAGGTGAGATTCCAGAAGACTGGATGTTGGCTAACGTGGTGCCACTATTTAAGAAAGGTGGTAAGGACAAGCCAGGGAACTATAGACCAGTGAGCCTGAAGTTGGTGGTGGGCAAGTTGTAGGAGGGAATCCTGAGGGTCAGTATGTACATGTGTTTGGAAAGGCAAGGACTTCTTAGGAATAGTCAACATGGCTTTGTACATGGGAAATCATGTCTCACAAACTTGAGTCGGTTTTTTGAAGAAGTAACAAAGAGGATTGATGAGGCCAAGTAGTGGATGTGATCTATATGGACTTCAGTAAGGTGTCGACAAGGTTCCCCATGAGAGATTGATTAGCAAGGTTAGATCTCATGGAATACAGGGAGAACTAGCCATTTGATACAGAACTGGCTCAAAGATAGAAGACAGCGTGGTGGTAGAAGGTTGTTTTTCAGATTGGAGGCCTGTGACGAGTGGAGTGCCACAAGGATCATTGCTGGGTCCACTACTTTTCGTCATTTATATAAATGATTGGGTGTGAGCTTAAGAGGTGCTGCATTTTGGGAAAGAAAATCTTAGTGGGACTTATACACGTAATAGTAAGGTCCTCAGGAGTGTTGCTGAACAAAAAGACCTTAGAGTGCAGGTTCATAGCTTCTTGAAAGTGGAGTCGCAGGTAGATAGGATAGTGAAGAAGGCGTTTGGTATGCTTTCCTTTATTGGTCAGAGTATTGAGTACAGGAGTTGGGAGGTCGTGTTGTGGCTGTACAGGACATTGGTGAGGCCACTTCTGGAATATTGCGTGCAATTCTGGTCTTCCTATGAGAAGGATGTTGTGAAACTTGAAAGGGTTCAGAAAAGGTTTGCAAGAACATTGCCAGGGTTAGAGGAATTGAGCTATAGGGAGAGGTTGAATAGGCTCGGGCTGCTTTTCCTGGAGCATCGGAGACTGAGGGGTGACCTTATGGATGTTTACAAAATCATGAGGGGCATAGATAGGATCAAAAATGAAGTCTTTTCCCTGGGGTGGGTGAGTCCAAAACTAGAGGGCATAGGTTTAGGGTGAGAGGGGAAAGATATAAAAGAGACCTGAGGGGCAACTTTTTCACACAGAGGGTGGTACATGTGTGGAATCGGCCGCCAGAGGAAGTGGTGGAGGCTGGTACAATTGCAACATGTAAAAGGCATCTGGATGGGTATATGAATAGGAAGGGTTTGGAGGGATATGGGCTGGGTGCTGGCAGGTCGGACTAGATTGGGTTGGCATATCTGGTTGGCATGGATGAGTTGGACCGAAGAGTCTGTTTCCATGCTGTACATCTCTATGACTCTGCTTCTGTTATGGGATTCCAGTGATGTTTCGCCATTTCTTTGATGATTCAACCCTTTGGCTCCCATGGTTACTCTTTAATTGCTAACTATTCTCGTCTGTGGTCCTTTATTTTCCGGTGACCCGGGTTCGATTCCAGCCTTGGGCCAATGTCCGTGTGGAGTTTGCACATTTTCTCCATGTCTCTGTGGGATTCCTCTGGGTGCTTTGGTTTCATCCCACAGTCCAAAGATGTGCAGGTTAGGTGAATTGGCCATGCTGAATTGCCCATGGTGTTCAGGGGTGTGTAGGTTAGATGCATTAGTCGGGGATAAATGTTGGGGAATGGGTCTGGGTGGGTTACTCTTCAGAGGGTCAGTGTGGATCTGTTGGGCCAAATGGCCTGTTTCCATACAAGGGATTCTATTAACTATTAATTCTATTCTATTCACTATTAACTAGATCCAAAATTAAGTTCCCAACATAAACATCGTACCTGTGATTCCCTCCCATCACGTGCTCCATTATTTTCTCTCGGTAAATTCTTCCCATCCTGTAATCTGTTCTACACACGCCTCTTCATTTTTGACCAGTATTATCTAAAGTGCAATGGTGGTTTCACACTATCTCTTTGCTTATTTGTACAAAATGTGTGACTTAAAGCAATCAATCATGGAATTCAGAACTGAAAATATTGCTCCCTGTATTATAATTCTTGAATAAAACTGCAATTCAAGTTATTTAATCAAGATAAATCCATTAATATAATATATATTATGTTGCATTTGGAACATCTGACTCACAAAAATCCAGGAGTATTATATTTCTCAGATTTTGTTTTGGAAGTATCAAATAAATTTGTAAATATATGGACCAAGTATCAAACATTGAGAAGTATTGGTTAACTATATGTCTAAAATTATATATACAAAGAACACAACTTAGGGCAATAACATTAGAATCTGGGCAGCATTTCCACTGCTCAGAAAAAAAATGCACTAACCTTTGCTGCTGGCAATCCTTGTAGACAATGTTAAGATCCAAATATTGCACAATTCTGGTGTAAATTTTAAGGCATAGACTGAAGGTTAGCAGGTGAGCTGATGCAATCATTACCTGCATGTAATATTTCTATTTTTATGAAAATTGCTAGAGTTTACTTAGCCTAAAAAAGAATGTTTGTGTTATAGTGTAATCAAAAAGGTGTAAACAACAAGAGATGCAGCTAAGACATCAAATGCAGCAAAGCAGCAGATAAATGGGGAAAGGTCAGTGATAGAGAATTGTACACCACTATGTTAAATGTGTGTTTTTCAGTGTAGTCAAAATGGAAATCTGCTTTTAGCTATGTCTGTATTGGTAGAGGATGGTGATGGGTTTGGAAGCATAATAATGATGGAGTCAAATTTCCCTGAGCTATGTACATTGAGAGTTGTGCTAATCTTATGTTTAGCATGTTGATTTCTTGCTGGATTTTTTGCTCCCACGTTTATTAATATTTTGCATTTCATTTATCACCGTTATATTTTCCCAATTAATTGTAACTGATTAATTGAATTATAAGTTCTATAGCTATAGCTTTGACAACCAGTTCTTCACCCAGACACATGGAACAGCCATGGGGATCAAATTTGCACCCCAGTATGCCAATATCTTCATGCACAGGTTCAAACAAGGCTTCTTCACTATGCAGGACCTTCAACTAACACTATACACCAGCTACATTGACGACATTTTCTTCCTCTAGACCCATGGCGAGGACTCACTGATAAAACTACACAGTGATATCAACAAGTTTCATCCCACCATCAAACTCACCATGGACTACTCTCTACTATCTGTCTCATTCTTGGACACATGCATCTCCATCAAGGATGGGCACCTCAGCACCACACTCAACCGCAAATCCACAGACAACCTCACAATGCTACATTTCTCCAGCTTCCACCCAAAACATATTAAAACAGCCATCCCCTATGGACAAGCCCTATGTGTACACTGGATCTGTTCAGATGAGGAGGAACATGACTGGCACTTGGAAGTACCCAAGGATGCCCTCATAAGAATGGAGTACAATGCTCAACTCCTTGATCACCAGTTCCGACGTGCCACAGCAAGGAACAGTAATGACTTCGGGAGACAGATGTGCTGCAAACTACAGGGTACCCTCCGTTGTCCAGTATTTCCCAGGAGCTGAAAAACTACGCAATGTTCTTTGCGGCCTGCAACACATTATCAATGAGGATGAGCACCTCACCAAGACCTTCCCCATACCTCCACTGCTCGCCTTTTAAACAACCACCAAACCTCAAACAGATCATTGTTCGAAGCAAACTGCCCAGCTTTTAGGACAACTCCATACAACCCTGTAACAGTAGGTACTGCAAGACATGTCAGTGTGTGGACATGCATACCACCATTACACATGGGGACACCTCCCACCATGCATGTAGCAGGTACTCTTGCGACTCAGCCAATGTTGTCTATCTCATACGCTTCAGGCAAGAATATCCTAAGGCATGGTACATTGGTGAAACTAAGCAGAGGCTATGGCATCGGATGAATTTGCACCGCACAACAATCAACAGACAGGAGTGTTCCCTCCCAGGTGGAGAACACTTCAGTGGTCCAGGACATTTGACCTCTGACCTTCAGGTGACCATCCTCCAAGGTAGACTTAGGGTCAGGCAGCAGCGAAAAGTGGCTGAGCAGAGGCTGATAGCTCATTTCGGTACTCGTGGAGAGGGCCTCAACCAGGACCTTGGGTTCATGTCACACTACAGGTGACCACCATTGCACTACACACACACACACACACACACACACACACACACTCCTACACTCTCACATGCACCCTCTCACAGGCTTAGACCCCTTTATACTCATACACACATATACACTCTCTCACGAACACTTAGAACCCCCCACCCTAGATATACACACACACAGGCACTCTCTCTCTCACTCTGTCTCTCACACACACACACACATATACATTTGTGGTGTGAATTTGTACTTGCAGAGTTACATTGTACTTTGCTCAAAAACTGCATGAATCTATGCAAGACTGTGAACTCATTTTTAGATTAGAATCTGTCTAAACATTATGGCACAGACAACAGCACACAGGGGGCTAACACTTTCAGCATATTATTTGGGCTGACACCAATTGTTAAAGTTACCCTGAGAGTGTTACTTTAAAAAAAGGTTTTGTGATTTACATATGAAAGAAGTGAAACTAACATGGTAATTCTAACAGATGAGAGACATAACAAACAATCGAGGTATTTTTCAGTGTATAATTTCGGTTACATCACACTGTAAACTTTTGCTATAAATTCTGTGTCTTACAATTATGTACTCCACAACCATCTGATGAAGGAGCGGTGCTCCGAAAGCTAGTGCTTCCAATTAAACCTGTTGGAGTATAACCTGGTGTCGAGTGATTTTTAACTTATAACTGTAACAGTTGTGGTGGTGGTGGGAAAGTTTGTATCCTGCCACTAGAAGGTGCTATAGTACAAGAGCATGTTATGTTGCATTTTAGAAAAATGTTTGCAATGTGACTTTATAGAATAATTATGATTTAATTTTGTAATTATGCCTAACAGTTTGAACATTTTCAATGTTGATTTTGACAATGATTTTATTGTCAAGAATACTTAACCTGCCAGTGGTTTGCTGGTTTATCTGATGCTTTATAGAGTCATAGAGATGTACAGCATGGAAACAGACCCTTCGGTCCAACCCTGTCCATGCCGACCAAATATCCCAACCCAATCTCGTCCCACCTGCCAGCACCCCGCCCATATTCCTCCAAACCATTCCTATTCATATACTCATCCAAATGCCTTTTAAATGTTGCAATTGTACTAGCCTCCACCACTCCCTCTGGCAGCTCATTCCACACACATACCACCGTCTGTGTGAAAAAGTTGCCCCTTAGGTCCCTTTTATATCTTTCCCCTCTCACCCTAAACCTATGCCCTCTAGTTCTGGACTCCCTGACTCCAGGGAAAAGACTTTGCCTATTTACCCTATCCATACCCCTCATAATTTTGTAAACCTCTATAATGAGGCTAGTTTATATGCCAAATATATAAATATAAACTAGTTGTCTAGGTGTTTGCCATTTTGAAATGTAAAAAGAAATACCAGTAATTTGGACTAATTTATTGTGGCACAGTTTATTGAATGAATTAATTGTACAAAAGTACCTTGAACCACCTTTTAACTGCCTTTTAATTGGAACATTTTTACATCAAATGATAATGACTTTGATGTTAAGGGTTTATTGAATTAATTGAATCACTTTGGACCATGCCATCATTGTCAGGATCCTACTTTGGATCCCATGTGGCACTATCATTTTCAGAATCAATTCACCACAACAAATCACCTTGCTGTAAATTCATTGAATGGACTCTATATGCTCTATATGGACTTCAGTAAGGCATTTATCAATGTTCCACCCCATGGTAGACTAGTTGGCAAGGTTAGATCACATGGAATACAGGGAGGACTAGCCATTTGGATACAGAAGTGGCTTGAAGGTAGTGGGGGGGGTCCTTTTTACACTCGACACCCATGACTAGTGGAGTGTCACAAGGCTTTGTGCTGGGATCACTGCTTTTCATCATTTATATAAATGATTTGGAAGTGAGCATAAGAGGTATAGTTAGTAAGTTTGTAGATGATACCAAAATTGGAAGTGTAGTGGACAGCAAAGAAGGTTACCTCAGAATCCAACGGGACCTTGATCATATGGGCCTATAGGCTGAGGAGTGGCAGATGGAGTTTAATTCAGATAAATGAGAGGTGCTGAATTTTGGAAAGGCAAGTCAGGGCATTACTTATACACTTGATGGTCAGGTCCTGGGGAGTGTTGCTGAACAAAGAGACCTTGAGTGCAGGTTCATTGTTCCTTGAATGTGGAGTTGCAAGTAGATAGGATAGTGAAGAAGATGTTTTGTATGCACACCTTTATTGATCATTGCATTGAGTATAGGAGTTAGGAGGTTATGTTGAGGCTGTATAGGACATTCAAGGTCTTTTCCCCTAGATGGGGAAGTCCAAAACTAGTGGGATTAGGTTTAAGGTGAGAGAGGCAACTTATTCATGCAGAGGATGGTGCATGTGTGGAATAAGCTGCCAGAAGAAGTGGAGGAGGCTGGTACAATTAAAACATTTGACAGGCATCTGGATCGGTATGTAAATAGGAAAGATTTAGAGGGATTGAGCCAAATACCGGTAAATATGATGAGGATGGGCGAGTTGGACTGAAGGATCTGTTTCCATGCTATCTAGCTCTATGACTGTGATTCTATTCGAATTGGATTTCCGTGTTATTCCATTTTGCATAAGTGTTGAATGGCTTGTTGAAGCATGCATGCAAAGGTTGGATGATGGACATTATACCTTTTGGTGTAACTGCAGTATGGTGTTATTTCTTCACCAGCATCTCTTGATCTCATTGATTATATGGAATATGCACTTGTTCCACAAAATTGGCAATGTTTTACATGGGTCATTGGAAGCCTATTCCACACATTACTGATCCATAATTACACCTTGTTCTCATGCATCCAACTGTTGTCATTGACATGGACTAAAATCCTGCAGAAAACTTGCTTTTCAATATGGCTTTGTTCAAAAATTAATATAGGCTTTGATTTCATTCTGTCAGTCATGCAAGTGAGCACACTGAATCATCTGTGCCTCATCATTTTCACTAGACCTGCTTTTCTGAATGATTTTACTCCATCATTTGGTTGCTGAACAATGGTGCTTCATATATATTGCCATTATGATTTAATGTGCACTATCCGAATAGCGGGAAACTGATAATTTTTGCATTCAGGTCTTTTGGTTGTTTGAGTAATCTTGGTCTTCTGTTGCAGCTGCAGACTGCTTTAACCTTATAAAATGGCTACAATCAGCTTTTGCTCTGAAATCTTTGCTCAACTTGGTTTGATTTGACTCACTCAAGTGCATGCATGTGCATTGTATTTTTGCTGACCATGTAACAATTCTAATGATTTTTGAGGATCTTTGCTGATACAGCCAGTGACTGGTTTCTGTTCTGATGTCACATTTGGTTTTGGGGCATCTTCTTCAGGGCACACTCTTTCTATTTATTGCACCAGTCTTTCCACAAATATCACATTCCCTTGAGCAACAGATGAGTTAACAAATGTTATGACTCTTAGCTTGAATTCTGCTTGGTATTTAATTTGCTTTACTGGAAGACTCATTTCTGTTGACCATTTGCCATGTCATGCTTAGTCTTTGTGTCTAGACGTATTTAAATTCCCATGCATCATCTTTACAACAGACTCTGTAATGCCAACTTGATCCCTGTAGCAACTTATGGTATAAGGAAAGGAAAACATTTTTCTGGGGTGAAAATGAGGTGCCAATGAATATCCCTGAATCTATTGGAAATCCGATTTTGAGCATTGATCCCCTGATCTCAATTTTATTTTTTGTTGTTGCAAATAATGTCAGTATAGCATTTCACAGTTGAAAGGATGTGTAAGTCCAGTATAT
This sequence comes from Chiloscyllium plagiosum, assembly GCF_037043375.1. NCBI lineage: Eukaryota > Metazoa > Chordata > Chondrichthyes > Orectolobiformes > Hemiscylliidae > Chiloscyllium > Chiloscyllium plagiosum. Next base: position 40,124,953 of record NW_028270147.1, on the reverse strand, counting down.
GTAAAAATAATTTCTAGCACTGGAAAAATCCATAGTCTTCAATGCCAAGTCAACTGATCTGTAGCAATTCAAGATTTTGGATGTTTCAGCACCAGCTGTAAATAAAGGCTAGATTAGCAGCTAGCCAAGTTTGCTGTTTGTAGAATATGGATTTAGATGTCCCTACTTGTCAAAACAAACTAACCTGCAGATGTGCAACATTATCTGGGAATCCATAAAGCAAATTCTGTCCATTTAACATTCAAATAGCTTGTCTTGTATAGTTTTGTTTCTGCTTTTGTGAAGATGACCTTGAAAATTTTGTATGCCTCCAAGCTATCAAGAAAGATCTTCATTTCATATGATAACCTAGTTTAAACTATAACTGGTGTAAAACTGGCTCCTGTCATACACTTGATTTCAAATTAACATTTGTCATTGCAATTGTTTTACACTAATGGCCCCAGTGAAATCCCTAATAATTTTAAGTAAGATTTTCTCTTGAGCATTTGCTTTGCAATCTCTTAGGAGTATTGGGGACATTGCAACCAGTCTGCTTTGATGCTGTTTTTTTTTAATATCCCTGAATCTATTCGAAGTCCAATTTTGGGCATTGATCCCCTAAACTCAATTTCTTTTGTTGAAAATAACAAACCATCAAAACTATCAACAGAAATGCAAAGTATTTGCCTGGAATTCAGAACTTTAGAATGTAAAGTCTGTTCCTGCCTGTTAAAGAGCCAGAATTAATCTTGAGTTTTTCAATTGATCTAGGAATTTTTAGATTTTGCATTTAAGTGACTATCCCTTTAAATTTCCTGCTAAAGCATGATTCTTGTCACTCCCGCTCCTTTCAATTAGGCTACCTCTCGGTACCAGGCAGGCAGCTCTGAATTATTATGCAAATACATTGACCCTGTAAAATTGAAAGCAGTCAGCACTCTGCGGTAAGTTAGCTTTACAAAAGTAACTAGATGTTTAAACCCACAGTTAGCCTGGACAACAAAATGATTTCTTTTAAGAGAAAAAAAAGCTCATTTTTGTAATCAAACTGCTTAACCCGACAGTTGTGCTGTGGCAATAAACACTGGCCTCTGCCGACACGCCCACTTTCTATAAAATAATTTTTTAAAAACTCAGAATCTTTTATGTTTCAAGCAAATTGCTTCTTATTCTTTCAATTCCAGTGGATGCAAGCTCAGCCTGTTCAACCTTTCCTTATTAGACAATCTGCCTATTGCAAATATTAATCTAGCAAACCTCTGAATTATTTTCAGTGTATTTACATCCTTCCTTCAATAAGGAGGCCACACAGTATTCCAGATCTGGTCTCACCAGTGCCCTGTATAACTGAAGAATCACCTTCCTACCTTTTATGTTCAATTCCCCTTACAATAAACAAGAATATTCTATTAGCTTTCCTGATTACTTGTTGTACTTGCATGTTAACCTTTTGCGATTCATGCACAAGGCAGCCAGGTCACTTTGCATTTCAGAGCTCTGCAACATTTAGATAATATTTTTATTTTTCCTGTCAAAATGGACATTTTTATATTTGCTAATGTGGCACTCCATTTGCTATTAGCAGAGCTAACTAAAGTATAAATTTAGGGTAAGGACTAGGAGAACAAAGTGCAGTGGCAGACTTTTAAGGGATATTTCATAATGCTCAGAATATATGCACTCAGAGAGAGAGAGAGAGAGAGAAATCAATGAGAGCACCCACCTTCTATTTTTAACTAAAAAAATTAAAAATCGTACCAAACTTAAAAGCATAATTGCACAAATATGGGTAGCAGATAAGGACAAATGTAAAACCCAGCAAAGAATGACTTAAAGATTAAGGAGAAAAAAAAGGAAAACCTTGCTAGAAATATAGAAACAGTAAGAGTTTCTACAGATATTTTTCAAAATGTACAAAGTGAGTATTGGTCCAAGGGAAGAATTAAGAATGAAAAGTAAAGAAATGGCAGATAATTGAAAAGGTATTTTGCATTAGTTTTCATCGTACCTATTTCTGATCCTCTATTTTTCTCTCCTTGACTTTGGATACCTAATTCCAGGAAGGACTCCATTCTCCTAGTTTCTTTGTCTCCATTGTATCATTCTGATCATGCAACCTTCCGCACTAGTGATTCTTACATATCTTCCTTTTTCCTTAACTGAAAATTGCCTTCCATTGTGGTTGACAAGGTCCTTTTAACTGCATCTAACCATTTTCATCCCTTCTATTTCTTTCCCTTTTTCTGAGAGCATAATCTCCTCGTTTACAGATTTCCCACTCCTTTTATTCAACTGATTATTCTCTGCCAATTCTGCCATCTTCAGCCTGATGCCACCACCAAACACATCTTCCCTCAACTCCTCTTTCACCATCTGAAGAATCATTCCTTTCATGACATACCTCCTCTTTCCTCATTGTTGAATACCCAATCATTTCTTACAAGTAAAAGTGATCCCCAAGTATTTCTTTTAACTTGGGATATGGTATTTGCTGTGTGATTGAAGATCTCAACCCCCGGGAGGGGTCTCTCGGTTCCGCGATCGGTCAAATAAATAACAGAGTACGGTGTGCTTCAGCAAGATTTCACACATTAATGCATAACAGCTGGGTACAGGTTTGTCCAGCAACACAGAGGTTAAAAGCTTCTGTGTTCCTTGGAGAAAACTGCGCAATTTCACTTGGAACAAAGGCAATTTTTATATGTTTCTTAAGAAGTAATACAGCCTTAATTACAGAGTAAATCCAATAAAGTGTAATAAAATGACATAATGGACAGCAGGTTAACTCAATGATATTTCCTGGGAAACAAAGTTGTTTACCACCCATTATCTCTTCCCACCTGCATTTCAAGGTTAGCTAGGATGGTTAGTAATGTCTTATCTAGCTTAGTTAATTCCATACTGTGAAGGCTCCATTGTCTGCTTTATTTTTTGATTTAGTTAGTTCAGCAAGGCAGGAATGCAGCTTTTAGCAGGGTGAGAAGCCATTTTAAACACAGTGTTAATTTTCAGCCTGAAGCAATTTTGTTATGTTACTTTGCATCGAGAAGCCACTTTGTGGTTAATATAAAAGCATGCATAAAATGGTTACTCCTGAAAACAGTCTAATTCCAGATTTTAGATCCTCATGATCAGTTCTAAATCGGAGAGACCAAATATAGATTGGATGACCTTTTGCAAAACATATTTGCAAACTGAATTAATATGGCCCTGAGTTTCCATTGGCTTGCCATTTTAATTCTTCACTTTGCTGTCAGACTTACAGCTGTCTTTGCCCTGCTGCAGCTCAGTGCAAACTTGAGGAACAAAGCTGCAATTATAAGTTGAGCATTTTACAGCTTCTGGATCCCATATAAGTTTTTAGTAATTTGAGACAATAGTCTTTCTCTACATTTCCTTGTTTATTTGCACATTTTGATCTTAATTTTATTGTTCATTATTCCGCATTTCACATTTTGTTTTTTGTCCTTTTGTCACTCCAACTGGGTCTGCCTCACCAATTTTTTTTGACATTTAATGTTTTCTGCCTCTTCCCCCTATCACAGAACTTCCCTTTTACTCTGTTCCACCCACCCCATTGAATCTTCTTAAAATGATTTAAACTGTTTTCAAGTTCTCGTGTTAGATTAGATTACTTACAGTGTGGAAACAGGCCCTTCGGCCCAACAAGTCCACACCGACCCTTCGACGAGCAACCCACCCAGACCCATTCCCCTACATTTACCCCTTCACCTAATACTACACGCAATTTAGCATGGCAAGTTCACCGAACCTGCACATTTTTGGATTGTGGGAGGAAACCAGAGAACCCGGAGGAAACCCATGCAGATGTGGGGAGAATGTGCAAACTCCACAAAGACAGTTGCCTGAGGCAGGAATTGAACCTGGGTCTCTGGCGCTGTTAGGCAGCAGTACTAACCACTGTGCCACCGTGCTGCCCAAGACCACAGGCCACAGACCTGAAGCAAAAACTGTTTTCCTTTTCATGCATGGTGCCAGATTTACTGAGAATTCCCAGCATTTTCAGTTCTTGTTCAGATTTGTGTATGCAAAATACTGTGAATGCTGTATTAGGAGTAGCCACTGATAAATTAGGACTCCATCAATGGATGGACTAAGACATGGCAACACATTACAGTTATATTGATACAATATATTGGTCTCATACCTGTTATTTTATTAAAGGAAAGATAGATAACTTATCTTCCTTTTCTTCTATAGTCTAGCATGAAATCAGCTACAGGTCATTCTGCTACAACACGTGTTTCATTAACAAGAATTTGCTGTAACATGATTGATGAAATGGGGACATTGTTTCTAAAATGCAAACTTTTAAAATGTGTGTTGGCTGTAACGTGATTACGTTGCCAGCACTTTAAGTGCTGTTTGTACAGTGTGATTTTCCCACAATGCAGGGTTGCACAAGAACGCAACCTTCGTGCTTTAGAACTACCTGTAATGATAACAGATTCTACCCTGTTTACTATTACCAATCCAAGCACCTGGATGTATTTAATTAGTGAGTTTGAGAAGAAACACATCTCTAATGAAGAGCAAGTGGAGTTGGCAGTTATCTGAGCCATTTCTGCATGAGCAAAATATTAGTACACTACTGAATCTAATCTGCTCTCGGAAGAGAGCATCAAAGAGGTCATCTGGCACCCAACAAGGATTGTCAACAAAAGTGAAGTATATTGTTTATTTTTTCACAGCATATATAAATAGTTTCACAACTGCAGTTCACCAGTGGAAAATAAATAATTTTAACCAGCAGTACACTTTGCTTCAGCTGCTGTAACTCTGTTCTGATACAGGAGGTGAAAAAAGTTGCATTCACAGAAGAATACTGCAACCCTTTTTTGATAGATTTTATTATATTATTCAGTTTGTCTTCTACAGCTATACTTACCTGTCCCACCATGGTGCCCAGCCATTTGATTCAATGATCTGTCTGATGTATTCAAATACATTTTAATTGGCAGCTGTCTTTGTGTTTCCAATAAATCTTTTTATTAGTTATTTAAACTCTGGTTGGTCCTGAGTTGAAAGTATAGAAAGAAGTGACTGGGGTATATTAAAAAAAGAGTCTGTCCTGATAGTGAAGCCAATTTGCTTTCATAAATGATGGCAAAAGGGAAAATTAATTAGTAAAAGTTAGTTACTAATATGGAGTTAGTTAACAACTTAGCTGAAACATATTGTCATTAGGGGATACAAAATATTAAATAGAAACAATGTGCTGTGGAAACTTCTTCTGGTAAGATGGTGATGGTGTAAAGCTTCTGAGCCCTGGGTTTGTCTGCTCTCTCTGCTTTCTTTTATTTTACTTACCACTTGTTGAAGAGCACAGTAATAGCGATGGCATCAGCAGCAGCAAGTGGGCCCAGTGCATACTTGTGGTGGTGTTACAGGCAGGTTTGGGTGCCCTGCAACTTCTGCATTGATGAAATGGTCCTAGCGCCAATCCATGGCTGCTACAGTGGTGCCAAGCTTAGGTTCCCGTGGTGTCTGCTTCCAGCACAGTTTCGTGGAGGCACATTTTGCCCCAGTACGAGACCCAGTGGCATTGGCAGCTGCTGCATCGATAAGGTTGGTCCAAAGTGGACTCATTTCGGTAGAGCCATGTTCGGGCCGACGCTGTATCCGGTGGTATCGGTGGTGTCTGCATTGGTGAGGTCCAGTGAAGACTCATAGTAGTGAAGGATTAGGTGGAGGTGAGATAGCGTCAAAGAGTGGCAACTTTTGTTGCAGCAGCGCAGCGATGGGGACTCGTGACTGGCCAGCAGGCCCATGGCACACGGCGAACACTTAACAAAAAAGACTGTAAAGTTGCACACTTTTTCTTAATTTTTCTATGTGTTAATACGGTGCCAGAGAGTGGTGACACTATACAACAGTTTTCGTTGAAGAATATGCATGGCAATAAATAAATACAGAGACTCAATAAGTCTCATCTGTGGAGAGAAACAAAGTTAATGTTTTCAGTCCACCTGTTCCTCAGGATACTCTTAAATTGAATCATGTGAGATTTAACTTTAACTTTGTTTCTCTCTCCATAGATGCTGTCAGATCCACTGAATTTTTCCAGCATCCACCATACTTGGCTTTTATTTTATTACAAAACTTGAATTTTGCTGAAGAGAGGTATTACTGATGCTTTTTCGTCTTGTACTCAGCAGGACCAATTCATGAATGGCAAAATTCAAAAGATTTAAACAATTTATATTACAGGACAAAAGGGACTGATTGGTTGGCAAGTCAACTCCAATTGAGACACGTTGTATGAATTTCAGGATCAGTGTGCTGGGATGAAGGGCTGCAACTTCTCATGACTGGCTGATTAAATCAAACAGAATGTCCCCTTGGTTGTTTATAATAGGCAGAATACAGACCACACTCAACCAGCCTGTGCTTAGAAAATCTAAAACAAAATATCTAATGTTTTGATTCTGTATATGTGCAGTGGTTGCTAAACAATCCTAAGTGTGTTAATAGCTACACTAACAACCAATTTAAGATAATCAGTCAAACTCTTAACATAGCTTATTTATACTCATTAGAAGTGACACACATTCATAGGGATCCGTTTACTGAAAACAAAAAGTATACATTCAAGTTTTGCACCTTTATTTGAGTTAACCAGGAGTTTTGGAAACCTTTTAGTTTCCTGTTATTTTCACCAAAGAATTATCAGTGGTTGGTGAAGTGATCTTTGCCCTCAACTGTGGTTTATTCCTTAGTCTTGAAATATCAGCAAACCTGCTGCCTGTGAATAGATCAATAGGTCAGATGCTTCAGTCAGCACTTCAGTTCTTTTCCCACTAAGTAGTTTGGCATAACTGCTCATTATCTATATCTAATATGTAAGTAGTTTGGCATCACTACGCAGCCACATTTCCCAATGCATCACTGAACATGTATTGACGACTGTGCTCAGATCCATCTGATATCAGTGACTGAGCAGCTATGTATTTTGAAGTTCTAATTTGTGAAATGTATGGAAGAAAGTGAGGACTGCAGACGCTGGAGTTCAGAGCTGAAAAATGTGTTGCTGGAAAAGCACAGCAGGTCATGCAGCATCAAAGGAGCAGGAGAATCAACGTTCGGGCATAAGCCCTTCTTCAGGAAGATACAAGTGTAGTAATGTTTTCAACTGGTCTGCCCTTTTGAGGTATGACTGTGCATGGGGTATTCATTGTCTTATATTCTGCGTAAAGCTCAAATTGTGTACACTTTGATAATGATATTCATAAGCTAGCTTTGCAGCATCCAGTGAGGCCAGTTCATCATTGCTTTGCTGGCACACAATCTGCCTTGTGCTTTTTATCCAGAATTGCTGAATTGGCCCTTATTCTCCAGCTTTTCTTAGAAACATAAGAATCTTCAGGATTATGGCAGGATGCCAATGATATTGAGATTCATTCATAAATCTTTCAGTTGCAGAACTGAATAATAAGTAATTATTTTAACTTATTGGCTTCGCTAAAAAGGGGCCTTCAAGACAGAAAGAAGTAGCCTTACAAACGGGCTTTCATTTGCTCTTTCCTTGGAATAATAAATCAAAACAGTTTACATTTTATTCACATATATGTGCTCTTTTAATCCATTTACAGGAAGAGACTTTGATCTTAAAATTCCTATGGATCTGTTCTACAATTATCTTAAAGCCTGGTGGTTGCTTGGCACTTGCCAATAATGTTCTTGGAAAATAACCCAGAGCTGCATTCCCTGCAGTGCCCTTTTGGGTCAAAGATAAAACTTTAAAAAAGAAACTCATATGCAACCAGCAAAACCATTGTCCCTGTTCATTAAAGATAATTGATCCCCTCCAGGATCCAGGAAAGGTTAATCTAGTAACAGTTTGTGGCCTTTTTAAAGGCCAAAGCAGTTGTTACCACTATGGCTCCAAAAAGATTATCTCTATGGAATAGGCCCCCATTTTAATGGGCCATGTCAGTGAACTGATGAAACATAACTGTGTCACTGCTTTGCTCATTCCACATCTGACCGAATGCACTTTTATTGGTTAATATATACACCCTGTCTCCTGCCCTTAAATAAATATACACAGAAACACACACACACACACAATCCTCCACCACCACCCTGTATCCTGAAATTAAACATATATACACAGAAACACACACATACCGTCCTCCTCCAATACCCTGTCTCCTGCAAATAAACAGATATACACAGAAACATACACGCATATCTTCAGCACCACCCTGCCTCCTGCCATTAAACAGATATACACAGAAACATACAAAATTTATAAGAAATGAGAAGTTTTATAGATTTGTCATAATTAGCCAGGATTCTCTGGCCTTGTAGAAATGTGTTTCACAAAGTCATCTGGATTAAAATCTGAATGAAAGAACATTTCAGATTTATCTATTGTACTTTACAACAATGAAACTACATGGGGAGTATGATATCTTCCATGCCAAAAATATAGCACTTTTAGATAGCCCTCAAAATAATGTTTCATTATTCAATTAAGTTTAGCAACGTGAGCTGTCCCAAATTCAGCTGGGTGGTTGATTCCATTGCAGCTGCCGAGTGCTATTGTATAATTGTTTTGTAAGTAGTTAGCCAAATTGCTACAAGAACAAGTTCATTGCAATCAGTTTGCTATTGAAAAACTTACAGGAGAAAAAGAAACAGCATATCACAGGTAATGTGTATGCCAAAGAACATGAGCTCAATGGTGAAAGCAATGTTGGTGCTTTGACATTTTGCTCTTTAGATTTCTTTATTTGGAAAAGATAAAGTGCAAAAGTGGATTATGTTGCCATGAAACAGTTGGTCTCACTGAAAGGGCTGAGACCTGAGCATTGGTTTTTTCCTCCAGAATGCTTTTAAAACCATAGAGGGGAGCATAAAACTATCTCAGCAAAATAATTGAGATCAGTCAGCTGCTGTTGACCTTCATGACAAATTGCCCTCTTCTGCTGTTCAGACTGTGAAGTTGTATGTTTGCAAGTGCTGCAAACAAAGTTATATTATTGTGAACTTAAGAACAGAGTAATGTTTTAACTGAAAACTATGCTAACTAATTAACAATTGCTTCAGCAGGCTGAATATCAGGGAAGCTGTATATTATGCCTACTATCCCATGGGTATCCCTATTTATTAACCATTACAGATGATGCAGTGCTAATTTTACACTGGAAAAATAATGTTTATATATTTTACTACCATCCTATGTGTCATCTTACCTTACCCAAGTGTGCAATAAATGATACTAAGTAAACTTTGCAGTATATTCACAAAGCTCATTAGCTTCATTGTTGTTTGTAAATTATTTGTTCATACTTGCATTTTCTTGGAGCCATCATCTCATTTGAGCAAGCCCTTTTTAGGTTAGATCTGCAGTCACTGCTGTGATCTGAATGTATTCTGAAACAATTACTGCTTTCAGCGTTAGACCATTTGAAGCTTTTAGTATTTTTGAAGTGAGGACTTTGTTTTGTTGTACAACTGACATGCAGACAAGATCATGACAAAATAACAAAATTATAGAAAAGTAGTTTGCAAATTGCTTATTGTTCCTACATCTTTTAAAATTATTTAAATACTGGGCAAGTACTTTGTAGTCCCTCAGTATAATGAATATGGGAATTTTCGAGTGTAAGTGATTTTTAATTTGGTTACAAAATAACAAGACAAGCCAATTCTTATGTAGGCAGTCTTTGATTTGTGTGCAAGTTGGAACACAAAGTAGGACAGCATAAAACAGCTGTACATAAGTACAGGAAACATTTGTATGTTGGATCTTTAAGATTACACCTCAATGGAATTGTGTTAGTAAATTGAATGTTTGTAAATTTTGGATCCCTGTATCCCTTTTTGCCCTTTTCTCCTCAAGACCTGCTTTTTTTTGCCATCCATAACCCCAGACTGTTCCATTGCTGTCCTGGGGGACCTATCATCCTTTGTAAAAATCAAGGTGTATTCTATCCCTCACTCAGTTTAAAGGTTCACCCATCCACTCTCATCTATACAAGCTCTTAGTGTATTGAAGCCTCAAATTTAAAAATTCTCAATGTGTTTAAGTTCTTTCATATTGTGTCTATCACATAAATTCCTGTAAATTCCTTCAGGCCTACTCACCATTTCTCGGAACTCAGCTTTAGTGCATCATCATCTGTGAGATTTGTAGTATATTGTTGTTATTGGTGACTTGGTATTGTAAGTGGAGGAAAATAGATTTTTAGCTTTCAGTTATGCAATGTATCTTTTTTAGGTTTTAAATTCATTTTGACTGGTGAACTAAAGACAGATTTTTCAAGAAAGCTTGTGAGTTGTTAAATGATTTGGTCAGCTACCTGGGAAATTACTTGTTTAATGTATACAAAGTTGGGTTTTATGATACAACAATACGTGTTCAATGGCCACTAACCAGTTGAGTTCAGAAGAGAGTCAACCTAGCAAAAAGATTGTTCTTTAGTTTTGTAGAAGTCTCCAGACCAAAGGTCTACAAACTGTCAGAGTTATTAGAAATGTCCAGGCTGTCAAATTAAAATGAAATATCCAGACCGTCAGGGCTGGAAAGAGGTCTTTGAGCCATCAAAGCTGAAAAATCTTGAGCTGCTTTGGCAATTCAAGGAGGAAGGGCTGGAGAGAGTTATTTGAGTAAGAAACTAAATAATGAAGATAGGAGTGATACTTAACTGGAATTAGTGACTAGAAAGGACATTGCTGGGGAAAAAAGTGTTGAAGTACGAACTTTTTAAATTGACTAATTTATATAGCTTTTGTTTCATTTGTGTAATAAACTTGTGTTCTTTCTGTAAAAGAACATTGGCAGCCTCATGTGAATATTTAATTACTGATCTGGTAACCTGGGTCGAGAGTGTGGTGCTGGAAGAACGCAGCAGGTCAGGCAGCATCTGAGGAGCAGCAGAATCGATATTTCTAATGTCTTGATGAAGGGCTTATGGCCAAAACTTGATTCTCCTGCTCCTCGGATGCTGCCTGACTGGCTATGCTTTCCCAGTACCACACTCGACTCTGATCTCCAGCATCTGCAGTCCTCACTTTCTACATCACAGTAACGTATCAAGATTCAAGATTTGTTTAATATTACTGTCAACTGAGCTATTGGCTGGGTAGAACTTTCTGAATTTAAGAGGGATCTGTGAGTCTTTTAAATTACTATTTGCAAGTACTAGATGTGAAACGGGCTTGCTCTTTTATATTACAAAATGGCTTTGAACTTGTCGGTACTCTTAAATTAAATTTATCCTTGTGGCCAATTCTTGCTATTTTTGAGGAGAGTTTGATTTCTCCCCTGTGCCATTCACCTCACTAATCTATTATCTCCCCAGTCTCTCTGTAAGTGCACGAACAATGCCTGTAACTAACACTTTGTTAGGTACTCAATCTTCAGCAATTGCTGCAATTTCCTTAGAAATCTTATGTCCTTCCAGTTGGGACCTTATTCCAACACAATTGACACTGTTTTTAAATTCTTCCTTTAATAAATCATTCTAAAGTTTTAAGAAATCTTTTCAACCTTAGACCATAAAATGGGGGAGCAGAATTAGGTTATTCAGTCCATAGAGTCTGCTCTGCCATTTGATCATGGCTGATATGTTTCTCAACCCCATTCTCCTGCATTTTCCCCACAGCCCTTGAGCCTCTTGCCAATCAAGAACCTATTCACTTCTGTCTTAAATACACTGAATAACTTGGCGTCCACAGCCCTCAGTGGCAATGAGTTCCACGGATTAATTACCCTCTGGCGAAAGAAATTCTTCCTCGTTTCCATTCTAAAGGGTTGACCCTTCATTCTGGGGCTGTGTCCTTGGATCCTAGTTTCTCCCACTAATGAAAGCATCTTCTCCACGTTCCATTTAATCCAAGTCTCTCAGTATTCTCGTCACCTTCAATAACACCCTCCACCCCACCCCAAACATCCTTCTAAACTTAGAGTACAAATCCAGAATCCTCAACTATGACAAGCTTTTTTATCCCCAGGATCATTCATGCAAACTTCCTCTGGATCCCTCCAATTCCTCATTTTCTTCCCTAGGTAGGGGGCCCAAAACTGCTCTAAATATTTGAAATGCAGTCTGATCAGAGCCTTATGCAGCCTCAGCAGTACATCTATCTAACCTCTTGAAATGAATGCTAACATTGCATGTGCCTTCCTAACTACCAACTGAACCTTAAGAAAATCTTGAACTAGACTCCTAAGTAACTTTGTGCTACAAATTTATAATGCCTTTCCCTAATTAGAAAACAGTCTATGCCTCTATTCTTACCAAGGTGCATAACTTCACACTTCGCTACATTGTCTTCCATCTGCCACTTCTTTGCCCACTCTCCTAGCCTGTTCAAGTCTTTCTGCAACCTCTCTGCTTCCTCAGCACTACCTGCCTCCCCACCTACCTTTGTGTCATCTGCAAATTTAGCAAAAATGGCCTCCGTTCTTTCGTCCAGATCGTTAATGTATCATGTGAGTAATTGTGGTCCCAACACGGCCATGGAAGAATTGTCCTTTTCAGGTTGAGCGGTCAATGAAGAAATTGTTTAGGATCAAACTTGAACACTATCTGTAGGGTCTGTAAATTTGGAGATCAGAACAATATGTGTGAGTGTTACTTCATGTCTCTGCGATGTCTCATGGGCTCTTTCTCAATTGTAATTGTGGTTAACCAATGGAAATCTTCCTGTATTGCTGGGACCAGTTAGTTTAGGAACTCCCTGCTTTTGAAATTATTATCTCATTTGTGACATTTTGAAGAAAAACTTTATTTCTTGGTTCCAAGCAATGACGCTTCTGAAATGCATTGAATGTTTCTCCCTTGGTAACTTATGTTAATTGATTGTATGTGTATATCACGGTAATATGGACCAAGATAGTGATTGTGGATAAACAATTTGGTACTTTTAAGGTGTATTATTCAAGGCTATGGTGTCGTAAAATTAAGTCATCCGTAAAAGACATAGGAGCAGGGCTCAGTGGTTAGCACTGCAGCCTCACAGCACCAGAGACCCGGGTTCAATTCCAGCCTCAGGTGACTATCTGTGTGGCGTTTGCACGTTCTCCCAGTGTCTGCGTGGGTTTCCTCCGGGTGCTCCGGCTTCCTCCCACAGTCCAAAGATGTGCAGGTCAGGTGAATTGGCCATGCTAAATTGCCCACAGTGTTAGGTGCATTAGTCAAAGGGAAATGGGTCTGGGTGGGTTACTCTTTGGAGGGTCGGTGTGGACTTGTTGGGCTGAAGGGCCTTTTTCTACACTGTAGGGATTCTTCTTAATGGTTGTCTTGTCCTCCCCTTAGCTTGAATTTCTGCTGTGCCTCCCAAATTACCCTCAGAAATTCCTGCGATTGCTGCTCCATTGTCTTCTCTAGTAAGCACCCCTTCCAGTCAACTGTGGGCAGCTCCTTCCCTTATGTCTTTGTAGTTATGTAAAATTAATTGTAAAACCATTCCATCGGATTCCATCTTCTCCCTCACAAACTGCAGGGTGAATTCTATCATAGAATAGTAACTGCCCCCGAGGGATTCCTTCATCTTAAGTTCTCTAATGAAGTCTGCCTCATCCCCAAATCCTGTTCCCTAGTAGTCTCTGCAACAACATGCTCCAAAAAAACCTTGTAGACATTTCGTAATTTCCTTTTCTTGAGATCCACTACCAAGCTGTTTTTTCTTAGTCCATCTGCATATTGAAGTCTCCCATGATTATTTCTATCTCCTGATTTATTTTCTGCCCCACCTCTTGACTACACAACTCCTATTAGGGTCTTTTATCCCCCTTTGCATTGCCTCAACTTTACATCACTTCTTGATATGGATTTAATTTCATTTCGTTGTAACAATCTCAGCCTCTCTGCAGATCAGCCTGTCCTTCAGTAGGATATGTATCCTTGGATATTTAATTCCCAGCCCTGATCCCCTTGCAGTAATATCTCTATGATAGCCACAACCTTGTACCCACCAATTAGAATACAAATACATGGTCGGCATGGATGGGTTGGACCGAAGGGTCTGTTTCCATGCTGTACATCTCTATAAGAAATAGAAGCAGGAGTAGGCCATCTCTGCTCTGCCATTCAATAAAATTGTTGATTTTTTGGTGGACTCTGCTCCACTTATCTACTCGCTCACCATAACCCTTAATTCCTTTACTATTCAAAGATTTATCTAAGTTTGCCTTAAAAACATTCAACAAGGAAGCCTCAACTACTTCACTGGGCAGGAAATTCCACAGATTCACAATCCTTTTGGTGAAGAAGTTCCTCCTTATCTCAGTTCTAAATCTTCTCTCCCTTATTTTGAGATTATGTCCCCTAGTTCTAGTTTCACCTGCCAGTGGAACCAATCTTCCTGCTTTATCTTATCTATTCCCTTCATCATTTTATATGTTTGTATGAGATATCTCTTCATTCTTTTTAACTCCAATATGTTTAGTCCCAGTCTACTCAATCTCTGCTCATAAGCCAATCCTCTCAACTCTGGAATCAACCTCGTGAACCTCCTCTGCATCCCCTCCAACACAGTACATCTTTGTTCAAGTACGGAGACCAAAACTGTACACAGTACTCTTCGAGTGGTGGTGAGGCCATACTTATACAGCTGCAGCATAACCTCCCTACTTTTAAACTATATTCCTCTAGCAACGAAGGACAATATTACATTTGCCTTAATTACCTGCTGCACCTGCAAACTGACTTTTTATGATTCATGCGCAAGTACACCCATGTCCTTTTGTGCAGCAACATGCTGCCACTTTTCACCATTTAAATAATAGTTATACTTGCTGTTATTCCTATCAAAATGGATGGCCTCACATTGACAATTTTGAATCAGTGGAGCTTTTCAGCATGGAATGGTTAGCAGGTGTCAGTGACATGGGACTGGAATTGTGGCAGACTGGGGCCACGGAAACCTGGAGCATGGTGGCCCTGGATTGAGGGGTCAAAGTCACCAGCGGTGACATTTGAGCACTATGACAACACACAGTTTCAAGAACAGCGAAGAAGAATTTAACTCTGGAACATGGAAACTAACTGTCAACAAAAGCCATATTATAAAATCAAAGGACATTGAAAAATTAACTCAGGAAATGAAGGTACATTCCCTTCCAGATCTGTGCTACCAGGTTAATTTACCTTGTTTCATATACTGCATGTATTTATGTACAATATCCTCAGTCCTGTGTTCACTGCCCCCTCCTCATAGTTGTCCCTTTGTCTGCTGTGCCTGAAATTAGACTCCTGAGCCTTTCCATTTTCTCAGTCCTATTACTTGTTCTGGAAACTTCAATAACCTCTACCGAGCCCTTGTTGCCTTTAACTTTCCTATAATTTACTGCTAACATAAGCTAAACTTTTCCAGTAGATTGTTTACAAAGCTGATGGCTAAGTGCAAAGATGGTAACTAATGTGATTCATACTTATTGAACCGTCCCTGATTGAGGAATATCTCAAAATACTGTACAAGAGGTTAAGTTTACCCTGGCTGGACTGAGACGGTCTGAAATGATGTACTTGTGTCTGGAGTCTGCAGAATGCTGAAGCAGCGACTTTAGCAGCATTACCAACTACAAGAGGAATCTCGATTATCCAAATATCTGATTATCAAGGTCCTGCAAAAATGTTACATCAAAGAGGTAAGTGTATTCGATTTACCTGTACTGAAGAAGATGTGAAACGCTGGCAAAAACAAAGAAACACAAGCAGCTCAAACATAAGCGACTGGATATTTTTTAGGTAAGGATTGTTACACGGTCCTTTGCAAAAGTAAGTGTTTTGAAGTATTCCTGGCACTTTACTGGGCTGGTCATTTAAAAACAAAGGCTGAGAACATAAACACACATGCGAGTCCGGACTTCTGTGTTTCTATCACGTGACTGAGCTCCCGGAAACTGATACTGTAAATGGTCTTGAGATTGTAGAAGCTGGTCGGGACCTTGTTTAATGCTCGGATTTCATGGTAAGGGTTTAGTTCTTCTCATTTTAACCTGTAACTTGCAGACTGCAAAGATCAGTTTGTTTAAATGACAGACTCATTAAAATAATAGATTTCAACAAATTCTCCGGTAGAGCACAGCATTAGATCAGTGTGGTTTCCCCTGTTTAAGCTAAAATCGATTATCCGAATAATCAATTGTCTGAATGAATAGTGCCTGCCCATCTCGATCGGATAATCGGGGTTCCTCTGTAAACCCTGAACTCTCTTTTCTCCCCCACCACCCCCCAATCCCCATTTAGTCGACAGTGCTAGCCACAGCGCTCGAAATAAACTTACCTGGACTCTGGTCCCAGAAGGATTCTGATGCAGCCTGTCCCATCGCAAGAACTCCCTTCTTTCCCAATACTGGTGCTAATGTTCCATGACTTTGAACCCATTCCTGATACACCAATCTTTGAGACACATGTTTATCTCTTTAATCTTATTGATCCTGTGCTAATTGGCTAGTGGGTCAGATAGTAAACCAGAGATTAGTACCTTTTCAGTTCTGCTTTTTAATTTAGCTCCTAGCTGCTCATTCTCCCTTCTGGTGTCTATGTGGACCATGAGTGGATCTTGCCCTCCCACCCCAAGATGCTTTGCAGCTCAGGTGAGATATCCTGAATCTGAGCACCAGGCAGGCAACACAGCCTTCAGGACTCTTTGTCCTGGCCACAAAGAATTGTGTCTATTCCACTGACTATACCATTCTTGATTACAACTACATTTCTCTTTTTCTCCCCCATCCTGAATGGTTATCTGTACCATGGTGCTATCGTCAGTTTGCTCATCTTCCCTACAGACCACAAAGGGGTTAAATCTGTTAGACAAGCTCGAGGGCTGAGTTCTTTCAACACTACCTCCTGCTAGTCACACCATCCTGACCCTGACCACTGACCTGAGTTTGAGGTAGTGAGTCTAAGAACTGAAGTTCAGACTACATCAACTCTGAGCTGGAGTTCCTTGAACATCCGTTACTTGCTACAGATGTGGTTACTTCGAATCACAATGGGGTCCACCGGCTCCTATACGTGGGCACAACCATCACCTGGTTTATGTGTCTGGAGTCTGCAGAGTGCTGAAGTATTCTCCTCTTTTATTTACATAGTTATTAATTTGACTTGTAAAAATTTCCTACTGGTCTTTTAGATTTTAACACTATCCACCTTCAATCTAAAAGTAACCTATAATAGATAGTCAAATTAGTAGCTATTACCAACCAAGAAACATTGTTTTCATTTGAAGTCACTCTTTCTTTTGTGCTGGACTTCTGATTCTGGGCTTTAACTTATCCTTTAAAAAGACCTTACAAACTGTGAACTAAGAAAGCGAGCCAAAGGCACCTCTTCCCTTCTCCCACGCTGCCTCCAAATTCCCCAAGCTATATACTCACTTTGGCTGTGTCATCTGCAGAAGAATTTGCTATGTTTCTTGCTTGGTCGGGGTACATTGCCTCAAGGGAATGGTAGGAAAAATAAATTCAGATCTCAAGGGGATGGAAATTATGGCAAAAAAGGAAAACTGTGCTTTTGATAAGTGTTATGTCCTAAGTACAATTGAGAAGCAAGCTGAATACAGAACCTTTAGACTTATTTTTCTAAACAACCAAGTCAGAGTTGTTGTTACACGCTGCTGGAGCATATGAGACTTGAACTCAGGTGTCCCTAGTTCAGGGCAGAGACACTATAACTGCGGCTCAAAAGGGCCCTATATAAGCCATTTTGAAGGAAGGTGAAAAATCAAATGAAAAGTAATGAGGGTTTTTTTAAAAAGAGAATGGGAACTAACATGAGAAATCCCAAAGTCTTGTACAAGCGCAATAGTAAAACAAGGACTGGAGCTGATTTGGGACTAAAAAGGAGGCAAGAGGTTTGGCCGAGGTGTTAACTGAATTACTTTTCACATGCCTTTACCTATGAGGTAGATGCTGTCTGAGCCATGGTGACAGAGAGGAGAAGCCACTAGAATGGTTTAAAATTGAGAAGGAGGTGGCACTGAATAAGCAAATGCATTCAAGAACAACTTAAAGGAGGTGAGAGTGGAAATTACAGAAACATTGGCAATATTCTTTCAGTCTTTCCAAGATTTGGGGGGTGGTGCTGGAAGGCTGAAGAATTGTAAACATTACAAACAGTTTTGAACAGGAGTGTAAACATCAGCCGAGAAATTACAGCCAATATAGCAAGAATGGTAGATGAACTTTGAAAGACATTATTCAGGAAAGAATGGTTAAATAGAGTCATAGAAATGTACAGCATGGAAACAGACCCTTCGGTCCAACCTGTCCATGCTGACCAGATATCCCAACCCAATATAGTCCCACCTGCCAGCACCCGGCCCATATCCCTCCAAACCCTTCCTATTCATATACCCTTCAAATGCTCTTAAATGTTGCAATTGTACCAGCCTCCACCACATCCTCTGGCAGCTCATTCCATACACATACCACCCTCTGTGTGAAACAGTTGCCCCTTAGGTCTCTTTTATATTTTTCCCCTCTCACCCTAAACCTATGCCCTGTAGTTCTGGACTCCCCGACCCCAGGAAAAAGACTGTGCCTATTTATCCTATCCATGCCCTTCACAATTTTGTAAACCTCTATAAGGTCACCCCTCAGCCATGAACTTATTAAGGGAAAGTCATATGTAACTGATTTGCTAGTGTTTTTAGAAGTGGTAAAAGAGAGGGCTGACTAGGGGAAGGCTGTGTTGTGGTGTATATGAACTTCCAGTTGGAAGGAGGGATGTGGTAGGGATGTGGGGAAGAGGGGTGAGTTAGGCCAAGATTTGGGAGATGTGTACTTCAGATCAATGGAATAGTTATTTGTGAGCTAAACAAGTATTTAATATTCCAACTATTTCTATTTACTTAATTAGAGCACTTGGAATTAAATGGATACTTTTAGAGGGTTCCAGGTGGATGGAAATTACCCAAGTGGAAAGGCCAATTCCTTCAGAGTCTGCTATGACGGGGGAAATTACACAATTTCCATGTGCATGTTTCAAAAATGATTATCTGGCCATCAAACATTCTGAGCTAAGAGCTTTCTTCAGGTTCATTTTGTGATCAAGGTCTTGATCATCTCCTTAATATCTCCTCTTCGGCTGTGCAACCATGTGTTGTTGTTCCTTGTGCTTCTCTGCACCTATGGTATTTTTACTTTAAACCTTTTGAACCCACTGGGTTGCAGCTGTTCAAGAAGGCAGCTTATTACCACGTCAAGGGCAACCGGGCTTAGGCAGCTAGCAAAGCCCACATCAGCTCATGAATTATTTTTTAAAAATCTTGGTTTTTGCTTTTATTAGAAACACAAAGTACTGCACAAAACTTCTGGTTTATCCAAAACTGTCTGATCGATATACAAGGCCAGCTGATTGCAAGGAAAATAAGATTAATGATTCAAGGAGGGAAATTGTGAATGGCATCCTGAAGAGATGGCTATTCAAGTAGGAAATTTAGTAGTAGTGAGTTAATGAATAAAAGAATGACTGCATCTGGAAGCATAAGATTAATTCCCTTACAGACGTCAGGGACATGGCACAGAGAAGCTGTAGATGTCTTTGGCCCTGACCAACGCAGCCATTTCTGTTATGATAATATTCCTAAGCTTGTAGTACTGATTGAATATTCATTCACTTTGAAGTGCAAGGCCCTGGGAAATGACCTGTCGACTGTGGGCATTCCAAGACCAAAAGTTATATCCCACCATTTGGGTAGAAAAACACCTTTGATACATTTTTTAAAAATCCATCAGAATTATGACATTTACTGAGTGATCAAATAGAAATTTTAGATAGTGAAAGGGTATGAGATGGTGATGAATTGGTACCAATGGAACACATGGGATCTTTTAATACAAAGTGTGTCTGACATTTTGGATTCTCTGCCAAAGATCTTTGATGCAGAGTCCATAAATTCACATAGTTGTTTGAGAAAAACATGTTAAAGGATATGAAGATTGAGCAGGAAAGTGGCATTACACCAGATTGCTTATGAAGAAAAGCTCTGATATTGACTTGTGAGGAATTGGGATATAACCTTTTATGGTGACAATGCAAGATCTTTCTTGATTCATTCTTTGTTCCATAACTCTCCCTTGCCTTAAATGTCACGTGGAATTTCATAAGACATTGCTTCCTTGAAAATTTAAATAGCCGAGCTAACTTTGCTCCATCTTTAATCATTTGATATTTCAGACCCAACTGGGTCCTTTAATGGCTCTCAAAGTATTTTATTGTGTAACTGTGTTTGCTTCCAAATTAAATTGGCAGATGCACTCATAAACAAAAGTTTTCACCTTAACATTCACTCATTCAGCTCCAACACTTTTCTCTCAGATTTTAGTGCTGCTTTGAAAAATAACACTATAATGCAAATTTTAAAAAAAATCTACCCTGATAAATTTCCGTTATAGACACATATTCTATTTTTATAGCTATGTTTTGTTGAGATTTGGACCCTAATAGAAATCAACACTGGTGATCCTTCAGCTTTAAATGGAAGCCGTCATTTTAAAAGTGGTGGAAGCATTAACATCAATAATGTAAAATGTATTGACAGAGGAAATCGTGTGTTCCATCATAAGTTGATTAAAGGGTGAAGTAAACACAATTTTTAGTGAATGGATTACTACATTTAACTTGACAATGAGATTATTAAATGGTTTGTGAAGTTTCCAGATGATCTATGAATGTATTGATTATTTGTT
This sequence comes from Chiloscyllium plagiosum, assembly GCF_037043375.1. Taxonomy (NCBI): domain Eukaryota; kingdom Metazoa; phylum Chordata; class Chondrichthyes; order Orectolobiformes; family Hemiscylliidae; genus Chiloscyllium; species Chiloscyllium plagiosum. The sequence continues at coordinate 40,104,297 of NW_028270147.1, read as the reverse complement.
TTAACAGACATGTTATAGGCCTGAAAAGCAAAAGAAAATAAGATGACATCTCGAGTATCTGTATGTTTTGTTTGATTTTAAAAAATATGAAGTAATATATGAATGCCACTCTAGAATCCGGAAGATTTATAATAGACAAATATTGCCACTTACTGCATCCTGTTTTTCTCACTCATTGCCATCAAGCTTAATCTTAGAAAAGCAATTCAGTTGCCTATGTATGGAATCACAGGAGATGGGGGAGATACTAAACGAGTATTTTGCATCAATGTTTATTGGGGAGAAGGACATGGAAGATAGAGAACGTGGGGAAATAAATAGTGACATCTTGAAAAATGTTCAAATTGAAGAAGAGGTGGTACTGGACATCTTAAAACGCATAAAGGCGGATAAATACCCAGCACCTGATCAGGTGTACTCTAGGAATCTGTGGGAAGCGAGAAAAGTAATTGCCGGGCCCCTTGCCACGATATTTGTATCATTGATGGCTGGAAGACTGGAGGTTAGTTAACTTGGTGCCACTACTTAAGAAATGTGGTAAGGAAATGCCAGGCAACTATAGACTGGTGAGCCTGACATCAGTGGTGGTCAAGTTCTTGGAGGGGATCCTGAGGGATAAGATTTACATATATTTGGAAAGTCAAGGACTGATTAGGGATTGTAAACATGGCTTTGTGTGAAGGAAATTGTCTCACTACCTTAATTGAAATTTTTGAAGAAGTAACAAAGAGGATTGATAAAGGCAATGTGGTGGACATGATCTATAAGGACTTCCATAAGGTGTTCAACAAGATTCCGTGTTGGTAGACTGATTAGCAAGGTTATATCACAGAAGACAGGGAGGATTAGCCATTTGGATACAGAACTGGATTGAAGGTCGGAGACAGAGGGTGGTGATGGTGGCGGCTTGTTTTATAGACTGGAGGCCTGTGACCAGCGGTGTGCCACAAGGATTATTGCTGGGTCCACTACTTTTTGTCATTTATATAAATGATTTGGATGTGAACTTAGGAGAAATGGTTAGTAAATTTGCAGGTGACACGAAAATTGTAGTGGACAGCAAAGAAGGTTACCTTGGAGTACAACAGGACCTTGATTAGATTGGCCAATGAGCTGAGGAGTGGCAGATGAAGTTTAATGTAGATAAATGTGAGGCGCTGTATTTTGGAAAGGCAAATTAGGGCATGACTTATACACTTAATGGTAAGGTCCTGGGGAGTGTTGTTGAACAAAAAGACCTTGAAGTGCAGGTTCATAGTTCCTTGAAAGTAGAGTCGCCGGTAGATAGGATAGTGAAGAAGGCATTTCCTTTATTGGTCAGATCATTGAGTAGAGGAGTTGGGAGGTCATGTTGAGGCTGTACAAGACATTGGTGAGGCCATTTTTGGAATACATTTTTCAAACCTAGTCTCCCTGTTATAGGAAAGATGTTGTGAAACTTGAATGGATTCAGAAAAGGTTTAGAGGGATAGGGCAAAATGCTGGCAAATGGGACTAGATTAATTTAGGATATCTGGTTGGCAAGGATGAGTTGGACTGAAGGGTCTTTTTCCATGCTGTATAACTCTATGACGCTGTATAAAGGAAGTAACCATTCACGCACTGGTTAAATTTAACAATAAACTGAACATATCCTTTACATGCTGTTTTCTGAAATAAGAATGCAGCCTATCTGGTCTTTTAGTGGATTGGTCTTGCTCTTGAGATGTAATCCCCATTTACGCAAAAAACTTGTAAACAAGGTTACTTACCAATCATGCCTTCTTCAGAAAATGTCGAAATGATTATGTGGTAGATTATCCCATGAAGGCTAGGAAGCAATTCATGCAGTCAAGGTTCTCCTGAATGAGTTTAATTTGGACAACCTTGTGGCAATTAAAGCTTTAAAAAATGCTACCAAGTCAGTGCGTAATGGAAGAGAAGAACATTTAACAAACTTATGTGTAGTTGCAACATGGGAAGTGTCATTCATAGTATAGTAATAACACACTGAAATGGAAGTTAGTATTTCCTAAGTGATAAATACCTTTCAGGCAGTGATGATTAATCTGAAAGAGGAAGCTTGGTTGCAGTGGCTTATTTTGTTAATCAGAGAATAACTTCTCACTTGTAGGTCATTCGGCTGGTATGAGTTGGACTTGATTTTAGTTCAGTCATTGGACTGTGCATCACAGCGTTTATTGTTTGTCCCTGGTTTCCCTTGAAGGTGGTGGTGAGCTGCCTCCTTGAACTGCTGCAGTCCACTGAAGTGAGAGTTGGAGGACTTTGACTCAGAAACACTAAATGAATGGCAATATATTTCTAAGTCAGGATAGCGAGTGGCTGGGAGGGGAACTTGCAGTTGGCGGTGTTCCCATTTATCCCTGTCCTTCTAGATATAAGTGGTCTTGGGTTTGGAAGGTGCTGTCTAAGGATCTTTGATGAATTTCTCTGGTGCATCCTTTAGATAGTGCACATTGCTGGTAGTGTGAAGCAATGTTTATTGATGTGCCAATGAAGCAGACTGCTTTGTTCTGGATGGTGTTAAAGTTGTTGGAGCAGTACTCTTCAAGGCAATTGAGGGGTATTCCACCACATGCCTTACGAGTAGATAGTGGACAGGCTTTGAGAAGTCAGGTCAGTTTCCTGCAACAGTATTACTAGCCTCAGACCTGGTCTTGTAGCCACTTTTACTTGTATGGGAGTCCATTCCAGTTTCTAGTCAATGGTATTCCCCCAAGATGTTGATAGTGGGGGATTTAGTGATGGTAACACCATTGAATTTAAAGGGGCAGCGGTTAGATTGTCTCTTATTGGAGATAATTATTAGCTGGCATTCATGCAGTGTGAATGTTACTTGCCAATTTTTGACCCAAACCTGGATGTCGTCCTGCATGCACTTCAATGCTTTAGTATCTGAGGAGATGTAAATGGTGCTGGACATTGTGCAATCATTGGTAAATATTCATATTTCTGACCTTATATCAGAGGGAATGTCATTGATGAAGCAACTAACGATGTTTGGGCCCAGGGCACTACCCTGAGGAGCTCCTGCAGAGTTATCTTGGAGTTGAAATGACTAATCTCCAAGAAGCTGAAAAATGTGTTGCTGGAAAAGCGCAGGTCAGGCAGCATCCTGAAGAAGGGCTTATGCCCGAAACGTCGATTCTCCTGCTCCTTAGATGCTGTCTGACCTGCTGTGCTTTTCCAGCAACACATTTTTCAGCTCTGATTTCCAGCATCTGCAGTCCTCACTTTCTCCTAGTTGATCTCCAAGAAGCTCAACCATCTTCCTATGTGACAGGTATGATCTAGCAAGCAGAGATTTTCCCCTGATTCCACTATTTCCAGTTTTGCTGGGCTTATTGATGCCACACTCAGTCAAATGTGACCTTGATGTCAAGAGCTGTCACTCTCACCTCATCTCTGGAATTCAATTCTTTTTGTCCATGTTTAAACCAAGGCTGTAATGTGGTCAGGAGTTGAGTGGCACTGACAGAATCCAAACTGGACATCGATGAATGGGTTAGTACTGAGCAGGTACTGCTTGACAGCACTCTTGATGACACATCCCATCACTTTAGTGAGGATGTGATCAGTACAGTGGACATGGATGAATCAATGGATGTTGTGTTTCTGGACTTTAAAAAGGTTCCACACAAGAAATCAGTAGACAAAATGAAAGTTCATGGTATCGGAGGTAATGTATTGCCACAGATTGAGAACCGGTTGACAGACAGGAGGCAAGTAGTTCAACTAAATGGGTCCTTTTCAGAGTGGCAGGCATTGACGAATGGGTATTGCAGGGTTCAGTGTTGGTCACAGTATAAATGAATGATTTAGTTAAAGAAATTGAATGCAAGTTCTCCAAATTTGCAGTCAACACTAAGCTGAATGGCATATGAGCTGTGAAGAGGATGCTAAGAGGCTGCAGGGTGACTTGGACAGTCTGGCTGAGTGGGCAAATACAATATAGTGTGGAAAATGTGAAGTTATCCACTTTGGCTGCAAAAACAGGAAGGCAGATTATTATCTGAATGGTGTCAGTTTTGGAAAAGGTGAGGTGCAATGAGACCTGGGTGTCATGGTGGAACAGTTGCTGAAGGTTGGCATGTAGGTGCAGCAGGCAGTGAGGAAATCTAATGGCATGCTGGCCTTCATAGCGAGATGATTTGAGTAAAGAAGTATGGATGTCTTGCTGCAGTTATACGGGGCCTTGGTGAGACCATGCCTTGAGTATTGTGTGCAGTTTTGGTCTTATAGTCTGAAGAATGACATTCTTGCTATTGAGGGAGTCCAGCAAAGGTTCACCAAACTGATTCTTGGGATAGCAGGACTGAAATATGAAGAAAGACTGGATCGACTGGACTTCTACTCATTGGAATTTAGAAGAATGGGGGGAATCTCACAGAAACATATAAAGTCCTGATGATGACAGACTAGATGTGGGAAGAATGTTCCTGATAAAGAACAAAGAAAATTTATAGCCCAGGAACAGGCCCTTCGGCCCTCTAAGCCTGAGCTGATCCAAATGTACTGTCTAAATCTGTCAGTCAATTCCTAAGCATCTGTATCCCTCTGCTCCCCACCTACTCATGCATTTGTCCAGACGCATCTTAAATGAATCTACTGTGCCTGCCTCTACCACCTCTGCTGGCAACGCGTCCAAACGCCCACCACCTTGTGTGAAGTACTTACCGCGAGTATCCCCCTCAAACCTTCCACCTCTCACCTTGAAAGCGTGACCTCTTGTTATTGAATCCTTCACCCTGGGAAAAAGCTTGTCTCTATCCACCCTGTCTATACCCTTCATGATTTTGTAAACCTCAATCAGGTCCCTCCTCAATCTCCATTTTTCTAATGAAAATAAATCTAACCTACTCAACCTTTCTTCATAGCTAGCACATTCCATACCAGGCAACATCCTTGTAAACCCTCTCCAAAGCGTCCACATTCCTTTAGTAATGTGGCGACCAGAACTGTACACAGTATTCTAAATGTGGCCAAACAAATGTGTTGTACAATTTTAACATGACTTGCCAGCTTTTATACTCAATACCCCGTTCAATGAAGGCAAGCATACCATACGCCTTCTTGACCACTCTATCCACCTGTGCAGCAACCTTCAGGGTACAATGGACCTGCACTCCCAGATCTCTTTGCCCATCAACTTTTCCCAAGGCTCTTCCATTCATTGTATAATTCACTCTAGAATTAGTCTTGCCCAAATGCATCACCTCACATTTTTCTGGATTGAAAACCATCTTCCACTTTTCTGCCCAACTCTCCAGTCTATCTATATCCTCCTGTATTCCCTGACAGTCCCTTATGCTTTCTGCTACTCTACCAATCTTCGTGTCATCTGCAAACTTGCTGATCATACCAACAGATCCCTCTTCCAGATCATTTATGTATATTACAAACAACAGTGGCCTCAACATTGACCCCTGTGGAACACCACTGGTCACCTTTCTCCATTTCGAGAGACTCCCTTCAACTACTACTCTCGGTCTCCTGTTGCTCAACCATTCTTTATCCACCTAGCTAGAACACCTTGCACACCATGTGACTTCACTTTCTCCATTAGTCTACCATGGGGAACCTTATCAAACGCCTTACTAAAGTCCATGTATATGACATCAACAGCCCTTCCTTCATCTATCAACTTGGTCACTTCCTCGAAGAACTCTATTAAGTTGGTAAGGCATGATCTCCCCTGCACAAAACCATGTTGCCTATCATTGATAGGCCCATTCTTTTCCAAATATAAATAGATCCTATCCCTCAGTACCTTCTCCAGCAACTTTCCCACCACCGACGTCAGGCTCACTGGTCTTTAGTTACCCGGAATATTCCTACTACCCTTCTTGTAGAGGGGGACAACATGAGCAACCCTCCAGTCCTCCGGCACCTCACCTGTATTTAAAGATGCCACAAAGATATCTGTCAGGGCCCCAGCTGTTTCCTCTCTCGCCTCCCTCAGCAACCTGGGATAGATCCCACCGGTCCTGGAGATTTGTCCACCTTAATAACCTCTAGTCTACCCAACACATGTTCCTACTTATGTCAACGTGATCCAGACTAATCAAACTTCTATCTCTAATCTCAACATTCATCATGTTCCTCTCCTCAGTGAACACTAATGCAAAGTAATCATTCAGAATCTCACCCATTCTCTCAGGTTCGACACACAGCCTTCCTTTGTTATCCTTTAGTGGACCAATCCTTTCTCTAGTTACCCGCTTGCTTCTTATACAAGAATAAAATGCTTTGGAATTCTCCTTAATTCTGCTCCCTAAAGCCATTTCATGACCCCTTTTAGCCCGCTTGATTCCTCGTTTAAGACTTGTCCTACTCTTCCGATATTCTTCCAGGACCCGTTTTGTTCTTAGCTGCCTAAACCTTATGTATGCTTCCCTTTTCCTCTTGGCTAGTCATACAATTTCTCCTGTCATCCATGGTTCACGAATCTTGCCCTTCCTATTCTTTGCCTTCAACAGGACATGTCTATCCTGCACTACCATTAACCTATCTTTGAAAGCCTCCCACATCTCAAATGTGGACATCCTTTCAAATAGCTGTGTCCCATCCACATTTCCGAGCTCCTGCCTAATTTTGATATAATTGACCTTGACCCAGTTTAGTACTCTTCCCTTAGGACCACTTTCTTCTTTATCTGCGAGTATTCTAAAACTTACAGAATTGTGGTCACTGTTCCCAAAAAAATCCCCCATCTCAACTTCTACCACCTGGCCTAACTCGTTCCCCAGTACCAGGTCCAATATGGCCCATTCCCTCATCGGACTACTGAAATTCTGCTCTAGAAAACTCTCCTGGACGCTTCTTACAAATTCTACCCCATCCAGACCTCTGACGTTAAGTGTATCCCAGTCAATGTTGGGAAAATTAAAATCTCCCATCACCACTACCATATTGCTTCTACATCTTTCCATAATCTGTTTATCTATTTGTTCTCCTACCTCACACTCACTGTTGGGAGGCCTGTAATACAGCTCCAACAGTGTAACTGCACCCTTCTTATTTCTCAGCTCCACCCATAATACCTCACTATCCCAAGACCTCCATAGTGTGCTCCTTTAGCACAACCGTGATATCGTCCTTGACCAGCAATGCAATTCCACCCCCCCCCCCCCCCCTTTTACTTCCCTCTCTGTCCTCTCTGAAGCATCTATATCCTGGAACATTTAATTGTTGGGGAAGTCCAGAACAGAGAGGAATAGTCAAAGAATAAGGGGTAAGCCATTCAGTACTGAGATGAGGAAGAATTTCTTCCCTGAGTTGTGAAATTCTCAACCACAGAAAGCTGTTTAGGCTGGTTCATTAGAAATATTCAAGAGGGAGCTGGACATGGCTCTTACAGCTAAAGGGATCAAATGGTATGCAGAGAAAGCAGGAGTGGGATACTGAAATTAGGAGAAAGTGAGGACTGCAGATGCAGGAGATCCATATTGAGAGTGTGGTGCTGAAAAAGCACAACAGATCAGGCAGCATCCGAGGAGCAGGAGAATCGACATTTTGGGCAAAAGTCCTTCATCAGAAATCGGGCTTTTAACCGAAATGTTAATTCTCCTGCTCCTCGGATACTGCCTGACCTGCTGTACTTTTCCAGCACCACACTTTCGAATGGGATACTAAAATTGCATGATACTGTTGAATGGTGGTGCAGGCTTGAAAGGCCAATTGCTTACTCCTGCACCTATTTTCTATGTTTACTGATGATCAAGAGCAACTGATGGGGCAGGAATTGGCCAAGTTGAATTTGTCCTGCTTTTTGTATACAGAATACACCTGGGAAATCTTCCACATTGTTGGGTAGATACCAGTGTTGTAGCTGTACTGGAGCAGCTTGGCTAGGAGTGTAGCAATTTCTGAAGCACGTCTTCAGTACTATTGCCAAAATATTGTCTAGACCCAAAGCCCTTATAGTATCAAATTTCTTGATATTATGTGGAGTGATGCTGAGGACCTCTGAAGGAGGTTCAGATGGGTCAACCACTTAGCATTTTTGGTTTAAAGTTATTGTGCATGTTTCAGTCTTATCCTTCTCGTTCTCCCAATGTTGAGGATGAGCATATTTGTGGAGTCTTCTCCTCCAGTGAATCATTTGGTTATCCACCACCATTCACGATTGGATGTGGCAGGACTGCAGAGATTAGATCTGATCCATTGTTTGTGGATTGCTTAGCTCTGTCTAACACTTGCTGCTTATGCTGTTCGGTATGCGTGTAGTCACGTTTTGTACCTTCCCTTGATTGACTCCTCATTGGTGCTAGGTGGCCTGTCTAGTTTCATTCCTTTTTCAGACTTTCTAATTGCTGGAATTGAATGGTTTTCTACACTATTTCAGAGGACACCTGAGAGTCATGCACATTGCTGTGGATCTGAAGTCACATGTATGCCAGACCAAGTGTGGCAGATTTCCTTCCCTGAAGGAGATTAGTGAACCAGATGCTTTTTCCTGACAATTGACAGTGGTTTCATAGTCATCATTAGATTCTTAATTCTAAATAGTTATTGAATTCTACCATGGTGAGATTCAGCCCAGGACTTCGTGCTCTAGTCTTGTACCATGATCTTGTGGTGATGTTTAGCAACCATTATACCATAATTAGGTTGTGACTTTTTTTTTGGTAATCATCATCAATTTTAATACAAGGACTATCAAGATGTGAAACTATTTCTTAAAGAAAGTGAAAGATACACAACTTAGAATTAAATAACCTGCACCATACAATATATTAAGGAAGAACTCCATTTCAGAAAAGCATTTTATTATGAACTAAAGTTTTACATAATAAGGATCAACCAGTATGTTCTTTTAGTGTAGAATTAGTAAATGAAATGTTAAACTTGATTGACTATTAAGATTAAACTAAAGATTGTTCCTCCCTTTACAGGTAATTGTCATTAAGAAGCAGAGATAAGTTACCAGTGGTTTAGCTATTTGATAATAATTTTCCTCCACCTATCTCTTCCACTTCACAAGAAGTTTCTCTTGAAATGCCTCCTCAACTTGAATTTTTAAGGAAAATTCAGCATCTTAATTTGGGAAACTCACTAACATTACAGGCAACAACTACTTTGATTCCTTGTCACTTGGAAAAATGGATTGAATTAGTAAGTAAAATAGAAAAAAGAACTTGCTGGAAAAATTGAAATATAGCAGATAAATAGCCAGCAATACTTTAAAACCAAAATGCTTTTACAATGATTTATCACATAATTCTTAGATGATATTAAGGAAATAGACATTTAAATGAAAATGTGTATGATCAGGTGTGGACAGAGAGAATGTCATTTTTGCAATGTACGGTGAAACTGTGAATACAGTTCTAAATAATGCACACATGTTTTGACACCTCCGTGGACAATAGCAATTGAGCTAGCGTGTTTGGTGTCATTATCTACCTTGGGTGGATTTCCACAGAGTCACTGTCACAAATTGAGGGCCTGGAATTGTCAGAAGACAATGGAGCAGTGCTGCAGTCAGACATGCACTGGGGTGACAAGAGGAGGATTCTGTTATTAAAGAGAGCACAGATATTCTGAATACCTGAACATGGTCTGGACTGAAATCATAAGGGAAGCAAATATTTTGGCCCTTTCGTAGGGGCCACTACTAATCCCCAGCTCTTCAATCATTAAACTTATGGACTTCTTGCCAGAGCCCCAGGAGCTCTCTCATTCATCTTATGGTAGTCCCTGGTGCACAGGGTGGGCTTGCAGGTTTTTGGCCCAACCTACCTTTTGCCATTTCTGTGTGTTGTAGCTGTGTTACCAACCCTAGCTGAATGAAAATTCTAGGTTGAGGTGGTACTATAGTGGTAGGCTTTCATGACCAGTTTTCCTCTAATATTATTCTGTCTCTGTAAACTGCCTATGACGTAGACATTTAAAGTACAAAACATGCTAAAAATAAACAGACACCAGTAAGGGTATAAGTATATTCCATTGTAGTTTAGGAATTTGGACAATTTAAACAAATAATCTTCCTCTTCAAGTTAGAAATAACATTCAATTAACAATTTTTTTAAAAAAAGCATGTTTTACTTGTCAATTAGCAGCAGATTGCTCCACTTTATGAAGGAGGGAAAATCTTAGTATGAGTCATTTTGATATAACTGAATTAATTTTTTTATAATAGTTGCTTACATGCCTCACGTGAAATTATTTATTTTTACCATATATCCTTGAATGATTTTTTTTTCAAAGCAGTGAGACATGTTCTTTTCTTCTGCAGCATATTCAGAGGTTTGATCCAGTTTGTTTGAAAGTGAATCCCCTTCGTGCTAATTCCTTCATTATGTTGGCAATGTTCTTGCAGTCATCTGTTTGGGAACATTTAAAAAATATAGAATCTTACAGTGAGAATTTAAAATAAACACTAGCTGTACAATGTGGAATACGGGAAAATCATCAAAGAAAAGCTTCAAAAGCTAAATGGCCGAGTATTGCTCATCGATTTGTAAACATCCTCTTTGCTTGTACACTGATTTTACATTCACCTATTACATACCACAATGCGGAGAAAGGCTGGTTTAAGTAAAGATTACTTTGCACGTTGCTATTCATTTGAAATTAATAAAAATGAACACAAAGTGAACTCTGCATTCTCTTCACGGAGCCAAGAGTGTGGTGCTGGAAAAGCACAGGTCAGGCAGCATCTGAGGAGCAGGAATCCTGATGAAGGGCTCTTGTCCGAAACATCGATTCTCCTGCCCCTTGGATGCTGCCTGACCTGCTGTGCTTTTCCAGCACCACACTCTCGACTCTGATCTCCAGCATCTGCAGTCCTCACTTTCTTAGAGTTGATTTCTCTCGACAGATGCTGTCAGACTTGCTGAGTTCCTGCAGCAACATTTGTCTTTGTTTCAGAAAATTATAGTGCATGAAATCATATTTCTAGATATGTAACTGAAACAGCTTTCCAAATGTTCAATATAAAATTCTATTGATCACTGTGCTACTACCGTGTTAGTGATTAAGTGCTCTCAATACAATTTTCAGAAGGTCTCAATAAGTTGGCAGACATCCTGCATGAAATGGGACCCTGTTTGCAACTTTCAGAACGAACTATATGTTATTAGGCCATTCAGCCCAACCAGTGCAAGATGATGCTCATGCCACACATAAGCTCCTTCCCATCCTTCATAGTTTAGTAGAGGGCCTATAGCTTGATTAGCTTCCACTTAATCACATCTATAGCATTTACCTTCCTTATCCCCTGAACTCATGAGTTCCACCTTCTTAGCATTGACTGGATAAGGAAGTTTATTCTCATTTCATATTTGAATTCTTGGTCATTCATTTTGATACATACAGATTCTTCAGCCCAACCAGTCCATGTGACCATAATCCGAAATGAAACTAGTCCCACCTGCCTGCTCCTGGCCCATACCCCATCAAACCTTTCCTATTCATGAACTTACCCAAATGTCTTTTAAACATTGCACCCACATCCACCATTTCCTCAGGAAGCTCGTTCCTTTTATTCATTCATGTCTTTTTTCAAATCTCTCTTCTCTCTCATTTAAAAATGTGCCTTTAGTCTTGAAATCTCTTATTCTAGGGAAAAGACAACTCTTATTATTTTATAAACTTCTACCAGGTCACCTCTCAATCTCCTCTGCTCCAGTGAAAAAAAACTCCCAGCCTATCCAGTCTTTGTAATTCAAACCTTCTATATCCAGCAACATCCTGGTAAATCTCTTTTGAACCATCTCTAGCTTAATAATATCCTTCCTATAAGCAACCGACCAGAACTGGACACAGTATTCCAGAAGAGGCTTCACCAATGTTCTGTAGAACCTCAACATGACTTCCCAACTCCTATACTCAAAGGACTGAGCAGTGAAGGCAAATATGCCAAACACCTTTTTAATCACCCTGTCTAAATATGACGCAAACTTCAAAGAATTATGTACCTGCATCCTGAGGTCCCTCTGTTCTACAACACTACCCAAGGAGAAAGTGAGGTCTGCAGATGCTGGAGATCAGAGCTGAAAATGTGTTGCTGGAAAAGCGCAGCAGGTCAGGCAGCATCCAGGGAACAGGAGAATCGACGTTTTGGGCATAAGCCCTGAAGTTTCCTGAAGAAGGGCTTATGCCCGAAACGTCGATTCTCCTGTTCCCTGGATGCTGCCTGACCTGCTGCGCTTTTCCAGCAACACATTTTCAACACTACCCAAGGCCTCACCATTAACCGTGTAAGCGCTACTATTGTTTGTTGTACCAAAATGCAATATTTCGCATTTACCCAGATTGAACTCATTTGATCAAGTTCTCTTTGTAATCTTAGAAAAGCTTCCTCAATGTCTACTGTGCTACCAATTTTGGTGTCATACGCAAACTTACTATGCCTTCTATAGTCTCATCCAAATCATGTATATAAATGACAGATAAAAGAGGACCAAGAACTGATCCCTGTGGAACACTGCTGGTGACATGCCTCCAGTCTGAAAAGCAATGATCTAGTACCACTTTCTGTTGTTGCCATTTCTGATTTTGCATTTTTCCACAAGTAGAAATGCTACAAACCTTGTTTTTATTGGAAAATGAGAATCAGAACATTTCCATACGTAGGGTTTTGGCTTCTGAGTCCTGAAGCAGCACACTGGGTGAGTGCACACCAAAGTAGTTCATTCCACCCATCATGCCTCCTCAGATCCCCATGCTCCCAATATGCTATCTCATAATTCCCATGTATTCATAATTCACAGCAACTCCATATCAAAACAAATCCTGAGAAATACTAACAATTGAGTCAGTTGAAACTAAAACATTACATGTTTGTATGTATGTTTTTTAAAAAGCTGCAGATGATGTGTCTTTTCGATTTCAAAGCAGAATGCCTGTGAACCAATGAAGTGTAGTGAATGGAGGTTTTTAAAATGTTCAACAGCATGGCCATGTGTCACAGTGCAAAATATGTGAGAGGTTTTGAGCAGACTCTTCTACAGATATAAAAGCAGTATTGCACTCAACCCATTGGAAAAAGTACTGCAATGCATCTCAACATTTACTTTGTGATAGTTAATGTAATCATCAACTTAACTTTGCAAGACAGATCCCTGTGATGAATCAACATTTTAAAAAAATCCAAATTATACATTAGTGCCTAACAGCCACATTTTAAGGAGGCAAAACATTTAACTGTGAGGTGCTCCAGGTTCCTTAGAAGACTTCCCCCAGTAGTTATAAACTTTCAAACCTCGTGTTTTTTTTTAGGGATTTGAGAAACTGCATCACATCAATAGCCTTGAGAAGGAAATTCAAATAACATGGTCCTCACAAAGGTGAGCCAATCTCAGAAGAAATGCAAGTGGGGTTCACAGCTGAGGCCTTTCTCAAATATAAAAGGACCATACAATAACAGGTTGCAATAAACAAGACACTGCCGATTGGAAACTTGCAGTCAAAAATCAAAAATTCTTTCTTTTCTAATTTCATTCCTGCTTGCATATTTGAATCCGATGTCAAAGTGATATTGAGGAATTGGGAGAGGCAGTCATGATGTTTCAAAAACTAATTCCCTGCAATATGACAACCTCTGAGTCCTCCCTTGGGATTATCTTCTTAAATCTTTCACTTACTTACTCCAACTGAATTCCTCACACATCATGACTTCTAAATGGAATTCTCTTTTTTGCTGAACATCTTGCAACCATCAGTGAACATCCCACTTTTGACCCTATGCTGGAGGGAAGTTCATTGATGAAGCAGTTGAAAGGTGTTTGGGCCAAGGGCACTCCCTACAAAAACTGAGATGATTGACATTCAACAAACACAACTATCTTCCTTTGTGCTAAATAAGACTCCAATCAGCAGAAAGTTTTCCCTCAGTACCCACTAGCTCCAGTTGATGGGGCTCTTAGATATTTGGTATGTGGTCAAATGCTGACTCAGCAGTCACTCTTACCTCACCTCTGGACTTCAACATTCTTGTCCATATTTAGACCAAAGTAGTAATGAGGTCAGGAACTGAGTGGCCCTTGCGGAACCTAAAGTGAGCAATAGTAAGCAGAGTTTTCCGAGACAATGCCACTTGATAACATAATTGCCAATCCCTTGCTTTGTTATGCTGATGACCAAGAGTAGACTGATAAGATGGTCATTGGCCAAGTTTGACATTTCTCCTGCTTTTTGTGAACAGGAGATGCCTGGGCAACTTTCCAAATTGTCTGCAGTACTGTTACAGAAATATTGTCAGGACTAGAACAGGCAAAATACTGCAGATGCTGGCATTCTGAGCAAACACAGAATGCTGGAGAAAGTCAGGCAGAATCTGTGGAGAGAGAGAAAGAGGTACTTGAAATGTTAACTTTGTCTCTCTGTCCATATATGCTGCCAGACCTGCTGATTTCTCAGTCAGATCCACTGCCTTTACAGTGTTTTCAGCTGAAATCATATGGAGTGAATTGAATTGGTTGAAGACTGGCACCTGGTTTGCTGGAAGCCATAGAAGGATTGTGCACTAGGGAGATCTGGCTGAAAGCGAATCACACTTCTTCAATCTTGTCTTTTGAAGGTGAAGTACTGTACTCCCCCAGGATGAAAATATTTGTGTAGCCTCTCTTCCTGTTAATTATTTCATTATCCATCATCATTTGTGACTGGTTATGCAAGACTGCAGAACTTACATCTGAACAACTGATTGAGGGCTTTCTATTTTATGCTGCTTCTATTGTTTGACACGCAAGTAATCTTGTCACTTCACACCAAGCCGACACCTAATTTAGTGCTAATCCTGGCATGTCCTCCTACACTCTTCATTGAACCATGAATGGTCTGTCAGCCTGGTGGTAATGATAGATTGGGACAATGCCAGGGTATATACAAGGCTGAATACAATAAGGCTGAATACAATAAGGTTGAATACAATTCTGCTGCTACAGCTGATTGACCTCTGTGTCTTATGGATGCTCGAATTGCTAGATTTGATCAAAGCCTGTTCTAATCAGGACAGTGCTAGTGCCACTCATGATGGAGGAAACTTTCAATAATAGTCTCAGCCACCAATACTAACTTGGACAGATGCATCTGCTCCAGTTGGATTGGTAAAGATGAGATCAAACGTGTTTTTCTCCTTTTGTTGGTTCCCTCACCACCTGCTGCAATGTCTGTTAGGACTCAGCCAGCTTGGACAATAGTTGTTATATCCAGCTGCTCTTGGCACTAAGTACTGAAGTCTCCCAGCCAGAGTAAATTCTACACCATTGTCACCCTTAGTGTCTCCTGCAATTTTAACCACTTACTTTATGTTTAAGTAACCATCTATAAATATCACAACAGGATGGTGGATGAAGACTGTACACCATATTCCTGCAAACTGATGAACATTTATTAAATATTTACACTAGGTACAGAAAGATAGTTCTGCACTACTTCAGTAGAACCTTTTTCACTTGTTCCAGTTTCATGTGACATGAAATAATTGATGATACAATCTAGCCATTAGTTCTATATTAGATGGTGTAGTTATGTTCTGTTACAACCAATATACGTGAAATCCTTTGAATTGATCAGATCGGCAAAGTCACAATTCTAAGTTGTACCCATAGTGCATCAATGTTTAAATAAATATTGGTTAGTAACTTTCTTTAGCAAATAAAGAAACACTGCAACACTGGTCTTACACTCATTGCTGTACTGCTCTCCTCTGGGGATGGTGTCAAATAGGGCAGGTCTACCCACAATTACTTGACCCAAGGCATGTCTCGAGACCTGTGTTACTGTTTCAGTTGCTTCTGCCTCCACATTTTTTTCTGCTACACATTAATATTTATCAGCCATTTAGTTTGCTCCACAGTTCCTTGCACACAATTTCAAAATTGTTCCAACAGCGTAAAGCTGAAAAACAATTTTCACTTTCTCTCAGGTTTTGGAACGACTGAATGGCCACATCACTGGTCTGCAGGCTTTTATGGTCTGATGATTTGAAATTTTTCTCATGCCTTTTTGCATTCTGTGAGCTCTGATTGGCAGGTTAATTCAGTCCAATGGATCACTTAAAATCTATAATTAGGCCAATTCCAATAGATCCAGTTGGTTTGAAAAAAAACTCACATTGAATTTGAAGGTCGGAGACAGGAGCAAAATTTGATACTTGCAGTTTGGGGTCAGCTTCCCAGCACATTCCTGATTCTGAGCAATCTTGCCAGTGATGGAACGATCACAGTTACCTACTCAGCAGCAGCAAGTAGCCAACAGGTCAATTAAGGGATCAAATGGGTGCAACTTTCTGATACACCGATATCTCCACAGCTCTAGATACCCGCCCCTGTTGAAACAACAGGACAGCAGCATTTTGCAATAGGCAGGAGGGTCTTGTCACTGGCCCACAGATATACTGAAAAAAATGCAAAGCCAGCAGTATTGGTCTGTGGATCCACAAATGGGTCCCAAAGACTAATAAATCTAAAAGGATGTAAGATTCCACCTGTTATGCCAGGTTTACCAACTTATGACAGAAAGCATAGAATCTATTCATAAGTTTATCTGTATAAGACAACCTTATTCCAAGTTGCTCTTACTGACTGTCCCAAACAATGTTGGATAATGTGAATATGCAATAAACAAATGGAGTAAGGATCCACAATAGCAGCAGCAGTAGCAAATGTGAGATATCAAGTTAAAACATTGGCTCAATAGAGAAAGCCAATCTGAAGTCTACTAGTCCTGTTCAGTTACAGGCATGATTTCACCACTTTCACACAATTTATTAAAACCAAATACAAAATAAATGATACTTAATAAGGCAACGGTTTGAGTTGATTCACAATGGAATATCAACTTGTAGTTATTGACTAACTGGAAGCATGTCTCTCATTCTCTATGGTTGACTGAGGTATTCCTTCGAGGCGAAAGTGATGACTGCAGATGCTGGAGATTAGAGTCAAGAGTGTGGTGCTGGAAAAGCACAGCAGGTCAGGGAGCATCCAAGGAGCAGGAAAATTGACATTTCGGGCAAAAGCCCTTCATCAAGAATGAGGTAGTATTCCTTCTGTCTTAGTTATCTTTGTCAAGAAACCACAAAGAGTCGCCATTTCAGTATTCTCTAAACAACTTCTTCAGATATGTTATGAACACATCTGGAACGGGTGGGATTCACACCTGGCATTGTGGTCCAGAAATAGGGAAACTACCACTATACTACAACTACTATTATGGTTCTTAACAGTTGCCACATTTTTATATATATTTGAAAATACTATCACACGGAACCAAAACGCTTTTATTTCCACCACCAGATCACCTATGACAATTTTCACCTATTAACTAAAGAATCACCATTTATTATCCATTGTTAACCACTACTCCCTGTGCATGATCAAAGGCATTCTGAACTTTAATTGGCTTGTCAATGCACAAACAGTACATAATCAATCTCAGATTGGCTAACCAGTGTGTTTCCAATATCTAATTGGTTTCTTTAAAAGTGATGATTATCTTACTGATTTCATTTCCTCCTATAACCTGACTTGCTCCTTGAATCACTTGGAGGATCATAATTTTTTGTTCCTTTTAGCTTACTAACTTCATGGATCTCTACAAAGATAACTGCAGACTAGTTTGTACAACTGTTTGAGAGTATGTAGTGTCGCTTCCTAGTGATTTAATATTGTCTCAAATATCTAACTGATTCATCTAAACATTCTGGAAAATTCCTCATCCTATCAATATATTTTACTTATAACAACTATCTATGATGCTACAACAACTATTTATGCCTGAAATGTGTCAACTGAAATTAGTTTCATAAATTGACACTGGCTCTTTCTGATCTTCTAAAGAAACAGGAGTCACATTAGTAAGAACCATAGCATACTTCAGAAGCTTTTAGTGATTAGCTGACAGTGAGGTTGCTGTTACCATTGCAAGTTACAGCAAAATAGGTAAATAACAAGTTCAAAATAACTACATAAAACTGAAATACATAGACTAGTTACAGACTTCAAAGTACAAAATTAAATTAATTTATAATTTAACTGGGTTCTTCATAAAAGCTTTTTACATTTCCAAATTTGTTAGATGGATTGTTTTTCTAGAATCCCTACAGTTCAGACAGAGGCTATTCAGCCCATCAAAACTGCTCCAAACTCTAAAGATCCTAACTTTCTATTACAATGACTAATTCACCTAGCTTTCCATCCCTGGATAATATGGAGCAATTTAGTATGGCCAATCTATGTAACCTGCACATCTTCATACTGTGAGAGGAAACCAGAGCCTCGAGTGAACAATCACACAGACATGGAGTGAACATGCAAACACCATACAGTCACCCAAGGCAGAAGTCAAACCCAGGCCCCTGGCAATGTGAAGCAGCAGTGTTAATTACTGTGCCACCATGAATTTATAGTAGATTGAACCATAAACACATGACCTTCCTTTTACCCTCAGCCCTGTGACTATCCTCCCTTATAGGATGTAATAAATAACCATAATTTAATATAATTTAATTCCTCATTTGCTTAATCAGGCCAAAATTATTGAAAAATAACTTAGTCCTGCAAGACCAGTGTCATATGGTGGTGGAATGCCACATTCTTAGGTCAAAATTGGTAATGGAATAATTTTATTGGATCAGTGGATTATACACCATCTTAAGGAGAAAGTGAGGTCTGCAGATGCTGGAGATCAAAGTTGAAACTTTATTGCTGGAACAGCACAGCAGGTCAGGCAGCATCCAGGGAACAGGAGATTCGACGTTTCGGGCACAGGCCCTTCTTCCTGAAGAAGGGCCTGTGCCCGAAATGTCGAATCTCCTGTTCCCTGGATGCTGTACACCATCTTAAGTCCTTACACAGCAGAATACTGTTTTCTTTATAAACATAGGCCCAGAGTTTTGCTCAAGTATGCAAAGATGCAAGTATTTCCAGCTCCATGAATACAGCCTGGATGTCAAGTTTTCAGTCTGGGCTGGCGTGCTGGATTAGAAGTTTGGGTAGGCAACCCTTACAGAGGTAAAAACAATGACTGCAGATGCTGGAAACCAGATTACAGAATCAAGGAGGCTACTGGGTGCAGAGGTTGGCTGGAATGAAGGCTTGCCTCAAGAATCCACTCCTGTCTCCAAAATTTTGAAATATAGAAAAAAATGATGAAATAGACCTCCAGCCCTCATCTCACAAGTCCTCACAGTCCAAATGCCTCATAATTGAATTTTCAATGTCTACGTAGTTGTTTTTAAAGGCTGGATTTATGGAGCTGGGAATTCTCTTGTCTCTATGCACCTGAACTCAGTGAAAATCTGGGCTCAAGGCTGCCAAAATCTCACTTCAGTAGAGTTGGCTGCGAATTGAACTGGCCAACTGACCCTGTAAAAAGTGCATGTATGAAACAGATCCTGACTCTGCCATGTTTAGGGGCAGGATTATGATGTTTGGAGAAAGGCTCTCTGTCATAGTTGAAATCTGGTCTATAGTAATTTTAAAATGGCCTGTAAGAACAGCACTTGGAAAATTGTGACTTCCGTATATTTTTATTCTTTAAAAGATGCTATAGAGCTGTAGCAATGGTAAAAAAGACACTTGCCAATGAACCTGGAGCTGGTGACTTGCAATCTTTGACTGAACTGAAAAATAACATAACTCACCAGCTTGCATCTATTTTAATTTTACTCTGCTTATCCATCCATCTCCAGCCCATTATTGCTTTTGCTGCTTTTTCTTCGCTTCATCTGATCCACCACTGAATCAGTGGATCTTTTGGAGCTGTGTTCTACCTTCAGTGACTGGTTCATCGGCTCTACCAAAGTTGTAATTTATTCCACTTTCAAGGACTGATTTCTCCTGGTGGAAGATCAATTAATAATTTTTGGATGCATGAAAAGCTAATTTAGAAGATCTCAAAAAATGTCTTGCTCACAGATTAGCAAATATTAAAACAGTAACTATTTCAATATGTTCTCCACCACTGAGTTGTAAATCCATTTTTTATTTCTGCAAATTTATGGCGATTTGATGTACACAAATTAGCTGTAAGCTTTTTATGTTTGCTCTAGTAAGGACAGGATAGTCTGTTTAGGTGATTCTGCTAAAGCAACCTTTACCTCAGTAAAATAAAATCTCTATATCCACTAATTAACAAAAGGAATCCAAGAACCATTACGTGAGGATGCTCATTTTGTAAGTCTTCAACTACTTGCTACCTTCTCTCAATGGGAGAAAAAATTAAAAACTAATGAACTATCAAAATAAGACCCCTCAATTGTTTTTGCTATTGGACATCACCCAACAAATCTGCTCATTTTTAACACACAAGTCCATTTGGTCTGGAAGAAAAATATCATTTCAGAATTTTCTTTACTGAAACAGATTTATAACTAAACTGGATAATATGCAATGAGTATAATGAGTAAACACCCCAAACCCAAACACCCTTCTGAAATTGAATACTTAATTTAAAAATATATAATTTTCAGCAGAAAGATATTTTGCTGGGTTTCTATTTCCAACCTTCAAATAAAGGTAGTCTTTCTCTGTTAAACTATACATTCCTGTGAGCAAATCAACGAGAAAGTAATGACTGCCAATAAAGTTCACAACACAGTTTCTGCAGCTCTCCTGTGTGCTTTGTGTGCAAAATAGATTAGATTAGATTACCCACAGTATGGAAACAGGCCCTTCGGCCCAACAAGTCCACAACAACCCTCTGAAGAGTAACCCGTCCCCCTTGCCTATATTTACTTCTGACTAATGCACCTAACACTATGGGCAATTTAGCATGGCTAATTCACCTGACATGCACATCTTTGGATTGTGCGAGGAAACCAGAGGAAACCCACAGGGAGAATGTGCAACCTCCACACAGACAGTTGCCTGAGCCAGGAATCAAACCCCGGTCCCTGGCACTGCGAGGCAGCAGTGTTAACCACTGAGCCACCGTGCCGCCTCAAAGTAAGAAAGAAAATTTAATTGCGGTGTTTCATAGATCAGTTTTGAATGTCATTCTGAGCTGACATTTGTCTTAAGACTTCTCAAATGTGGGCAAAGTATCAAACTTGTTGGGACAATAGGTGTGGTAAATGACACGATTCATCACAAATGGAGGACAATCAGCAGAATTTCCATCTTAGGTTTCAGTCATCAACTTCGAACCAGAGTGCATAAAATGTTACCTAATAATTTGTCTGTCCTTCTGAGCAGATTTGAGCAAGCAAATTTGAGGCAAAGTGCATTAATATGCTTTTTTAAATGTGAGGAAGTCCAGATTGACGATCCAAAATACAAAGACTTCTTTCAAAACATTTTTTTTAGATGCTGCAAGTGCTATGATTTTTAAGTTTCTCAGAAAGGGGTACATCAACAGTTGAACATCTTATTCCAAAGTGGGCAACCCTTCACTGAAATTGACCAAGTCACTTAATCACTACTTTCCCAGATCAACAGAAGCCCAATGTAAAGTAAAAAGCAAGGCTGCTCAGTTTAGAAGAAACATCATTTTTTATTTGAAAACCTCCATTTCACCTAAAAAGGATCTCTGCCAATTCAATGTGAATTGTTGTAAACAGTGAGAGAAATAACATTTCCTTTGGATGAAGAAGAGTTTTTTTTAAAAAATAGTGTATGTCATGGACAGTTCAATCACAGAAAGTCATACCAATGTGAAAGGTACAGAAAGAATAGCACAGCCAGAGAAAAGACAGTTCCATTAGTATTTTCAATAGTTGTAGTCAGTTGTAAAATAAACAACTCATCAATGATTGAGGTGCAGTTGTTGAAGCTGCAGACTATCGTAACCCTGTAAATCAGCCTGGATTACTTTTAGACCTTGCCCTGATACATGTTTTTGTGCAGCTAACTGACCTATGAATTTGTTTGCTTTACGTATTGGTGATTGAGATTGATTTTTTTTGTGTCCTCCCATATTCTGTGTTAGACAATGGAAGTAAGTACTAAGATGTCATAAAAATAAACAACAATTCATCTGAAACAGTTTCAAGATTCTTACATCAAAACGCACAGATAAATTGTTTTAAATTCCTCATTATTATCCAGTTTAATTATAAATCTGTTTCAGTGAAGAAAGTTCTGAAATGACTTTTACTGAAATGATTATTTTATCCTTTTTGCATTTAACATTTCTGTAAAGATATTTAATTGAAACATAAAGATTTTAAAAGAAGATGGATATACAGAAGGCTGAATTAAAAAGGAAAAGGGGAACAAAATGAGAAGAGGTTAAAACCTGACTAATGTAAAAACTGAAAAGACAAAAATATGTTTACTCAAAAAGGATTCACCAAAAATGTGACTAATATTTACAGGATTATGCCATTCATATTTAAATGTTGGGAATAATTCTAAATGTTTTGAAATGGTTAAAAAAAAGCAAGATTTTAAAAAGTCTGTGAAGAAAATCAAAATTGTACAGTGCAGCTTTAAGATACTGGAACTGCAATGTGTAATTTTTTTTCTTGATGAAGCTGAGAGAGAAGTGATTCTTCTTCTCCATTCAGGACAGTCCAATCCTGTTGGATTATGTTTTTGTGTGGAGGCTTGATGTCTCCATTTCATTATGGTGCAGTAATCTATCATGCTGTTACCGTAAGGGTGACTTTGCCCAGCTGTGTGTGGCAGACTATAGCGGTGCCACGCTGAAAAAATCAAAATGAATGGTATGGGAGAAGAGCTCTGCATCACCACTGATCTGAAGATGATAAAGACGGCCCGACATCCATCTCTTCACTGTAAATTCAGAGAGTATTTTATAATCAAGCCCCGGCAATAATAATGTGAAATTAGGTCTCTTTATCAAAGGGGAGGCCTTTTAATCATAGCTTAAAGGGTGCTGCACTGTTTATCATAATTGAACTGTATCTGAGCTAATTGTAGCCATATTTCAATGTCCTGATGCACAAGTGATGCTGTATGTTAGGCTTGTGTTTGATTGAACCAAGCCAAAGTTGAGACAATGAATGCCTTAGGTATAAAGTGGAAGTAGACATGTACTAAGTGATATAGAGGCTTTCGATCTTTCCATTAGTGGCAAGGATTCCTTTCAGAACAATCTTGCTTCTTTTTAACTCCTTCATCACAGACCCTTTTTAAAAATATTTCTCACATTCAGGCCTTTGTACAATGATTTTTTTTTGTTGGACAAGACACAATAGAGTACAGTATTAGGATTGCATTAAGGATGCCTAACGTGTGATTACTAACTCTCAACAAAATTGCTGAGTTTTTTTTGAAGGGTTGGTGAGATGAATTACTGTTCTTTGCTAACACGAGTAAGGAATACAAGAAACAATTGTCAAACCTTACATGAAACTACAGCCCCAATTTGAACCAGGGGTAGAAATGGGAGGATATCAGGGGCTTTTCTGGCACCCCTGAATGTGAGGTCTAGGGAATTAAAATACATGGGCATCATGTGAAATACTTGCCACAATTTCTGTATAAAAGCAGTGGAATACTGACAGTACTGGTGGATTCTTTGTGCAATTTCAGAGGGTGCGGTGACAGAAGGTGAAGGGTGGGTGGTCAGCCTGTCAGCAGGAGCCCACAAACATTATCCCTAGCAAGGTAAGGGAGGAATAGGGAAAGTAACATGGGAAACAGATTATGTCATTCAATCTTAGTTCTGAAGAAGAGTTATCTTGGATTCAAAACATTAACTCTTATTTCTCTCTCCACAGATACTGCCAGATATGCTGAGACTCTCCAGCACTTCCTACTTTTAGATCTCCAGCATCCATAGCACTTTTAGTTTAGACCAAATCTAAATGCATATTTGAACCCAATCTATTCAGCTTTGCTCTGTAATCCTTATTTCCCTTGCCTAACAAAAACTTAGCAATTGCCAATCACACTTAACGGGGCCTCCATGATTCTTAATGGGCCAGGAGAAACCAACACCAAATTTCTGAAAGTTAAAACAAAACATTGAACCAGACCTCCTGCAACATGATGCTACCTACCACCGGCCTATACTCAAAGTCTATGAGGTCCTTAGTGGGCTGTTAAATTAGTGCATGCAAACTTTATGTTATCAGGACTGTGGCATTTAAACTAGGCCCTTGTTCCTATGGGGAGACTGAAATTGCTAGCCCCTTTTGCAGTTAAGAGGGTAGGGAGTTGCAGAACAGTACAAATCCAATTTGCTATCTTAGCCCAGTTAACCAATATTCCTGCTGAATCCATGAGTGTTAAAATACCTTCTCAAAATCCAAATTTAAGTTGTTGTCCATGGAAACTATAACTGCACATTTTAAATACAAATAGTTACTTAAACTAAACATCTTTATAAAGTGAATAATTGAATTTCTCTGAAATTTCACATTATGCGCTATCCATGGGTTTATGTAATAGTACAGCACCAACTCTCATTGCATAATTAGAATTCAGCCAAGCTCTTCCCATGCTACTAAAAAAGTAATTCATCCAACAAAGTAAACAAAGTGAGCTTATTCTTATTCGTTATATTCATCAAGATACAATTGAGCATAAGTGTTTTAATTTTCATCTGTAGTAGAAAACATATGGTCTGTTCTCTGGAATATATTGTTGGAAGACGTTTTGAATGGAATTGTAAATAATAGGTCCTGGCGCAACTGATGGATCTCTAGTGCATGGGGAACTCAATTACTGTTGAAGTGGGCTCTGTAATGGCTCTTTTGCTGACCTTTGGTGTTCATAGAATCATAGAATCTCTACAGTGTGGAAGCAGGCCATTCGGCCCATTGAGTTTACACTGATCCTTCAGAGCATCCCGCCCAGACTCATCCCATCCCTATAACCCTAAATTTCCCATTGCTAATCCACCTAACTTGCACATCTTCGGACTGTGGGAGGAAACTATGGCACCCAGAAGAAACAGGGAGA
The DNA here is from genome assembly GCF_037043375.1 of Chiloscyllium plagiosum. Lineage (NCBI taxonomy): Eukaryota > Metazoa > Chordata > Chondrichthyes > Orectolobiformes > Hemiscylliidae > Chiloscyllium > Chiloscyllium plagiosum. The sequence goes on along the minus strand of NW_028270147.1, from coordinate 40,079,470 downwards.
ATGTACAAAACTCCACACAGACAGTGGAGGGTGAACTGACCCAGATTCCCTGGTGCTTTGAGCAGTGCTAACCACTGAGCCACCCTACTGTCCAAGTTTTATCAACAACTTGGACAGGGCAGGCAGGATGATGCTCCACATGCAGGGCGGGAAGGAAGAACTTCTCAGTAAAGGCACCCCAACATATGCCTGATATTCTTTTATCGTTTTAGTAATCAAGAATCTATCTGCTTCTGCCTTAAAGATTCTGAATCCAGTGCCTTTTGAGGAATGGAAATCAAAAGATTATCAACCGTCTGAGAGAAAAAATATTTCTTCATCTTTGTTTTAAATGGATGTTCCCTTATTTTTAAAGTATAATCGCTAGTTCTAGATGCTACCACAAGAGCAAACATGTTTCAACATCCACTGGTCAAATCCTCTCAGCATCTCATATGTTTCAATTCAGTCACCCCTGACTCTTCTAACCTCCAGAGGATGCAGGCCTAGCCAGTTTAGCCTTTCTTCATAAGGTAATCCACTCATTCCAGCCATTAGTCTATTGAATCTTCTCTGAACTGCTTCCAATGCATTAACATATTTCCTTAAGTAGAATGACCAGTGCTGTACACAATACTCCAGATGCGGTAGCACCCATACCATTTATAACTCGAGCATAATTTGCTACTCTTGCATTCAGTTTCACTCATAATAAACCAGAATATTTCATTAGCTTTCCTGATTACTTACTACACTTCTGTACTAACGTGACACCCAGATCTCTCTGTATCTCAGAGCTCTGCAAACTCTCACCATGGAGATAATAGAAAGACTGGAGCAACTGGGCTTGTATACCCTTGAGATTAGAAGACTGAGAGGGGATCTGATTGAGACATATAAGATTATTAAAGGATTGGACACCCTGGAGGCAGGAAACATGTTTCCGCTGATGGGTGAGTGCCGAACCAGCTTAAAAATATGGGGTAGACCATTTAGGACAGAGATGAGGAGAAACTTCTTCACCCAGAGAGTGGTGGCTGTGTGGAATGCTCTGCCCCAGAGTGCAGTGGAGGCCCAGTCTCTGGATTCATTTAAGAAAGAGTTGGATAGAGCTCTCAAGGATAGTGGAATCAAGGGTTATGGAGATAAGGCAGGAACAGGATACTGATTAAGGATGATCAGCCATGAACATATTGAATGGTGGCGCAGGCTCGAAGGGCAGAATGGCCTACTCCTGCACCTATTGTCTAATATACTTTTTTTTCCTTGTTTCTCCCAAAATTGACAAATTCACATTCCCGCCGACCCTACCAGTACCCTTCCACTGAAACCCTCCTTCGACTGACTGAACTGGTCCTCACTCTGAACAACTTCTCTTTCCAATCCTCCCACTTCCTCCAAACCAAAGGAGTAGTCATGGGCACCCGCATGGGCCCCAGCTATGCCTGCCTCTTCGTCGGATATGTGGAACAGTCCATCTTCTGCAGATACACTGGCACCACCCCCCACCTTTTCCTCTGCTACATTGATGACTGTATTGGCGCTACCTCGTGCTCCCATGAGGAGGTTGAACAGTTCATCCACTTTGCTAACATCTTCCACCCCGACCTCAAATTTACCTGGACCGTCTCAGACTCCTCCCTCCCCTTCCTAGACCTCTCCATTTCTATCTTGGGTGACCGACTCAACACGGACATTTACCATAAACCGACCGACTCCCACAGCTACCTAGATTACACCTCCACCCACCCTGCCCCCTGTAAAAACGCCATCCCATATTCCCAATTCCTTCGCCTCTGCTACATCTGTTCCCAGGAGGACCAATTCCAATACCGAACAACCCAGGTGGCCTCCTTCTTCAAAGACTGCAATTTCCCCTCAGACGTGGTTGACGATGCTCTCCACCGCATCTCCTCCACTTCCCGCTCCTCCGCCCTTGAACCCCGCCCCTCCAATCGCCACCAGGACAGAACCCCACTGGTCCTCACCTACCACCCCACCAACCTCCAGATACATCGTATCATCCTTCGTCATTTCCGCCACCTCCAAACAGACCCCACCACCAAGGATATCTTCCCCTCCCCTCCCCTATCAGCGTTCCGGAAAGACCACTCCCTCCACGACTCCCTCGTCAGGTCCACACCCCCCACCAACCCAACCTCCACTCCCAGCACCTTCCCTTGCAACCGCAAGAAATGCAAAACTTGTGCCCACACCTCCCTCCTCACTTCCCTCCAAGTTCCCAAGGGATCCTTCCATATCCGTCACAAATTCACCTGCACCTCCACACACATCATTTACTGCATCTGCTGCACCCGATGTGGCCTCCTCTACATTGGGGAGACAGGCCGCCTACTTGCGGAACATTTCAGAGAACACCTCTGGGACACCCACACCAACCAACCCAACTGCCCCGTGGCAGAACACTTAACTCCCCCTCCCACTCCGTCAAGGACATGCAAGTCCTTGGCCTCTTCCATCGCCAGACCATGGCAACACGACGCCTGGAGGAAGAGTGCCTCATCTTCCGCCTAGGAACCTTCCAACCACAAGGGATGAATGCAGATTTCTCCAGCTTCATTTCCCCTCCCCCCACCTTATCTCAGTCCCAACCCTCGGACTCAGCACCGCCTTCTTGACCTGCAATCTTCTTCCTGACCTCTCCGCCCCCACCCCCTCTCTGGCCTATCACCCTCACCTTAACCACCTTCCACCAATCGCATTCCCAACGCCCCTCCCCCAAGTCCCTCCTCCCTACCTTTTATCCTAGCCTGCTTGGCACACCTTCCTCATTCCTGAAGAAGGGCTTATGCCCGAAACGTCGATTCTCCTGCTCCTTGGATGCTGCCTGACCTGCTGCGCTTTTCCAGCAACACATTTTTCAGCTTTGATCTCCAGCATCTGCAGTCCTCACTTTCTCCTAATTTCACATTTGTCCACATTGTACTATATTTGCTAAATCCTTACTCACACATTTAACCTCTCACATAGATGCAATGGTCAGAAAGGTACAACAACATCTTTTTCCTCAGGAAGCTTAGGAAACTCAGCTTGTCCATAAGGACCCTCACCAACCTCTACAGATGCAGCATAAAAGCATACTATGTACGTGCAGAACGGTCTGGTTTGGCAACTGCTCTGCCCAGGATCGTAAGAAACTACAAAAGGTTGTGAGCACAGCCCAGACCGTCATGGAAGCTAGCTGAAAATGTGTTGCTGGAAAAGCGCAGCAGGTCAGGTCAGCCCTTTCCTGAAGAAGGGCTTATGCCCGAAACGTCGATTCTCCTGTTCCTTGGATGCTGCCTGACCTGCTGCGCTTTTCCAGCAACACATTTTCAGCTCTGATCTCCAGCATCTGCAGCCGTCACTTTCTCCATCATGGAAGCTAACCTCCTTTCCATGAACTCCACTTAACGCTTCTCATTACCACAGAAAGGCTACCAATATCATCAAAGACCCCTCCCAACCCGATAATGCTCTCCTACAACCTCTTCTGTCAGGCAGGAGATTCAGAGGCTTGAACGCATGCACCATCAGGTTCAAGAACAGTTTCTTTCCTGCTGTTATTAGGCTGATGAATGGGCTCTCTAACTTCCAATAGTGCTGATTTGTGCACCTCCTGTGCAGTGTAACCTGTGTGCCTCGCTCTGTCTAAGCACCCTATGACTTGTATGCCACGATCTGCCTGTACTGCTCGCAAGACAAAGCTTTTCACTGTACTTAGAGACAAGTGAATACAATAAATCAAATCAAATTTCTATATCCTTTCGTAGGCTTCTTATGTCCTCTTCACAACTCATGTTGCAACCTACCTTTATCAGAAGATCAGAACATTTAGCTACAATACCTTTGTTTTTTCATCAAAATCATTTACAGAAATTACTTTGAAGCCCTGCTGTGAGGTGACCTTTCAGAAAGATGGGAGGAAGAAACTGCCTCTCAAAACAAGCAGGCAGGCAGTGCCTCACAGTCAACCTCTAGAAGATGTGATTTGGAGGAGCTGGTGTTGGACTGGGGTGGGCAAAGTTAAAAATCACATAACACTAGGTTATAATCCAAAAGGTTTATTTGGAAGCACTAGCTTTTACACACACACACTCTTAAATACTCATGCAGTCATACAGACCCTCTCTCATACACATGCTCTCTCATACACAACACATACACCTCCCACACTCGCACCCATGCACGCACCCTCTCACAGGCTTATGCCCCATCACACACACAAACACACACTCTCTCATGTACGCACATACTCGCACACACTCACTCTGTCTCTCTCCTGCACGCGCACACACTCACTTAAGTCTATGGCGTGAATTTGTATTTGCGAATTATATTTTCAGATACATTCTATTTTGCGAAAAAAGTGCAGAACCTGCAAGCAGTCAATGCAGGCAGTGAATCCATGTAATAATTGTAAATTCCACTTTGGAAATAGAACTAGTCTGACTCAAGATTGGTCTGGCTCACACCTTTAAGTCAATGTCTGAGCTGAGATGTCACCTTTTGTTATAAAACCTTAAATTATCCTGAGAACGTGACTTAAAAGAAGTTCTGGGATTTACATATTAAAGAACCAAAATCAACAAATTCATTCTAAAAGATGAAAGACTGAACAATCTAGATTTGTTCAATGTATCATTGTATCACGGTAATCTTTTGCTATAAATTCTGTGTCTTATGGTCCTGATTCACAACCACCTGATGAAGATGTAGTGTTCTGATAGCTAGTGCTTCCAAATAAATCTGTTGGACTATAACCTGGTGTTGTGTGATTTTTAACCTCTAGAAGTCCCGCCCTTCCCTCCTTTTCACATAAGTCATTTATAGCACTCATAGCTCTCTCCTTTCATGATTTTAATAAGAAGACAGCATACAACTTCCACAAGCGACAGAGAACCAGGTGGGGGTTACTGACCAGTTACTAGTCGTACAAGGCACTGCTGTTTAGATGCAAACCTGATTTTCTGCGGAGAGATGCTGCATTACATGTCACGTCTCTTTGGAGCTAAATCTCTGTGTTTAACCTCTCAGCTTTTGTGGAGTGGCATGTGACTGAAAAGATGCCAGCTGGTACTGCTGCTGAACTTTCTGCTAGTGCTCCTCTTCCTCAACTGAAGTGCAAAGTAGGGCTGTATAATCTATTCCTGTGGCACAGCAAAGGCTGACAATATGGGGAATGAAGAGTAAGATCTGATTTCCAAGAAGTTGGAATCAGCCAACAAAAGCAGTGAAAACACTCTTTTACAAGAAGTAATGTGAGAAGCAAGCACTCACCTGACTATTGTTCACTGAAACTGAAGATTTTGAACAAGCAGCCCTGCCTCCTATTGTATATTTGCCTGGTTAACACTAGTAAGTTGCTGACATTTGGGAAATAGATGCACTCATTGTTACAGCCAGAAAGGTAGACTTGAACAGCAATTAGTGACCTATGTGCATATGATAATTACTTGCACGACAGCTTTAAGGTAGTTTCCAATCACCTGCACACCCACACAGGTGAAGTGCGGAGCTGGATGGGGTGATGTCAGAATTCCGACTTGATGTCACTATTCGGAAATTTAATTCCCAGTGTACACTTGAATCAACCTCCCATGGGCAATTAAGATTCAGCTTTTCTATGTAACAATCTATGGAAATAATTGGCCTCTGATTGATCTTAGGATGTCAAAGCCTTTAAATTATCCAAAAATGTGCATGTCTATAATACTCAGGTCTGCTTTTCAAGTGGTTACGCATAGCTGCATCTTGGCAGCAGAACAATACATACTATATTAAATGGCAAATTATTCCTGTCCTTAGGAAACACTGCATCCTTCAATTTATTTTGAGCAGTACATAGTTTGGAAAATGAGCATGTTCAACCTCTAGACATTTTAAGATTTTTGGCAGGAAACTGTTGTTTGATGGGTGATGTAAATACACCAGAAACTCACTCAAGCACTTTCCTGTTCCAAGACACACAATGGAGTGCTTGTTATTCAAATTCTGATGCCGAGAGCAACCCATATTTTTCCTTTGTCCCCTTGTACTTCTTGGTATTTGTAAATGGAAATATCCCCAATGTCAACAAGTAAATTCTTTACTGAAGCAATTTTAAACTCGACCCTAAATTGATAGCCGTAGATTTAGTACAATAAAACATTACTGTCTGAGATAGACTTTTTCATCACATACTTGTTCCTGCACTGACCAAGAATTATAGTCGTTTAGTATATGAAATGTACTATCACCAGTGGGGAAGCCTATAATTATACCACTAAACGGAAACCTTATTATCTATAAAACAACAGACTAACAGGATATAATGAGGATTATGTCTCATTGTAATTCGTAATTCCGCAATAGCATAATTAATTATTGCATAGAGAGATTCAAATTCTAAAAGTGAAAATAAAAGAGTAAACTTCAAAACATTCATTGCTTCAATCACATGAACAATGAAGAGAAGGGCAGCAAGTGGGGAAAAATTCCCTGCCTTCTGAAAGCTGAACATTTAATGGATTAGAGTTTCCCTTCAATTCAGTTGTTTATTTCAGCATAAATTGTTGAAAACTGGTGTAACCTGTGTGTAAAAGATCACAGAATTGTGAGTGCAAATTCTGTGCAACATGAATTTAGTTTCCAAAATCTTCTCTGCTAGTTTAAAGCTATTGTGCCACCTACAAAACAACCCATGTCCCAGAATAAATACATCACCATTGGACATTTCTGTTATTAGTACTTTTTTGCAGGTCTTTGAGGTTCTAAAAAAGTAAGGTAGTTCACTAGAGAATAAAGACAATAGGGGTGTTGTAAAATCTCAACTTACCTGTCATGTTCTGTATATTTTTCCAAGTAATTTTCAATCATTTATAATTGGCTAATCACAGGTAACACTGATTATTTGTGTTTTTGTGATAAATTGATTTTCAGTTGTACAAAGCAAATATCACTAACTTGTTGATCTTTAATATATTAATCTTCTTAATGAAGTGATCTTTCTAAATAAAACATACTTTTAAAGATACTTAGAAATGTTTTCCAATCATGTCAGTTCATGAAGCTTTCGCATTTAATGGTATACAAGTAAGTTCAGCCCAAATCTCTTTTCAAAACAGGCGCAATTTTTTTTTGGATCACAGCTTGCATCCAAAGGTGAAACTCTACCCCAGAATATTTACTGTGCATGTTAAAGTAACCATGGAAAATTATCACTTTATAAACTTGCAATGATTACACACTGGTTAACAGGTGATTGTTAAGTAGCAGTTGCCAACTATTTACAGAATTCTTACTTTGTTGTTTGGCAAGACATCTAACAACATTATAAAATCACCTCTGTCAATTTCATTGTAAAGATTATTAAATAAAACCACAGATAAACATGTAATGGGTCTCACAGACTCTCAATTTAAAAATAAGATACTCTTGTCTGGGTCATAACCAAACCTCAAAACCAAAATAACTGGGCAGGAAGCACCAATCTGATGGTATAACAATTTTCACGGAAATGGGATCCTTGTGCCGGCAATCTCTCTCTTCTCAGTGACCATTACAGCTAGATCACATGATTCTGCTAGTTATCATGATTCAGAATATTTCTCAATCTACTATTCCCATCAAACAAAGGGATCAAATCTTGCTTAATGAGGGGTTCAGGAGAACAATCCAGAAGCAGTACCAGAAATACTTCAAAACAAAAATGAGGTGCCTTACTAGTGAAGCTTTTACGCTAGACTATAAATACGCTAGTGGAAGCAGTATGTTATTGGCAGAATTGAGAGTCGCACACAAATCTCAGCAATGCCATCTGAAATGCACAATCAACTCATGTTTGACTTGGTTTGGGATTTTTGTCGTCTCACACACGACTGCAGTATGTGTGTGTGCTGTTTTTTAAACAATTGGACATATCATTCAATTTCAACCATAGCAGAAAATATGACATTAGAGACTGATGAGGATTTCCTTTTACATGTTTAATTACATTCTAAACACCGCCCAGCACGAGGAATAGAAATGTAAGCAGAAAATGCTAGAAATACTCAGGTCAGGCAACATCTTGGATGGATAAAAACAGAGTTAACATTTCTTCAGAAATGGATAAGAAACAGGACTGTTTGCATAGGTACAAAACAGCCAACCATCTATGAGCTCAGCCCAGCAAAACTGTGCAACTCGTCACAGGAAGGCATGGTCACATCTAAGTTGGCATCTAAGTGTCACGAGCAAGGGTAGCATTTATCATCCTAATCATTGTTGAGAAGGTGATAACTCACCACTTTCTTGAATTGTTGTAGTTCATTCAACTGTTTTTATGATTTTTCTCTTTGCTTTCTTTTTGAGAAGAGGCTTGGATTCTAAACTAAGAAATCAAAGCAGCTTTTGAAAATGCACAAATTAACAGTGCAGGAATACGACACACTGCAGTACCAAAAAGGAACATATCCCCACTTAGCTGGATCTGTCTGGGGCTAGGATGTGGAGAGAAAGGTCAAGCCCTGACAAGGTAAACACTCAAAGTTGCAGTGCCATAAGACCTATGAATAGCTTATACCTGCAGCTGCATGAGGATGAAATGACTTAAGCTGAAAATGTGTTGCTGGAAAAGCGCAGCAGGTCAGGCAGCATCCAAGGAGCAGGAGAATCGACGTTTCGGGCATGAGTCCTTCTTCAGGAAAACCCAAAACGTCGATTCTCCTGCTCCTTGGATGCTGCCTGACCTGCTGCGCTTTTCCAGCAACACATTTTCAGCTCTGATCTCCAGCATCTGCAGTCATCACTTTCTCCGGTGAAATGACTTGAGAACAGGAAAAAGAAACTAATGGAAAAAGGTAAAGAGTTACATGCCTTTATGAAAAGACAGACTTTTCTTTCTGACATGTCAACTGTACAAATTGTCACAGCTCTGTGTCAGTAATTAAAATGTTCACAAAACTCCAGCAACTGTTATTGTTTAAAAAAAGACTGATTTAATGACATTATTGTAAAATGGACAGCTCTGAATGATTCTCTAATGGCAAAACCACATCATGCTGGAAGGAAAACCTGTTATTGTAACATGCTGTTTATTATCACCATGGGAAGCATCATCAGGAGTAAAGGAGTACAATACTGCTGCATTCTGTTGAAAAATGCTTTGAAGTCTGCAATGGGAAGTATTCTGTACTCATTATGCTTGCACATTAAATCTGTATAAGCAACATTAATTTTTCAAAGACTGCTATTAGTGTAACTGAAGATATTTTATTATGAATTAACACATAGAAGCATCTCTTTATGACAGTTTTAGAGTCAGCTCTTCATATGTAAAAGTATCCCACAACTCTCAATCAAAAGGTTAGTCAAATACATTCAGATCAGTTCTAGCAACTCAGGCATGGTGCTGTGGAACAAGCAAAATTGTAATCCATCAAATCTATAATATCATGATTCAGAATATTTCTCAATCTACCATTCTCATCAAATCAAGGGATCAAATCTTGTTTAATGAGGGGTTCAGGAGAACAATCCAGAAGCAGTACCAGAAATACTTCAAAACAAAAATGAGGTGCCTTACTAGAGAAGCTTTTACGCTAGACTATAAATACGCGAGTGGAAGCAGTATGTTATTGGCAGAATTGAGAGTTGCACACAATCTCAGCAATGCCATCTGAAATGCACAACCAACTCATATTTGACTTTGTTCAAGATTTTTGTCGTCTCACACAGGACTGCAGTATGTGTGTGTGTTGTTTTTTAAACAATTAGACATATCATTCAATTTCAATCATAGCAGAAAATATGACATTAGAGACTGATGAGGATTTCCTTTTACATGTTTAATGCTTAATAGAACTTTGTTCAATGGAAAAAATAATACATGACAATTATTTACACAAGATCCTCATGATGAATCAGTACATTAAAAATATATCTGCATTACCACTTAGCATCTAATAATGATGTTGAAGGTGTCAAAACATTATACAGCTACATTTCAGAATATTCAAAACTCCTCAGGAAGCTTTCCTGGTGCACACAAACTGTCTACAGAGGTGTGTGTATTTTTTTTTAAGGACTCTAAAACCAGTACTAGCACAAAAAATGTCTGTGAGAGAGGAAATTCAATTTTCCTGTGGTCTTCACAATGGGATCCTCGACTTTGGAAAATGTGCATTTAAGTTTCCTGACTCGCAAGAAGATCAAACAAAAATGGTTTAAGGTCAGGAAGACAGAGGGAAATAGTTGTCATTTGCTGGAAAAATAAAATTTAATGACCCAATTTGCATCTCCATTGGAAGTCTAGTAGGAACAGAAGAAATGATAGCAGAAGCAAGACAAATAGGAAGCCTCTGCTGCAGGGTAAGATGCACTATGGAAAAGAATGGATTAAGTCATTGTGTTGAAGTACTCTGAGAAGCTTGTGCACCGCAGATATGGGAGCTATTACAGGCTTGGTCAGAAACTGTTTTATGTCTGTTCTGGAAATCATTAGTATCAACATCATTACTATTCTGGGGTTAGCTTACTGTTTGGACTGTCTTGGCTGTGACAGTTGTACATGATGAGAATAACAGAGGGGACGGCAAGAGTATACATTTATTTTATATATTGGCATAATTCTTTTGAGATCTTTAGCAATTTTAGAAAAAATTCTGCCGAGTTTTTTTTCCAGTCATGCATATCTTGACACTGTTACCAATCAGCGCAAGATTTGAAATTATGCCTTGTAGTAAAATATACCTCTGTGGCTCATCATAAAAATATTAAACCTTACATAACAGTGACAGCTTAGTAATGATAATATTGTAAAAGATTATCGTAAGTACTGTATCTAGTACTAACCATTACTGGCTCAAGTAGGGGTCTGGTTTGATGTAGTATGTCACAAGGTGTCCTTCAAGTGCAGGCTATCTCATACCACCAAATGAGTGTCTCTTATGGTACCAGGTAATAAAAAAATTCATTCTCACATGTTTAATTTGGGCTTCATGGGACTGCTATTACAGTCAAATTACAGTTGCAAACTCATGTCAACAAATTAATTTCCCTTGTGACCATTAATAGCTTTTAGTATGAGCTAACCTTTAGAAACTATCTCTGGCTGGACACTAATGGTACATTTATATTGGATCTATTAGTTTTGTGCCAGTATGATTTTGAGAGTAGTGCAAGCTAGCAGCACCTAGTTATACTTCTCTATAAAACTTGCAAATAGGGAGAAACGAGAAGTCTGTGAATGTCATACTAAGTCCATGTATTTACTTATGCCCTCCAATCTCTGAATGTCAGTGTCATATTTTAATGTCAGTCAGACCCTGGGAGTTTCATAAGCTTTTAAAAATATTATATTTCAATAGAATAACTTTGATATCACACCAATAGTGTTACAAAATAATTTATATGATTATATATTATAATGATATGACCACATCATTAACGATTTATACTTTAGGAATTACCAAATTCTTTGATCATTTGTCAGGTAAACTTAGCAAGTTGCTGCTACTAGTATGAAGGGTTGTAATGTAGCCAGTGTTGGTACAGTTTCGTACTGACAAGAATTCTTTCACAGACGAATACACCATTTTAAAATACACCATGTTAATTCCACAAGACATTATTCAGTCAAATGGTATTAATAGCAATAATGTTATGGCTGGTCACAATGTGCTAGTCATGCAGTGCTGATGTATCTGCTATAACCAGGCAGTGCTACATCACATTCACTTGTATAACAGAAACATGGCTGAGCACAAAGTGTAAGAGCTAAGAACATAGAGGGTAGAGCAAGGGTGTGAAATCGTGTCTGAAAAGTACAAGGTACAGTTTTCCGGAACAAAGTACCTATGAAAGTGTTAGAATCGATCATTAAAGAGGTCGTAGTCCACAGCTGTCCTGTACAGTTTCTGACATTTGTCCTAGATATGGCAGAGAAAGGGAATTTAGGGTCCTGCTTTATGGGCTGGGACCTTGAGGTCCTGGTGGAGGTAGCTATGCAGATGTAGGATGCCCTCTTCCTTGAGAACCAGCAGAGGAAGTGATGAAGTTGCCATCCTGGTCAGCACAATCTCTGGTCTGGAGAAATGCCCACCAGTGTAGGAAGAAAGTAAATAATTTTCTCCAACATAAGCTTTTTTCTGATATCTTACCATACGATCTTAAAATATAGAAGCAATCAGCCTATCAAGTCTGCCGTGCCAATCAATGAGATCATGACTAATCTGCAACTCCACTTCCCTGCCTTTTCCCTGATAACACTTGATTCCCTTACTGATTAAAAAGCTGTCTATCTCAGTCTTGATTATGAATAATAATACAGCCTTTACAGCACTGTGTAGTAAAGAATTCCACCGATTCATTATAGTCCAGTGAAGAAATTCATCCTCACCTCTGTCTTAAATGTGCAATACCTTGTTCTGAGATTATGCCCTCTGGTCCCAGACTCTTCCACAAGATGAATCAACCTTTCCATGTCTACCCTGTCAAGTTTCATAAGAATCTTGCATGTTTGAATAAGGTCATCTCTTATTCTCTAAACTTCAATGAGTACAGACCAACCTATTCATCCTCTACCCATTAACAGTCTCCCCACACCCAGGATGAGCCAAGTGAACCTTCTCTGGATTATCTCTAATTCCAGTGTATTTTTCTTTTGATAGGGGCCCAAAACTGTCCACAACATTTCAGTTGTGACTAGTGTCTTGTAAAGTTTTAGCAAGAACTTCCTATTTTTATAATCCATTCCCTTTGAAATAAAGACTAACAGTCTATTTGCCTTTTCTATTCCCTGATGAATTTGTGTGCTTGCTTTTTTGTGATTTATACACACAGAACACCAAATTCCTCTGGGGTTCTTTCTGAAAGTAGCTTTCTGTAGTCTTTCTCCATTTAAATAATACACATTTCCTCTATGCTTTCAAAGTACATAAACTCACATTTTCTCACATTATGTTCTGTCTGCCAAGTTTTTGTCCATTTGCTTAACCTGTCTCCATCCCTTTGCAGACTGTTTCATCTTATCACTTGCCTTCCCATCTCGTCTGCAAACTGGTTCATTCACTTCGCTCATCTAAGTCATCGATTCACATAGCATGGAAACAGACCCTTCAGTCCAACTAGTCCATACCAACCACATTCCCAAACTTAAGTAGACTCATTTGCCTGCATTTGGGCCATATCTCTCCAAACGTTCCCTATTCATGTACTTATCCAAATATTTTTTAAATCTTGTAACTGTACTTGCATCCCCCATATGGCCTCAGCACTGATCCCTGTGGTGCTTCACTAGTTATAGGCTGGCAGCCTTAAAATGCCCCTTACACCCTAACCCTCTGTCTTGTATTAGCTAGTCAATCCTCAACCTATGTGAATATGCTACCTCTAACACCATGAGCTCTTTTCTTACTAAGTACCCTAATGAGTGATGCCTTATCAAATGCTTTCTGAAAATAGAAATATATTACATCCACAATTTTCGCTTTATCTCCCCTGCTTGTCATCTTCTCAAAGAATTCTAGTAAATTTGACAGACATGATTTTCCCTTTGTGAAGCCATGTTGACTATTTTTGATCATGTTTTGCATTTCTAAATTCTCTGACATTACATTCTTTACATTAACTCTAACATTTTCCCAATAATAGATGCTAAACTAAATGATCTACAGTTACAGATTTATGGTTTCTTGCCTTTTTAAATAAAGGCATACATTGGAAACTTTGTAATGCTATGGGACGTTTCCAGAATCTACACATGATCTCAGCTGTTGTAACTACCTCCTACAGAGGTCTTTGCTCGATTGCTCTCATTATTTCCTCCAAGATCTTCCCTCACTTGCTCTTACCCAGCCCAATCCCTGACACCACTAACCCTGCATGCCATTTACACTGTCTACTCACTCACTCTTCAACACACTTCGAACATCAGTTTGGAATAGAGGAGTAAGTCTGCATATCAAAATTAAAGGACATGCTGAAAGCTTCACTTAGAGGATCTGATGTTGATTTCAAGCTCTGGGAGAAGCTCACCAGGATCACTGCACTTGGCACAACCAAATATAAAACAGTAGACCCCTCTGAAAGCGAGCACATATCAAATGTCAGACAGAATACATCAGGGGAAGAAAAACAGAGCCAACAGCTCATCCAAAGCGGTGTCCTGACTCTATTTGCAGCAGGACCCAATGAGCGCTGTACAGCTTTAGTAGTCATCTACACACCCACTGGAATCCCACCTAACACCCTGGATAATTAATATGTTCACCCTTCAAGGCAAAGAAAGCTTCTCGCATATGGCTAATTTTTAAATGCACACAAGCTTTGTATCTTTTTGAGTTGCTAACTGGGGAATGTAACACATTGTGCAATACTGAGCCATATAGACTAGAAACATTTTCCAAAGAAGAGTCACATGGAACTGGGAACATTAACTGTTTCTCTTTCCACATATGCTGCCAGATCTGTTGAGTTTATTCATCACTTTTTGTTTTAGTGAATTTTCAAATAGAAATGCATTTAAGCACCCTGTTACCTCTGAAACAATGACTCCAGATGGTTACGAAGTAGATAGAGTCACAGAGATGTACAGCACGGAAACAGACCCTTCAATTCAACTTGTTCATACCGACCAGATATCCTAACCTAATCTAATCCCATTTGCCAGCATTTGGCATATATCCCTCTGAGCCCTCCCTATTCATATACCCATCCAGATGCCTTTTAAATGTTGCAATTGCACCAGCCTCCACCAGCTCCTCTGGCAGCTCATTCCATGCACGTACCACCCTCTGCATGAAAAAGTTGCCCCTTAGGTCTCTTTTATGTCTTTCCCCTCTCACCCTAAACCTACGTCCTCTAGTTCTGGACTCCCCTACCCCAGGGAAAAGACTTTGTCTATTTACCCTATCCATGCCCCTCATGATTTTATAAACCTCTATACAGTCACCCCTCAGCCTCCAATGCTCCAGGGAAAACAGCCCCAACTTATTCAGCTTCTCCCTATAGCTCAACTCCTCCAACCCTGGCAACATCCTTGTAAATCTTTTCTGAACCCTTTCAAGTTTCACAATATCCTTCTGATTGGAAGGAGACCAGAATTGTGCGCAATATTCCAAAAGTGGCCCAACCGACATCTTGTACAGCCGCAACATGACCTCCCAACTCCTAGACTCAATACTCTGACCAATAAAGGAAAGCATGCCAAATGCTTTCTTCATTATCCTATCTACCTGCGACTCTACTTTCAAGGATCTATGAATGACCTGAAATGAACAGTAGTTTGGTTTTGGTTTTGTTTCTTTTCAAGTACCTAGTAGAAAATTGTACAAGCTATTGTAATTTACCAGCATAGCATCTGAACATTTAGCTAAATGTATTCCTGATCAAAGTTTACATCTCTGCTATGATCCATATATGTCTTCAACTTATCTATCATCAGACTGCAATTTAGTTTTCAATTGTTCTTTGGCTTTCAGGTAAGGTTGCTCATTTCCCATTTAATTATATGTGAAATTAAACAGTTATTGATCAATACTTTGCAGATTTGCTTTATATCTGTGCAAATATTTATACTGACAAAATTACATTATATTGAATTTGACTTCCAAAATATTCATAATCTACAAGTATTGGAGTTCAAGTAAAAAGTATTTAAAATCATCAAGATTGTACTCCAAACTGATTATACTGCAACAACTATAGTCACAGTAATAGTGAACCATCACAAAAGCACAACAGATACTGGGCAGGGGAACTGGTCAACATCATCACATCAGTAGCCGAATTACAGTTAAAACTCTTCATTCAGACCCTTTACTACCCTCAATTGCTTTTGCTTGGTTTGAAATCAAAATCTGAACAGGACTGAGTTGTTGATGTAAACCAATTTCTTTTTATTAATTCACTTTTAAAAAGTGCGATGTAGTAATCTCCATCCCCACTGTCCACCATTCATTCCATGCACATGGTGTATTAGAAAATCAATATGCCACACCAACAGGTCGTCTAATTCACAATGCTACGGCAACAAATTTCATAAATAGGGAGCTGTTAGAAAATCATTAAAATTTTTATTGATCTTTAATGAGAGCAATAGCAATCTTTGATCAAATATAGTCAATATAAAGTAGCACAATTATTAAAAATAGAAACAGAAAATGTTGGAAACTCTCAGCAGATCAGGCAACATCTATGGGAGGGAGAAACAGTTAACATTTCAGGTAAAGAAGTTTGGTCAGCCCTGGAAAAGTTAGAGATGCAATAGGTTTTAAGAAAGGGTGTTTGGGATAAGTACAAAAAGGCAGGTCTGTGCTAAAGTGGAAAATAGGCTAGATTGAATTACAGAAAAATTAATGATCCAGGAAGGATGATGGAGTATGAAAACAAAGAAGCAAAAGATATGTCCAGAGCAGTGTGCTGCTCTGAAAGTAAAAGTGAGAAAAAAAGAGGAGAAAAAAATAAAATATGCAAAGAAACTAAAATAAAATAGGGTAATGGTCTTGGAATCAATGTTGAGTTCAGAAGGCTATAAAGTGCATAACTCTAAAATGAGGTACTGTTACTTAACTTGGATTGAGCTTTGGAACAATGCAGTAGGCCAAGGACAGCGATGTCAGCATGAAGCAAGATGGAAAATTACAATGAGAGGCCACTAGAAGCTTGGGGTCACAATTGTGGACTGAATATAGGTGTTATGCGAAGCGGTCGCCCAGACTGTGTGGCATACCTCCAATGTTGAGGAGACCACATTGTGATCCAGTGAATACAGTATACTAAAGTGCATCATTGCTTCACCTGGAAGGAGTGTTTAAGGCCTTGGCACCTATTATATCTCTAACTTTTGTCAGTTCTAATAAAACGTCCTTGATCTAAAATGTTAACTCCATAGATACTACCTGGCTTTTGCGTTTTTTCAAGATTTCCTGCATTTATTTCAGATTTTCAGCATTCTTGTTATTCTTAAGAAATACTCCATGCAATCTACTCATTTCAAAGTCACTTAATTAAAAATTATTTATAAATTCAACTTTGAGCACGAGATTCTCCCTTTGTTCTTTATTTTGTGAATTCAAATGATAAAATAATAACTTTTTCTGATTCCATCATTAACACTCAACATTAACATTAGAAACAGTATATCAATATACCTTCATTTCTGCACAGAATTTAATATAACAGAAGACAACGATCAAAGTAGGTAAAAATCTATTGAAGTAAAATGAGCAAAGTGGTGGCAGTAAATGGGAAAAATACTGCCTTAGCTAAGTACTTATCTGCAATATTCATTTGTTATATATGATCCTTTTCACTGAGACTCAAATGAAGTCTTTATGGAATGACTCCATTTAGAGATCATTGTTGGTTTTGTGTTTATCTCTTAAAAAACAAATAAAGTCTCCAGTCGGAAATATGAATGCATCATAGAGGCTAACTGTAGACATGTGATTTCATAAATGCAAATTAATCTTTCTATGATAAATGTTCTATTATCTAAAACAATTTTTAAAAGATGCTATAAAATAAAATGTCAATGATGAAATGGCATTTATAAGATAAATATTTTGCAGAAAATTTATTTTCTGCACTTTTTGGATTATAACTTCAATACCTTGATAAAGTAGCGTGTAACTTTAATATTTTTTCTCACTTCAAAACCACAGAAATGTAGGTTAAACATAAAATGCTCAAATAAAGCTCCAAAGCCTTAAACAAAATCCCAATGAGCGATAAGGTTAGTTAAGTTTTGAATGTGACAGTATTATGCTGGAGTGACTAAAGCCACCTGGGAGAATAAGTAATTTCAGTAAGTTATAGCTCCTGGACAAGGTGACGTCCTCAGCCGCTCAGGATGATTTTGAACAGTCTTCCCAAATGCTTGGTCCAGTCGAATGATGGGCTCATATCCACCATTACCTCCCAGAATACTCCATCAGCAGAACGCCCTGCAGCCATCAAGGGTCAGGGGAGAGATCATCTGTTACTAAAACTGGCAAGTCCAATCCCCTAGACCCGACAGGACACACATCTACTGACAGAAGATTTGATTTGTATTACTTCATTCCTGTAACGTGCTTCTATCTTCATTCGAGCTAATTCTGTTATAGACTATATAGATAAATACAAGTCTATATAACAACGTCTAGATAAATTATTGGCAGTCAGGGGAGGCAGATAACAGGCTGTGTAACATAATGGAGCTAAGACTGTGTGATGGGCTAATAAATTCTGCTAAAGATTGGCCTACAGTAGTAGTTTATCTAGCGCCACAGACAGGTTAACCCTCAGAGGCCTATTGAAGACACAATGCCCAATCAAGATGCCAAAATCCAACAATTAGAAGCAACATTTCTGTAAGTATACAAGTCACTCGGAAATTTTGAAAATGTTACATAAAAGAAAGCTAAATCTTTCAAAATTTATTAATATAATAACAATTCAATGTTTTTCAATGCTTTATTACAGAAATAATTGAAACTATATTTCATTCGAGAGTTAACTGCAATTCAATTCAGATGAACATCTAATATGTAAATATTTCTGAAAAGCAAATTAAATAGAATATCTCAAAGCTATTAATCCTGGAACTTCCTAGAAAATTTTGCATAGGGTCAACCTAAGAGTGATTTTCTATGTTTTTCTCACCTAAAGAAATTTGCACATAGGCAACTAATGCGAAATATAACATTAAAATCCAACACAGGTTTGAACATAAAAAGGCTGAAAGTCCAGATCAGACCAGAGGGAGTGCTGCATTGTTGTGGTGTTATCTTTTGAATGGGGTAGATACAAAAGATCCCATGCTGGTATTTTGAAGAAGAGAAAGGCAATTATTTTCTGTGTCCTGGACAATATTCACCCCCCAATTAACATCACAAAAACACATTATCTGTCATTATTTACTATGTACAAACAGTCTGCAGCACTTCCAAAATTACAACAGCTACACTTCAAAAATATTTGATTGACTATAAACTACTTTGCAATGTTAACGGTTATGAAAAGTACAACACAAATGCTAATACTGCTTTCTTATGCTTACTAGTAGACACAAAATACATTAATTATTTATGTTTCTTCCCAGGAATGTCCATCAAACATGTTCATGTTTCTTTTCATAGCTTTGTCTTATGCAACTATTTAGATTTGACATTCATAGCTAATCCTTGCAATGGTACCCCTCATGCCAGGATTATGCCAACCATGGAACTCTGCTTCTGAAACTACCACAGTTCATGCATAAGGTGAGGGGGTCTATACAAGCAGATGTCTGTGTATTCAGGCCACATTTGCAGGTTTTTATTCCTCTGTTCTTCTTTGCAAAGTCCACATATCCTGTAAATTCTGGAGGTATCAGACGGTTAGGCGGTAGTATGGGGGTTAAAAAAAAACAAGAGTGTCAGAGGTTCTGCTCACTCTGAGAGCTGGCTCTGAGGGAAGAGAAAAAAAAAGGGAGATTAGCCCGGGTGTCCCTGGAGAAGGCGCACGCAGTGTCCACCAACACCCTGGAGTTGTTCAGGGAGAGGTGGCGCCGCAGTGAGTGGAGTGCATTATTTCCACCTCCAACTCTATTTTGATTTAATCCCTACCCTCCCCTTCACTGTTTGATGTGAAGGGCACTGCTTGTCACTGGCCACTTGGGTGTTTTCTTTTCTTCCTGGTGGTAGAAATTGAATAAAGATTCGTGCACCTTGTGTCTCACATCTACACACACACAACATGGGTGCGGAGGAGAAATAAGCACTACCACAGTTAGGCAGTAGTGAGAAGGGCACTGCTTGTTACTGGCCACTCGGGTGTTTCCTCTCTTCCTGGTGGTGGAAAATAAATAAAAATTTGCACACTTGTTGTTTTTCACTGTGTCTGACACTTGCACACACACGACATGGGTGCTGGGGTAAAATAAGCACTACCGCTGTCAGGTGGTAGTGTGGAGGGAACAACAGATTTAACAAAAACAGGAAATTCAGAGAACCTTCTGATTTCAGCAACTGACTCTGAGCTGGCTGGTCACAGCCTGTGTACTGTGCTCACGGAAATACAGGGTGACTTGGTGACGGATTACCTGCCTCTGTGCAGTATTTTACTAGTCTTCTTGATTACCACTCCAGTGAAATTACCACTACAAAATTGTTTCCTCTATAGTTAAATTAATACTTAGTGTGTTTCTAACAAGAAAGATGACATTGCATAGGCCTTGGAGGTAATTCAGATACTTGAGGGAAATAAAATTGATGAGGAGGAGGTTGGTTACGCTATGTGGCTAAAGCTAATAAGACACTAAGATCAGATGAGTTGTGCCCATTGATACTGAGCAAAGTGAAAATGGAAATTGTGAAGGCACTGGCCAATTACAAATGTTATATAAGCCCAGAAACTACAAGCCCCTCAGTGGTGGAGAAACTTCAAGAAACAATAATTCACAAAAAACATAACTGTCACTTGGGTGAATGCTGGTCAATTAATGAAGGTTAGCATGGATTTGTTAAGGACTAATTTTATCTAACTTGCTGGTGTTTTTAGATAAGGCAACAGAGGAAGGTTGATGAGGGTAATGATGTTCAAGCAGTGTAAATGGAGTTCCATTTGATAAAGTGCTGCATGACAGACTTGTGAGCAAAGTTGCAATATATGGGAGAAAAGGAACAGTCTGACATAGAGATATGATTAACTGATAACAGAAAACAGAAAGTAGCAGTTGATGGATGTTTTTCTGACTGCAGAAAAGTTTGTTTAGTGGAGATCCCCAGGACTGGAGTACAGACCTTGCCTTGCTCTTTCTGATATATATTTATGACCTAGATCTTGATGTACAGGGTACAATTTCAAAATGTGCAGACGATATGAAATTTAGAAGATTTGCCAATATTGAGGAGAATAGTGCAGAGTTTCAAAAGAACATAGATAGGTAGGTGAAATGGCTAGTCAAGTAGCAAGTAGAATTTAATGCAGATAATTGTGAAATGATTTTTTTTGATAGGTAGACTTGGAGAGATAATGTACAACAAAGGGTGCAATTTGTTAGGTACAGCAGCAGAGTGTATATATGCATAAGTGATTGTATGTGGCAGGTTGAGAGAACAGATCATACAGGATAGAGCATCCTTGGCTCTCATAATATGAACACAGAGTACAAAAGCAAGTTACATAATGAATCAAATTTGGATGACACAATCATCAGCCCTTTCCACCAGAATAGCAAATCCAATATAATGATATATCGATGATAACGCCAAAATTCTGCACCGCCAACTCCAGATAAGCTGAATTTGTGTCGGATTATCATATAACTATGGCAACTAGTCAAAGTGGAGTCAAGCCATGCAGGAGAATGAGACGATGGAACTCTGGAGCAAGCTGCCATTTGTGATGTCCTTGTGAAAGGATGCTCAAGGCCTGGAAGTATAGCTAAATATGTGAGAAATTTAGAAGTGCTTTTGATAGTGGAGAAAGTGAAGTTGATGCAACAAATGGAACACCATGGCACACAGCACAAAGTGGATATAAAAAGAGCTGGGTGATTCCACCACTGAGTTTGTGAACCATTCTGAAATACAAGCAAATATTTTGAAATAGTTTGACAAGCAGGCATTCTCTTTACCAAGGAAGAGGATGAGAATGATTATCCATTCTGACACTGAAGAAGAATTGCTAACATGGTTTAAGCCCGAGCAGAAAACATTTCCATCTCAGTCCAATCCTGAAGGAAAGGGGAGTCATCCTGATAAAAAGGCTGGGCCATAAGCATTTCATGCGCCGGGATGGATAGCTGGATAAAATCAAGATAAAGGCATGGCATCATCTTCCATGTGGAAATCGTTGAGGATGCAGCAGTTAAGGCAGCAGTAAGAAATGATTGACTCTAAAATGATTAGGCTCGAACATAATTAATACTTTGCTGTATTTTCTTTTTGCTTCTTTTTAACAATTGACTGTACTTGTAGGCAAATCACATTATGCAGGGTGCTCTAAACACAAATCAGTGACAGATTCACGGGGATCCAACTTATAGGGATTTTACCGTTTGTATATCACACTGGTTTGGCCTCAACTGTAATATTGTATGCACACTTTAAGGAAGAATTTAAGGCATGGGAGAGAGTTAATGTGCATGGGTCCAGGCATGAGGAACTCAGAACATAGTTAGATTGGTGAACGTAGGACTGATTAACTCGGGGAAGAAAAGGTTGAGTAGAGATTCAAATTATATAACTTTAGAACTATATAAAATCATGAGGGGTCTGTACAGAGTTTAGGAAAAAGCTGTACTTTTTGGCAGAAGGATTCAGAACAAGAGGGCAAAGATATAAGGGAATTATCAAAAGAAGCAATGCAGACATGAGCAAAAGCCTTTTCATGTAGCGCACCAATGGGATCTGGAATACACTGCCTGAGAGTGGCAGCAGGTTCAATTGAGGCAGTTAAGATGGAATTGGATTATTACCTGAAAAGAAATAATGTACGGGGTTACTGGGAGAAAGCCAGAGTACAGGTAAATTGCTCATTCATTCAGTCAGCACTGATAACTGGTGGGCGGCACGGTGGCACAGTGGTTAGCACTGCTGCCTCACAGCGCCAGAGACCCGGGTTCAATTCCCACCTCAGGCGACTGACTGTGTGGAGTTTGCATATTCTCCCCATGTCTGCGTGGGTTTCCTCCGGGTGCTCCGGTTTCCTCCCACAGTCCAAAAAAAATTGTGCAGATTAGGTGAATTGGCCACGCTAAATTGCCCGTAGTGTTAGGTGCAGCGGTAAATGTAGGGGAATGGGTCTGGGTGGATACGCTTCGGCGGGTCGGTGTGGACTTGTTGGGCCGAAGGGCCTGTTTCCACACTGTAAGCAATCTAATCTAATCTAATCTAATAACGTAGACAGGGTCTCTTGACCATTCTGTGATAGAGTAAACCTATCCTTTTGACTTGCTTCTTAAAAGAACACACTGAATGGGAGATACCAAATGAATATTTTGCATCAGTATTTACTGTGGAAAAGGATATGGAAGATATAGACTGTAGGGAAATAGACGGTGACATCTTGCAAAATGTCCATATTACAGAGGAGGAAGTGCTGAATATCTTGAAACAGGTAAAAGTGGATAAATCCCCAGATCAGGTATACCCTAGAACTCTGTGGGAAGCTAGAGAAGTGATTGCTGGGCCTCTTGCTGAGATATTTGTATCATCAATAGTCACAGGTGAGATGCCGGAAGACTGGAGGTTGGCTAACGTGGTGCCACTGTTTAAGAAAGGTGGTAAGGACAAGGCAGGGAACTATAGGCCAGTGAGCCTGATGTTGGTGGTGGGCAAGTTGTTGGATGGAATCCTGAGGGACAGGATGTATATGTATTTGGAAAGCCAAGGACTGATTAGGGATAGTCAACATTGCTTTGTGTATGGGAAATCATGTCTCACAAACTTGATTGAGTTTTTTGAGGAAGTAACAAAGAGCATTGATGAGGGCAGAGCGATAGATGTAATCTATATGGACTTCAGTAAGGTGTTCGACAAGGTTCCCCATGGAAGACTGTTTGGCAAGGTTAGATCTCAAGGAATACAGGGAGAACTAGCCATTTGGATACAGAACTGGCTCAAAGGTAGAAGATAGAGGGTGGTGGTGGAGGGTTGTTTTTCAGACTGGAGGCTTGTGACCAATGGAGTGCCACAAGGATCGGTGCTGGGTCCTCTACTTTTTGTCATTTACATAAATGACTTGGATGCGAGCATAAGAGGTACAATTAGTAAGTTTGCAGATGACATCAAAATTGGTGGTGTATGGACAGCGAAGAGGGTTACCTCAGATTACAACAGGATCTTGACCAAATGGACCAATGGGCTGAGAAGTGGAATGGAGTTTAATTCAGATAAATGCGAGGTGCTGCATTTTGGGAAAGCAAATCTTAGCAGGACTTAAGGGTAAGGTCATAGGAAGTGTTGCTGAACAAAGAGACCTTGCAGTACAGGTTCATAGCTCCTTCAAAGTGGAGTCGCAGGTAGATAGGATAGTGAAGAAGGCGTTTGGTATGCTTTCCTTTATTGGTCAGAGTATTGAGTATAGGAGTTGGGAGGTCATGTTGCGGCTGTACAGGACATTGGTTAGGCCACTGTTGGAATATTGCATGCAATTCTGGTCTCCTTCCTATCGGAAAGATGTTGTGAAACTTGAAAGGGTTCAGAAAAGATTTACAAAGATGTTGCCAGGGTTGGAGGATTTGAGCTATAGTGAGAGGCTGAATAGGCTGGGGCTGTTTTCCCTGGAGTGTCGGAGGCTGAGAGTGACCTTATAGAGGTTTATAAAATTATGAGGGGCATGGATAGGATAAATAGACAAAGTCTTTTCCCTGGGGTGGGGGGAGTCCAGAACTAGAGGACATAAGTTTTGGGTGAGAGGGGAAAGATAAAGAAGAGACCTAAGGGGCAACTTTTTCACGCAGAGGGCGGTACGTGTATGGAATGAGCTGCTCGAGGAAGTGGTGGAGGCTGGTACAATTGCAACATTTAAGAGGCATTTGAATGGGTGTATGAATAGGAAGGGTTTGGAGGGATATGGGCCGGGTGCTGGCACGTGGGACTAGATTGGGTTGGGATATCTGGTCGGCATGGACGTATTGGACTGAAGGGTCTTTTTCCCTGCTGTACATCTCTATGACTCTATGAATGGGTTTAGCTGTATATTCATAAATATAGTCTTCTCCATACATTAACAGCTCAATTAAATTTGTACTTCAAAATTTCCAAAGCATTTATGATTTCTTCCAATTATTTTATGAACTCCAATAAAAACATCGATGTAACACTCTAAGCTGCTTTTCTCTCCTTTCCTCATCAGGACAAAATGTCATCTTAAAGCAATTTGATATTGGTCGTCCCAACTTAATGAGCTAGCGCTAAATTAAATTTCCTGATTAAAACATGCCCGCAATTGTCAAAACCAGTAAACCAGATAAAGGAAGCGGGAAATAGGGTTTGAGTGGGGTGGGATAGGGTTAGGGAGATAAAAGGACAGTCAGTCCACATTTAATGTTTAACATCCAATAGTAGGGATTTGTTGCAGTATCAACGCATTTCAATGAAAACCTTCGTTAAAAGATCATTCCTGTTAATTACGATGTTGCAAAAACCAGTCTAATTTCATTAATAGTTCCAGTTATTAACACCTATGTTTTCTGTTCAACATCAAGAAACTAACCATAGCATTTTATAGCATTTAGTCTGTAACAAACTTAAAACTTCAGGAATCCAAAGGCATAATCTGGCTTCAGATTTTTTTTTTCTGGTAAATACATGACGGAAGCTAATTGCTGTGAAACTGAAGAAATTTGAATTTCTGTCACCTATCACTGGCATGAAGAACATCCAGGTTCATGGTGTATGGTTAAGCGCAGAATGCACTTTCTTCCACTATTCCCAACCATGAGCTGATTGCACCTACAAGGCAGTGTTCAATTGGAAAATCCAATATCTTGACCCAACATCAATAAGTGTATGGAGTTATCTGTCAACAAATATATGGAGTTATCTGTCCAAATCAGTGTTGTGACAGACTTGGGGGGGAAACTTAATAGTGATGGTTCTGCTATGACTTTTGTCCTTCTGAGTGGTACAGATCATGAGAAACTGTCATAGTAAGCTTAGTGAGTTGCTGTAATGCATTTTGCAGAGGGTGAAATACTGTAACCATCTTGGAGAGATGAGGGTAGATACTGAGTTTAGTGTAGGGCCACCAAACAAAAGATTGTTTTGTCCTGGATGGTTTTGGGCTTCTTCAGTATGTTGAATTCAGATGAGTAGTGACCATTTAGTTCCACCCTTGACTTGGAGAATAGAGCTAATCAGTGTAGTGGACAGATAAATTAGGAGCAGGCGCATGTGAAGGCTTATCTGATTGAGGCTACTTCCACTTTTTTGCACACCACAAATACCCTCTGATCCCTTGTTTATCAATAATCTGTCTATCCCTGCCTTAAAAATAGTTAATGATCCAGTTCCCTGGAAGTGAGTTCCACAGATTCATGACTCTCCAACTTAAATGGGAGACATCTTATTTTTAAACTGTGTGAACCTTCAATCTAGTCGCACCGCCATGGAGAAACATCCTTTCAGCATCTGTCCTTGTCAAGTCTGTTTCATTCTTCTAAACTCTAAAGTATGCGGACTCAACATGTCTAACCTTTCTTCACAAGATAATTGTGTCATCCTAGGAGTGAACCTTCTCTGCACCACTTCCAATTGTCAATTCTCCTCTTGCCTGCACAAGGTGATGAATACTTTATAAAGCACTCTCGATGTCTCTCCAATGCAATATTCAACCGCAGCAAAAGGTCCCTGCTTTTAATTTTCATTCCCCTTGCGATAAACAACATTCTTTTTGCTTTTCGAATCACTTACTGTACCTACATGCTAAAGTTTTGTGCTTCACGTACCAGTGCATTACTCTGTACCTCAGATTTCCATATCCTCTCTTCAGTTAAATACGGTGATGCTTTTTCATTTCATCCTGTTAAACTTAGCAAGTTCACATTTTCCCACAATCTCCTCCATACCCAAATAATGAGGGATTGCCACTTACAAAACAATTGTAGTTGGTTGCTGTTCAAGCACTCATTGCATAAACTTGAATTTGGAAACTTAGAAAATTGCTAAGAAATACTGGAAATATCAGAATAGTGGCTACAACGCATTTCGCCAAGCTAATCTAACAAAATAAATACAAATTATAAATGCCATTATATAAACTAACATTAATAAGGCAATGATAGCCTTGTTTTGATTTTTCAATTTAATCTGTTTTCATTGATTTAATAATACAATTATAGCTTGGCTAGAATTTGCCCCAGGTTTTCATAAATTTACAAACATAAAAAGAGTGTTTAGTGTACTAAGGAATCCTCAACACAAATAAAGCCTATGTTATAAAAATCTCTTCAATTGCAATTCAAACTATAAAATGCACGCAAAGTGGTTTGAAGGTGATGCCTAGTTAGTTTAAAGAAATTGTGAATTGCTTTCTAAAGTGGGTAATGGCACTAACCTTCGAAGAAACACCAATAGAATTGTGTAATATGTAGCCAGATTCGTATCCTGCAGGCATATCTGAGCAAAACAGGTTACAATCAGATTGGTTATCATTTAATTGTTCATTGGCAACCTGTGTTTGTTGGAAAAGCAAGACAACAAATGTTTTGATTAAATGGCAAAGACAAGGAGTTTAACTCAGGTACTATTTACTGCCTTAAATACCCTGATAAAATGGACATAATAATAGAAATTACTGGAGAAACGTAACAGGTCTGGCAGCATCTGTGGAGAGAAAAACAGAGTTAAAGTTGCAAGTCCAATGTGACTCTTCCTGAATATTCTTCTTCTAAAGCATAACTCTGTCTTCCTCTAGATGCTGGAAATGTTTTGGGGAGTTAGGAGGTGAGTTGTTTGTTGCAGTATTCCTCACCTCTGAACTGATCCTGTATTTATATTGCGAGTCAAGTTGAGTTTCTTGATAATGATAATCCACAGGATGTCAATAGTGGGGGATTCAGTAATGCTAACACCACTGAATGTCAAGGGGCGGTGGTTAGATTGTCTCTTATTGGAGATGGTCATTGTCTGGCACTGGTATGGCCTGAACTGCTGTGCTTTTCCAGCACCACTCTAATCCATGAATATAACTTGCCAATCGTCAGCCCAAGTCTGGATATTGTCCAGATGTTATTGCATTTGAACACGGGCTGTTTCAGTATCTGAGGAGTTGTGAATGGTGCTGAACATTGTGCAATCATTAGTGAATAGCCCCACTTCTGACCTTATGATGGGAGGACAGTCATTGGTGAAGCAGCTAAAGATGATTGGGCCTAGGATACCAACCTGAGTAACTCCTGCAGAGATATCCTGGAGCTGGAACGACTGATCTTCAACAATGATAATCATCTTCCTATGTGCCTGGTATAACTGCAACCAGTAGAGAGTTTTTGCATGATTCCCACTGATTCCAGTTTTGCTAGGACTCCTTGATGTCACATTTGATTGAGTGTGCCCTTGAAGTTACGAGCTGTCACTCTCACCTCACCTCTGCAAATCAGCTCTTTTGTCCATGTTTGAACCAAATTTGTAATGAGGTCAGGAGCTGAGTGGCCCTGGCAAAATCCAAACTGGGCGTCACTGAACAGGCTGTTGCTGAGCAGGTTCTGCTTGGTAGCACTGTTGATAACACCTTCCATCACTTTATTGATGATCAAGAGTAGACTGATATGGTGGTAACTGGCTGGGTTAGATTTGCCCTGCTTTTTGTGTACAGGACATACCTGAGCAGTTTTCCATGTTGTCGTGTAGATGTCAGTGTTGTAGCTGTACACGAACAGCTTGGCTAGGGGAGCGGCAAGTAATGGAGCACAAGTGTTCAGTACTATTGGCGAATATTGTCAGGACCAACAGCCTTTGCAGTATTTAGTGCCTCCAACAATTTCTTGATATCACATTGAGTAAATTAAATTGATTGAAAACTGTCATCTGTGATGCTGGGGACCACTGGAGGAAAAAGTGAGGACTGCAGATGCTGGAGATCAGAGCTGAAAATGTGTTGCTGGAAAAGCGCAGCAGGTCAGGCAGCATCCAAGGAGCAGGAGAATCGACGTTTCAGGCATGAGCCCTTCTTCAGGAATGAGGAAGCCACTGGTGGAAGCCAAGATGGATCATCCATTTAGCACTTCTGGCTGATGATTGTTGTGAATACTTCAGCCTTTTCTTTTGCTGATGTGCTGGGTTGATCCATCATTAAGGATGGGGATATTTGTGGAGCCTCCGGCTCGAGTGAATTGTTTAATTGTCTACTACTATTCAAGACTGGACGTGGTAGGACTTCACAGCTTAGATCTGATCCATTGGTTGTTGGATGGCTTAGCTCTATCACTTGCTACTTAAAATATTTGGCATTTGTGAGATAGACTCACCATGAAACCATGGCTGATTATCAGAAAAACCCATCTGGTTCACAGGGAAAGAAATCGGCCATCCTCACTTGGTCTGCATGTGACTCCAGAGCCACAACAAGGTAGTTGATTCTCAACTGCCCTCTGAAATGGCCTAGTAAACCACTCAGTTGTATCAATCGCTATGCAGTCTCACCAAAGAAATGAAACCAAATGGACTACCTGGTATTGACCCTGGCACTGGAAACATGGCAAACCCAGCCCTGACAATCTTGCAAATTCCTCCCTACTAACATCTGGAGACAACTGACAAAAGTGTCTCACAGACTAGTCAAGTAACGGGCTTATCTTATCCTACAGAATCATATGTTACAGACAATTTGCCAGACACCACTATCACCATCCCTGGATATGTCCTGTCCCAGTGACAAGGACAGCCCAGTAATACACATTTGCGAGGTGCCCTGGAAGTCCTCATGTTTGACTTCGGGTCCCATGAAGTCTCATGGTATCAGGTTAAAAATGAGCAAGGAAACCTCTTGCTGATTATTACATGCTGTCCTCCTCAGCTGATGAATCAGTACTCTTGCATGTTGGACAACACTTGAAGGAAGCACTTAGAGTGACAAGATGCAAAATGTACTCTGGGTGGGGGACTTCAATATCCATCAACAAGAGTGGCTTGGCAGCAGCACTACTGATCAAGCACATAGCTGCTAGACTGGATCTGCAGCAGGTGGTGAGGGAACCAACGAAAGGGAAAAACAAACTTGACCTCATCCTCACCAATTTGCCTGCAGTAGATACATCTGTTCATGACAGTATTAATAACAGCGACCATCGCACAGTCCCTGTGGAGATGAACTCGCTCCTCACACTGAGAATACCCTTCACTGTGTTGTGTGGCATTATCACTGTGCTAAATTGTGGGCGGCACAGTGGTTAGCACTGCTGCCTCACAGCGCCAGAGACCCAGGTTCAATTCCTGCCTCAGGTGACTCTCTGTGTGGAGTTTGCACATTCTCTCTGTGTCTGTGTGGGTTTCCTCTGAGTGCTCCGGTTTCCTCCCACAATCCAAAAATGTGCAGGTTAGGTGAATTGGCCATAACTAAATTGCCCGTAGTGGTAGGTGAAGGGGTAAATGTAGGGGAATGGGTCTGGGTGGGTTGCGCTTCGGCGGGTTGGTGTGGACTTGTTGGGCCAAAGTTTCCACACTGTAAGTAATCTAATCTAATCATAATTGAACAGATATCGGTCAGATCTATCCATCAAGACAAGGCATCCGTGACATGCTGTGGGCCATCAAAACAATCTGCAACCTTACGGCCCAGCATACCCCCTACTCAGTCATTACCTTCAAGTCAGGGGATCAAACCTGGTTCAGTGGAGCATGCAGGAAGGCATGCCAGAGCAGCACCAAGCTTACCTTAAAAAAAATGGTGTTCATGTTGAAATAGGGTATGTCAAAGCCAATCTGAAGGATACTGATAACTGTAATCAGATCATTTTTCGCTCAATTTTGTGCAAACTCCTGTTTGGTCCTAAGTCTGTTACTTTTGCTCCTGCAAAGTACCCAGGCTGCCTCAGATTACCTAGAACGGTAAGGCATTTCAAACATTTTGAGCAACAAGGAAAGCTAGTTGTTTCATGCTACCACTATGTGTACAAATGGTGTGTGCCACTAACAGAATGTTGCCATCAAGCCAAAAAGACATTCTGCCTTCACACAAATGAGTAATGTATGTATGAATCACACTGTCCATGTGATCCCAGGTATCTAGGCCGTATATCCCAAAAAACTGGAGGATCGGATCAAATAGCATATTGTATTGGCTGTTCACAAAAAGTAAGGTACTGACTATATCCAACTACTCCATATTGCAAAACAAACTCACAACACAATGTCCAACATTAGATGTGATTCCACAATTGGAAAACAGTTGTTGAAACAGTTCTGTGTTCAAAAAATTATGCTAATGCCCAATTTAGAATCGTCAGTCAGCCTTGGAGTGTGACGAACTTATATGTACTGGAAGCTACATATATTATCACACAGGGACCTGTGCTTTGCAGGTAGAAAGGAATTGTACACTCACTGCACCTGTACCAACTCAACAAAAGGAAGTTGTTTGCTGGTTTCACAGGGAAAATGCATTGATCAATCAGAATCAACTTGCCTGGTTGAAAATGTAAACAAAGCCAAGCAATTGTCATTGATTGGTTCATTCTCCACAGCAACACACCTACTAATCAGAGTCCAGCTGTGAACCAATCATGACTCTCTTCTCATATAATATAAACATTGGTTTTTACCTTAAATTGGTGTTCCTAAAATTGCCCTGGTGAATCTGATAAGTTACTGTTTAATGTTGTAGTGCATTGGAGCTGCAAAGACCTGTGCCATAGAATGGTAAAGATTTTGATTTGCATTCTCACTTTCTCACTAAGTGAATTCCCAATTTCATCTGTGCTGTCAGGGGAGATGCATTTTGAGAGCAGATACATTTCAAAGGAGATGCAAAGGAAAAATCAGGGAGTCACTACAAGTTAGTTATGTGTGCCAGCTCAGAACTGGTAGCATGGTATATATTCATCCTTTCGCCTTGAAGATGGTTTTGTAAGTGTAATGGAGAGAAAGAAAATTATTATCATACCATAGAGACTGCACAGAAAATTTTAAACCATGTTTTTGGTACCAGTTTGCTGTGTGAACCTAAACTCAGTCTTTATCTCTTGCAGACTCAAAATGTGGAATTCAGTCGGTGTTCTTTGACAGCTATGTATTAAAAAAAAGCATGCTCAGCTTATTGCTCTGATATTACTGTATAATCAAACAGACATTAGCTCATTGTGAGCAGACTGTAAGCACAATGCAGAGTGCACAACTTTTGACTTCAAATTCAAAATCTCTCTCTTTGACACCCACCTTTCTGAAAAGAGTTGACTGCAGTTGCAGTAACAGACTTTTCAAAATTAAGTGCCGTTGAAAGTTTACAGTACAACAAAGAAGTTGTCCATCTATGATAGTAAGTTTAATTGTATGTTATCCCTGTAACTGGGAAGAATATTTCTCTTCCTATGGTATCAAATCATCTGACTATAGAAGTACACCTGTATTGAGTGTTTACATACACATCAGCAAAAATAAATACAAGATAGATATTTACATGCTTTCTCGTTCATTATTGAATCATTTCTAACTCATGACATTGCAACATTAAAAAGAAGCTGCTGATCATGAAATGCAGCTCATATGATTTGTTTGGTTTCAGGGATGAGTGTCATAATAATTTCCACAGGATTAACATCCCCAGAATGAAAAATAACCCAGTTTCCTAACCTTGTCCATGAAGCAATTTTAATTGTAGAAAAAAAAACTACTTCTGTATTTCTTCTCAAATATGTAACACTTAATAGATCGGGGCTAATGGATTTCCTGCAAACAAATTTCAAGACAATAATCTAATCAGGTTTTAGATGATGTAATAAACCACTACAGCAAACTCATCAAGTTTATTTTTTTCAGCTGAATCCTGACACTGGACTTCTAGTTCTGCCCTAAATTTCACTTTTATGTATTTGTTATCATTTATACAAAAATAGAATAGAGAATTTATTTTTAGAATGGTTCTTCTGGGAGGCCAAATGGTGCAGTGCATTAGAAGTGTTCTTTCACCTCTGTGATCAAAATTTGAATCCACCATGAAGAGACATTTATTAATTAAGTTGTTTTAAAAGTTCAAAATTAGGTGACCAAACCCAACCATGTTCCAGGTGAACAGAGACCTGCAGCACAGTCCAAGTTAGTGGAATGTATAAAATCACAACTTCTCTTGTGGCACAGTGATAATGTCCTGCCTCTGAACCAGCAGGTTGAGGTTCAAGTCTGACCTAGCCTGGAAGTGTGTCATAGTATAGAGTCATAGAGATGTACAGCATGGAAACAGACCCTTCGGTCCAACCTGTCCATGCCAACCAGATATCCCAACACAATCTAGTCCCATCTGCCAGCACCCGGCACATTTCCGTCCAAACCCTTCCTATTCATATACCCATCCAGATCCCTTTTAAATGTTGCAATTGTAGTAGCCTCCACCACTTCCTCTGGCAGCCCATTTCCCCACCCCTTGTCAATCTTTTCTGAAACCTTTCAAGCTTCACAACATCCTTCCGATAGGAAGGAAACCAGAACTGCACGCAATATTCCAACAGTGCCCTAACCAATGTCCTGTACAGCCGCAACATGACCTCCCAACTTCTGTACTCAATAGTCTGACCAATAAAGAAAAGCATACCAAACGCCTTCTTCACTATCCTATCGACCTGCGATACTACTTTCAAGGAGCTATGAACCTGCACTTCAAGGTCTCTTTGTTCAGCAACTCTCCCTCGTACCTTACCATTAAGCGTGTAAGTCCTGCTCAGATTTGCTTTTCCAAAAGCAGCACCTCACAATTATCTAAACTGAATTCCATCTACCACCCCTCTGCTCATTGGCCCATCTGGTCAAGATCCCAATGTAATCTGAGGTAACCCTCTTTGCTGTCCACTAAACTTCCAATTTTGGTGTCATCTGCAAACTTACTAACTAGACCTCTAATGCTCACATCCAAATCATGAATGATGAAAAGTCATGGACCTAGCACTGATCCTTGTGGCACTCCACTGGTCACAGGCCTCCAATCTGAAAAACAACCCTCCACAACAATCTCTGTCTTCTACCTTTGAGCCAGTTCTGTATCCAAATGGCTAGTTCTCCCTGTATCCCGTGAGATCCAACCTTGCTAACCAGTCTCCCACAGGGAACCTTGTCGAACGCCTTACTAAAGTCCATGTAGATCACATCTACCGCTCTGCCCTCATCAATCCTCTTTGTTACTTCTTCAAAAATCTCAATCACATTTGTGAGACATGACTTCCCATGCACAAAGCCAAGTTGGCTATCGTTAATTAGTCCTTGTCTTTCCAAATACATGTACATCCTGTCCCTCAGGTTTCCCTCCAACAACTTGCCCACCACCGACGTAAGGTTCACTGGTCTATAGTTCCCTGGCTTGTCCTTATCACTTTCTTAAATAGTGGCACCAAGGTAGCCAACCTCCAGTCTTCCAGCACCTCACCTGTGACTATCGATGATACAAATATCTCAGCAAGAGGCCCAGGAATCACTTCCCGAGCTTCCCACGGAATTCTAGGGCACATCTGATCAGGTCCTAGGATTTATGCATTTCAAGGCATTCAACACTTTCTCCTCTCCAATACGGACATTTTTCAAGATCATACCATCTATTTCCCTACATTCTATATCTTCCATGTCCTTTTCCACAGTAAACAATGATGCAAAATATTCGTTTAGTATCTCACCCATCTCTTGCAGCTCCACACAAAGACCACCTTGCTGATCTTTGAGGGGCCCAATTCTCTCCTGAGTTACCCTTTTGTCCTTAAACTATTTGGAAAAACCCTTTGAATTCTCCTTAACCCTATTGGTCAAAGCTATCTCATGTCCCCTTTTTGTCTTCCTGATTTCCATCTTAAGTATACTCCTACTGCCTTTATACTCTTCTAAGGATTCACTTGATCTATCCTGTCTGTACCTGACATATGCTTCCTTTTTCTTAACCAAATTCTCAATTTCTTTATTCATCCAGCATTCCCCTATACCTACCAGCCTTTCCTTTCACCCTAACAGGAATATACTATCTCTGGACTCTCGTTATCTCATTTCTGAAGGCTTCCCATTTTCTAGCCATCCCTTTACCTACAAACATCTGTCCCCAATCAGCTTTTGAAAGTTCTTGCCGAATACCATCAAAATTGGCCTTTCTCCAATTTAGAACTTCAACTTTTACATTTGCTCGATCCTTTTCCATCACTATTTTAAAATTAATAGAATTATGGTCGCTGGCCCCAAAGTACTACCCCCACTGACACCTCAATCACCTGTCCTGCCTTATTTCTCAAGAGTAGGTCAAGTTTTGCACCTTCTCTTGTAGATACGTCGACATAATGAATCAGAAAGTTTTCTTGTGCATGCTTAACAAATTCCTCTCCATCTAAACCCTTCACACTATGGCAGTCCCAGTCTATATTTAGAAAGTCAAAATTTCTATCATAACCACCCTATTATTCGTACACATAACCCGAGATCTCCTGACAAATTTGCTTCTGAATTTCTCGCTGACTATTAGGAGGTCTATAATACAATCCCAATAAGATGATCATCCCTTTCTTATTTGTCAGTTCAACCCAAATAACTTCCATGGATGTATTTCCGGGAATATTCTCCCTCAGCACAGCTGTAATGCTATCCCTTATCAAAACACCACTCCCCCTTGCTTCCCTTTCTGCCCTTCCTGTAGCATTTGTATCCTGGAACATTAAGCTGCCAGACCTGTCCATCCCTGAGCCATCTGTAATTGTTATGATATCACAGTCCCATATTTCAAACCATGCCCTGAGTTCATCTGCCTTCCCTGTTAGGCTTTTGCATTGAAATAAATGCAGCTTAATTTATCAGTCCGATCTGGTTCCCTGCTTTGTCCCTGGCTGCCCTGACTGTTTGTCTCGTTTTCTTTCAACTGTACCAGTCTCAGACTGATCTCTTTCCTCACTATCTCCCTTGGTCCCATTCCCCCACCTTACTAGTTTAAATCCTTCTGAACAGCTCTAGCAAATCTCTCCCTGCCAGTATATTAGTCCCCCTCCAATTCAGGTAAAATCCGTCCTTTTTGTACAGGTCACTTCTACCCCAGAAGAAATTCCAATGATCCAAAAAGGTGAATCCTTCTCCCATACACCAGCTCCTCAGCCACACATTCATTTGCTCTATCCTCCTATTCCTACCCTCAGTAGCTTGTAGCACCGAGAGAATCCAGGTATTACTACTCTTGAGAACCTCTCTTTTTAAATTCCTGCCTAACTCTCTATATTGTCCCTTCAGTATATCATCCTTTTCCCTTCCTATGTCATTGGTTCCAATGTGTACAATGACCTTCTGCTGGGCCCTCTCCTGGGAACATTTTGTACCCCCCCCCACCGAGACATCCTTGATCCTGGCACAAGGGAGGCAACACATCATTCTGAATTTTGGCTGCTGGTCACAGAAACGTCTGTCTGAGTCCCCAAGCACAATCGATCTCTTGGAACCTGATATACTCTTCATTAGAACCAGTCTCAATACCAGAAACTTGTCTATTTGTGCTACATTCCCCTGAGAATCCATCACCTCTTACATTTTCTAAAACAGCAGACTTGTTTGAAATGGGGATAGCCACAGATGACTCCTGCACTACCTGGAGAAAGTGAGGTCTGCAGACGCTGGAGATCAAAGCTGAAACTTTATTGCTGGAACAGCACAGCAGGTCAGGCAGCATCTAGGGAACAGAAGATTCGACGTTTCGGGCACATGCCCTTCTTCAGGAATGAGCAGAGAGTGTTCAGCAGGAGAAGATAAAAGGTAGGGAGGAGGGACTTGGAGGAGGGGCGTTGGTGCACTACCTGCCTACTTCTCTTAACTTTCCCGGAGTTAACCCATCTATGTGACTGTATCTGCGACTTTTCCCCTTTCCTTTAACTGCTATCCATCACACCCCCTTGCTCTTGTAAATTCCTCATTGCCTCTAACTGTCGCTCCAACCAATCCATTTGATCTGACAGGATTTGCAACCAACGGTATTTCTTGCAGATATAATCCCTAGTGCCACGTAAACCCATGCTAAACCCCCACATCCGACAAGAAGAGCATATCACTCTACTAAGGGCCATTTTTGCTTCTTCCAGTCTCCAGACCCAGAAAATGTTCCTCTACAAAACACTGCTCCAGGTTAAATTAATACTTATGGCTTATATTTTTAAGTTTAATCAAGAACCATAGCTCAATAAAACGTATAATCAAGAAAGAACCCACTCGACTCATTACTGCAGACTTACTGCAAGGCCACACTTAAAACTATTCACTTATCTGTTTCTGTGCTGTGACCTCTCCCAAGCAGGTTCCTCCATGTTCAGTTGTGAATTTCACTGTTTGTTAATTTTCCTAGACACACACTGATGTCCAGCGATACATGAATTCAAACAGCAAAGGCAGTAACTGCGCAGGTTCACTGCTCTGTCAGTTAGCAGTGTGGGTTTCTCTCTCTCTCTCTCTCTCTCTCTCTCCTTACCCGCACAGACCATGTGCTGCCTTTGTCTGTTCCTCTCCTTTTTAAAAGTGCAGTTGTTTTGCCTTTTTTTTCCTCCAAAGTTCCAAAACAATGTAATAGCATATAAAACAGTAATTGCTGCTCCTGGAATTTGAGAAAATCACCTCCAACACGTAAGATACCTCAAAAAAGGAGCAGCCTGTTACAGCCAAAAATCTTTCCAGTCCTCCATCTTGGATTACCTATCACAGCAGGTTGGATAAAAATAGCTAAGCAAGCAGCATTGGTCAGCCCAGCCTCTGTTGATGACTATTTGACTTAAATACCATGTCCTACTTGATTATAAGAGTCATGAAATCCACATTTTCTTCTAAATGAATCACAAAGGAAATGGAGATGCCCTCACAAAATTTTGCAATGATTTGCTTTGAACCACAAATGGATTGAAGCGGCAATCAAGGACAGCTTTTAGAATTCTTGATTCCAAGCATACTTCGGGTAGAATCTCATGTCCTCACTAGTGCTGGGTCAGTCGGGATGGTACTTAAGCAGGCAGGAGAGACACTGCACCTTTCCATCTGCAAAACCATCCATTATGTGTCAGGAAGGCTTTGGATGACTCTCCTGCCCTGGTATCAATTGAGGTCACGAATTGGACAATTATTAAGCAAATCTGCCTCATTCAAAGGCATGCTGAACAAGGAACTGGCATTGGGAAGTGGATGGCCAGTTGAGAGCCACCTTCTATTCTTGCTGCTGACTCCTCTCCTCCCCCACTGAGGGATGTAATCCCCTCACCCAATGCCACCACTGCACTGCAATTGCCTCTTTCCTGGGATCAAAGATGTTCTTAGGTGTCACGTAGGTGTCATATTGGCAGCATGGCCAATATAAGTTGACAGCTCTTGACAGGCAGGTCACCTGGCTCAGATCCTAGGAGAAGACCTGTTGCTGGACTATTAAGTGTTTGTATGGAATGAGATGTAGTGAACTGTCTTGAAAGAATGGCTGTTCCCACAGGCCCTCCTGCTGACAACCAAGACTTCTGTCACTTCCTGTACCCTTAGTTTTTCAGGATAACATTATGGGGCAGATCAGTACACTGGAAATCACGGAACTGGGCTGAATTAATCTTGTTTACCTGAAAATGGGGCTCCAGTTCAGACCATATTTTCAAATATTTCTGAATTTTTTTCAGATATTTTCTCTGGGGAAAACATTGCAAACAAATAGGCAGTGCATCTGAAATGTGATACAACTAGATATAAATGCAGTGAGCTAACCAAGACGTGGTGAGTTTTCTGTGGGTGACCAAAAGAATTACATGAAATTGCAGCTCTATTGCAAAGGAGTTACATTAAATTGCAGTCCTAATGCAGCTACTTAAAGGCCCTACATAGCATTTTCACAAATTCTGTAAGACAAAAAGTGAGCTGCTATTTATTTATGAAGCTGGAACTATCTGACAGCTTCAATACTTCTATAACAGCAGTCCTGACAATAATTAATTATTATTGTTAAAACATTGAAGATGATGATATTTTGGCAGCATTCAGTTAAGTCTGTGCAATCCACCAATATACCAGGTAGAAATTTGAGGAAATCAGGGCAGTTGGCTTTGATGCTGAGGCTGGCGAGTAATTATTCCAGGAAGTCCGATATAGTGATATGCTTTGGCTCACTGCCATTGGATGAAGAAATTTCACATGTGTGGCTGCAGAAGAGGAGAAGGGGTGTTTGAGACTATCAACTGGAACTCTACACCATGCAGTTAAAAATATTACATGACCTCATCAGAAATGGATAAAGTCTGATGCAGTTTAACGGTTACACTGAGAGAGCTCTTGGTAATATAACAATTTGGTGCTTCAAAACTCTGATGAAATTGGAGTCCATCAGAAACAATGAACAAAACAACCACGTTGCGGCTGTGACTCATGATAAATTTCAGCAAAATAAAACTACAATCAGGAAATTTATTAAACAGTAGCTTCAACACTGAAGCCTTCGCTGTAGAGGCTTCAACTTAAGTGGATATATTCCAAGTACAAAACATTGTTCCAGGTAATCACTGCTCCTTTGTGTGAAGTGAAGAATGTTCACACAAAGAGTCAGATAGGTCTCCAGAAAGGAAATGTCCATTCTACATGAAGTAACCCCATTTGAAGAAAGTGCCATCCAACTTCAGGGAAGAAACCTGTACAAGATGGAAAGGGGCAGTGAATCAGGCATTTATTCCAATACATGGGGCATATGCAGCAACCCAATGGCAGCCACCTTAATGAGATGGCAATGAAAGGAGCATAGAAATGTGATTATTGAAATCTAATGAGGAAGGAGGGAGTCGTCGGTCACCACTGCATAACCAATGGATCTGTTCCTATGACCCTGCGTTTACAAGAAGAATTTAAAACACATGATCACATTAATTCAACATCATCTTCTTTGAAGTCAAAAAGAAAGAAAACATTTTTATAGTACCCAAACACACCCTTGGTACAATACCCCAAAACAATAAATACTCATGCTAGAGTCCCTATCACTGACACTTCAGTAGTTGTAATGACTTCAACTTTTTGACTAGAACCGCAGATAGAATCTTCACGGAGCTACCATATACCTGAGCTTAAAAGTACTCTCCTTCCAAACAGAGCAGAGTGATTAGATTAGATTCGCTACAGTATGGAAACATGCCCTTTGGCCCAACAAGTCCACACCGGCCCTCTGAAGAGTAACCCACTCCCCATATTTACCCCTGACTAATGTACCTAACATTATGGGCAATTTAGCATGGCCAATTGACCTAACCTGCACATTTTTGCATTGTGGGAGGAAACCGGAGCACCCGGAGGAAACCCACACAGACACGGGCAGAACGTACAAACTTCACACAGACAGATGCCCGAGGAAGGAATCTAATCTGGGTCGCTGGTGCTGAGAGGCAGCAGTGCTAACCACTGAGCCAACGAGCCATACTCTGCTTCCACTTTAAGTCAATTCTCAAGGGTTTTATCATAACACTTCTGACTTGGGGTTAACACTCTCGAATCTAAGGTAATCTAATTCACTATATATCCTTACCTTCTCAGGAGCACTGGTCTTTACAGCTGTAATAAGTTACAAGGAGATACTGAATAAGCTAGGACTTTTCCACTGGACTGGAGGAAGTTGAGAGGTGACCTTATAGAGGTTTATAAATTCAGGAAGGCATGGATAAGTGAATAGCAAAGATCTTGTCCCTAGGGTTGGGGAGTTCAAAGCTAGAGGGTATAACTTCAAGGTGAGAGGAGAAAGATTTAAAAGGGAGTTTTAATTTGTTATCTGTTTTTATTTCAGATCTCAGGAATCCATAGTACTTTATTTTTATTGCTTGATTCAGTACTTGATTACTCAATTTCTATATTAATAACAGTTTTTGCAGAACCAGGATTCCTTGATTCTTGTAAATTGGAGAGACACTCATTCTTTCCTCACCAGTTAAAAGGCCAGAAGATTCTTTGGAGACTTTCGCCACTTGCCAGTAGTTAAAGCCATTAAGTAGTCAATTAATGACTACTTAAAGGTCTCAACTCACCAACTCCCCATTCACCTGCCTCCCAAGTAGATTCGAAAGGTGGTTAGTTTCCTGGGTCACCCCAATGTGCATTTGGAAACATCAATGGCATGGTAAGGGGTTGGCCTCTAACAGCCACCACCTGCCCTTGTTTCCAACCTCCTATCTATCCCTGTAGCACCACCTTGTGACAAGATGATAATTAGGACCCAGTTTCTCCAGTCTCTAATTGGCTAGCAATGTCAAATCCAGTGATAGCGTGAGATAGTTGCCCTTGTTTGCCTATATGCATTTGTTGAGCTGATTAGCCAATCAGGTGAGTTTTCTTGGCAGCGGGGTGGTGTGTTAATCATGACCTAAACCTGGCCACAACACTGAGAAAAAGAATCAGAAAATTGCATCCTGTGTGTTTATGTTTGGAACTTAAAAATGTGTTGCTGGAAAAGCGCAGCAGGTCAGGCAGCATCAAAGGAGAAGGAGAATCGACGTTTCGGGCATAAGCCCTTCTTCAGGATTTCAGGATTTCCAGCAACACATTAGCTCTGATCCCCAGCATATGCAGTCCTCACTTTCTCCTTGTTTATTTTTGGAAGTCAGGTTTTGCTCTTCCAACCAATTAGCCTGCTGCAGCTGGATGATCCTGTCAAATGCCATACTGTGTACAATACAACACAAGAATGGAACAATGATTCTGGACTCATGGTCTGTATCATTTTCAAAGTCATTCCTGAACAGTTCAGGCATCTGACGTCCTACAACATTGGCAATGGTGGATGTTTGGGAATTATTATACCTCTATTCTACTGTGATGCAACCATCAGGCATAGCACTTGGAGGTAGCCATGATCCTTAGCCTCCTTAATTTAATGAGGATTTACTTGCATTATGTTATGATGTGGTTGCACAGCAGCCGCATATTAAGTCATAGCCATTTTTCTTTCTTGTAAGGTGTATTCCTCTCAATGAAAACATGAAATCCCATATAGTTCCCATCAAGCAGTTCCTGCAATTTGCAAATTCTGCAAGTCTACAAACTCTTACGTATAAATGCTTGTCACTCCATGGCCTCCATGGGAAACATACATTGATTGACCTTTGGTACAATAACCTCCGGCATGCAGCAATGCATTGCAGACCAGCTGATGCATGGAATGTCATTTGTGTAAACACTAGCAAAACAGAATTAAATATTGTGTTTAATTGTGTTTATGCTGTGGGTATGGTTTGAGGACAAGATGTGAGTTATAGGTCCTCTTCTAGCAGAAATCCAAACTCATCCTTCTCCTCCACCAGTAACAGATGTGGAGTAGAATATCAAAAGGAACCTTTAATAAGCAGAAGTCTAAAGAAGATTCCTATTGTTCTTGTAACTTTAACTTTGTTTCTCTCTCTACAGATACTGCCAGAGCAAAACTTTGACTGAACAATACATACATCAGCACCTCTTAAAACAAAAGTCAGAGGACACACTGTAAGAGTAGGAGATCTGCAATTACATGCCTCCACATGTTCAGTTCATTGCGCTGTTCTTACAGGTGTTCCTGGTCACAAGAGTCAGGAAATTTTATTGCAATACTTTATTCCAAAACTTCCAAGTCAACACTCAAAACTAAATTACACAATATCCATATCTCAGCCAATTTGATTATGTTTGCACAAAATAGCTCAATTATATGACCCAATACCTCATCAGCTTTAAGTCACTAGTGACTTCAACTAGCAAAGTGTAGTTATTTTTAGCCTTCTGCAAACCAATGCACATTTTTAACAGAACATGGAACAGCTCATCCATAGTCATATTCTGAGCATTTATCAATGAAACAATTAACAATCTCTAAACCCATATTCAATGTTAAAACTGGTGAAATTACATAATTTCATAAGACTAGCAATTAAAAATTTCAGATGTACATTAAATGTCTCTGGACTTTGAATTAATAGTTGACAATTGTTCAGATATTGCTTTTGGTTAACTCAGTTGGTTAGGTGACAAGTGTGGTGCAGAATAAAGCCAACAGCACAGGTTCAATCTCACAGTGGCTAAGGTACTTAAAGCTTGCCTACCTCACTTTGATCTATGCTTATGGACTGGTTATCCTTAAGCTATTCATAATCAATCATCTCTCTCTAATGGAGAGAGATGCCTCTGGTCCCTTTGGCAATGCACTAGAGCTTAGGAAATATGTATATTTTTTATCAACATGACAAATCAATTGAGATAAATCAAATCTGGCTTGATGATCAGATTATCAAAGAATTTCTACCAGATTTTCAGTGAAGTTATGTTGGTGGAACACAAGCATCACCAAGCAAAATCTGGGCCCAAATCTTAGCTTGACACAATAACCATACCAAAATACTTCATGAAGCTGCAGTCAAATACTGGTCCATATCATTTTATGATCAACTAATACATATTTCATGTGAATCTATGAAGTTACCACTGACATATTTGTCATCATTTTTATCAATTTTCCTTTCATAATTCTTGACAATCTATTATCTAGTAAACTTTCCAACATAGTTAGGCAATCACACCATATTGCCGTCCTTCATAAGCGTGTTGCTTAACATTCAATATTTCATAATGATTACAAACTGCCTTACTAAGGATTATAGATTTCTTTTTAGGAATGCAGATGTCCCATTAAAATTTGGCTCATACATTTTCTCTGATCAATCTATTGCTGAAATTGCAACAATAACAGAACAACATCAATCTCGAGGTCATTCTGGGGTCAGTTTACAGGGTCATTTCTTGATTTTAGGAAACTTTTGAAAGAGTGATTGTTGATAGGAATCTAATGCCACATGCTGCCACATCAGTAGGAGTCTTACTTAAAATGAAAAAGAATGAACTTACATTTATTTAGTGCCTTTCTCATCCTCAGGACATTCAGAAGTGTTTCACATGTCAATAAAATAATTCTGAAGCACAGCAAACTTTGTTTTAACCAGCACTTTCTGAACTGCCACTCTCAATACACTTGCAAAGATTATATATCTTAAATACTGCGAAGTTTATTGCATTATTCTGTCCAATTATTACAGTTTTTAATTTATTACCTGAATGTAAAAATACATGTTGTTCAATTGAATGGCCACATTAAATATCAATGATTGATTCAATTTTGAGTCAATTTCTCCTCAAATATCACGATCTAGTAGTCAGTTGAGTGTGCAAGTGAGAAGGCTCTCTGCCAGTAAGTTTCACTTCAGGGAAAATTGAATTATTATTATTAAAGTGAGTTATGCTGTAAATAAAGTATAACAGTGATGTGTATACCCTTTGCATTATTTAGTACGTGGACCTTTTCATTAGCCAGAATATTTGATCATTCGCACAGTCCTGGTCCCATAATAAAAAGTTTACTGTATATTCACAGTTTCAGCACAGGCAAACAAGGCAGTAACTTTGAGCACTGCAGGGTTTCACATATGC
Organism: Chiloscyllium plagiosum; assembly: GCF_037043375.1. Classification (NCBI taxonomy): domain Eukaryota; kingdom Metazoa; phylum Chordata; class Chondrichthyes; order Orectolobiformes; family Hemiscylliidae; genus Chiloscyllium; species Chiloscyllium plagiosum. Next base: position 40,035,470 of record NW_028270147.1, on the reverse strand, counting down.
CAATGAAATGGCCAACCGCTTCATCCATTTTAGTGGTACTTGTTTAAGGATAGTTATTATTCAGTAAATATAACTCCCTGATATTCTTTAAATTGTGTGATGGGAATTTAAATATTCACCTGATCATATAAGTGGATACGAACATGCAAAAAGAGCCTCAGTTTATGTACTCAGATTTCGAGATTTGAGAAACCATATTGCTCCAAATAATTATATTTTGTTTTCCATTTTGTCCATACTGTTTAGTGGTTTAATTATAAATAAAAATGTAACTATTACACAAAATTAAAGACCAATGTACACTTTTAAAAAGGAGGGCTGAATAACATTTTTGTGCTCTGCCCCTAGTCCTTAACACCAGTTCACCTGAAGATTACTATATCTGATCTTGACTTTCAAGTGTGCAGTAAGGGGCTCTTGAAGTGCAGAGGTAGAGTCCCTACTCTTGGACTGAGAGACATGGGTTCAAGTGTCACCTGCTTCAGAGGTGTATAATAACATTTCTGAACAGGTTGATTAGAAAAATAGGTTAAGTTTTTTTTAAAAAGTGTCCAATACCACAGGAGATCAATTAGACCATTATTAGATCTTATATTAGATTCCTTTGTGCAAATTGGCCAAATCAAAAGAAAAAACTGAGGAATTTCGAAACAAATTTTGTTGTGTGCAAATAGAGTTTTTTGCCATTTTTTGCACGTGTTTTTAGGTTACAAGGGAACCCAATCTCAATTACAGCCATACCTTTAGATTAAATTAGTTAACATGACAAATTTTTGTCAATTGCAATTATTCACAAACCATTAGGAAATTTCTAAAATTAAGTCTATTTTAGGCACATAGAATTAGATTAGATTACTTACAGTGTGGAAACAAGCCCTTCGGCCCAACAAGTCCACACCGACCCGCCGAAGCGCAACCCACCCATTCCCCTACATTTACCCCTTTACCTAACACTATGGGCAATTTAGCATGGCCAATTCACCTGACCTGCACATCTTTGGACTGTGGGAGGAAACCCACGCAGACACGGGGAGAATGTGCAAACTCCACACAGTCAGTCGCCTGAGTCGGGAATTGAACCCGGGTCTCTGGCACTGTGAGGCAGCAGTGCTAACCACTGTGCCACCGTGCCGCCCACAAAGCACTAGGCAAAGTTTTTAAATATTAAAAACATTTAAATTACTAATAAAGTGACTAGTTAGACCAACGAAACTAGTATAGTAAATGGTTTTGAACAGTTTTTGACGTAATTTTCAAATATTTAAAATCAGTTTAGTCACAGGTTTGACACCGTTATTAAAAATTCTTATTCTTGTCATAAACCCATTCTCATCTGTATTAATAAAATGGTCAGTTGACAACACTTTAGAAGTATATCAAGAAGTATATTTGAATGCAAGGGAACAGTAATATGTTTAGTTCTGATTGCACTGGCTCATAGGAGATTTTATATTACACAAATGAGCTATGGAAATCTGAACCATGAGGTTACTTCAAAAAAGTAGTGCAATTTAATGCAGTTACCCAGTGCACCCAAAGCACAAAATCCACCTACTTATATTTACATGTATTTTCTGTTGTCACACTGATTTCCTATGCCATGATTACTACATAATGTAAGGGTAAAGCTGAGAAACCTTCTCTTAAAAATATTCATTTGGTTAATCCATTTTTTGACAGAGTTAATTTTATGTAAGCAGTCTGCTTGCTGTACTGTATGCAATTTCAGTCTCCTCATCTATAGAATGATCCACAGAGGGAGTACAACAAAAGTTCATCAAATTAATTCCTGGGATGGATTTCTGATGTGGGAAGATTAAATAGGCTGGAACTATATTCTGTGGAGCTCAGAAGAATGACAGGTGAACTCACTCAAACATACAAAATTCTGACAGGGATTGACAGAGTAGATACAGAAATACTGTTTTCCTTGGCTAGGGGAGGGAGTTTAGAAGGAAGCTAGATACTCAGAATAAGGAGCAGACCATTTAGGGCTAAAATCAGAAGGAATTTCTTCACTCAGAAGGCGGTGAATCCTCAGAATTCTTTGCGTCAGAGAGTGCTGGTGGGTTAATCATTAAATATGTTCAAGACTGAGAACAATAGTTTTCTACATTTTGAAAATATATGATAAGAGGGATAGTGCAGCTAAATTGTATTAAAGTAGAAGATCAGCCATAATCTCATTGAATGGCAGGGTGAGCTTGAAGGGCTGAATAACCTACTCATGTTCACATTTGTAATGCTCTTATATACTTTTATTAAATTAGAAGCATGTTGTCATATTAAATGGAATTTATTAAATAGCAACTCTGAAACGTTAAGCTAGAAAGCAAGTCTCAACTTTTTTCAACATTAATTAATCTACTGCCTTTTCTATTTTGTACTTTTAGAAAAATGTGCAATTTCAGGGAAATTGCCCTCAGTTTTATTTAATTAATTAGCCTCAGTCTTGGTTGCAATTTTGATTAATTATTCAGTATTGCATGCTTTATAGAAATAATACACTTCGCATTTTAGTCTGGAGAAATAGCTAGACAAACTGACCAGAATTTTAGTGTTGTAATTGTTATTTGAAATAATGCTTGAATGGAGTTCTTAATTCATTTTTACACTTTACTGGCAGAGAAAAGGACCTTGAGGAGAGTCTATACATGAAAAGAGAAGCTGAGGGACTAAAGAGTATATAGAATTATAGATGGCAGCACTGAGGTAAAAATGATTCGGAGATGCCGGTGTTGGACTGGGGTGTACAAAGTTAAAAATCACACAACACCAGGTTATAGTCCAACAGGTTGATCTAAATCTAAACCTGTTGGACTATAACCTGGTGTTGTGTGATTTTTAACTAAGGTAAAAAGGCTGTCACCAAAGGTGGGATTAGATGAAGGCACAGATGCACAAAAACTCAGAGTTGGAATGATTCAGAGAGTGGTGGGATTTAAGATTTTAGGGATATGATGAACTACGACGAAAGAATCAAAGGCTATTTTAAATTCAATGACTGCAAATCAGAATTATGTAGATCAGCATGGACAAAGTGATCAGTACATTGGGCTCATGGTGGAACAAGATACACCAACTGTGTTTTACAGTTCTGATATCAAGCTTGATAAGGCAGAGCCAACTAGCTGGAATAAAGAGGCTGGGGAGATGCATGGAAAGTACTTCACAAACTAGGAGCTGAGGTAGGCCAGTAAGCCCCTCAAAGCCTCTCCACCAGCTGTGGTCCTCATTTTTATTTGACCATTTATCATATCAGTATTTATAATGACTGCATACATTACAAACCTGAATCTATTGCTTAGAAAAGCTAGACTCTTGAGCCCCTGTGTCCATTGTTAAAATGCAAGACTTCTGTCTCTGCACAATATTAATACCTCTTCACTAAGTTTCCATAATGTCAGAAGGTGCCGCCAAAATATCAATTACTCGTGTTTCTGCCCCACACACCTGCAACTCTAAGATGAACATAACAATCCTCTTCAATTTCGTGAGTTCATTTTACCACTAAAGCGGACTTCCATAATCTGGTATGTTTCTCCAAACACTAGTTATTGCAAGATTCAATGTTGAAACAACCACAAATCTGTCATAGGATAACTTACACATTCATGTCTGCTGGCGCAAGTTGTCCAGCTTGGACAAACACGAGAGATGGAATGTAATACATCTCATCAGAAGTGGGCTTATGGGTGGGAAAAGGGTGGGATTTGTGATCACGTGGAAAGGTAAGAGGTGGAAATCTAGCTGTCTTGCATACTAACATATGGATTAAAAGCAGGAATAGGCCATTCAACCCCTTGAGCTGCTCCACCTTTCAATAAGATCATGGTCGATCTGATTAGAATTTCACATCTGCGTTCTCACTTACCCTTGATGACCTTTCAACCTCTTGTTAAACAAGAATCTGTCGACCTCTGCCATCGAAGTATTAATGTGCTTCCACCACATTTTCAGGAAGAGTTCCAAAGACTCACGGCTTTTTGAAAGAGGGAAAATAAAAATCTCTCCAATTTAGTCCAGCAACAGGTTTACAGTCCCCAAGAAAACTCTGGCAGAAAGAGCTGGGACTTAATAGTGGGAGGACAGCAAGGAGACATGGAGATCTTTTCTGTCTGGGCCAAAAGGAAACATTTGCCTTTGGGAACTGAGAGACTCAGAGTTAGAACCCTACTCTGCCCTTTGACATATGGTCCACTGAACTCTCTCCCTGTCCTCACCTGTTTACTATAAGCCTCTATGCTATAGGATAGCTAATGTGGTTCCATTTTTCAAGAAGGGTGGCACAGATAAGTCAGGGAATTACACACTAGTGAGTATCACTTCAGTGGTAGGGAAACGATTGGAGAAAATTGTGAAGGAGACCATTAATCCTGACTTGGAGAGGTAAGGTTTGATCAGGCATTGCTTTGTCAGAGAGAGATCAAGTCTAATGAATATTTTGACAAGGGGATCAGATGTGTAGATGAGGGTAATGCAGTCAATGTTGGGTATATGGATTTCACCAAAGCCTTTGTAAAGATCCTACACAGGAGTCTGATAAAGATTGACTGATTTATTGCCATGTACACCGAGGTACAGTAAAAAGCTTTGTTTATGAGCAATACAAGCAGATCACAGTAAGCAAGGATGTACAGATCAAAAAGACTTTGACAGATTATATTGCACAGGCTGTGCACTAGGTGAGATTAGTGTTAGTATGATCAGTACTACTTGAAGGCTACAGAGTCCATTCATCAGTCTAAAAACTGCTGGGAAGAAGCTGTTCCTGAACCTGCTAGTGAGAGAGTTCAGGCTTCTGTTCCTTCTGCCTGATGCAAGACGTTGTAGGAGATCATTACTGGGGTGTGATGGGTCTTTGATGATGTTGGCAGCCTTTCCATGGCAGCTAGCCATGTAAATGGAGTCCAGATGGAAGGTTGGCTTCCGTGATGGTCTGGGCTGTGCACACCACCTTCTGTAGTTTCTTATGGCCCTTAGCAGAGCAGTTGCCATACCAGGTCATTAGGCACCTGGACAGCATGCTCTCAATGGTGCATCTGTGGAAGTTGATGAGGCTCCTTATGGGCTTGCCAAATTTCCTGAACCACTTGAGAAGAGGCATTGTTGTGCCTTCTTGACCATCACATCTATGTGGGAAGTCCAGGACAGGTTGTCAGTTATCGTCACTTTGAGGAACTTCAGAGTGCTCTTCACCCTCTCAACCTCAGCTCCGTTGATGTGGATGGGGGCGTGTTCTCCTCATTTCTTTCTGAAGTCAATGATTAGTTCTTTGGTTTTGCTGAAATTTACAGAGAGGTTGTTCTCAATGCACCATGTTGCCAAGCTCTCTATCTCGGTTCTGTATTTTGACTCATTGTTTTTAGATATCCGTTTCACTATTGTGGTGTCATCAGCAAACTTAGATGGCATTCAGTTGGAATTTGGCAACATAGCTGTGGCTGTACTGGGAATAGAGTAGGAGGCTGAGAACACATCATCGAGGGGCTCCAGTGTTTGGTGGTATAGTGGAGGAGGTACAGTTGCCTATCTTCACTGATTAAGGTCGGTGGACCAGAAAGCTGAGAATCCAGTTGCAGAGGGCGGAGCTGAGACAGGGCTCGGAGTTTTTAGGACAGTCTGGAGGGGATAATGGTGTTGAAGGCAGAGCTGTAGTTAATGAGCGGGAGTCTGTCGTAGGTGTCCTTGTTGTCCAGATGTTCCAGGGATGAGGACAGGGCTAGGATTTGGCATTCGCTGTGGACCTGATAACCCTGTAGGCAATTGTAGTACTAAGGCACATTGCGTGTGCTTTCTTAGACACTGGAATGACGGTGGTCTACTTAAAGCAGGTGGGACTTCGGTTTGTAGTAGGGAGAGGTTGAAGATATCAGTGAATAGCTACGCCAGTTGGTCTACACAGGATCTGAGTGCTCGGCTCGGGACATTGTCCGGGCCCATCACTTTCGTTGGGTTAATTCCCAGGATGACCGATCTGATGTCTGCAGCGGTGACCAAGGGAACAGGTATGTCTGGGGTTGTCTGGGCAGGTGACACCATGACTGAGTATAGAAAGCATTGAATGCACCAGGGAAGGATGTGTCTTTGTCTGCTACCTTGCTCTGCTTCATTTTGTATCCCGTAATGTTGCTGAGGCCTTACCATAGGTGGCGGGAGTCTGTTTGGTAGGTTTGGGCCTCTAACTTGGTCCAGTACTCCTTCTTGGCATCCCTGATGACTTTACAGAGGTCATATCTGGGTTTCCTATATTGGTCTGGGTCATCTGACTTGAATGCTGCCTGTCTGGTCTTCAGTAAGGAGTGGACCTCCTAGTTCATCCAAGGTTAATGATTGGGGAACAGTCGGATTGAATTCTTTGGTACACAGTCCTCCTTGCATTTGCCACTGAAGTCTATGATGTTGATGGCGTACTTGTCTAGATTTCCTACTGAGTACTTGAACATGAACCAGTCCAATGATTCCATGTAGTCCTTGAGACTGCCTCGGACCAGTATCATATTTCCTTTTGTGAAGGATCCTCACGTTTCAGCTTCTGCTTGTAAACTCGGAGGAGGAACCCAGCACTGTGATCTGATTTTCCAAAGTGTGGACAGAAGATGGAGTTGTAGAAGCTCAAAGCACATGGGACCCATGGTAACTTGTTAAATTGGATTCAAAATGTGCTCAGTGGTATGACAGACGGTGGTGGTAAAAGGCGGTTTGTGTGACTGAAGATTGATGTCCAGTAACGTTCCACAGTGTCAATGCTGGGTCACTTATTGTTCATGACACACACTATATAAAAGAAGAAAATGTGGGGGTGATGATGAAATAAGTTTTCAGATGATTGGCCAATGAGGAAGAAGGTCTTAGGTTACAGGAGGATATAGTGATGCACTTTGGAAGAAGTAGCAAGACAAAAGAATACTCAATGAATGGCAGGACACTAGGAAGCTCAGACAACCAGAGGGATCTTGGGGTGCTTGACCAAAGATGCCTGAAGGCAGCAGGACACGTTAGTAGACTAGTTAGAAAGGGATAAAGCAACACTTCCTCTATCTGTTGAGGCATAGATGATAAGAGTGGGGAGATTATGTTAGAATTGTAGGTGTCTTTGGATAGGCTACAGCTGGAATATTGTTTGCAGTTCTGGTCACCGCAGGAAGAATGTGATTGCACTGGAGGATGTGCAGAGGAGATTCATCAGGATGTTGCCTGCCTTGGAGCGGTTTAGCTATGAAGAGAGGCTAGAAAAGTTTGGCTGTTTTTGTTACAGCAGACAAGGCTGCAAGGGGACCTGATTGAGGTGTATAAGATTATGAGGGGCATGGACAGGGTGGATAGAAAATAGCTGTTCCTCTTAGTCAAAGGGTCAATAACAAGGGAGCATAATTTTACAGGAAAAGATAGGAGGTTTCAAGGAGATTTGAGGTAAAACATTTTCATCCAGAGGGTGTTGGGAATCTGGAATGCACTGGGAGGGCAGTTGAGGCAGTAAATCTCAAAACTTTTTTAAAATACTTGGATGAGCGCTTGAAATGTCATAATATTCAAGGCTATGGGCCAAGTGCTGGAAAGTGTGATTGGTGTAGATTTAGAGTAGTATTTTCGTTGGTGCAGATTCTATGTGCCAAAGCATGTCTTCTATACTATTTTATACCAATATCTGGTTGGGCTCCATGGTAGAAATGGTAGAAGTCACTACTCCTGGTAGATCTACCAGTATTAGAGAAAGATATGGCTGTGATTAGCTGCTTTGGCAGCTTTCTTTTCTGGGATATTTGCCCACACCAAGATTTCTGAGGAGATGCAGGTAGACTTTATCTCACAGGAACAGAGAAACCCAACAGCAGGCACATAGTTGCTTGACTGGGATTAAATTTCCCTGGGCATCTTGAAAATGGCAATGAGTTTTGCAGCAGGTAGACAGACATATTAAACATCATCCTCTGTCTGCAACTTAACTGGTTGATCATTTTCAGAATTGGGGGTTCTGTGGATTAATGTTCAGGTCAGGCAGCTTTAGATTATTCAGGTTAAATAAGGATGCTTCTATTTAGCATCTGTCATGGAGAAGCTGTAGAAGAAATTGGAAACCAAACATTTTCCCATTTTTTCCTTAGTAAATGCATGAAATGCCAGCAGAACATTTTCTGTAGGAATCATCCCTTTCTAAATCATTCCAATGGTGTAATATAATATTACAAAATGAAGTGCTGCGAACAGTAGAATTTGACAGGACCGAACAGCGCTCGTATGATCTGGAGGGCAGTCAACTTCTGTGGATTGAGAAAAATTCTCTATGATGGAACTCTACAAAAATGCCAATTTATTACACAGGGCAGGTCTGCAGGGGTGACTATATAAGAAAGATGTATTTGATAAAGGGTCCCAGGGCACTCAGAAACATTTTAGAAATGCAGTACACAAGAAAACGCTGATTGAATACTGTGGTGATGAAATATTGCTTAGGAACAGAAATACATCAGATTCATTTGGTCTATCCAATGCTTTGCTGAGGGTAGGCAGCAAGCAAATATTTTTAGCTCTTAAAGAAACAAAGTGAAAGATTGATCCAGCTCTTATCAGACTGCCATGAAACACTACTAATACTGTAAATGTGTTCATTTTGAGAGAAATACACTGCCCCTGTGATGCACTATTCAAAGGTTTGAGAAGACAGATTGCTCAAGCAGCTGAGGAGAACAGGTATATATTTAAAATGTCCCTATGCTTTATGGCTTGCACATGAACTAGCATACGGCAGACTGGGGACCATATATCAGCATTAAAATGGCAGATTACCATTAATGAATAATATTTGGCTTCTGTTTCTTACTGTATACAATAACTTGAAAACCAATATCAACAATAATACTCTTACTAGTAGGAATAATAGGGATATTATTGCAGATATTTTATCGCAGTCTGTAACACGGGATCCAATTTCCAAAACTTCTCATTACTACAATTTTTCGACATCTCTGCTGAAACTTAGACATTTGTGACCATTCCCTGATATTTTGTATTTTTTAGGATAGTTGTATTATTTTGCAACATTCACACTATTCCCCTTTCCCTAGAAGCATTCCACACACAAGTAATGAACATGTACAGTTAAGAGTGCATGCTCAGTTCGTAATCCTGAGGTCTGTTTGAGATTCCTGACATGTTTGTATCAGGTATTTCATATTCAAGTATCAAAACAGAAATACATGATACACATTTACATCTGAAAAGTAGAGTCTAGATGAAAGTTTTATGAATCAGGATGAGGGTCTCTACCTAAAATGTTTTTCTGCTTTTTCTGTTTTTCTTTCAAAATTTCCTTTTTTACTGGTTCTCTTGGGCTACTTGGGCTGTAAAGTCAACATGATTAGACCGAATAGAAACAAACTGGCTAATCTCAATTCTCTCAAATTTATTCTATAACTAAAATTATGCTTGGACCACTGAATTACACAAAACATGGTTCTCAAATTTATTTGATTCCAAAAACATAACTTAAAATTTTCTGTCAGGCTTTTGGTACACAACTGCTAAGATTCAATAATCAAAGCTGCACAACTTGGTGAGGAAATCCAAGTTTGCATTCATTGGACTGTTCATAGACTTTTTCTCCCTTCCCATAAAACTGCAAAATAGCTATTTACCAGCACTACCAGGTTTTATATTACCAGTAATCTTCTTATCAGTGGATGTAATCTTGGCGGGGGAGGGGAGGGGGGGTCAATTATTCCCATTTCTGTTAACTATAGCTGACAATCTTCAGTTTTCCTTGATTTAAGTCTAACAGGTGGGTGAACCTTGGACTACTTATGATTAAACTGATCCATTTTTGTAGGAAATTGCGACAAGCTATGACAAATACCTATTTCTTTAGTCATATCATCTCAAAATATTGTGTATTGTATACACAATTGCGGATTACTAAATATAGTACAAAAGGTACTTTCAGGTTTAGAATCATTTTAAATCTAAAATCCTTTTTTTAAATTCACCTTTTCAAATTCACTTTTACTCAATATAAAATGTGAATGTGTGTGTGTTGTACGTTAAATGCTTGTTACAAAAGTCTGGCATTATTTTTGCCATTTTTAACTACAAAGACGATCTTACCAAGTCATCTCTGGCAATATGTTTTCATTATGCCTTTATTCGATTTCTGATGCAGATAAAGCAGGGGACATCTTGTTGGAACAACATTTACTGAATTGACAACACAGGATCAGAATATTAAGAGTAAGTCATATCATTATCAGGAATTACATTAGCTGCTGCTAGCGTTAATTTCTTTCTGGAAAAGAAAATTGATTTGTATTGACCTCGACTTAGTGGCTTACGCAACTTTAAAAAGAAATATCTTGTCAGTAGATATTGCTGATTGTCAGTGACTTTGTGTCCTTAGAATACAAAATGTACCTTGGTACTAAAAAGCTGATAGGCAATAACATTCAAAACCCCTTTGTATGCATATCACACTAAATTATGTACTCTTATTTTTAAGCTCCTACACTATGCACACAGTGACAAACAGAATTCAGGTTCGCCTGGAAACTGGCCAAAGTCTGACCTTTTGAAAATAAAATTGCTTGAATTATTCATTCTGAATAGGGATGATGACCCATGTCACACTGGTGTCAATCTGAAGACACAACAACTTGTGCTGCACAATCTCAGCATTTTGTTTGATCCTGAGTTGAGCTTCTAACCCATGTCCAGTCCATCATCAAACTTGCATTTTCCATCTCTGGAGCATTGCCCACTTAGGTTCCTTTCTTACCACTCTGAAATCCATATTAGTGCCTACTATCAGTCTCAGTCAATGCATTTCAATATGACTATATTTGACTTTCTTGCAGGTAAAGCAGGGAAGCACCTTGTTAGATTGACATTTGTTAAATTGACAACACAGGATCAGAATATTATGAGAAAGTCATATTCTTATCAGGAAAGACACAATAATATTGTATACAAGGCCATTCAGCCCATTGCTGGTCCTTTGAAAGAACTGTGCAACTCATTTGCTCCTTTCCCAAAGCCCTGAAATGTTATCCCTTTCATGGACATAAGACACAACAAAAAAAAAAGTCTGGGGAGATGCTTAATGGTCAGTGTGGAGGTGGAAGGGCTGATGTCAATGTTTTATGCAATCATTGTGATGCGAAATGTATAAATATCCTGTACTTTATTGGGAGAGGGGGAATGTCTTGGAGTGTGTCTCCAGAGAACTTTTCCAGGCTGTGTGGAAAGAAGCTACAAATAAAGATTGACTTGTGCAGTTGAACATGGACTAAGACTACTCTTCAAAATCCCTCTCCAACAGCAGGCAAGTGCGACTAGTTTAGTTTGGGAAACTGGGTCAGCATGGACAAGTTGGACTGAAGGGCCTGTTTCCATGCTGTATGACTCTATGATGCAACATTAAAAGGAAAAGAGTAGCCATAAGTTGTTTCTTTTGAAGCAGTGACAGAAGAAATTGGGAATGAAAAAATGTCAGGGACAATGAACAAAATAAGAGTAATAAGGAGGAGGAAACTGCTGCAGTTACTGTCAGATAAAACATAATGAAAAGCAAAGAACTGAAATTCAACAAATCCAAAGAACATGTCAGCATACATTCTGGGACTACAGAGCCGTATTTTCCTAAATTTCTTTGTTTCTGGAATAATCCCTGTGAATTGAAACTTATCATATTTCACAGTAGTATTCAAGAAAGGAGAGACAGAGAGGAGAGGAATTATAGTCCAATTATTTTGGCATGTATTTGCGAAAATCCTGGAATCTATTAATAAGGAAGTTTTAACAATGCACTTAGAAAGAAGTTGTTATGGTTAGAATTAGTCAACACAGTTTTTGAAAGAGACATTTATTAGTGTTTTTGAGAAAGTAGCTATGAGGGTAGATAAAGAGAAAGTCCCAGATGTAATATATCTGGATTTCTAAAACAGATTTATAAGGTCTAGACTCATTGAGTCATACATCAGGGAACTTGTCCATGCTGACCAGGTTTCCTAACCTGAAGTAGTCCCATTTGTTTGCATTTGGCCCACATCCCTCAAAACCTTTCCGATCCATGTCCCTGTCCAAATGTCTTTTAAATGCTGTAATTATACTCACCTCTACCACTTCCTCTGGCAACTCATTCTATATCTGTGCCACCTGCTAAATGAAAAGGTTTCCCCTCAGGTCACTTTTAAATCTTTCCTCTCTCACCTTAAACCTATGCCCTCTAGTTTTGGACTTCCCTAGCATGGGGATAACGCCTTTTTATTCACCTTATCTATGTTCCCCACACTTTTATAAACCTCTATAAGGTCGTCCCTCAACCTCCTACATACAGGGAAAAGGTCCCAGCCTATTCAGCCTCTCCTAACAACTCAAACCTTCCATTCTCAGTAACATCCTTGTAAGTTATTTTTGCACCCTTTCTAGTTTATATAACATCCTTTCTAAAGCAGGGCAACCAGAATTGTACACAGTTACCAGAATTGCATGCAGCATGTCAGAAAGATGCGCAAGATGCATGATAAAGGCTTGTGGACTTGGGGATGATATATTAGCATGAATACAGGGTTGGTGTATGGACAGGAAGGAAACAGCAGGCAGAAGTGGAATATTTCCAAGTTGCCAGGTTTTGCAGAGTCACAAGGATCAATGCATGTGTTTACACTCTTTCCCAATGAGTTTGACACAAACAGTGAGTGACACTAACAGTGGGTGGCACGGTGGCACAGTGGTTAGCACTGCTGCCTCACAGCGCCAGAGACCCGGATTCAATTCCCGCCTCAGGTGACTGACTGTGAGGAGTTTGCACATTCTCGGTGTGCCTGCATGGGTTTGCTCCGGTTTCCTCCCACAGTCCAAAAAACATGTGCAGGTTAGGTGAATTGGCCATGCTAAATTGCCTGTAGTGTTAGGTGAAGGGGTAAATGTAGGGGAATGGGTCTGGGTGGGTTGCGCTTCAGCGGGTTGGTGTGGACTTGTTGGGCTGAAGGGCCTGTTTCCACACTGTAAGTAATCTAATCTAATCTAAATTTGTTGATGACCCAAAGCTAGATGGAAATGAAAGCCATGAGGAGCAAACAACAAGACTGCAGATAGAGAGAGGCTAAATTGGAATGTGGAATATAAAGTAAGGAAGCAGAATTTATTTATTTAGATAATAAAAATGGAAAATACTTTTCTTATTCATTCAGGGAATGTAAGCATTGCTGATCAGACCATTTATTGCCACTGCGATGATGGTGCTGAGGTGCCTTCTTGAACTGTTGTAGCCCATTTAGTGTAAGTATAGCCACAGTGCTGCTTGGGAGGGAGTTCCAAGATATTACGACCATAAGACATAGGATCAGAAATTAGGCCATTCAGCCCATTAGGCCTTCTCCACCATTCAATTATGGCTGATACGCTTCTCATCCCCATTCTCCTGCTTTCTCCCTGTAACCCCTGATTCCCTTAATACTCAAGACCCTATCTATCTCAGTCATTAAATATACTCAATGACCTGGCCTTCACAGCCTTCTGTGGCAATGAATTCCATAGATTCACCACTCTCTGGCTGAAGAAGTTTCTCCTTATTTCTGTTCTAAAAGGTCTCTTTACTCTCAGGCTATGCCCTTGGATACATCTTCCCAACATCTATTCTGTCCAGGAGAAAGTGAGGACTGCAGATGCAGGAGATCAGTCAAAACATCTGGCACTGGAAAAGCACAGCAGGTCAAGCAGCATCTGAGGAGCAGGCGACTTGATGTTTCAGTCATCAGGAATGTTTGGGGGTGGTGTTGAGAGATGGGAAGGAAGATGGACAGGTGGACATCTTCCTTCCCATTTATCTGCTCTACCCTCTGTTCTGACCTATCACCATCACCATCCACCTGCATCGCCTTCCAAGCTACCTTCCCCTAGCCCCACCCTCCCATTTATTTCTCAGCCCCACCTCCCCCACCAACATTCCTGATGAAGGGCTTATGCCCAAAATGATTCTCCTGCTCCTCGGATGCTGCCTGGTCTACTGTGCTTTTCCAGTGTCACACTTTTTGACTCTACTCCGTACAAACTATTCAGTATTCCGTATGTTTCAATCAGATCCCTCCCCTTATCCTTCTAAACTTTATCCAGCATAAACCCAGAATCCTAAAACATTTCTCATATGTTAGGCTTTCATTCCTGGGACAATTCGTGTGAATCTCCTCTGAACACGCTCCAGTGTCAATGCATCCCTCCTAAGATATGGGGCCCAAAACAGCACACAATACTGCAAATGTGGTCTGATCAGAGCCTCAGAAGTACATCTTTGCTTTTATATTCAAGACCTCTCAGAATAAATGCCATTTGCCTTCCTAACTACTGACTCAACCTGTAAGTCTACCTTGAGAGAATCCTGGACTAGAACTCCCAGTTTCTTTGCACTTCAGAGTTCTGAATATTCTCCCCATTTAGAAAATAGACCATAACTCTATTCTCCCTACCAAACTGCATGACCTCACACTTTCCCACATTGTACGCCACCTGTCACTTCTTTGCCCACTCTCCTAAACTGTCCAATTCCTTTCTACAGCCTCCCTGCCTCTTCAATGCTACCTGTCCCTCTACCTATCAATGTACAATCTGCAAACTTAGTCAGAATGCCTTCAGCTCCTTCATCTAGATTGTTAATGTATAAAGTGAAAAGTTGTGGTCCCAACACTGAGCTTAACGGAACACCACTTGTCACCAGCTGCCATCCTGAGAAAGATCCTTTTATCCCCGCTCTCTGCTTCCTGCCAGACAGCCAACCTTCTACCCATCCTAATATCATGCCTCTGACACCATGGGCTCTTATCATACTCAGTAGCCTGTTGTGCGGCACCTTGTCAAAGGCCTTCTTGAAGTCCATGTAGATAACATCCATTGGCTCTCCTTGGTCTAATCTTCTCATTACTTCCTCAAACAATTCTAGCAGATTTGTCAGGCATGACCTCCCCTTGATGAAACCATGCTGACTTTGCCCTATTTTACTACACTCTCAAATATTCAGAAATCTCACCCTTCACAATGGATTCCAGGACCTTATCCACGACGGAGGTTAGGCTAATCGATCTGTAATTTTCTATCTTTTGCCTACTCCCTTTTTAAACTGGGGTGTTATGTTAGTGATTTTCCTCTGGGACCCTCCCTGACTCTAGTGACTCCTAAACGATCACCATTTATGCTTCCACCATCCCTTCAGCTATGTCCCTTTGAACTCTGGGCTGTAGTCCATCTGGTCCAGGTGATTTATCCACCTTCAGGCCATTCAGATTTTCTCCTTGGTCACGGCCGCCATACTCAGCACCTCTCCCAGTCAATTCTACCGAGCTCCTCCCTCATGCCTCTGTAGTTGCCTTTATTCAGCTGTAATACCGTTACCTCTGATTCTATCTTCTCCCTCTCAAATTGCAGAGTAAATTCAATCATATTATGATCACTGCCTCTTAAGGGTTCCTTCACCTTAAGCACCCTTATCAAGTCTGCTTCATTGCACAACACTAAATACAGTATTGCCTGTTCCCTCGTGGGCTTATCACAAGCTGCTGCAAAATGTCATTTTGTAGACTTTCCACAAATTCCTTTTCTTACAATCCACTACCAACTTGATTTTCCCAGTCCACCTGGGAAATATTGAAATGCCCCACAATCACTGTAACTTTGCCTTTCCTATACATTTAGATTAGATTAGATTAGATTACTTACAGTGTGGAAACAGGCCCTTCGGCCCAACAAGTCCACACCGACCTGCCGAAGCACAATCCACCCAGACCCATTCCCCTACATTTATCCCTTCACCTGACACTACAGGCAATTTAGCATGGCCAATTCATCTAACCTGCACATTTTTTGGACTGCGGGAGGAAATCGGAGCACCGGAGGAAACCCGCGCAGACACGGGGAGAATGTGCATACTCCACACAGTCAGTCGCCTGAGGCGGGAATTGAACCGAGGTCTCTGGTGCTGTGAGGCAGCAGTACTAATCACTGTGCCACCGTGCTGGTTTATCTTGTACCCCAGCCCCTGACTACTACTCCTGTACATAATTTCAACTTTTGTTTTTACCAATTTTGTCCCGCAACAGTGAAGGAATGATGATATATTTCCAAGTCTGGATGTGGAAAGGATTGGGGAGGAACTTCCAGGTAGTGCTATTCGCACATATCTGTTGCCTTTATCATTCCAGATAGCAGTAGTTGTATATTTGGAAGGGTTTGTCTAAGGAGCTTTAATGAATTTGTGCAGTGTATTTTATAGATGGTACACACTGTTGCTACTGTGCACCAGTGGTGGAGGGAGTGGATATTTGTGGATGTGGTGTCAATCAAGGAATCTGGGACTAGGATAATGTGGTGGGAGGGGAAATGAGGAAATGATGAAATCTACATTAATCCCGTGTGATTGCAGGGTCCCTAGGGGGAATATGAGGTATTCTTCCTCCAGGCGTCAGGTGGTAAGGGTTTGGCGATGGAGGAGGCCCAGCACCTACATGTCTTTGGCAGAGTGGGAGGAGGAGTTAAAGTGTTCAGCTATAGGGCAGTGGGGTTGGTCAGTGCGGGTGTCCCAGATATGTTCTCGGAAACAATCTGCAAGTTGGTGTCCTGATCCCCGATGTAGAGGAGACCACATTGAGTGCAATGGATACAGTAGATGACATTGGTGGAGGTACAGGTAAATTCCTGTTGGATGTGGAAGGACCCTTTGGGGCCTTGGATGGAGGTGAAGGGGGAGATGTGGGCACAGGCTTTGCACTTCCTGTGGTGGCAGGGGAAGGTACCGGGAGTGGGGTGTGGGTTGGTGGAGGAGGAATGGATCTGACGAAGGAGTCACGGAGAGAATAGTTTCTCTAGAACACTGATAGGGGTGGGAGGGAAATATGTCCATGGTGGTGGGCTCTATTTGTAGGTGTATATCCAGCACCACACTCTCAACTCTGCTTCAATAGTCACAGTATTCATATTCAGTTTCTGGATAAGGGCAATCCCTGTGATGTTGATATTGGGGAATTCAGTGCTGATAATGCTACTGAATATCAAGGGATGATGGTTAAATTGAGATGGTCTTTTCATGTTGTCACCTGTGTGGTGTGAATGTTACTTGCCACTTGTCAGCCTAAGTCTGGATATTGTCCAGGTCTTGCTGCATTGGACATGAAGTATTTCACTACCTGAGAAGTTACAAATGGTGCTGAACATTTATCGATCATCAGCAAACATTTCCACTTCTGACTTATGATGGAGGAAAGGCCATTGATGATGCAGATGAATTGGTTGGGCCTAGGGCATTATCCTGACGTACTCCTGTAGAGATGTCCTGGAGCTGAGATTGTTGACCTTCAACAACAACTACTTTCCTTTGTTGTGGGTATGACTCCAACCAGTGGAAGGTTTCTCCCCAGTTCCTATTGACTCTTGATTTTCCAGGGCTCCCTGAAGCCACACTTGATCAGATGCCTTGATATCAAAGGCAGTCAATCTTATTTCTCCTTTTTAAAATTTGTGAAGCTTGCAAATGGATGACATTCACAGAACCTCAGAAAAACTTGAATAGTTAGCACACAGGTACAGCAGGAAATTAGGAAGCAAAAAAAATAGAATGTTAGCCTTTATTGTAAGGGAGTTGTAGAATACACAGGTTTTGTGATATAGTGGCAGATTTAATGGAGAGGAGTATGAAGTGATCTCTTTTGGTAGGAAGAAGTGAGGCAATATAAATTAAAAGACTTAATTCTGAAGTGAGTTTAGGAATAAAGAAATCTGGTGGGGAATATACACAAATTGCTGAAGGTGTCAGGACAATTGAGTAAATGGTTAAAAAAGACAAAGAGGATTCTGGGCTTTATAAAACTATTTAGCATACTGTTTAGCAAGCTGTTATGACAGAAAATAAAACTGGAAAAGTCTGCAGACCATGTAGCATCTGCAGAAAGAAACAAAGCTAACATTTTACATTGATGACCTGCTGAATTTTTCCAGCCTCTCTCCTGTTTTTACTTCAGAATCTTACCATGCACAGTATTTTGCTGTTGCATTATTATGATGAAACTTTATAATAAACACTTGTTGAGCCTCAACCAGAGTACTGCTTTCAAGTACAACATTGCATTTTAAGAAAGATATGGACTTTTGAGAGGATGAAGAAAGGATTTAATAGAATAGTTCCAGAGGTGAAAAAAATAACAAGGCATATGGATAGATTGGAGAAGCTGGGAATGTTCTCCTTAGAGAATACCTGATAGAGGTATTCAAAATCATGAGTGGGCTACTAGAATGAAGAAAACTGTTCCCAGTGGCTGAAGAGTTGAGAACCAATGGACACAAATTTCAAACGGTTGGCAAACAAATCAAAGGCAAGATAAGGAAATGCTTTTTCTTATAACCAGTGGTTATAATTTGGAATTCACTGTATGAAAGGGTGATGGAAGACGATTCAAAAGTGTCTTTCAAAAGGGAATTGGATAAGCTGCTGAAGATAAAAATCTTTGCAGGGCTACTTGAAAAGGATGGCTGAGTGAGATGAGTTGAATTGTTCTTGCAGAGAACCATCATGGACATGCAGCTTTTTGCTTGAACTGTTATTACCATCCCATCTATTTCAGGGCGAGAATGCTTTCTGGACAATCTTTAAATCAAGATGACAGACACTGACGGGCA
This sequence comes from Chiloscyllium plagiosum, assembly GCF_037043375.1. Taxonomy (NCBI): domain Eukaryota; kingdom Metazoa; phylum Chordata; class Chondrichthyes; order Orectolobiformes; family Hemiscylliidae; genus Chiloscyllium; species Chiloscyllium plagiosum. The sequence goes on along the minus strand of NW_028270147.1, from coordinate 40,016,825 downwards.
ATTTGTAGCTTCTGGTTGACACAAATAGATTTAAAAACTAATCACTCTTCTTCAGAAATTTTGATAAAAATCTTGTTTCCAGAATCTGTCACTTTGAAAGATAATCTCAGGGTCTCCTATTGCCCTTGTCCATTTGAGATTACTGCTGCTTTAATTTGCAGGCAATACCTCAACATTCTTTGGGTTGTTCTGCTGCACCCAGCAATATCCTGTTTCATAAGGAAGAGTCACAACAGGCAGGCTGGGTGTTGTACAGGGACACAAAGCAGATATGTAGCATGCTAATCCATTCCAATCAGTGTCGGAAAAGAACAATTGACCCAGTATTTCTAACCTTTGGGAATGCAATTGCAATAGAAAAATTACCTGTTGAGGCGCGTATGGTTGTAACATTGCCAAAGAGCCTCTCCAGTTCATCACTAAAAAAAATTCTGTGGAACCCTGTTCGTAGGAATCAGAATTGACCCTGCTAACTGCTCATATTGTTAGCATTTTTCTATTTTTAGGAATGCAGCAATTAATTGAGGATATTTGCATGACAAATGGTGTGAGAATTTTTAACATTATCAGAGTTATTAAACAACGTTGGGATAGTATAAATATTGGAGCATTACCAAGCAACTATAATGTTTACCTCAGTGCTCTTTAGCTGTTATACCAAATGCAGTTTTTAAAAGTGCATCACTTTAAAAGTGCAGTTTTGGTGGACATTTTGTCATGTTCTTTGTGTCTGTGGGTTAGTACAGTTGGGACTTAAATATAGGTCAGTACAGTTGGGACCACATTCATTGAATTGGTCCAGAATGTCTGACTCCTTCCCTGCCCGGTAGTCTGATTTGCTATTGTACATAACTTGGATGGAGTGTGACATCTAATTATAAAAAAGTTATCCTTTGTTCTCAACCACAAGATTTGCAGGCACCCAGAGAGGTACAGCTTATTTTAAACAAGGAAAATTACAGAAGAATTTTTTTGTGTCTCTGGAACCAACTCTTACACTGAAAATTAAATCAGTTTGTTAACCAAAACAAAAATTGGGCATGCAGTATTACTATAACATTACATAGAATGCAAAAACAAAATTCAAAAACTGACACTAATATCGGTTGATATCTTGGAAATGGATCTGCATTCAGGATACAGCAGCTGCACACTAACGTGGTTCAGGTTTCTCATAACGTGGGCATGTCTAAACACGGTACACAATCCTTTATCCAAAACCCTTTGGAACAGCTGGCATTTAGATTTCGGAACATTTTGGATTTTGGAATAAGTGACAGCTTCACGGTGAAATAAAAAAAATTACTGAACAGCAGATGCACCTGTGAGTACTACGAGCACTAAGACAGAATGGATGCCTGCCAGTGCTGGGCCATGCTGCCACGTCACATCTGAATGATGTGGGTTGAGTGGGTGTGGAGTTGGGTTAACTTGTTATGGAGAAAAAGTCTTCACAAAGAAACTTCGGATTTTGGAGCTTTTCGGATTTCAGATAAAGGATTGTCTACCTCTACAACAAATCTGCTTCCTTTCTAAAGATAAAAGCTACACAACATACCAACTTGTTTTAAGTTCATCATAAATAGATAGAATAAAACTTTTCATGACTTTTGCTTTATTCAAAGGACTGAACTTTCCTGCAACGGATGTGAATCCAATCAAAGTCAGATTTTTGAACAATGTGAACTACGGCCTTTATTAATAATGTGGTGTCATAACTGGCAAATGAACAGTTCTAACCCAGAAAACTGAACCCCACCATTCCACGGATGGAAACGAAGTCTGATTTTTGAGCCACAGTAAAATTGCATAACAGTATGCATATGATAATATGAGGCGAAAGTGGGTACAGCAGATGCTGGACATTAGAGTTAAGATTAGAGTGCTGGAAAAGCACAGCAGGTCAGGCAGCATTCAAGGAGCAGAAAAAGCCCTTCATCAGGAAATAATATCATATGATAATATGATGTTAACTTGAAATGTCACCACCAAAAAGAGAATGAATTCAGTTTTGAAAATTGATGAAACAGCAAACAGTAAACATTCTGACATTTGGACAAAACTGATGTTCTCTAGGTAGTCAACATACCTCAACCAAGTTTCCTTTATATCCCAGCCAAGCGAGAAAGAAAATTATCCATGTTACAATTGTCACCTACTCTGCCTTCCTGGGGTCAAAATAATGAATTTTTCAAGGGCTCTTCTTGAGATTTTCCTGAAGGCTACTTACTGATTTTTTTGGGAGCTACTTTTGATTTTCGGTGATTCTCACAAACTGATTTATTAGGTGATGCTGTCACATAGTAACAATGCCTTTGTATTTTTGTTGAAATTTGGGGACTTGGAGGCAGAATTTGAATAAGCTAAATATCCTCAATGATTAACTCTGTTACACTTAAAGCCACAACACAAAAGGAAAACATTAATTTCTGAGAATCCACAATACTTAAATTAGTACAAGACAATAGGCCTAAATTAACTATTATTTTTCCACCACAACAAAGCTAGAATATTTTAACTAGGCAGGTACAACCCTATTTTCTGCATTTCTGATCTCAATCTCATATTAAATTTAACAATTGTCATTGCTCATTACTGTACAAATCGCTACGTTTTTCCCTAGTATAGTAGCACCTGAGGTTATGGAGCCTTAAACTAGAGAATCTCCATTCATTTGCAAGGAAGTAATTACCTCAGTGATTTAAATTTTTGGATCCCGGTTAGCTGAGATTCCTTTTGTAGAGATATCCTTTATAGGCTAGTGAAGAAGGCGTTTGGTATGCTTTCCTTTATTGGTCAGAGTATTAAGTATAGGAGTTTGGAGGTCATGCTGCGCTGCATAGGACATTGGATTGGCCACTTTTGAAATATTATGTGCAGTTCTGGTCTACCTCCTATCAGAAGGATGTTGTGAAATTTAAAAGGGTTCAGAAAAGATTTACAAGGATGTTTCCAGGTTTGGAGGATTTGAGCTGTAGGGAAAGGTTGAATAGGCTAGGGCTGTTTTCCCTGGAGCGTCAGAGGCTGAAGAGTCACCTTATAGAGGTTTATAAAATCATGAGGGGCACGGATAGGGCAAATAGACAAGGTCTTTTCCCTGGAGTGGGGGTGTCCAGAACTAGACGGCATAGGTTTAGGGTGAAAGGGGAAAGATATAAAAGAGACCTAAGGGGCAACATTTTCATGCGGGGGTGGATGTGTGTGTGGAAGGGCTGCCAGAGAAAGTGGTGGAGGCTGTTACAATTGCAACATTTAAAAGGCATCTGGATGGGTATATGAATAAGAAGGGTTTGGAGGGATACAGGCTGGATGCTGGCAGGTGGGACTAGATTGGGTTGGGATATCTGGTCGGCATGGACGAGCTGGACTGAAGGGTCTGTTTTCCTGCTGTACAACTCTATGACCAGTTTGAAACTATTCTTTGTCCTTTGCAACCTTCATCCTCCAACTCCCTCACATTCCTTTTACAGATCTTATTTCTAACTCATTTCTCTTACACCTTCCCTTTGTGCTCGACCCCTCTTGCAGTCTGATTATTTTGACTTCTAATGCAGCCTCTTTCTCCCACTCTAACCCTCTTCCAGCCTCCTTCCCCACCCACTTCATTAAGTAGCGTCCATTTCCTATCACTCCCTTGTAGCCGTCTTCTCCTCCTTTAAACTTTTACAACCACTTCCTCTCCCAATTGATGACCCATCAAAGGCAACTTCATCTTGGCTCATGGCACCCCCACAAAGAAATCTCTCTCCTACCCCAAGCTCTTGGCACTCCCAGTCTCTGGACCTTGATTTTTGACACTCAAACTGCATTGCCTCGGTCTTTGCCCCATGCCCCAAAACCAAGACCTTGGCAAAATTCCATGGCAACTCCCTCAATGTCAGTACTGGTTTTCCTAAATGCACTCTGCTCCTCCAATCAGAAGGTGCCTCTCTCCCGCAATTGATGCTGAACCTATGTGCATCATTGGTGATTTTTCAGACTGATCACCTCCATGAGTGAATTTTCCCAGACAAGTTGGAGACATTGGCCCCATACTCGACTGTAACCGATGTATGTGAAGTTTTGAGCATTGCTGTTTTCCTGAATATACAGATATGGGTTAAAGGAGCTGGACTAGATTAAATATATCCAAATCTTTCTTGGACAGTCAATACAATTATTTGCTTAGACAAGTTTCTGATTTTAATTTTACTGTTACTACTTTTCTACTGAATTACGACTTGTCGCATAGCTTACTTAGAATGAGAGCAAGAGCTGGGTCATTAAATAAAGAAAACTCCTCTGAGGACAACTTCACTAAACATTAATTTGCATCAGCTATACTATACATTATCTGGGAACACCTCATACTAACAATAGTTGCCTGAATGGGAAGGTGTTTTATTCTCCAGTATTGCATTGGTCAGTTTGCTGAAGATTAAATTCGTCAAAAAATACATAAAAATTGAGAAAAATGCAATATTCAATGAAAAGTTTCAGGTTTAAACTGTCTTATCCCAGAAATATTTTGGACTTATGGAACTTTTCAAAGTAGTATTACAAGTACCAACATAAAATAAAACATAAAATTCTTTGATTAAAAGTAAGACTAATTCTAGCATGTTCCAGATGAAAAATCCATTAACTCCATTTGTCAAATTAATGTCCCTGTATTTCTGCTTCAGTTTTTGCTTCATATCTTTATTCACTGTAGAGTAACTATCACAAAGCTTGTACCTCACACCAGCTTGCTCCCCTATTCTTGCCTTTCTGTCCAGCCTGCCAAGGTGTTCCAGTGGAGCTGAATGAAACCTTGGGGAACAACACTTTTTCTTTTGATTTGGTACTGTGGACTTTCTGGACTTGACAATGAGTACAACAACTATAGATCAGACGTGGTCTTATTAAATGGCAGAGCAGATTTGAGGGGCTGACTGACTTTCTATATGTAACCTCTGACTCTATCTTGTCCTTTGTGGATAGTTTTCTTCTCCTTTGTTTTGCAGGTTTGGGCTTCATTTTCTTTCTTTATCCCTTCATGTTACACTCAGATGGTTTTAATATAGCGATTAATTTGGACTCAACCAGAATGTTGCTTCACTACATCCATTACCACTCACTCTGGCTGTTGCGTCATGAAATCTTTTGTTGTATAACCTCCCTTGGATTCCACCTATTTGTCTAAATGTTTCCTTCCATTACCACAGACCCAAAGATCTAACTTTTCTATTTCTCTTTAGTCCTCATGAAAGGCCATTGACTTGAAACTTTTATTCAATTTCTTTCCACAGTTGCTGGCTGATCTGCAGGTTTTTCTCAGTTTTTTTTTGTTTTTATTTTACAGTAGAGGAACCACTTGATGCCAAATAAGAATGAGAAAGACTGAAAAATAAGTAACCTTAAACACTGCACACTGTTCCTGCTGTATTAAAACAAACTGAAAAAAACATTCAATGGAATAGAAAAATCTTTGAATACCATATACCGTGCAAGAATTGTAACAAGCACTACATTGGACAAACAGGCAGAAACCTAGCCACCAGGAAACATGAACACCAACTAGTCACATAACGACATGACCCTCCCTCACTAGTATCCTTACATACAGATAAGGAAGGACACCACTTCGACTGGGACAACACATCCATTTTAGGACAAGCCAAACAAAGACACGCATAAGAATTCCTAGAAGCATGGTATTCTAACTCTATCAACAAACACATCAAGTTAGACCCCATCTACCACCTCCTGAGAAAAAGAACAGGAAATGACATTATCACAGGAAATGACATCACCAACCCAAAGAAACCCAAACATACAAATAGAAAGCAGGAATCATGTACACTGCTTCGCCTGAGGCCCACTGAAGATGTTACCTAGTAGGGTGACAAAACGTCTGGAAAGAACCTCCCAGCTCAGCGAGCAAACCTACATCCAATACCATACATTAAAAGCATTCAACAGATATCAGCTAATACTGTTCTCTTTTCACAATTTCTCATACAGTGCCAGTTGTCATGTAGGTACAAACCACAGTGCACCTCGCAAGCCATCATAAAACAGTGGCAGAAGAGGATTAGGGGATAGACTTCTTGTTTACATTTTTGTTAAGGAACACAATGCAGCAATAAGTGAATTAGCAGAAATGAATAACCTTCAGAAATGGCATACCTGAATTTGATAATAGAAATTCACTATTTTTCCTAAACAGTTTATCTAGCCACATCTTGTATTCTTATACAATTATATTCTGCACCATATTATATGGGAAGTTGCTGATTTGGTTGATTAGTACATATTGCAGCAGCACACATTTTTAGATGTTCCTGCTGTATTAAAACAAACTATTTGAATGTTTTTTACACAGTTAAACAAAAAGGGTGGATTATAAGTAAGGATGTGGAAACGGATGACAGTGGTAAGTGGTGGAGTGTGGGTAAATTTGGTTGTAGAGAGGAAGAAATGCAGTTGGGATTAAACATGCCAAATGAGGACTGCAGTCAGTTTTTGAAAGCTGCTTGGGCAAAGGGATTTATGGAAAAGTTTCAAAATGTTCAGATGTGTAATGAAAAAATTATTGCCAGGGATGGACTGGAAATTTGTGGTAGATCGGTGTCATATAAATGAAGGAGATAATGTAGGATATCATTTCCACAGTATCTCTGTGAGATAGCATTGTGTAAGCACACAGAGCATCTGAAAGTAAAGGCAGGGATTACACCAACCCTTTGAATCCGTGTAATGGTGTAATAAATTGCATTCTAAAAAACATTATAGCAGTTATTTACATTTTTTTAGTTGTACAAAATAGTTTTTCCTCACAATTAATGTCATACCATCCAAAACAAAACAGAAGGTTGAAGAGTAGATCTTAAGATAAAGTTTAAGCTATGAGTTTGGACAGTCAATGAAGCTAAAGTCTCAAACTGTCAGGCTGCAAGTACGCATCAATAAGATCGGACTGCTTAAATTAAGAAATGCTTTACAGTTTGTCTAAATTTTGTATTCCATGTATAGAATTCAAATACAAAATAACTTGTATTCAGAGTTTAGTTGTTTGACAGGAAAGATGATATTGACAGTGGAGAAAGGATTTTGTGGGATCATGAGAAACTTGACTGCTATTTACAGGATCTTTAATGTGGAGAATATTTGACTTTTAATTCCACAGATTTTGAATAGGTTAACAGGTAAAGATCATATGGGTTATTGAGAAATTATTAGATTCTGATTTTTGAATTCTGTTAAGTGAGAGCTTTCTTCCATGGATTCGGTCATATAATGCAGAATTATAATTTGTTTTTAAAAATGTGGAAAACAATTGAAAATAAACCACTGATACTCCTATAAGGCACTCAATTTCATTGTGTCTTCATCTAAAAGAAGGCATGGATTAAAAAAAAAATAAATAATCCATTATAAGATGAACAGAGCCTTTATTAAGCAGCACTAAGAAGGGTAATGATGTGTTTGGAAATTAAGGTGATCAAACATTTAATGCAACTCGCTCCTGTAGGCAAACAGCAATTTAAATGACTCAATTATGCATCCATTATCGCTCCCTATTAAACAAGTAGCTTTCTCTGCTCGATGTTTCTCCATGTGTTCTCTAAAAAGAGAAAAAGAGCAAGCTAATAAACCACTAAACTAGTTAACTAAGACTACAAACGAGGGAGAGGAAAAAAAAAGATCCAGCAATATCTGCATATGCTTGATCCATAAATCACACTAATTAGTTTAACATGAAAATCAACTCTTCAATATTCTGTTAAATTATGCATTTACATATTAAAACTCAAATGAAGTAAAGATTGGTAGTCTGGGTCACTGCAGCAATAATGGCATGGACAAAAAAACTGATAAAACCATTTATTATGGTATGAATAACTAATTTCAAAATTTATGACATTGGATTTTAGTTCCTCTTGCCTTTATATATGCTAAGAAATTAGCACAGCCATAAATGGAGAGGAAATCAGTCTGTGTTATTTGCTGTCTGCCATTTGCAAATCATTATTAATTGCGCCACATCGCTCTTACATGGACAGTCTGCCTCAGCAGACAGGCATATCTCTTCATCAGGGCTAAGGCGTGAGCCCTGAAGAACCAATTACCCCTCTCAGGGCTGTATCAGATATGGAAGGAATTTTTACAAATTACAGAATAAATAGAATTTCCACACGTCGAATCGGAGAACCACAAACTCGTAATGAAAAACAATACATCACAATCAAGAGGACAATTCTATTCATAGGCCAATAGATTATGCTTACTACTCATAATCTTGCACCAGGCAATGACAGAACATGTTTACCTTTCTGAAGTATACTTAGCTACTATTTTTTTAATGTTAAAATAAAAAAACTACACTTTGCCAAGTAGTACTTAATAATTTATAATATCATGGTGAGAATATTTTTTATGCAATCAAATGCATTTACTATGTTAGAATATATACTGATAGAACTTTGTTTATGGACGTCTTCACTTTCATCTGTGGAATAAATTAGTTTAACTCTTTCACCATCTAAATGAAATTGTGCTGGAGCTCTGAGTATAGTTATAATTTGTAATGACTTTTTATTCTTTGCAATTTTTGTTCCTTCTGTAAATGAACAATCTATATTAAGTGAATTCTACTTTGTTATTCAGAAAATACTATGCAAACAGGAGAGACTGATAAAGTAGAATTATTTAAAATTGTGTTGAATGTATACAGTGAGATATTGATCAATATTCATTGACTGGTTTGAGCATAAAACAAAACCTAAAGTATGTGAAGGTGATGGATGAATTTACAGAACAAAATGTAAAAAATAATATTCAGTTCAAGTAAATCTATTGCATATGCACAATAATTTGTTATATGATATTGAATTGGAAATAGATTATAATTATCAAAGAACGTCAAATTAAAATGTTCAGTCTATAAATAAATAAATGCTCCACAAATTTACTTGATACTGTTGTAATTCTTTACCCTCTAGATACCTGTGATCACTTTCATAAAGAACTTCCTGACTCATTTCCAAATAGATAACTTTATACTGATGATTTTTCCAATCTTATCCATCAAATACATAGGCAAGCAAGCAATCAGCTATTACTGAAATTCTGATCCATTCCTTCATGAACTAAATGTTCTTTCAAACTGTTTTAGTGGTAGTCACAACTTGTACAGTCTGAGCAGAGTACTTTTATAGGTTGGACAATTAAAAATAAGATATCAAATGGGACAATATTGTTAAAACGTATTTATGGCATGGTATAACTGGTTTGCTCTATGAGAATTCATACATACATGTTAACATAAATTCCGTACATCACATTGTTTTATTATCAGTAAAAATATTTTCCATGTTCTGACTTGTGCTGTAGAACATTTGAAGCTTTGTTTTGGGACACAGCCACTATATTCTGAATTAGTGAATTAAGCAGCTTATTTGATTCTACCTGAGGCTTGCTGAGTGCTACAGCTGCATCATTCATTCATTACAAGAGCCAAGTAGGCAATAAAATAGTTCTTTATGCCCACTGTGAGATAGAAATTATTACAGTACATCCTTAGTGCATTAAAACATCTCAAACAGATTAAAGACACTATAGGATTTTAAAAAGTGAGTCAATATGACTTCCAGACTGATCATTTCTTAAGTACAAATAAATAGAAACAATACTCATACCATTGGTTTGGAACCAGTTAGAATTTAACTTGGTACTTTGAATGACATTAATTTGAATGTAAAATATTACTGCTTTCAATCTAGATCTAGAAGATCATATCTTTGTACTGTGATGTAAAGAAAAAAATACTCATGTTCCCTACTGCAGTGCTCTAATATTGATAGATGACAAAGGAATAGAGACTATTGCAATGCACAGTTTTTCACCTTATGCGTATCTGTCAACTTTCAAGATGAATAGCATAATTTGGGAATCAATGCTGAATAGCACAGATTACCCAAATCTCTTACATGTGCTTTCACATCTTTCACTTCTAAACCAGTGTAAGGCACATTCTACAACCACAAATGTACTAGAGAATTTCACAAAGAACAAAGCCTATTGGAAACAATCACTTGCAATTTTTGTTTCCACCAAGCATTATGTCATCAGGAAACATAGTGGAGATCAGGAGTGCTTTATCTGCTTTCCACCAATTTTGGTCACAGACTGAAATGTTGAAATTTTTGCAGGTGCATGTAAATGCCACTGTAATGGTATAACAGTGGTATACACCCCATTTCTTTCATTTCTATTTCATGTCAGCAAAACAAAAACTGACATCCAAGATACAAGGACGGATTCTATATTTACAGGCCCAGTTAAAAGCCGAATTATCTTTATTATTGCCGAGCACCTTGCCTTTTCTTTTCATGCAAATTGTATGTCATACTTGTTCTACCTTGTCTCCCTCTTTTTAGTGAAGCCACAGAAGGCTTCACATTGGGTATTCTTCTGCATCTTTACTTTGAGGAAGAGGAAAAGAAATAACAATAAAGGGTTCCTAGATTGATATTGATTTAAAAGTACATGTCTCCTGTACACTTACACTCCATATTACAATACTTTGGCTTCGACTGTTGTGTTCCCAATTATTAATACTGAATAAGATGGATATTTGTTAGTACCTGACTTAGTAGACAGCAATATTTTTAAGAATGTAATAAAACAAGGGAAATAAAATAAGCAGCAGGATTCCAGGATTAAATTGAAATACCAAAAGAATCTTTATAATATAAACTTGAAAAAGACAAACACAAGCAATAATGACTAAAGTTCAAGGAACTAGCAAGGTATGATCCCAACCAATTTAAACATCCACATTAAACTCAATCTAACAGACTTAGCCCAGTTTAATATTTATTTTTGTTGCTTTTACTCCAATAGGCTTTTGAATGTATATGCAGTTGCTATTTAAATTGGGTCTTTTGCACAGGTCACAGTTCAGGTCTATGGCAGATCCCACTAATACAACTCCCTGCTCTAAATATAGGTGTCTCTGATAACCACATGCCACAGCATACCTGATGTATGCAGACAACTGCTTGGCATCTAGTCTACAGCTGGACGTTTGTCTTCACAGAACTACTTGGCCCTAAAAAAATCTTTGGAACTCCCTTTCTCTCTTTTCCTACACATATAGAACTGAGTTACTTTGTTAAACAGAAAGCCCACCAGCTTTCATTAGGGCATAGATCCATTGTTCGGAATGATCTCTATGGTAACCTCAGGCTGTCTTGCTTGTAAAAGTTCCTCAACTAGGTCAAATAAGACCATAATAAAATGATCAAACATTATTTACAAACACACACAGACAATAAAACAAACTGAAAGTAAAATTTAATATAACCCATAAGAGAGACAGTTATACACCACTAACATTTGGCCAACGATGTGTCTGTAGTTGCTTTGCTTCTCTATGATAGACCTGTCACAGAGTCATATCAAACTCTGCAAAAGATCTGCAGCCCATCACCTGTTTGTGGTCATCAGGTCTCACTGTCCACAAATTCAACGTCATATGGTCTTTTCAGATACAAGGCTGTCATTGAGAACATTTTTAGTCATGCATACATTGCTTTTAAAGATGGGCATTTTCATCAATTTTCTTATAGGCCTATGTTCTCAAACTTTTTAGTAACACAGCACACTTCAATGAGACAAACAATTCCATGGCACACTCATTTTTTCATATCATCTCAATTTTGCTCTGTGGCCACCTGCATTCAGAATGTTCACATTTTAGAATTGCTTTTAATTTGATGATTAACGTTCACAAGTTTTCTGAGCTGTAATTGTGACTGGATAGAATATTGTCTAAGATGAAACAATATTTGTTTTACATTTATTTTCATTACCCTTGTCAAAAATTTCACCGCACCCTTGGACATTTCTTACAGCCAATCAGTGTGGTTGAAAACCACTGCCATAGACTATTGATGACAAAAAAAAGTTAAATTTTATTGAGCAGCAACTATCCCTAAAATCAATACAATCATGCATTTCACCCCCATGGTCATTTATGCTCCCTTAATCAATTGTGTGTCTAATTGACAGGTTATTTCTTTTAACAGTCCTTTAGAGACAGACTGAGAGGAGAGCAATAGGTAGGGATCTATAATTGACATAGAAAGGGAGTTCAGTAGCTTCATGAAGAGCTTTAGAGACGTTTGCCTTTGGTGCTCATCACTGTGACTTATGTCTTCATGGCTTGACAGTACTGTCCACTCTGACCAATCAGAGTCAGAGAGAGTTGCTCTTTCAATCAAAGTTCTGTATGTTCCATTCTCCTCCATTCACAGGAGGGGAGTTTGGGAAGGTAAATGGTTACAGTGAACAAGTTGCTGTCTTTACCATTGGCCAGGCCAAGTCTTTGAGATTGGATTTGGGGTTGCGTGCTTGCTGTCAGGAGAAGGACTTCAATGAGTTTCTAGTTCTGAGCCATAGAATTTACCATGAGGTAAATTTGAGTAAAGGGATGCTTCCTGGTGTTAGAAGTAAGGATGGAGGGAGGAAAGAGGATGCAAGGAGTTTGATTTGATTTATTATTGTCACATGTAGGTAGGTGCAATGAAATGTTTTCTTTTGCATACAGGAAAGGCAGATCATACCATACAAAGAATTTTGGGGGTATTGAAGGAGAAGTATCAGGAGGGTAATGGAAAGAAGGTTATTGGAAAGTGACTTGGTGTGGAAAGGAGGAGGAGGCTGAAAGGGAAGGGAGTAGGCAGGGGCTGCAAAGAGGTGAAGGGAGGAGGCTGCAAGGTCAGGGATAAGAAGTCAGCAAGGGGGAAGGAGACAGTAAGGGAGTAGTGGGATGGGGGAAGGAAGGGGAAGCTGAATGACTCCAGCAATGAGGAGTTACAGGGAAGCTGAGGTTGTTCACCTTGGAGCCAAGAAGCATGATGGGATTTGATGAACATATATAATGCTATGAAGGGTTTAGATACAATAAAGAGAAACTGTTTCCAGTAGCTGAGGGATTGATAATCAGGTGTCCCAGATTTAACGTTATATGTTGATTGGCAAAGGAAACAGAAGCAACATGAGGAAAAACACAAAGTGTGATTAGGGTTTAGAATGTATTCCCTCTGTGATACTGTCGTGGGTACCAGTTTAACATTGCACTCAAAAGGAAATTAAATAAATGCTTGGAGATAAAAGAAAAAGAAAGGGTAGTAGGACTGACTAGATCTTTCTTATAAAGATCTGGCATCGATTCAGTGGCTGAATGGCCCTCTCACTGCTTCACAATAGGACCCATAGTACATGGCAAAGATGTTTGACAGAAGTTATAATGTGTCTCATTTACCAAAGGACATAGTAAATGTAGATTTAGTTGCCTCCATCAATCTGGTGTTGTTCAGCTGTACAGCTCAATGAAAGCCTGAAAGATTTTGGCAGTTGTACCCTGGGTATTACTCTGTATTTTCCTTAGGTACAAGCTGAGTGGCAATATAACGTCCTATGGCTGGCTGCCATGTACTTGCAGGTGATTACATGACAAGATGATGTTTGGCACACTTGCCTTCATTGGTCAGAGCATTGAGTATAGAAGTAGGGATGCCATGTTGCAGCTGTACAGGACACTGGTTAGGCCACTTCTAGAATACGGCGTTCAATTCTGGTCTCCCTGCTATAGGAAAGATATTGTTAAATTAAGGGTTCAGAAAAGAATTACAAGGAAGTTGCAGAGGCTGTACAGGCTGGGGCTATTTTCCCTGGAGCATTGGATGCTAAAGGATGACCTTACAGAGGTTTATAAAATCATGAGAGGCATGGACAGGGTGAATAACCAAGGTCTTTTTCACAGGATAGGGGAGTCCAAAACTAGATAGCATAGGTTTAAGGTGAGAGGGGAAAGATTAAAAAGGGACCTGAGGGGCAACGTTTTCATGCAGAGGGTGGTGCGTGTATGGAACAAACTGCCAGAGGAGGTGGTGGAGGCGGGTATAATTACAACATTTAAAAGGCATCTGGATGGGTACATGAATAGAAAGGGTTTAGAGGGATATGGGCCAAATAGTGGCAAATGGGACTAAATCAGTTCAGGATATCTGGTCGGCAGGGATGAGATGGACTGAAGAGGCTGTTTCTGTGCTATATAACTTTATGCTCTATCTCATCTCATGGTAGGTAAATTGAAAGCTTAACCTGCTACAGGCTTGAGGGACAGCCTATTCTTGCATCCTTTGCAGGCTTTGGAGGGAATTGGTAGTCGGGTCAAAATGTACTATCATTCTGAGAGTGGACAGCAGCATATGTGCTCATTCTTGACCATGTCAATAAAACTGGGACATTTTCTAGACATGTTGAGTCCTGTCACATTTTAGGATTTTAAATAAATATATGAAAAGGTGTTTGGAATTATTTAAATTTAGGTGCTGTGTGATTATGTATGGCCTACACACACAGTTACATTTGTCATAGTGGGAAGATTTCAGTCACACAAGTCAGTATGAGGTATCTGCTGAGAATATTCTTATTGCTGAGGTAAAATAATTGCTTCCATTGACAGGCCAACAGGTGAATCCTCATTAAAAATATTTCAGGCATGCAGCAACTTGAGTTCTTCATTGACTGTGTGCCTTCTCAGGGGCACAAGAAATCATGTGCCTCTAATAACATTTACAGGCTGTCAACACTTTCTCTGGCTATAAATAACATGGAAACTGCCGAGTTTAAAAAAAAAGAGACCCAGGCCAGAAACCTAGGTTCTCGGTGCTATATTGGAACGCCAATGAACCATGTAGTGGGAAGTAAAACTGATCCTGTTTCTTCCAATAGGGAAAAAGTACTCAAGGCAACACTGCTGTCATGTGTAGGAAGGGATCATTGTTAAAGTCAATACTAGGAATGTAGCACTCAAGGATTGTAAATAATTCTCTAAGAAGTTCAATTATCTCACTAGAAATGTTAAGAGAGGAATATTATTCTCCATTTATACCTCTACTACTTACAATAACATCTTTCCTTGACCTTCATCTCCAATAATCCAACCCTTCATTTCACCTTCGTTTCCTTATACTCTGAGACTCAGCACTACAGGAACCCTTACTTCCCACACATCACACCTTGTTACAAACCAACTTTTCAACCATAACGGGCAAATCATCTGTACTCCTCTGAGCGATGTTACTAACACAGCCCTTTCTTACTTGCAGAGGTTTGTACACAATTTGAGAATTCGGACTGTCATTGAAGAAGGCAGAGCCAATTAGCATATCCTCTTCACTGTAGAAGACATTATTCTGGCCATTATAGGATGTTGAAGAGTAATGGCCATGGTGAGTGATAATCCTGGAGGAGATACCACCCAAGGCTCCTGCACATTATATCATCTCCCTTCACAGAGTGTGAGACAAACTGTGACTGCTTTACTGATAACTTTGTAACTACTCTCTTACTTAAATGCAATTCTCTCTTTCATTTCAGGCAGACGTAATGGAGATACCTTTGTCACTTTGAGAATAGACTTGCCTTTTATGAAGATGCACCATCATCTGATCCTTCCACGCAACAACCCTGCCATCATGTGTACTTGAAAGATGCTTGCTCAAATCACTGAGTATAGGAGTTGGGGCATCATGTTGAGGTTGCACAGAACATTGGTGAGGCTACTTTTGGAGTACGTGTATAGTTCTGGTCGCCCTTCTATAGGAGGTATATTATTAAATTAGAGGGGATTCAGAAAATATTTACCAGAGTGTTCCTGGGATGGGACGGTTTGAGTTATAAGGGGATGTTGGATAGGCTGGGACTTTTTCACTGGTGTGCAAGCGGTTGACCTTATAGAAGTTTATAAAATCATGAGGAGCATAGATGAAGTGAATAACAAATGTCTTTTCCTTAGGGGGAGACATTCAAAACCACAGGACATATTTTAAGGTGGGAGGAGAAAGATTTAAAAGGGAGCAACATTGAATGAACTCCCAGAGGATGTGGTAGATGCAAGTACATATACAACATTTAAAAGACATTTGGATAGGTACATGAAAGGAAAGGCTTTTAGGGATATGGGCCAAACCGAGGCAAGCGGGACTAGTTTAGTTTGGGAAACTTGGCTGGCATAGACGAGTTGGAACAAAGGATCTATTTCCATGCTGTATGACTCTATGGTTAACGCTGTTTGTATTCTTCCTCCAATTCATGCTCCTCCTCTAGTTGCAGTTCATGTTGCCCAGTTATTGGAACAGCTGCTCCATGGTGGCAAAAGCTGTGCAGCATGTAGCATATGATTCCAAATTTGGATACAATTTAGGGCTACACTCCACTCCCATCCATCCCTCTCGAATAGTCTAAATAGCAGAAGCCTTGCTTCAGCACATCAACTGTCTGTTCTGTTATAATTCTTGTGGCAGTTTCATTGTAAGTGAGCTGATCTGGTTTGTCATGTCTGAAGAGGGGAAACTTTGACATTCAGTGGCCAGCCTGTAACATGATGGCCTGGTTGAATGATGGCAGCACAAAGGACTGGCACAGGATGAATGTCTCATGACTTCAGCTAAAAAAATTGCTCTGCCTGTCAGTGTGAACAAAGAGAGTGGAGTCCTTTTCTATTCAACAAGATAACAGGCAGATAGATGTTGGGAGTATGTAAGGCAATATGCATTTAGTTCATGACTTGCACACTGGTGCATTCTGCTTTTTTGTTCTGTTTATCTCTTTCCAAGAGATGTCAAAAGATTTTGTGTTACTTGTTCATGGGATATCTCTGGCTAAGCCAACATTTATTGCTAATCCTTAATTGCCATGAAGAAGGCAGTGATGAGCTACCTTCCTGATCTGTTATAGTCTTTGAGATGTAGGGACACCTATAGTGCTTTAGGAAGAGAGTAGGATTTTGACCCAGCAACACTGAAGGAGCTGTGATATAGTTCCAAGTCAAGTTGATCAGTGGCTTGGAGGGGAACACACTGATGATGATGGATTCGAACTCTGAGTGTTCCCCTGGTGTGGAGCGTTTTGGTTGCTCTGTGATAAAACAACATGTCTGAAGTTTGGAAGGGGCCCTTGAACAAAAGATAAAGGCCATAGCAAACATGATAGTCACAGGCAGTTATCCATGCCATTGTTTGAGACTCAAGTTATCGCTTCAGTAGATGACATGGTAGACTGATGGCCTTTTTGGTAAAGTGCCTTCGACACTGCTCCTCAGTGAAGTTCACCTAAATGTGCTCCTTGGAAATACATTGGTGAAAAGGTCTCCTGTCCTCTTCCTCAATGGCAACTCTGCCCAAAACCAGATCACCATAACTGAAGTTTTTCAAAGCAGCCAAAAGCAGTCCAGCCAAATCTTATTCTGAAGAAGTCAGAAATCTGCTTTGGAAGTGGGAAAATCTCACAAAATGAAATCCATAAGTTAACCAGCAATCGTAGGAAAGAATATTTATAGTGTGTCTTTAAATTTGTAGATTGCCCCAAGGAATATTACGGGAACAACAGGGGACAGTGAGCCACATGAAATATTAGAACAGGTAACCAAAAGCTTGGATACTGATAAATTTTAAGGAGTGCCTTAAAGTTGGAAAGAGAGATGGAGAATTTGAGAAGTTTAAGTAGAAAATTACATTGTTTGAGGCCTGGATAGCTAAAGGCAAAATCACTAGCGACATAATGACAAAAAATCAAGAATCTGGAACTTGCTGCCAATTCAAGTGGAGGAATTGGAGTCAATTAATGATTTCAAAAGAATACTGTATGGACACAAGATAAATAAACATGCAAGGCTACAGAGACCAAGTGGGGGAATAGTCTAACTCAACTCAGCCAGTGTTGACTTGATGGATCTCTCCCTGTGCCATAATGATGATATCACTCAAGAGGTCAGAATTGGAGAGCATAAGTATTTCAGAGGATGATATAGCTGAAGAAGACTACAGTGATACAACTTAAAAAAACAACACATCAACTAATCTGTACATATTATATAACTGCTGAAGGTTTTTTGCTGCTTGTTAGCATATGTGAGCATAAGTCATGGAAGTAGAATTAGGCCATTGGCCTATTGAATCTGCTCATCCACTTAATGAGATCATGGCTGATCTGATAATCCTCAACTCTACATTCCTGTCTTTCGCACACAACCCGGATTCCCCAAACGATTAAAAAACTGTCTATATTAGCCTCTGTAGTCCACTAGAGTAAAGAATTCCACATATTCGCTACTCATTGAGAGAAGAAATTCCTTCTCATCTCTGTCTTAAATGGGTGACCACTTACTGTGAGATTATGCTATCTGGTTCTAGATTTTTCCATTAGGGTAAACAATGTTTTCATATCTATTCTGTCAAGCCCTCTGCAATCTTTTATATTTCAATAAGATCTCCACTCATTTTTCTGAAGTCCAATGAGTATAGGCCTAACTTAGTCAACCTTTCCTCTTAAAAAAACCTCCCATACATGGGATGAACTGGGTAAACATTTTCTGGACTGTTTCCAATGCTAGCATAACCTTCCTTGGATAAGGAGCCCTAAATTGTTCACATATTCCAGAAAAGGTCTCACTCGTGCCTTGTTTAGTTTTAGCAAGACTTCCTTTTCTTTAAGCTCCATTCCCTATGAAATAAAGGCCAACATTCCATTTGTCTTCACTATTACCTATTGAACATGCATACAATCTTTTTGTGATTTGTGCATGAGGACTACCAAATCCAACTGTTTTGTAGCTTTATCAATTTAAATAATATTCAACTCTTCCATTCTTCTTGCCAAAGTACACAATCCCACATAATATCCATTTGCTAAATTTTGGCCCACTCACTTAATCTGTCGATATACCTTGGTAGACTCTTTGTATCATCCTTACTGCTTGCTTTCCATTGCAATCTTGGTTATAGTACATTCACTTTCCTCATCTAAATCATTAATATATACTGTAAACAATTGTGCTCACAATGATCCCTATGGCACTCCATGTGTTGTAGGTTGCCATCCTGAAAATGCCCAATTCATCTCAATTCTCTATCTTCTGTAAGTTATTCAATCCTCCATCCATGCTAATTTATTATGCCCAATGCCCATGTACTCTTTTCCTATTAAGTTGCTTGAAATGTAGCACTTAATCCAATGCCTTTGAAAATCCAAATATATTACATTTCCTGGCACCCCTTTATGTATCCTGCTTGTTGCCTCCTCAAAGAATTCTAATAAATTTGCCAGACATGATTTCCCTTTCCTGAAGTTACATTGACTCTGCTTCATTGCATTATGTATTTACAAATGCTTTGCTTTTATATCATTTATAATTGACTATAAAATTTTACCAATGATGGATGTTAAACTAATTGACTAATCTGTTTTTTTGCTTTCTTTCCTTTTTGAATTGACAGTTTTTCAATCCTTTGGGACTTCTTCAGAATCTAAGGATTTTTGGAAGACTACTGCCACATTGACTATCTCTGTACTTATTTCCTTTAAAATCATACAAGAAAACCCATCAGGTCCAAGCAGTATGTTGGCCTTGAGCTCCATTAGTTTCCTTAATATTTTTGCTCTAATGATAGTTATTCTGTTTATTTCCTCTCCCACGTTTTCCCTAGATTATTTAGTGTATTTGGAATGCTATTAATATCTTCTATCATGGAGACTGATACAAAATATTTCTTCAATTCACCTGCAATTTCCTGGTTCCTATTGTTATTTTCCTCAGCCTCATTCTCTCAAGGATATGTACTCACTTTAGCTTTTCTCTTCATTTTTATATATTTAAAGAAGCTCTTACTGTTTATTTTAATCGTATTTCCTAGTTTACCTTCAAAGTTTGTTTTGCCCATATTACTAGTCATCATTTGTTGGTTTGTAAAATTTTTGCAGATCTCTGGTTTACCACTTTGCTATGTTCTATATTTATTTCTTTTAATTTGATATTATTCTCAACTTTCTTGGTTAACTTTGTCCATCCCAGTCCAATATTGGCACCTCCACATCTTGGTTAACCATGGTCAAGCTATCATTTCTAGAATCGTTTTGTTCACTGGGATATAAATATATTGTGAGTCATTAACTATTTCCTTAAACACTTGCCTGTCGACTGTCTTGACTGCTAAACTCCTTACCCAGTCCAATCCAGCCAACTTGTGCCAGTTATTCATTTATTTTGCTTGAAATACTATGTGCATTCAGTATTTATTTGGCACTTCTAATGTCCAAAGAAGGTTTATGGCTTTACTCACGTAGACATAAAGAAAACAAATAATTCCCAGACAAATAGAAATGGCAACTGATGGCTTGATTGAAGAGGTAGAATTTATGAAGGTTTTTATTTTCACAGAAGAAGGAAATGCTAGGTAAAGAGGTGGAGGGAGCTCAGAAGGGAATTTCAGGGAGTAAATCCAGGTGGTTGAAGACTTTACAAATTTTGGGGGCCGAGGGAGCAGCAATACTAGCACTGGAGGTTGGTGAATTTGGTGTGTCGGAAACGTTTTGGACTGTAAAATGTTACAGAAATACAGTGGGGAAAGAAAAAGGTGTTTTATTGTTTAATCAATTTGAATTTGATTGTTTTTCAGGTGATGATACCTGATATGTTTTTGCTGACCAATGACTCCCCATGAAAATGTTTAATGCACTGTACCTTTGACAAAACGGGTTTCAACAATTTTTAATCTACTGTTGAAACCTAATATTTACTAAAACATCAAAAACTACAGACTTTGATAACAGGTATTCATAGATCAGAAGATTGGAATAGTATCTCTTCATAATACAACATTAACAGTGTATTCTATAATAGGAAGACTAGTACTTTAAGCTTTAAAAACTACAGTAGGATTTTAACTTCAGATAATTAAATATGTATATCCTATTACATGGCTTGTTAGATTATTGAACCCTATTGACTGGGGATAAATTTTCAGCAATGCTGTGTGCAATAAATTCATTCAAAGATAATAAGACTCAATAATCAAGCCAACCATGTAATGCAACACTATTATTAGAAATGTCGTATTTTATATTATTAAGCTGTTGTACAATCCATTTTTCTAAATATTTAGGGGAGACGTTAGAGTAGAAAGTTTTGAACGCCGCAGCTATATTGTCCTTTGTTGAAAACCTCAAGTGTCCATTTTTCAGTTTCATTTACAATCTACTTATAAAGATCTTTTGAAACATGCAATTTTGTGTACACATGAATGAAAACAATCAACTTTGGCATATCGGTAATGATAATGTTGTAATATTTCACAAAATACGACTGAATCATTTGGCTGGTGAAAACTGTAAAATGTCAGTAATCTAGCTTCAAAGAACCCGAGTTTCATGTCTCAATTATATTTCATGAATGTTGTGTCATTCCTTTTGAATACAGTTGCAAGAATATACAGATAAGAAGTACAAAAGAAGTTACATGGTATAGAAAAATACAAAAGATTGCTGAAAATTACAGGATAAGAAGCATGTTGAGAAACTGGAAATTTATAATTGTTAAAGATGCCTGCCCATTATCAGAAGTCCCCTAGTGTTTCATGAAAGGACTTTATGGGGTAAATGTTAAGGGCAGTGAGTGACCTTCATGACCACTACTAATGCGACGCCAATTCAGGCCATGCCTGGCATGTACATCACACAGATGGATAGTTCAGTCATACCGTTTCATGCCACTGATGCAACACTCTCATGTCCAGGTTGCAGTAGTCTTGTTATTTGGGTGGTACCTATTATGAATTATGCTATTTTTCTCACTGTTGCAGTTGGATATTCAGAATAGACCACTAAGTGAGGTCGAAATGCTGCTGTTCAGGTTGACATGTGGACTTTTCTGAATGTCGGGCTTCGCTGAGGAGGGAGAGTAGCTTGAAGGTATGGCAAGGTAAGGTCTTCCCTTTATTTAATCTAGTAGTTATTACAGTTGTAATAGTGGCAGTTAGTAGTGTTGTATGCTTCTCCTGTGAGTTGTAGGAAATCAGGGAGAAGTCAAATATCCCTAACAATTACATGTGTAGGAGATATGTCCACCTGCCGCTCCTCTCAGACTGCATGGATTGGTTGGAGCGGGAGTTCGATTCGCTGAGGAACATAAAAAAGGCAGAAAGTTTTATAGATAAGTGATTCAGGGATGTGGTCACACCAAAGGCTCAACCAGATATGGGTGATCACCAAGAGAGGCAGACAGGTAGGCAGTGCAGGAGTCCCCTGTGACTATTCCCCTCTCAAACAAGTATCGTGTTTAGGATACAGTTTGGGGTGGATGTCCTCTCAGGGGGATGCAGCAACAGCCAGATCATTTCTGGCACCACACTTGGCTCTGTTTACAGCAGGAGAAAGTGAGGTCTGCAGATGCTGGAGATCAAAGTTGAAACTTTATTGCTGGAACAGCACAGCAGGTCAGGCAGCATCCAGGGAACAGGAGATTCGACGTTTTGGGCACAGGCCCTTCTTCAGGAATGAGCAGAGAGTGTTCAGCAGGAGAAGATAAAAGGTAGGGAGGAGGGACTTGGAGAGGGGCGTTGGAAATGTGATAGGTGGAAAGAGGTCAAGGTGAGGGTGATAGGTCGGAGTAGGATGGAGGCGGAGAGGTCAAGAAGAAGACTGCAGGTCAGGAAGGCGGTGCCGGGCTGGAGGGATCCGGCTGAGACAAGGTGGGGGGAGGGGGGATGAAGAAACTGGTGAAGTCCAAGTTCATCCCCTGCGGTTGGAGGGTTCCCAGTCGGAAGATAAGACGCTCCTCCTCCGACCGTCGGGTTGTTGTGGTTTGGCGGTGGATGAGTCCAATGACCTGCATATCCTCGGTGGAGTGGGAGGGGGAGTTGAAATGCTGTGCTACAGGTTGGTTGGTCGACGGTGCCCTCCACCGCATCTCCTCCACTTCCCGCTCCTCCGCCCTTGAGCCCCGCCCCTCCAACCGCCACCAGGACAGAACCCCACTGGTCCTCACCTACCACCCCACCAATCTCCATGTACAGCGCATCATCCGCCGTCACTTCCGCCACCTCCAAACAGACCCCAGCACCAAGGATATATTTCCCTCCCCTCCCCTATCAGCTTTCCGTAGAGACCACTCCCTCCGCGACTCCCTTGTCAGATCCACACCCCCCACCGACCCAACCTCCACTCCCGGCACCTTCCCTTGCAACCGCAGGAGGTGCAACACTTGCGCCCACACCTCCCCCCTCACTTCTCTCCAAGGCCCCAAAGGAAACTTCCATATCCGCCACAGATTCACCTGCACCTCCACCCACATCCTCTACTGCATCCGCTGCAGCCGGTGTGGCCTCCTCTATATTGGGGAGACAGGCCGCCTACTTGCGGAGCGATTCAGAGAGCACCTCTGGGCCACCCGGACGAACCAACCCAACCAACCTGTAGCACAGCATTTCAACTCCCCCTCCCACTCCACCGAGGATATGCAGGTCATTGGACTCATCCACCGCCAAACCACAACAACCCGACGGTCGGAGGAGGAGCGTCTTATCTTCCGACTGGGAACCCTCCAACCGCAGGGGATGAACTTGGACTTCACCAGTTTCTTCATCCCCCCTCCCCCCACCTTGTCTCAGCCGGATCCCTCCAGCCCGGCACCGCCTTCCTGACCTGCAGTCTTCTTCTTGACCTCTCCGCCTCCATCCTACTCCGACCTATCACCCTCACCTTGACCTCTTTCCACCTATCACATTTCCAACGCCCCTCCTCCAAGTCCCTCCTCCCTACCTTTTATCTTCTCCTGCTGAACACTCTCTGCTCATTCCTGAAGAAGGGCCTGTGCCCGAAACGTTGAATCTCCTGTTCCCTGGATGCTGCCTGACCTGCTGTGCTGTTCCAGCAATAAAGTTTCAACTCTGTTTACAGCAGGGAAGATCAAAGTGTCGGCGAGAAGTAGTGATAGGGGACTCTATAGTCAAGGGTACAGATAGCTGTTTCCCTGGCATGAGCGAGACTCCAGGATAGTGTGTTGCCTCTCCACTGCCAGGACGTCTCTGAGTGGGCACAGGATATTGCGAAATGGGAGGATGAGGAGCCAGAAGGCATGGTTTCTATACTGATACTAACAATACAGGCAGGAAGAGTGATGAGGTCCTGCAAAGGGAATTTAGGGAGTTAGATAGAAAGTTGAAAAGCAGGACCTCGAGGATCATTACCTCAGGATTACTCCCAGTGCCATGTGTTAGTGAGACCAGAAATAAGAAAATAATATGATTAAATGCATTGCTAAAGAGCTGGTGTAGGAGGGAGGACTTCAGATATTTGGATCATTGAGTTCTCGTCCAGGGCACGAGGGACCTGTACAAGAAGGGTGGACCTAAGCTGGGGCGGGGGGGTGGGGGGGTGGTGGTCCGATATCCTTGGAGGGAGGTATGCTTGTGACACTTGTGAGGATTTGAACTAGTGTGGCGGAGGGGTGGAATCCAGAGCAGTAGGTCAGCATTTGAGGTGATTGGGAAGGTAGAGATTAAGTCAAGTAAATCTAATAGGAAGAATAGGCAGGGCCAGTTTAATGAATACAGTGAGACTGGCAGTCTGAATTTATTTTCGTTCAAGGAGTATAACAGATAAGGCAGATGAGCTCAGAGCCCGGATAAATACCTGGAAGCACAATGTTGTAGCCAGTACAGAAACCTGGTTGAGAGAAGGGCAGGAATGGTAGCTCAACGTTTTAAGGTGCATATGTTTCAGGTGTTATAAAGTGGGATATGAAAAGATTGGGGAGTTGCTGATAAAGGAGGATGTCACAGCTGCACTAAAAGACAACATTTTGGAGGGTTCTTCCAGTGACACAATATGGATATAACTCAGGAATAAGAAAGATGCAATCACTATTATGTGGTTGTACTATAGTCCCAATAGCCAGTGGGAGACAGAGGAACAGATTTGGAGACAGATCATAGAAGGATGTAAAAACAACAGAGTTGCTGGAGTGGGTGATTTTAATTGAGACTCCCTTGGTGCCAGGGACCTGTGATGATGCAAAATTTGTTTGGTGTATTCAGGAGGACTTCATGAAACAATATGTAGTGGTCTAACTAGGGTAGGGGTCATATTAAACCTTGTATTGGAAAATGAGCCTGGCAAGGCGATTGATGCTTTAGTGGGGGAGCATTTTTGGGAACAGAGATCATAATTCTGTAAGCTTTAAAATGTTCATGTATAAGGATAAGTCTGATCTTTGGGTAAAAGTGCTAAATTGGGACAAAGTTAATTCCAACAGGATAAGGCAGGAACTGAAGAAATTAGATTTAGCAGTTGATTGAGGGTAAATCCACATGTGACATGTCTTTTTTAAGGGTCAGTTGATCAGAGTTCAGGACCAGTATATTCCTTTGAGGATGAAAGATAAGGATAGCAAGATTCAGAAACCCTGGATGCCAAAAGGTCTATTCCCATGTTGTATTGTTCTATATTGTTGTTTCTAAAACTTTGCTGGGAGGACAGAAATTGTACGCGTAGTCACTGTTGTAATTATAGTGTTATAAGTGTGAAACAAAACCTGTCTTATAATGTTTCCTTTAAAGTAAAACAGTGTTCTGAAAGAGAGAGGACAATCATCCTGAATGATCCCCAGAGATAAGCCTATTTTCACACCTTGATACATAAGAAGGGCAACTGGTCCTCTTGGGCACTGACTCTCAATCAGACAAGGAGATCTGAAGAGGAGGACTGAAAACTACAGACAGAGGGAAAGAGTGTTGTATGTTAGGCAAAGCAGAATATTGGTGGGAATTTGTCCTCTGTTCAAGAGATGGAATGTGGAGATACTGGAGTCAAAGAGTGACCAATTGAAAGCTTGCTACTGAAATTGTTGGAAGACAAACTGAACTAAATTTGCAGAAGGACAGTGGAAGATGCTCTCTAACATGATAGAGAGAAGGGAGCTTTTAGAAAACTGTGAGAAATTTGAATATAATTTTCAAGAAGGACTTGAAAGGCATTTTAGGATCATAGAGTCATAGAGATGTACAGCACAGAAACAGATCCTTCGGTCCAACTTGCTCACGCTGACCAGATATCCCAACCTAATCTAGTCCCACCTGTCAGCACCTGGCCCACATCCTTCCAAACCCTTCCTATTCATATACTCATCCAAATGCCTTTTAAGTGTTGCAATTGTACTAACCTCCACTACTTCCTCTGGCAGCTTATTCCATACACATACCACGCTCTGCATGAAAAAGTTGCCCCATAGGTTGCTTTTGTATCTTTCCCCTCTCACCCTAAACCTATGCCCTCTAGTTCTGGACTCCCCAGTCCAAGGAAAAAGAGTATACAAAATCACACAACACCAGGTTATAGTCCAACTGGTTTATTTGGAAGCACTAGCCTCCAAATGAACCTGTTGGACTATAAACTGGTGTTGTGTGATTTTTAACTTTGAACACCCCAGTCTAATACTGGCGTCTATAAACCTGGGAAAAGACTTTGTCTATTTATCCTATCCATGCCCCTCAATTTTATAAATCTCTATAAGGTCACCCCTTATGTGATATTTTGTGATATTTGAGAAAATTGTTTTGAAACTGCAATAGCCAAGAGAAAACTGTACATTCTGACTGGTGAATGTGTTCATGGGGAAGGCTTTAAAGGTACACTCATCTGTGTTACACAAATGGTCAGGCAATCATATTACAGAGAAAATTGCTGTTCTCGATGTCCAAAAGGTAGTGCCAGAGACTTAGTATAAACTTAAGAAAGAATCAGTCAGATTTTTATGGAATTTGTAAGAGAAAAGTATATGATATTTGACAGTTTGTACAGATTCATGGAATAGTTCTTCGTGTGAGTCACTAATTGTAGATGAGCTGTTAACAAGAGTGGGGTGTAGAAGGCAATTGTTTTTGCTTCTAAGAAGGTATTCAGAATTTTTGCAATGTCAGACTTGGTAATGAAGCCAACACCCGTTATTTGCTTCTCACTCTTTGGTTTGCCTACCCAGCAGAACACGTAGCCTACTTGTGGTTCTGATAGCAGGTGCTCCTCTGCTAGGTAATTTCACTGGAATCAGAAACATACAAATCTCAGAGACTCTAGCTAGCAATCAAACTTTCACAAGTACATTACAGAATGTGGGATCAAATGATCAGGAGTTCAAGGATGTTGCAGTTGTTCACTTGTACAAAAGAAAATGGCAAAAATCTATCTGATAACCACAGGAGAATTTCACTGCATCTGTTGGCTGGTACGATTCCAGCAAATATTCTACTCAACAGATTGGTACACGACATAACAGAATGTGTAATACCAGAATGTCAAAAAGTGGAGTTGGAAAGGCAAAGGAACTTGTAACAGATCTTCACCCTTTGATTAAAACAAAAGAAATGCTGTGAATAACAAATGGACTTTACCACGCCTTTGTTGTCCTAGCAAAATATCTAGGAAACCAAACTAGGATGTCATAATCGAACTATAAAGGTACTTCAACAGTTGAACAAAGAAATGATGTCTCGAGTTGCAGACTTTTTAAAAAATTCATGGAATGTCAGTGTCACTGGCTACAGTAGCAATTTTTGCCCATCTGTAGTTGCCCTTGAGAAGGTAATCGTGAATTGCTTTCTTGTACCACTGCAGTATGTATACTATAGGTAGTCCCCAGAATGCCGTAAGGGAGGGAATTCCAGGATTTTGACTCAGCGATAGTGAAGGAACAGCAATATAGTTCCAAGTCAGGATGTTGAGTGGTGGTGAAGCTGCAAGTGGTGTTCCCATAAGAACGAGGAGCAAGAGTGGGCAATTCAGTCCCATGCATCAGCTTCCTTTGTCTGGCTAGATGGAAGTGATCATGGGTGTGCAAACTTCTGTCTAAGGAGGCTCTATGAATTGCTGTAATGCTGTAATAGATGGTACATACTACTACTACTGAGCATCGGTGGAAGAGCGACAGAATGTTTGTTGATATGGTGTCGAGCTTCTTGACTGTTTGTAAGCTCATAATTTGTTAGGTTTTTTTTAGTCAAAGACGAGTGGAGAGTTGGGTAGTGTCATGGAAGCAGAAGGCTGCAGAAGGACTTGGACATGCTAGGAGAGTGAGCAAAGAAGTGACAGATGGAATACAATGTGAGGAAGTCTGAAGTTATGCACTTTTGGTAGGAAGAATACAAGCACATACTATTTTCGAAATGGGGAAAGGTTTCAGAAATTTGAAATGCACAGGGACTTGGGAGTCCTAGTTCAAGATTCTCTCAAGATTAACATGCAGATTCAGTTGGCAGTTGAGATGGCAAATGCAACATTAGAATTCATTTCAAGAGGGCTAGAATACAAGAGCAGTGATGTACTGCTTAGGCTGCATAAGGCTCTGGTCAGACAACATTTGGAATACTGAGAGCAGTTTTGGGCCCTGTATCTGAGCAAGGATGTGCTGGTGCTGCAGGGGTCCATAGGATTTCATAAGAATGATGCCGAGGATGAACAGTATGTCATATAAGGAGTGGTTGAGGGTTATCGGTCCATGACAGGTCCATGACACATGAAAACATAGCAGCTGAAGGACCCTCAGGATATGAAGAAGGTACGAGGCCCAAAGTCTATTGCTCTCAATGTCAATTGCTCTACATGCTGAAAATATCCTTAGACACCTAGGCACCCAGAATTCTGCCAATTGCTGGAATGGGAGCTGTGAGCTGAAGGAATGGGTGGCCATTCCATCTTGGTGACACTCAAGGTAATAACTACTCTAAATCTATCTGCAACTTGCTGTTCCCAAGGATCCATTGATGAAGTGTGTGGGATCTCTCAATTCTCAATCCACAAATGTATTAAATTTGTTACCATGCCAGTTGAGTCAGAATATACTGCTTTGTCTGATTTTCTAATAATGATTTCAGTGCTGCAATCTACGCAATCGCCTTTGGCAATAAAACTGGCTTCCAACAGATATAGGTGCGTTGGCAGTGCAGTATAGTAATACAGTAGAAATCATAGACATTAAAAAGGGTTCCATTCCATAAATGTACAAGTCTTCTGTAATTTATTAGTACCTCACCTTAGAAATTTGCACCAGGTACCCTAGAAGCTGTTATGATGCCTAATCCTTTAAGACTTGTCATGTTCATGCTTTGTTTTAAGGACCAAGTGTCTTATACAGCTAGTTGCTGTGAGATATGAGTTCCCCACAAACACAAACACTGATACATACAAATAAACACCCAGACATTCTTCAGGGAAAGAGAAAAAAAGATGGATTCTTCTGTAGTGATTGGCTTTTTGGAAAAAATACTCACTTTAGTTAATGGATTGTTCTTGAAGGCAAAAGAATACGCATGGAATGATCCGAAGTTTGTGCTCTAACATTCTGAGCATGTGTGGTCAAATTACAAATTACACATCAGACTCTCAAGTTTCTGCAGGCACATCTTGCTCAGGAAATATAATTTTGAAATGTTTGTTCCATTGCTTTTTCAGGACAACAAATAGATTTGGCCTCAAAAGGAATGTTTTCTGTTCAGCAAAGGGAGAGATCTGCTGAGCAGCTCTTCTACAGGCATTTTGTCTCTCAATTGAAGACCAGATAAAACAAGAAATTCTCCAAGCCAGTCAATGTTCAAGTAAACCCAGAAGTGGTGTACAGCAAAGCAACCAGTCACATGATTTCTAGGAAGTCTGGTTGTCCATAGGGGCAGTTCAAATCTTTTAAAGAAAGCATTCCAGGTATTTCCACAACACTTGAAATCACAACATTTTTCCGCAGGATTCAAACCTAGTCTTTCAAGAAACATGAAGCATCTTCATATTAATAAGACCATAAGATATAAGAGCAGAAATAGGGCATTAGCCCAGTTAGTCTGCTAGTCTCTTGCCCCTAACACTGTAGCTGTTATCTTATTCAGCAGCATCCTGTACAGCACTTTGTCAAAGGCCTTCTGCAAATCCAAACAGATCATGTCCACTGGTCTCCTTTGTCAAACTTGCTCATTATCGCCTCACAGAATTCTACAAGATTTGTCAGGCATGATCCCTCCTGGACAAAGCACCGATGACTAGTTCTATTTTGTCCATGCATTTACAAGTATTCCACAATCTCATCCTTAATAATGGACTCTAAACTCTTACCAACATCTATGTTGAGGCTAACTGGCCAATTGTTTCCTGTCTTCTGCCTATCTCTTTTCTTAAATAGGGATGTTATATTCGCCACTGTCCAGTCCTTTGGGATGCTCCCTGACTCCAGTGAGGCCTGAAAGATCACCACTGATACCACTACAATCTCCTCAGCTATCTCCTCAAGAACTCTGAATGCAGTCCATCTGGTCCAGGTAATTTATTGACTTCAGACTTTTCAGCTTCTCTAGAACTTAATCCTTAGTGATGGCAACTACAGTCATTCTGCCCCTGGCTCTCTTGAAATTTTGGTATGTTGCTGGTGTCTTTCACTGTGAAAACCGATGCAATGTACTTATTCTGTTTCTCTGCCATTTCTTTGCTCCCCATTACTACTTTTCCTGCCTTATTTACCCCTGCCTAGGGAATGGCAATGGCCGAGTAGTATTGTTGCTGGACTGTTAATCCAGAGATCCAAATAATATTCTTGGTACCCGGGTGCAAATCCTGCCACAGCAATTCAATAAATATCTGGAATTAAGAATTTAGTGATGACCATGAAACCATTATCAATTGTCAGAAAAACCCATCTGGATCACTGGTGTCCTTGAGGGAAGGAAACTGCAAGCCTTATCTGGTCTGGTCTACATGTGACTCTAGATCCACAGCAATGTGGTTGACTCTTAACTAGCCTCTGGGAAATTAGGGATGGGCAATAAATGCTGCCGGGCCAGTGATGTTCTCATCCCGTGAATAAATAAAGAAAACAAACTTCCAGTTGTCCAAAGGCATCTTACCTTTTGGATATCTAAAAAAACTCTTATAATCTTCTTTTACATTACTAGCTAGCTTATTCTCATATTTCATCTTCTCCCCCATCATTGCTCTTTAAGTTATCCTATGCTGGTTTTTAAAAGCTTCCCAA
Organism: Chiloscyllium plagiosum; assembly: GCF_037043375.1. NCBI lineage: Eukaryota > Metazoa > Chordata > Chondrichthyes > Orectolobiformes > Hemiscylliidae > Chiloscyllium > Chiloscyllium plagiosum. The sequence goes on along the minus strand of NW_028270147.1, from coordinate 39,985,951 downwards.
TCCTCTGGCTTCTCACTAATCTTCACCTTTTCTTTTGACTTTATGTTGTTCTGACTCTACTTGTCTGCGATGTTTGCCTCATTTTCTTCTTGCTTGGGATGCAACTCTGGTATATCTCCTGAATTACCCCCAGAAATTCCTGCCATGGTTGCTCCACCGACTTCTCTGCTAGGCTCTCCTTCAAGCTACTCTGGCCAGCCCTCATCACGTCTTTGTAGTTACCTTTAATCAGTTGTAATAACATTATGTCTGACACAATCTTTTCTCAAACTGCAGGGTGCATTCTATCATATTATGGTCACTGCCACTAAGGGTTCCTTCACATTCAGCTTCCCAATCAAGTCTGCTTTATTACACATCACTAAATCCAGAATTGCCCATTCCTTACTGGGCTCTACCACAAACTGTTCCAAAAAAAACTATCTTGTTGACATTTCACAAACTCCATAAAACGATAAGATATAGGAGCAGAAATTAGGCCATTCAGCCCATCAAGTCTGCTCTGCCGTTCGAATCATGGTTGATAGATTTTTCGACCCAATTTTCCGGCTTTCTCCCTGTAACCTTTGACCCCCTTAGCAATCAAGAACTTATTTATCTTTGCTTTAAATATATTCAGTGACCTGGCCTCCTCAGCCTTCTATGGCAATGAATTCCACAGATTCACCACTCTCTGGCTAAAGAGCTTTCTCCTTATCTGTGTTAGAGTCATAGAGATGTACAGCATGGAAACAGACCCTTCGGTCCAACCTGTCTATGCCGACCAGATATCCCAATCCAATCTAGTCCCACCTGCCAGCACCCAGCCCATATCCCTCCAAACCCTTCCTATTCATATACCTATCCAAATGCCTCTTCAATGTTGCAATTCTACCAGCCTCCACCACATCCTCTGGCAGCTCATTCCATACACGTACCACCCTCTACGTGAAAAAGTTGCCCCTTAGGTCTCTTTTATATCTTTCCCTTCTCACCCTAAACCTATGCCTTCTAGTTCTGGACTCCCCGACCACAGGGAAAAGACTTTACCTATTTATCCTATCCATGCACTTCATAATTTTGTAAACCTCTATAAGCTCAACCCTCAGCCTCCGACGCTCCAGGAAAAACAGCCCCAGCCTGTTCAGCCTCTCCCTGTAGCTCAAATCCTCCAACCCTGGCAACACCCTTGCAAATCTTTTCTGAACCCTTTCAAGTTTCACAACATCCTGCCAATAGGAAGGAGACCAGAATTGCACGCAATATTCCAACAGTGGCCTAACCAATGTCCTGTACAGCTGCAACATGATCTCCCAACTCCTGTACTCAATACTCTGACCAATAAAGGAAAACATACCAAACACCTTCTTCACTATCCTATCTACCTGTGACTCCACTTTCAAGGAGATATGAACCTGCACTTCAAGATCTCTTGTACAGCAACACTCCCTAGGACCTTACCATTAAGTGTATAAGTCCTGCTAAGATTTGCTTTCCCAAAATGCAGCACCTTGCATTTATCTGAATTAAACTCCATCTGCCACTTCTCAGCCCATTGGCCCATCTGGTCCAGATCCTGTTGTAATCTGAGGTAACCCTCTTCGCTGTCCACTACACCTCCAATTTTGGTGTCATCTGCAAACTTACTAACTGTACCTCTTATGCTCACATCCAAATCATTTATGTAAATTACAAAAAGTAGAGGGCCCAGCACCGATCCTTGTGGCACTCCACTGGTCACACGCCTCCAGTCTGAAAACAACCCTCCACCACACCCTCTGTCTTCTACCTTCGGCCAGTTCTGTATCCAAATGGCTAGTTCTCCCTGTATTCCATGAGATTTAACCTTGCTAATCAGCCTCCCATGGGGAACCTTGTCGAACGCCTTACTGAAGTCCATATAGGTCATATCTACTACTCTGCCCTCATCAATCTTCTTTGGTACTTTGTCAAAAACCTCAATCAAGTTTGTGAGACATGATTTTCCACGCACAAAGCCATGTTGACTATCCCGAATCAGTCCTTGGCTTTCCAAATACATGTACATCCTGTCCCTCAGGATTCCCTCCAACAACTTGACCACCCCTGAGGTCAGGCTCACCGGTCTATAGTTCCCTGCCTTGTCTTTACTGCCCTTCTTAAACAGTGGCACCACGTTTGCCAACCTCCAGTCTTCCGGCACCTCATCTGTGACTATCGATGATACAAATATCTCAGCAAGAGGCCCAGCAATCACTGTCTAGCTTCCCACAGAGTTCTCAGGTACACCTGATCAGGTCCTGGGGATTTATCCACCTTTAACCATTTCAAGACATCCAGCACTTCCTCCTCTGTAATCTGGACATCTTGCAAGATGTCACCATCTATTTCCCTACAGTCTATATCTTCCATATCCTTTTCCACAGTAAATACTGATGCAAAATATTCATTATAGTATCTCCCCCATTTTCTGTGGCTCCACACAAAGGCCGCCTTGCTGATCTTTGAGGAGCCCTATTCTCTCCCTAGTTACCCTTTTGTCCTTAATATATTTGTAAAAACCCTTTGGGTTCTCCTTAATTCTATTTGCCAAAGTTATCTCATGTCCCCGTTTTGCCCTCCTGATTTCCCTCTTAAGCATACTCCTACTTTCTTTATACTCTTCTATGGATTCACTTGATCTATCCTGTCTATACCTGACAAATGCTTCCTTCTTTTTCTTAACCAAACCCTCAATTTCTTCAGTCATCCAGCATTTCCTATACCTACCAGCCTTCCCTTTCACCCTGACAGGAATATACTTTCTCTGGATTCTTGTTATCTCATTTCTGAAGGCTTCCCATTTTCCAGCCATCCCTTTAACCTGCAAACATCTGCCTCCAATCAGCTTTAGAAAGCTCTTGTCTAATACTGTCAAAATTGGCCTTTCTCCAATTTAGAACTTCAACTTTTAGATCTGGTCTATCCTTTTCCATCACTATTTTAAAACGAATAGAATTATGGTCACTGGCCCCAAAGTGCTCCCCCACTGACACCTCAGTCACCTGCCCTGCCTTATTTCCCAAGAGTAGGTCAAGTTTTGCACCTTCTCTAGTAGGTACATCCACATACTGAATCAGAAAATTGTCTTGTACACACTTAAGAAATTCCTCTCCATCTAAATCTTTAACACTATGACAGTCCCAGTCGATGTTTGGAAAGTTAAAATTCCCTACCATAATTATCCCTCCTCTCTTGCCTCCCTTTCTATCCTTCCTGTAGCATTTGTATCCTGGAACATTAAGCTGCCAGTCCTACCCATCCCTGAGCCATGTTTCTGTAATTGCTATGATATCCCAGTCCCATGTTCCTAACCATGCCCTGAGTTCATCTGCCTTCCCTGTTAGGCCCCTTGCATTGAAATAAATGCAGTTTAATTTATTAGTCCTACCTTGTCCCTGCCTGTCCTGACTGTTTGACTCACTTCTGTTCTCAGCTGAACCCGTCTCAGATCGATCTCTTTCCTCACTATCTCCCTGGGTCCCTCCCACCTCTCCCCCCCCACCTTACTAGTTTAAATCCTCCCAAGTAGTTCTAGCAAATTTCCCTATCAGTTCTAAAAGATCTTCCCTTTACTCTAAGGCTGTGCCCTTGGGTTCTTGTCTCTTCTACCAATGGAAATATCTTACTAATGTCCACTCTATCCAGGCCATTGAGTATTCTGTAAGTTTCAATCAGATACCCCCTTATCCTTCCAAACTCCATTGAGTATTGTCCCAGAGTCCTCAAATGTTCCTCATATACAGGTATTAAGCTTTTCATTCCTGGGATCATTCTCGTGAACCTTCTGTGCATCCGCTCCTGGGCTAATACATCCCTGTTTTTATATTCTAGTCCTCTCGAGATGATTGACAACATTAAATTTGCCTGCCAAACTACCAACTCAACCTGCAAGTTTACTTTAAAAGAAGCCTGTACTCGGACTCCCAAAATTCCTCTGCAATTTAGATTTCTTAATTTTCTCCCCATTTACAAAATAGTCCATGCCTCTATTCTTCCTACCTCTCACTTTCTCATGTTTTATGTCATCTGCCATTTCTTTGCCCTTTCTCCTAATCTGTCTAAATCTTTCTTCCTTTTCTTGAGATTCACCATTAACTTGATTTTCACAGTCCACCTACATATTGAAGTCTTCCATGATTATTGTAGTAGTGCCTTTCTTACATACCTTTTCTATCTCCTAATTTATTTTCTTCCGCACATCCTGACAACTGTTAGGAGGTACACAACTCCCATCATAGTCTTTCTTCCCCACAGAGATTCTACATCTTCTGATTCAATATTGCTTGTTGCGATCGATTTAATTTCATTTATTACGATCAAAGCGACTCCCTGTTCATCTGCCTATCCTTTCGATTGGATGTATATCCTTGGATATTTAATTCCCAGTTCTGATTGTCTTGCAGCCACATCTCTGTGGTACTCACAACATCATACCCACTGACTTTAATCTGCACTACAAGCTCAAGTAATACTTTGTAATTAAGGCTAACAGACCAATGCTTTCCCTATTGTTATGCCTGAACGTTAACTTTCAGTGATCTGTGCACAAGGACAGCCAAGTCTCGTTGAATGGATTGTAAATGTACGGAATTCATAAGCCCAAGCCGCTGTGATTGTGTATACTAAAGACAGAAATCAATATATTTTTGGTACTAAGGGAGTTAAAGATATGGGAATAGTGTAGGAGAGTAGACTTGAGGGAAAGAAGGTCAGCTATTATCTTACAGCCAAATTGCATTTTCCTGCTCCTATTTTTAATTTTCTTATATGAATGGCAATGTTGTATATAAACTATCATTCAATAATCCAGCTACAAAACTCGAAAATTACACGAACTCTAAGAAAGTACTTTATTTAGAAAAGAATAACACTGAGAAATATGAACTACCTCACATGATTTGTATTATTAAGTGTGATGTTTTAACTATATTTTAACATGGTGCTGCTTTCTTGGAGGTGTGATAGCATTGTCAAGATCCAATAATGTCGCTACAACATTGCTGATATTAACATTTATGATAGAAGTAATGCCGAACAGACAGAATTATTCCAGACATTAACTGTTTGGATGAATTAGAGTGAATTAGCATTTCATCCAACATTAATCCTATAATGAGCTCCAGATATAGTGATCTTCTGTCAGAAAAGCAATACAACATGATTTCAATACAGTTTCAAGTACTGTGATATTTCAACGTTTCCTAATCACATTTCAGCAACGTCAGCATCCAAACCTCTTTCTGCTTCAGATTAGAGAGCTTCATTCAGGGGAATATTTCAAAATGTTCTGAGTGGCAAATTTTTTTTTTAAACTGATCTTCTCTCTACGTTAGCCATTAAACCGACACGGTTACACAGGCGAGTGGAACAATTCAGTAGGCAGACACTTTCAGATTACTCCTTGACAGAACTGGGCAATAGCATGTTGGAGCAGCTTAGGAAGTGATGTTTCAAGGAAAACCCTGTGAAGATTGACAAGCTCCACGTCGGGATATAAGCGAGATTAAAGTTTGAACTGTGAAAGGATTATATTGTTAATTTGGAGATCAAAATTGTACTAGCCTGTGAAAAGTTCATTTATCAGTATTGAAAATAATCAAATTCTTAACACTAACTTTCTTTAGCTTCATCACAATGAAATCCATCTGCCAACTAAGCATATGAGCAACATTCAGGCCATTCTCTATGCTGGTTATTAGATACCAGGAGAAAGATAAAAGCAGCTAGTGGATTTACATATCACATCTCCACCCTCTGAGGCAAGGTGTATCATTTCTGCTCACTAATCTCTTGTGCATTTGCTTGAATGAGTGCAGCTCCAACAACATTCAAGAAACTTGACTCCAACCAGGTCAAAGCAACTTGCTTGATAGGCATCATATCCGCTCCGTTAGACATTCATCACTTCTAACTTTGATACCAGTGGCAGCAGTGTGTACCATCTATAACATGCAATGAGGCAACTCAGCAAGGCTTCTTCAACAGTACCTTTCAAACATATGATCTGCATCACCTAAAGGAAAAGGCATCAAATATATTGCGACACCACCATCTGCACAGTCCCATCCATGCTACAAATTTCCCAACTTGGAGCTAGAAGATCACCAGTTCTTTGCTATTGCTCGATCACAATCTTGGAATTCCCTTACTGACTTCCCTGTGGGATTACTTGCATGACATGGACTGCAGCAGTTCATGTTAATGCTAACTACAAACTTCCCAAGATGGACAATAAACGCTTGTGTAGCCAGCAAAACCCAAGTGCCATTAACAAATAAATAACTCAAACTCCAGTAGTTTGGGAACTTACTCTGTGGGGAAGTCTAGCTGTGAAACAAAGTCTTGTCTCAGAGACAGTACCTTGAAATCTTACACGCTTTGTCAGTGGATTATCTTTGAAGTTTTCAAAGATCAAATATCAAACTACATTTTGATAAAGAAGCAGATTGCCATCAATATTGCAACATTTACTGACAATGTCAAAAATTGCCCAGGTATGTCCTGGACATAAAAAGCAGGATAAGTTCAATCTGGTCAATTACCGCCCCATCAGTCTACTCTCGATCATCAGTAAAGTGATGGAAGATACCATCAACAGTGCTATCAAGCAGCATCTGCTCAGCAATAACGCAGTGATGTCTAGTTTGAGTTCTGTTAGAGCCACTCAGCTCCTGACCTCATTACAGTCTTGGTCCAAACATGGACAAAAGAGCTGAATTCCAGACGTGAGGTGAGTGTGACAGGCCTCAACATCAAGGCTGCATTCGACCGTGTGGCATCAAGAAGCCCTGGCAAAACTGGAATCAGTGGGTATCAGGGGGCAAACTCTCCAGTGGATGGTGTCATATCTGACACAAAGGAAGGTGGTCATGTAGTTGGAGATCAGTCATCTCAGCTCCAGGACATCTCTGCAAACACTACCTCAGGATAGTATCCTTTGCCCAACCATCTTCAGCTGCTTCATCAATAACCTTCTCTCCATCATAAGGTCAGAAGTTGGAATGTTTGCCGATGAGTGCACAATGTTCAGCACCATTTGCAACTCCTCAGATAGTGAAGCAGTCAATGTTCAGATGCAAAAAGATCTGGACAATATTCAGGCTTGGGCTTACAAGTGGCAATTAACATGCACGCGACACAAATACCAGGCTATGTCCATCACCAATAAGTGACCGTCCCTTGGCATTCAACAGTGTTACCATCACTGAATCTCCCATCATCAACATTCTGGGGGCTATCATTGACGAGAAACTCAACTGGACTCACCACATGAACACAATGGCCACAAGAGCAGGTCAGAGGCTAGGAATACTGCGGCAAGTAACGCATGTCCTGACTCCTCAAAGTCTGTCCACCATCTACAAGGTACAAATCAGGAGTGTGATGGAATACTCACAACCTGCCTGAATGACTGCAGCCCCAACAACAGAAGTTTGACACCATCCAGGACAAAGCAGGTTACTTGACTAGCACTGCATCCACAAGCATCCACCCCCTCCATCACAGATGCTCAGTAGCAGCAGTGTGCACTTTACCCAAGATGCACTGCAGAAATTCACTAAAGATCCTCAGATAGCACCTTCCAAACCCACAACCACCTCCATCCAGAAGGATAGGGTAGCAGATATATGGGAACACCACCATTTTCAAGTCCCGTCCAAGCCACTTACCATTCTGACTTGGAAATATATTGCAGTCCTTCATTGTTGCTGAGTCAAAAACCTGGATGTCCTGACCTAATGGTATTGTGGATCAACCCACACCAAGTGGGCTGTACCAGTTCAAGAAGGCACCTCACCACCACCTTCTCAAGGGCTACGAGGGAGGGGCAAAAAATGCTGATGAGCCAGCAATGCTCACATCCCACAAATGAATTTTAAAACATTGGCATATCTTTATCTGCCACTTTTGCAAATCTAAAATGACCACAACATTACATTCCATGCCATAGTTACATGCATCCAAACATAATGAGAAATTTTAACATTTCCCACTCAGTTCCTAGAATTAAACCCTGTCGGGTCTCACATGGTCAAAACTGGGACAGTTTCCCACCTGAACCAATTTGAAATAGATGTTCCAGCTTGTACTCCTATAAGTAAAACAAATACCTTATACTTTATCTCATGGCACAACATGACCTTGATTTGCTGAGATTGTACTATGATGATTTTATACTCACTGATCAAAACAAAATTCCTTAATAAATAATAGCAATCACAGGGTACCCATTTCTTAATTAGAACAATAAAAAAATTAATTGCATAACATAATGTTAAAATTACAAACAGGAATGAAAAAAAAATTGCAGGTACTGGAAATCAGAAACAAAAACAGAAAGTGCCAGAAAAGCTCAGCAGATCTGAAGAAGGGTCACTGGACCTGAAATGTTAACTCTGGTTTCTCTCTACAGATGCTGCCAGACCAGCTGAGCCTTTCCTGCAATTTCTGCTTTTGTTACAAACAGGAATAACCACACTGACTGGGAACAAAACAAGGCATCGCAGATTACATAAATTGCTTTATGTTACAATAGATCTGCTTATGATACCTTGCACCAAGTACCAATCTCAGATGTAGTATAGATGTACCAGTTCCAAGGAAGAATCATTAAAATGTTAACTCTGTTTCTCTCTTCACAGATTCTGCAGACCTACTGAGTTTCTTCAGCACTTTTCGCTCTTATTTTTGATTTCCAGCATTCACAGTGTTTTGCTTTAATCAGATCTATTGCCATTGGATAGGAGTGGCCAAGGAATGGGCTATTGGCTCAGTTTGCCTTTGGGCCAAATGGACATAGGTTTTAAATTTCATGGCAATCTTCAATGAAATCATCTAGAATGACAGTGCAGTAATCAGGACTGTTAAGGAGGTACCTTTCAGATTAGATATTAAACCAAGGCGCCACTGCCCACATGTTAAGAGAAGGATTTCAAAGAGCTGTCCAAAAGAATTGTGTTGGTATTTTGTTTCAAGATTTGTCCCTTAGCCAACATAACTAAAATTGATTATCAAGTTTGTGCGTGGGAAATCATGTCTCATAAACTTGATTGAGTTTTTTGAAGAAGTAACAAAGAGAATTGATGAGGTCAGAGCAGTAGATGTGATCTATATTGACTTCAGTAAGGCGTTCAACGAGGTTTCCCATGGGAGACTGGTGAGCAAGGTTAGATCTCACGGAACTAGCCATTTGGAAACAGAACTGGCTCAAAGGTAGAAGACAGAGGATGGTGGTGGAGGGTTGTTTTTCAGACTGGAGGCCTGTGACCAGTGGAGTGCCACAAAGATCGATGCTGGGTCCACTACTTTTGGTCACTTATATAAATGATTTGGATGTGGACATCAGAGGTGTAGTTAGTAAGTTTGCAGATGACACCAAAATTGAAGGCGTAGTGGACAGTGAAGAAGGTTACCTCAGATTACAACGGGATCTTGATCAGATGGGCCAATGGGCTGAGAAGTGGCAGATGGAATTTAATTCAGATAAATGCGAAGTGCTGTATTTTGGGAAAGCAAATCTTAGCACGACTTATACACTTAATGGTAAGGTCCTAGGGAGTGTTGCTGAACAAAGAGACCTTGGAGTGCAGGTTCATATCTCCTTGAAAGTGGAGTCGCAGGTAGACAGGATAGTGAAGAACGCATTTGGTATGCTTTCCTTTATTGGTCAGAGTATTGAGTACAGGACTTGGGAGGTCATGTTGTGTCTGTATCGGACATTGGTTAGGCCACTGTTGGAATATTGCGTGCAATTCTGGTCTCCTTCCTATCGGAAAGATGTGAGACTTGAAAGGGTTCAGAAAAGATTTACAATGATGTTGCCAGGGTTGGAGGATTTGAGCTATAGTGAGAGGCTGAACAGGCTGGGGCTATTTCCCTGGAACATCGGAGGCTGAGGGGTTTACAAAATCCTGAGGGGCATGGATAGGATAAATAGACAAAGTCTTTTCCGTGGGATGGGGGAGTCCAGAACTAGAGGACGTAGGTTTAGGGTGAGAGGGGAAAGATATAAAAGAGACGTAAGGGGCAACTTCTTCACGCAGAGGGTGGTACATGTATGGAATGAGCTGCCAGAGGAAGTGGTGGAGGCTGGTACAATTGCACCTTTTAAAAGGCATTTGGATGGGTATATGATTAGGAAGAGTTTGGAAGGAAATGGGCCAGGTGCTGACAGGTGGGACTAGATTGGGTTAGGATATCTGGTCGGCATGGACGGGTTCCACCGAAGGGTCTGTTTCTGTTCTGTACATCTCTATGATTCTATGACACTATTTGTTTCTCAATACACTTTTTATGGGACTTTGCTGTGGGCAAACTGGATACTACCTCTGTTTATTTCAGAATATTGACTGCGCTTCAGAAATAATTCTTTTATAGTGAGGTATTTTGGAACATCCCGAGAACAAATTCTTTCTTCAAAGAGGGAATTGCAATTTTGTGGTGCTGGAAAATCACAGAAAGGAAATAAATACCTTGCAAAATAAGACAAGGAAAATAAATAGCTTACAAAACAAAACAACTTATGTTCAATTGTCGCTGTTATAAATGTTGGAATCTCCCTCATTGACACAAGTTTTGATTATTTCACAGTCTGTGCACTCATTGTCGTTCTTCACGTATCTCAACAAAGAAACAATAATGATCAATTGAAGCCACTGGATTGTTCTCCAAGGTTATAACAAGAATTACACAAATACCATAGGTGCTTCAAATCAAATGAATTTCAAGCAACTTGAATACTGAATGTATAGCAAACTTTTGCTTTAAAGATTTGTTATTAGTAAAGTGTACAATGCATGTTTTTCTGGATGTTTCACTGTTTGCTTTTAACCTACAAATCATTAGCTTTAAGCCACAAGCATAGATGATTATCTTCCCATTATAAGCCAAAACCTTGACTCAAGGTAGCTGATTATAAACCAGAAAACAAAGCTGTTAAATACATATATCTTCACGTACATGCACACCCAATCATGCAGTTTCCTATTTATCAGTTCAAGTGAAATCAGATAAAATAATATTAAGATCTTAAGAATTGAGTTACGTACAGTTTTAAATTTATACAAAAGATTGCAAGTAGCAGACCTCTGCAGTTAGCCAGGCTGTGACGTTCAATGATTAAATGGGAGACCAAAATAAGCTGTTTGAAGAATTTAGAAATGAATTTAGAATGTATATCTATTGCCACACAGACAGACTAAACCTTCATGAAGAGAACTAAGATGGTGGAAAAAAGGGCTCTTACTAGACACCTTGCCCACTCAAGGTCTTCAAGGATCAAATCTCTGATCTCAACCTTAGGAGCCATGTGTGTAACATCTCTATTTTACTAAACAGCACGGTGAGAACAGTATTGTCAGGAGCCATAAAGGTGATTGCAGCCACAAAGTTTACTGTATCAGGCTCCTTCCATACCACAGCAAGCGATATCTTCAACCTCTCACAATTCACATACTAGTATTGTATCGATGATTGTCATGATTTGGAGATGCCGGTGTTGGACTGGGGTGTACAAAGTTAAAAATCACACAACACCACGTTATAGTCCAACAGGTTTAATTGGAAGCACTAGCTTTCAGAGCGCTGCTCCTTCATCAGGCAGTTGTCACAATGACCTGGTGTTGTGTGATTTTCAACTTTGAGTAAATGACATTTACTAACACTCTGTAAACAAAGCAAGGGTAATTTTTTTCCATTTTATCAAAAGAGAAGGTGTTCTGACCAGGATTGTAGGCTTTTTCATGTTGCAGGAAGCCATCAACTGCACACTCTTCACTTTGTGAATTCCACCATGTACCTCAACGGAAAACTGTTCCAATTTTTCTGAGTCCAGAAACTTTACAACTGTACAGAGCAGATCATGCAGGTCAACACTTAGTATTCAGATAGCAATTATGATCCATTCATTCTGTGTCAGTCCACTGTATTTTCAGCATTTGAGTCATCACAAGGAACCAAAGGGTCTCCACCATCCAACAAAGGTCATGTTTTAACCACTTGGTTCATGTTTCCAATAAATAACCTATATACACATGGGGCACCATGCATATAGCAAGAGTCCTGCTGCCATAGAAAAATCTTATCAAGACTATTGCAATGCATAAGCAATGCTTTTACTGTCATCGCCCCTCTGTCTAATCCCTTGTTATTCTCAAAAAAGCACAGCTTTTGGTACTAGGTATATGGCAAATAGCTGAAGACAAGGCAGTGGTGGGAGTTAGTGAGGGAGAGGAGGAAATCAGCACATCTGTTGCCAGCTGCACTGTGGTACCAGTGAACCCAACATTAATGTCCCATTCAAAAACAGTTCCACCTTGACCTTCCCTCTGTTGTTGACCATCGCCATTATCATGAAGTAAAAACTATTATAAAACAAATGTTGCAATCCAACTTTATCAATCAAGACATCCAAAAGTCAATTAGCCAACATTGTCCATTTCTTAGTGTCTGCCTTCTATGTGCACTTGGCTATTCAATGTCGCTGTAGCAATGCTCCAGTATGGCTGGTGAAAACCTGCTGACTTTTCGTCAATGAAGATGATCTTGGAGAATAATTTCTTGCACCATCAACTGTTGAAGAACTGGCTTTGGATGTTAAACGGGGCAGAAAGAATCTGGCAAGTGGCACATTGAGACATATAGGATTCTTCAGGGCTTGACAAAGTAAATGCTGACAGGATGTTTCTCCTCATTAAAAAATCGAGGACATGATTTCACAATTAAGGGACCCCAATTTAAGACTGAGACAAGGAGGAATTTATTCTCTTAGAGGGTTGTGAGCCTTGCTGAATTTCTGCAGATCGTTCTCTGCTGCAGAGAGCTGTGGGGGCAGAGTCTTTGTGTATATTTAAGGCTGAGATAGATAGATTTTTGATGGTGATATATTTCCAAGTCAGGATGGTGAATGTCTTGGAGGGCAACTTGCAGGTAATGATGTTCCATGTGTCTACTCCCTTTATTCCCCTAGATGATCACGGATTTGCAAGGTGCTATCTCAGGAGCTTTGTTGAATTTCTACACTGCATCTTGTAGATGGTACGCACTGCTGCTACTGAACATTGATGATGGAGCAAGTGAATGTTTGTGGACGTGCCAATTACATGGGCTGCTATGACCTGAATGGTGTCAAACTTCTTCAGTGTTGTTGGAATTGCATTAATCTAATCAGGTATTCAATCACACCCCAGATGTGTGCCTTGTAGATGGTGGACAGGCCTTTGGGAATAAGGATGTGTATTATTTTCTGCAAGATTCCCAGGCTTGTTCTTGTAGCCACTGTATTTATATGGCGTAAGCAGTTCAGTTTCTGTTCAATGATATCCCATAGGATATTGATGTAATTGAATATCAAGTTGTAATAGTTAGATTCTCTCCTATTAGAGATGGTCATTGTCTGGCAAATGTTATTTGAAGCTTGACCAAGCCCTTCTGCAGTTGACGATGGACTGCTTCAGTATCTGAGGAATCATGAGTGGTACTGAAAATTGTGCAGTCATCAGCAAACATTCCCACTTTTGATGATAGAGGGAAGGTCATTGATTGGTTGCACATAGGAAAATATCCTGAGGAATCCTGCAGTGATGTCCTGGATCCAAGATGACTGACTTCAACAGTCACAATATCCCCACACTTGACCTGATTAGAATACATTACTTCAGAATCATTTAAATTGTTCAAACTTATTCTAATTTTGACTCAAATTTTCATTTTCCCTGGTCTTTCAATTTATATGTTCACAGCACAAACAGTTTCCTGACTAAGAGCAGAGGCAGATGACTTTTTTTTCAAGACCTCTATCCATATAACTCAAGCTGATCTGTTGCAAAACAATCAACAGTTTGAGAACATTTGTCTTTCAATTTTCCATTTGCCCTTGTGGGGAAACACCTGGCCTCTGCTCTCTAACTAGCAAAACAGCAGAGGATTTTTCTCATTAACAAAGCAGATAAAAACATTGATTGCCAATGATAAAAAAAGGGCATACAAAGATCAGAAACAAACATCAAAGGATAGACATTACTGTAAGTGTTGTGCAGAGACTGAATGCACATGTACCAAACTTTCTGTTATTTTATTTGAGGCATTAAAACATTTCGAGGTTAATGTCTCCATTAAACCAGGAATTTGACATGAGTTCATTCAGTATTTATATAAAGCATCCCCAGCAGTGATTTCTATGCTCACGTTACTTTAAAGGATTGTTTGTATGAACAAAAATGCTTGGCAAGCCAGTGCTTTTTGCAAAGGGGAAAATGTTCAAGCAGCTAGATATTATTTGAATTATGATAATATTTAAGCAATTGAATAAATGCTACATTTTGATGTAAACTACATAATTTTATTGCAGGTTTGAAAAAACCTGAGTTTATAAAACATCCGTAACACAGTGAAATGTTTCAAGCCACTTCATACCAATGCTATCAACAAACTTTGACATCAATCCACTTAAGGACAATTGGCAATTGACAGTTTGGCCAAAGATAGACTTTGAAGGGTGTCTTAAATAATAAAAAATAGCCACACGGAAAGGTTTATGGAGGGAGTTCTGAAAGTTGTGGCCTTGGTAGTTGATGGCATTGTCAATGTGCCCAGTAGGGAGTAAGTAAATGGTCAGGAGGCTAGAATTGGAGCGGGCACAGGGGCAAAAGGAAAAGGTTTAAGAGCAAGGATTAATTTTTGCATAAGTACATTACTTGTGTAGGAATAATAGTCTTTGGTTTTCAAATTATTCATACAAAATAAAGCTGAAGTTTCCATAAAATTCTGGAAACACTCAGTGGGTCAGGAAGCATCAGTGAAAAGAAAAAAAGAATTCATGAGCTGAATTGTGTACATTTATTTGGCTAAATCTGTGTTGCATTTTTTTGGAAGGTTTTGCATGGCGAGGCTTCACGGGTTTTTGTGCTGTATCTTACCAACTGTCTTGCATTAACCATTAATTCTGACCTGTGGTGTCAATTCCAGCCCTATCTGATGATGCACCCATTCCCAGAACAACTCACCATTACCTGACTATCCACTGAAAGACTGACACCGCTTGTGCATGTGCCATCTTTGAAAGACTGCTCTGCATCTGAACAGGTACTGGCATTCCAAAGCTATTCTGCTTGCTCAAGGATGTTTCTGGAAGATGTTAAACAAGGGGCAAGCGATTCTCTGACAGAGAATTGGAGGTCTTGGTCAAGGAGGTGATGCAAAGTGACCTTTCCTGGACGACAGGCAGAGAAGGTTACACCAGCAGACTCTGGCAGCCTAGCCCGAGGTCACCACTCAGGTAAGTGCCATATCCAAAGTCTGGAGGAATAGCCAGCAGTGGAATATGAAGGTCAATGACCTCTTCTGTTGTGGCAGGATAAGCATCATACTGTTCTCTGCCACCTCATATTCATCCTATCTCTGCTATGACACATACCTCTTACCAAGAACCTTGCTCCACCACTCTCAGTATTGCCTGCAACATCCTCCCTCACACACTCTCTCCCACTTCAGCCTCCCAAATTATTAAACTTGTTTAGTATCTGCACTGCCACCTCACTTCCTTAGAACACTTAGTACATTCAACAATCTGCACTAGGACTAACAGTTTTGTTATCTTTTTTTCATTTCACTTAATTCTTCCTTTTCTCTCATTACAGGAGAGACACAGACTTGCAGGAGTGAAAGGGGGATATTCAACATTTGGCCCCTCACCATCTAGGAGGAGAGATTCCTTGCCTTTGGAGGCGAAGAGTAGGATCACTCCTCCAGGGATACAGATACATGTCCCATCATCTGAATAAGTACCATAGAGTGATAGAGATATACAGCACGGAAACAGACCCTTTGGTCCAACTCGTCCATGCTGACCAGATATCCCAACCACATCTAGTCCCACCTGCCAACACCTGGCCCATATTCCTCCAAACCCTTCCTATTCATATATCCATCCAGATGCCTTTTAAATCTTGCAATTGGACTAGCCTCCATCACTTCCTCTGGCAGCTGATTCCATACACGTACAGCCCTCTGAGTGATAACGTTGCGTCTTAGGTCTCTTTTATATCTTTCCCCTCTCACCCTAAACCTATGCCCTCTAGTTCTGGACTCCCCCACCCCAGGGAAAATACTTTGTCTATTTATCCTATCGATGCCCCTCATGATTTTATAAACCTCTATAAGGTCACTCCTCAGCCTCCGATGCTCCAGGAAAAACAGCCCTAACCTATTCAACCTCTCCCTTGAGCTAAAATCCTCCAACTCTGGCAACATTCTTGTCAATCTTTTCTGAATCCTTTCAAATTTCACAACAGCTTTCCATTAGGAAGGAGACCAGAATTGCAAGCAATATTCCAATAGTGGCCTAACCAATGTCCTGTACAGCTGCAACATGACCTCCCAACTCCTGTACTCAATACTGTGACCAATAAAGGAAAGCATACCAAACGCCTTCTTCACTATCCTATCTACCTGCGACTCCACTTTCAAGGAGTTATGAACCTGCACTCGAAGGTCTCTTTGTTCAGCAACACGCCCAAGACCTTACCACTAACTGTATAAGTCTTGCTAAGATTTGCTTTCCTAAAATGCTACACCTCACATGTATCTAAATTAAAGTCTATCTGCCACTGCTAAGCCCATTGACCCATCTGATCAAGATCCCGTTGTAATCTGAGGTAACCTTCTTCGTTGTCCACTATACCTCCACACTTCATTCCACTGCGTATCACACTGAGCCCACTGTCAGTCTCATTTATTCTAGCCACTGGCTGTGATGCCTTCTCCATCTTGTGCCTGCCAGGCTTCCTCAGAAACTCCCTCCTCAATCTCTGAGGGTGAGTACCTTTGGCAAGAAGACCCTTGACATGCCTGACTGGTCCAGCTGTAAAACTGTCCTCTTGGAAGAGGCAGCCCTCTTTTTCACCAGCTGTAAAGAGACAGTAGCAATGAGAGGAGAAAGGAGACTAATTACTTTGGTGGCATGAGTGAAAATGATTGTAATTGATTTGCCCCGTCTGCCTAAATTTCACTGCCTTAATTTACATATGATTGTTAGTCTCTTGATGTAGGTCTGAAGGGCTTGGTGACAGCAATAGGCATCATTTGATGGCAGCAGATGAAGTTCAATGGGTGGAGGTCTGAGTGATGCTGACCCTCCTCATACAACCATTTTTTTCTTGGTTTCTGTGACAAACAATGTAGCTGTCAGTGAGTTATTCAGCAATGTCTGTAGAAGAGATGCAAGTAAAGGGGGGGCAGGGAGTAGAGAACCACAGGCCTGTGTCCTGTACAGTACATGGGTCTGTGTGCTATGGCTTTTCCCTTTAAAACTCCAATTATTGGCAGGTGCTGCTGCCACTTCTTTCACAGGTTGAGTAACATACCCTGCCCACTCTAACTGTGAGTCATAGCCATTCTTCTCCCCGCTGGATGTTTCCAATTTCCAGCATGATGGAAGGTACACTGCTGCCTCCATCTGGATATGTCTGTGAACCCCCGAACATCCAAATCCTGTTCTTGATAGCCGTTCCTATAAATCCCAGAGTCCCAACTAAGCTATTTACTTTTATCTGCACCTACTCGCCTTTCCCACTCAGATTATGGCATATATGAGGTAACCATGCCCAGTGTGGTCATTCACAGCTACTCCTTAAAGTTGAGGTGCTCCAGACCAGACCATGGATGAATCCCCCCTCCCCCCACTTAGAGCATGACCTCTTTGCAGCCATGCTTTACCCCTCTCTTGCAGATATTGCTGACCCCCTTCCCAATCATCCACCCTTCTCCCTAGCCTGCAGCATAACTTGCTGTGTATTAGCTTAACCATGGCCCACTTCTTGAACAACCTAACTAGGCAGCCCTGATATGCAATCTGGTCCAACCTGTGAGCTGTGTCCCTGGCCTTGCATCACACTGCCCCTTCTACAGACTTCCAATACTAGTTGACAGTGTACCCTGTAATTCAAGTTTGTGCTTCCAGAGCACCCTACCCAATGGTCATGAGGGGTTGGCAAATGCTGCATTCCGAAATCTGTGGAGCAAATGGTGCATGTAGCTTGTGCTATGCATTGGGCCCAGGGTTGTAATAATGCCCCTCATTGGCAACCTGCTGTTGCCTCGTGAGAAACTTGTCATATTGCTTCTAAAAAACAAAGGATCTTGCAGGATGCTATCGACATCAAAGTTGGCTTTGCTGGACTTCTTGTCCGATTCTGCCACACATTTCATCATAGCACACATTGCTCAACCTTTCTCAAAATTCTGTCTCATGTTTTAGGTTACTGTTCTGAATTTTTCAATATTTTCTCTTTTTATTTCAAATTGCCAATATCTGCAGTATTTTGTTTTTGTGTTCATGAGTTTTGAAATTGTGATTATTAAAATCAATTAAAATACTGGCATCCGCAGTGGCATATTAAATATAAAATCAAAACATTTATATTCATCCTCAAAACACTACAAATGAACTAGTATCTTTGGAACCCTGTCCATTTCCAATTTATATTGAGTATTAAAAAAAACTTCAACAAAACTATGCATAAATGTTAGACAATACAAAGTATATGTTTCAAAATCTGTAAGTGGTATTAAACAGAGTATAGTGGGCTAACCAATTACTGTGTTGTCAAAAATTCAACCTTACGACATCCTTACTACAATGCATTTTCTGAACTCATCGTATTAGAGTGTCAAATAACAAAAAGGCGCATTAGTACACTCGCACTGTTGCTAGGGAAGAAGTGATATGCAACTTATGTTATTGAAAAAAAACACTGAAATTTACATATAGAGTATTCCATACTTATTACTTCTCCAAGAAAAAAAATCTGTGGAAAATTAATTTTCACAGATTGTTGCTGATGTAGCTGGAAATATTTCAATAATAAATTAACATATGTTGGACAGTTCCTTCAAATTAAATCATTTATGAATGCAAACCTTGTTTCTTTCATTACAAATCATGTATTTCCCACAAACTTGTGTTTCTTGGATGTGTGCAGTTCCAAAAAAATGGTATTCATTAAAAGGGAACAAAAAATTATTCTCATTACAAATATCAGTTTGAGCTTTCTATACGGAGTTGAATAATTCCTCAGGTATAGCTACAAAATACATGGCATTTTGCAATTATTTGCATGAATGTTACAAAAAGATAGAGGGAAGGATAGTATGAATAATATAGACATTTTGGGAAGGCAATTCACTGCAGCTATAGTTATAACAAAGTGCTACATTCACCAGCTAAATAGTTTCCTTCTAAGCTTCCACTATTCACCTCTTTGTATCCATTAATTTTGAGCACATTTTTAAATGACATTGTGTAAAAGTCAGAGATTAGCATCTTACCCTTAATACATGGCCTTCCTTCCCTTAAATCATTTTTAATTGGAAAGACTTTAACATACAGATCATCAGATGCATAAAAGGAAACTATAACAAATTAAATATTTGAGTTCTTTATGTTAGTGAACAGAGAATCAGTCTTTGATGACCCCATCCCATGCCTTTATCTGTAATGTTCATTACTGTCTGTTTACACCAGGAGATCAATCTTATGTATCAAGTTTAAAGTAACTCCAAGGTTGGACAGTGCTCTTCAGACAAGGTGACAAAGACTGGGGCCATGGATCAATAATAGGACCAGAGATCACCTCTAGAAACCAATTGCCTATCAGATTACAACTGACTGTTCCTCATTTTACCCCCTCCTCATATCTAACAGGACTTGCCATAATAGATCAGCCAAGAAATCCAATGGAGGGGGGAAGCGGGAAAGTGCTAATACTTCTAGAGCTGCAGTTTAATCTGTGACAGCAGGAGGATTTGGAGAAGCCCATTAATGTGTTCCGTCTGATAAGGTTATGTTTAATCTGTTTGCCTGAGGTATTGAACAAATGCATTAAGGATAGAATTTATTCTTTATCCTCTCACTCATAGGAGAGGGAGGAGTAAGGTACAAGGCGGGGAAAAAAAATACAACCACACAATCTACATAATTGGCACCTGACTATTGTGAAAGCAACTTTTTTTGCATATGCCCAAATACATAGTATGAAACTAGTCTGTTTGGCGCAAATCCAAAAGAGGAAGTGGGGTAAGAATGTGATAAGAAAGAAGTGAGATCACATTCCAAAGTATGCTTTGATAGTACTGAAAATTAATTTAAAAATTCAGTGTAAATAATCGCTTCACTTTATATGATAAGTAATGGGCAAACTGTCTTCAATTTTAAAATATTTACTTTTGTTGTTTGGTTTACCTTGGAAACATTTTTAAACAGCAAATTTGAAAATCTGTAGTGGCAAAGCATAGAGAGAAAAGGCTAACAATCCTAAGAATGGTAATGTTGCCATTATTTTGTCCTTTAGATAAATTTCTGCCAGAGAAACTTAAATTTATACTACATGCTTAACATAGCAAATTGGCCTACTCAATTCAACATTTTGCAGGTATTGCGCAAAGATGATACAGAGCCAGTTGTTGAACATTATTTGGCACAGGATAAGATCAAAATGGTAAAATTCAGACCAGTTCGGAGTTGTCTGTAGAGTAGATGGAAAAAGCAGTAAAGAGTTGAGCATAAAATTGACAGAGATATGGGGAAAAATTAATAATGATGTGGAGAGATGGTTGGGAGGAAATATTTTGCGACTAAAACAGGCAAATGTAACAAATTAAATTTAAGACCAAAAGAGAAACTGCTGGAAAATCTCAACAGGTCTGGCAGCATCTGTAAGGAGAGAAAAGAGCTGATGTTTCGAGTCTAACTGACTCTTTGTCAAAGTTTAAAAAAGGGAGAAATAGGGAGGTATTTATACTAGGCTGAGAGAAGGTGAGTCATGGCTCCAGAAGCAAAGGTAGCAATAAAGAGGTGATAATGACAGTGCATAGAAAGATTATAGGGAGATTAGGAGCTGTGAATGACCAAGGCTGAAGCCAGTGCAAAATATGTGGGGGATGGGGGGGGGGGGGGGGGGGGGGGGGGGGGTGAAGCAGAGGCAAAATGGAAAACAGGGGGGAAGGGTAGCAAAGGGGGAAGAGGAGAGGGAAAAGGTGATGAGAGAGTGGGGAGCGAGAGAAAGAGAGACAGTCAAGAAATAAGAGGTACAGAACAGTGAAAAAAATTTTAAAATGATAAATAAAATAAATGAAATAAAATTACGGAGCAGAATGAAAACAGAGGGGTCGAGATGGGATAATCATCTGAAGTTGTTGAATTCAATGTTGAGACCGGCAGGCTGTAACGTGCCTAGTCGGAAGATGAGATGCTGTTCCTCCAGTTTGCGTTGAGCTTCACTGGAACATTGCAGCAGGCCAAGGGCAGACATGTGGGCATGGGAGCAGGATTGTGTGTTGAAGCTGCAAGCTACGGGAAATTTATAAATTAAATTTAAGATTTGAAGCACAGCTCAGCACTCTGCAGTATAATGAGTTTATGTATTGTTGGGTTGCCTGACAATAAATGGGAAGGAGTAGAATTTCAGCATACAATATTGAGTTTTTTCTGAAATAAAGAAGAATGATTTTGATCTTTCTAATGTTCAGTGGAGATTTGGTTTATCCTGGACTTGATTTAGCAGGTTGTTGAACAGTGAACAGTAAAACAAGTTTCTGGATTTTAAGGTTTGGGAGAGATGTAATTTTGATTGGTATATGTATTAAGATTGATTGAGTACTAAGAAATAATGTCACAGAAAACAGTACATAGCTAGGTATTAAATGGAAGGCTAGATTGGAAGCATTGTGCATGTTGGAGGTAATACCTAAATGGAAAAGTTATTGTAAAATTTCCATGAAACATGGTCAGGTAGGAATAAAGCCACAAAATAGGTAAAATGAGACAATGGAATTGTGGACTGTGCCAAAGGTTATAAAGCAGTCAAGGAGGGTGTGGAAAAATAGTGGTTAAAGTTAGAGACACCATTAGTGCCTTGGAGTACGAGAATGGGCCTTCAATGCTATTTGTTCCTCGTGATATCACCTTACACTATACTGATCAGTAAGGCATAAAGGAAACCTATTTATTATTGTGTCAGTATAAGATATTCATTTCTGTTCATTCCAATGAAAATCCATTGTATTTTTTATCCAGCAGTTTAACCTATCTTGCAAACTCATTGGCAATACACACATATGTATTTTCTGGTGAGATTCATCCAGTTGGATAGCTATTTGTATACAGGAGGTAGTATACATGCAACAAACTGTGAAGTAGCTAGATTTGGGTGTGCAGCAACTTCTAATCATTGTTAACAAACCCAAATAACTTACAAAATTCTGAGTAATATTTTGAATTAAATGTTTTTCTTCACTAAACAAGTTTTCATTTTAAATGTTTTTGTTATGAAACAAACCTGAATCGAAATAGGAAGGGGAAAAACTAAATGTTTCTGTCAGTTTATTTTGTGATTTGGAACTTAGGTGTTATGATATCCAACTTACAAAAGGCATGAAAATTCCATTCATTAATTAGTTAGCTTTGGCTGAACGTTTGGGTGGTTTTGGGTGAGGGGAGAAAAAAAAACTGGCGAAATTACAAAGAAAAAAATCGCTGTATTTATCCATCCATCTGCGATCCTCTATGTTTGGGTTTTGCTTCTTGCTGTAGCAGATCCTGTGTGACCTTTTGCAGCTGCTCACCAGCTCCCTTCATAATGAACCTATCAACACTAAAAGTGTTTTTGACCCTATTTTCAAATCAAGTTCTTCGTGTTAAACTCTAAGGAATGGTTTCTGAACCATACATTTCCAGTTGTAATCACTATTATGCCAGAACTGAATGTAGCACGATCTTTTAAACTCTGGCAGTTAATCAGCCCTTTATTAAAATGTAGTCTTTAAAATGTCAGCATTCTAAATCTACACTTCTAATTTTATTACAAAAATTATGCTGCCTGCCCATTTCCAAATGAAATGTTGCATTGGGTAATGACGTATTGAACAGAAAATGTGAACAGCTTGGCTGAGATTTAGCTGTGACCTCTTCAGTGGGAGAGCCGACTGAAACAAAGGTGATCCAAAAACTTCTAAGCTAAGATTCAAAAGGTATATTATTCTGAAATACGAAGGATGTAACCTTGCCATCAAAATAAAGGAACCATTTTTAGTCAGCTTTGCATCTAGCATTTTGTACTTAAAGAAAATTCTCAAAAGACATCAGCCATAGTTGGTAGCAGTCTGGCCTCTGAGTCAAAAGGTGGAAGACTCAAGTCCCACTTCAGGACTTGAGCACAGTTTCGCACTCAGCATTTGATACAGCAGTGCAGTGTTGAGTGCAGAAGAGTTATCTTTTGGATGAAGTACTAAACCAATGCTGCGTAATTAGTGCCATGGCACTACTTAGATGAAAAGTAGTGGAGTTATCCCTGGTATTCCAGCCAGTATTTATCCCTCAGTTGACATCACATTAAAACAACAGATTACATAATTATTATTACAATGCTGTTTGTGGGAGTCTTCTAAGTGCAAATCATCTTCTGGATTAGTGGTGCTGGAAGAGCACAGCAGTTCAGGCAGCATCCAAGGAGCTTCAAAATCGACGTTTCGGGCAAAAGCCCTTCATGCCCAAAACGTCGATTTCGAAGCTCCTTGGATGCTGCCTGAACTGCTGTGCTCTTCCAGCACCACTAATCCAGAATCTGGTTTTCCGCATCTGCAGTCATTGTTTCTACCCAGTGCAAATTATCTGCTGTGTGTTCCTACATTGGAACAGTGACTGCACTTCAAAGGTACTTCTTAAGCTCTAAAGCACTTTGGAATGTTGATTGTTGCAAAAGGCACTACATAAATGCAAACCTTTCTTTCTTTCAAACATTTCTCCACTCCTTGTCTTCTGGAATCTCAAGTGACTCAAAGTTCACATGCCATATATGTAATGTTTTGTCTCATTAAGTTATTTCAAAAAGATGCAGATCTTTCATTATACCCATCAAAAAGCTCTCAAATACAACAACACTGGGTTCTGGACATTGTGAAATTGTATTTGAGAGGCAGTTTTAAGTGTTAGAGGCTAGATTCAGCATTAAAACCAGTTAGTTTTAAAATTGATTTGTTGGCTAAATGTTTCATTCAGAAAATATTGATTGTTAAAATGGAGTATGAAGATCGTCAGAATACCCAGCTATGAAGAGGAGGTAATAACATGTTCAAAGCTCATGACAATCTAATGCCAGTGACTTACTTTTGATTATCATTACAACAAACCTCATGCAAGGACTTCTTCTGTACGTCTTGAGTTTTTAATCAGTTTCTTAACACAGTACAGCTGCAAAAGTTTTCTACCAATTGCAACATTGAATATTTAAATATATAATATATTATATTTAATATATAATTTAAAAATTGTACCAATAAAGAATTATTTGAAAGACAAATCTTCACCATTGCATATACACGTAATTATGTTGAAAATAATGTTCCCTGGATATATAAAATGATATATATCATGCTTTCTGAGAGAAAGTAAATTAAATAGTAAATGTTTTAGATAACTAATATGGTCTCACCGGTGCCCTTTATTAATTAAGCATAATGTCCCTAGTCTTGAATTTGTTTCCCCTCATAACAAAGAAAACATTCTCTTAGCTTTCCTGATTACTTGCTGTAGATGTCCATTGATCATTTGTTAGACATGCACTGAGACATCCCGATCCCTCTGCATCTCAGCTCTGCAGACTCTTACCATTTAAATTATAATTTACCTTATTTCATCTTACTGCAAAAATGGACAATTTCACAGTTTTCACATACTCCAGTTGCCAGATCTTTGCCCATTCACTTAACTTGTCTCTGCTCTTTTGTAGCCTTATGTACTATTCATAACTTACTTGCCTACCTGCCATTGTACTGTCAGCATATTTGGCAACCATACTGGCCATCCCTGCAGCCAAGTAATTTATATAAATGATGAACTATTCATCCCTGTGGCACATTACTCAATACATTCCGCCACCTGATATAGACCCATTTATGCTACTTGTTATCTAGTCACTTCCATCCATGCCACTATGGTACCACCTGCATCATGAGCTTATACTTGCCCAATGACATTTGGTGTGGCACTTTATTAACTGCCTTAAGAGATCCATGTACAATATATTCATGGGTTCCCCTTTATCCATAGTTTATGTTACTTTCTCAAAAAAACTCCAATAGATCATTTAAATATAATTTCCCTTTTAGCAAACCATATAGACTCTAAAATTATCTAAGCACCCTTCTAAAACGTCTTTAATAACAGCTTAACAACACTTTCCCTATGACAGATGTTAAATTAATTGGCCAGTTGTTTACTGCTTTCTGTCTCTCCTCCCGTTTTTCAATAAATAAGTTACATTTGTTAGCTTCCAATCTAATGAGACCTTTCCCAAATCTAACGAGTGTTGGAAAATTTAAAACCAATGAGTCAACTGTTTCATTAACCATTTCTTTTAAGACATGAACCCATCAGAACCTGGACACTTAGAGTCATAGAGTCATACAGACCCTTCGGCCCAACTCATCCATGCCAACCAGGTTTCCAAAACTGAACTTGCCCAATTTGCCTGTATTTGGCCCATATGCCTCTAAGCCTTTCTTATCCATGTACCTGCCCAAATGTCTTTTAAACTTTGTAATTGTACTCACCCCATCACTTCCTCTGAAAGTTTGTTCCACATATGCACCATCCTCTGTATGAAAAAGTTGCCCCTCAGGTACCTTTTAAATCTTGCCCCTATCACCTTAAACCTATGCCTTCTAGTTTTAGACTCCCCTACCCTGGGAAAAAAGACTTTGGCTATTCACCTTATGTATACCCTTAATGATTATATAAATTTCTATAAGGGCACCCCTCAGCCTCCTATGCTGAAAAGTCCCAACCTAGCTAGCTTCTCCTTATTATTCAATCTCTGTAACATCCTCGTAAATGTCTTTTGCACTCTTTCCCAGTTTAATAACATCCTTCCTATAGCACAGTGCATACAGTACTCTTAATGTGTCCTTACCAATGTGTTGTACAGCCATAACATGATATCCTAACTCCTGTACTTAATGTTCTGACCGATGAAGGCAAGTGTGCCAAATACCTTCTTCACCACCTTGCCACTTTCAAGGAACAATGTAACTGCACCCTTCGGTCTCTCTGTTTGACAGTATATCCCATACCATTGACTGGAAACATCCTGCCCTGGTTTATCTTACCAAAACGTAACACTTGACATTTATCTTTGTGCATGTACATTATATTTACAATATTGTTTTCCATTAAGCTTACTCTGACAAACAAGACTATTTACCAAGCAATTGGAAAGAAAAGGTGATGATATCATGCTAGCTACATATATTAACAATAGTGTGGGAGTGTGGGGTTACCTGCATTGAGTGGTCATGACTGTCCTATGCCAATACCATAAATCCATCACCATTAGGACTAAGCTAGATTCAGATATTTCTGGATGTCAAGCCAGGAAATATGGGCTGTTGGCAGTTCAAATCAAGCTGCGCCAGGTGGGATCAAGGGTCACATGGAGGATGGAAGAGTTGTGTGTAAAGCAGTGAAGCCAATACCTAGACAGGAGCTACGCAGTCTAACTGAATTATGCAGGTACATCTGAGAAAAATAATTAAAATGAATACATTGAAGATTATAAAGTATCCTGTTTTCTATTCCTGCTTATTTTCAGGAAGCCATCTTTAAGGTATCTAACTGTAAATATCTTAACTCTACATGGTTTTGATCTTGTGATAAAAATCAGCATAAGTAAACATTCAGATTTGTTTTTCTGACCATATTCGGATGAAAACCAGGATACTCTGCACTTGTGGGATATATCAAGGACCTTAATAGTGAGAAAGAATAAGGGAAGGAAATCGTGTCTGTCTGTGCATTTTTTGTGTATTTATATCAGTGAAGGATTGCAAATGAGTGATTCTCAATGAAAGATATAAAGGGAGACAAAGACAGACAGAACACAAAAATCAGGGAACAGAAGAATTTGAGCATTATTCTGATAAGGAATATATGGAATGGTGTGACTAAAATGCATTTTGGATATGGATGGTTGCAGTCATTGGCTCTGAGACCTGAGAGGCAAACAGGGAACTAAAACCCATTTTGCAGTGAAGGAGGTGAGGCACTGGGTTACAAACTGTAATAGGTTGCAATAGATAGAATGATTACAGTGATATGATGATAGATTGTGAGCAAGTAAGATCTGTGATAGATTCAGATGCCTTCATTGTAACTACCAGACTGCTGTTTTTGTGTTGTAAAGCTCCAGATAACATCCAGGACACCTACAGTATAAGTCTTAATTACTCAATAAGTCAAAAGCACAAAGATACATTGTGGGATAGTGGTAGGTACAGGTACTCACGAGATGTGTAATACTTTTTTCCTTTATAAATGAAAGTAAAGAAAGGTATTTAAGGTAGTAGGTCAGTCTATTCATTGAGCTCTACATGTTTCACTGAATTTAGTAGGTGTGGTAATGCGTTCCCTTAGATCCAAATACGTCTCCATTGAAATTGAAAAAAAAAATTTCTGCAAATATTTACATCATCATGACCATTTTTTCTTTAGACTTTGAGCTAGATTTGAGTATAGGAATCTATTCACTGATATTTAGGTGAAACAAACTCATCCAAATAAAAGGTAGTTAGTAATTTGTCTATTTGAATTTGATGGAGATGAAATTAGTCTATATCAGTAGTACTAAACATGCTATTAACCAATTGTCAACCTGCGACATTCTGCAGCAGTTTTTGTTTCCTGTTGCCTTGGAAAATATTCCTTTACTTTTTTAAAATTTACATCCCCAAGTAAAAGGACAGTGAAACCAGGAAATGAGTCTCTAAAAATGAGTTTGAACTATCATTTTGTGAAATTCAGTGGAAAGAAATTCAGGCTAGAAGCCTACTTCCCACTGCTGAGATAGATTAATTCTGCTCCCCATAACTTTAACCGAAGTTGATGCAAGGGTCATTGGAAAAGGAATACTACAGTTATAAATTTCATTCTGCTTTCCATTTCTCGCACATATTTGCTTTACCTTTTAAAATAAAGAAAGCCCAGAAGAGCTGACCCAAGATTCTGCACCTGCTTTTAGCTATTTGCCCAAATATATGATGGTAATTAGAGATCAATTGCTTATACAGCAACCTATCTTTGACGATGCTGTTGGAAGCACTGCTACAGAACCAAATTTTACATGCTTGGGACTTGTTAAAACACTTTACCAATGCTCATGCCAATCTATAATTGTGGTCAATTTGATTTGCAAGTACACAAATAGTTTTGTGTTTAATTTAAGTTGTGGCAGGAAACTGCAAGGCTTAGGTGTAGGGAATGTTGAATCACTGGAGAAATTGAGGCTCTAGACTAGAAAGTGAAGGGAGGCATATGTCACATATAGACAGCTGAGATCGAGTGAATCCTTACGAGAGGATAAGGGCAGAAGAATTATACTTAAGAGGGAAATCAGGAGCGCAAAAACAGGATATGAGGTAGCTTTGGGAAATAGAATTAAGGAGAATCCAAAGAGATTAAGGGCTACGGGGAGAATACGTGTAAGTGGAGTTGAAATGCCCATCAGCCATGATTGAATGGCGGAGTGGACTCGATGGGTCGAATGGCCTTACTTCCGCTCCTATGTCTTATTGTCTTATCCAATCAGATTCTACAAATACATTCAGGACAAAAGAGCAACGAGGGAGAGAATAGGACCCCTTAAAGATTAACAAGGCCATCTATGTGTGGAACTGCAGGAGATGGGTGATATACTAAATGAGTATCTTGCATCAGTATTGATGAGGAGAAGGATATGGAAGCTAGAGAACTTGGAGAAATAAATAGTGATATCTTGAAAAGTGTCCATATTACAAAGGAGGAGGTGCTGGATGTCTTAAAACACACAAAGTTGGATAAATCCCCAGGGCCTGATCAGGTGCATCCAGAAATTTGTTGGACACTAGGGAAATGATTGCTGGGCCCCTTGTTGAGATATTTGTATCATCAATAGTCACAGGTGAGATGCCAAAAAACTGGAGGATGGCTAATGTGGTGCCATTAATCAAAAAAGATGAAAAGGAAAAGCCAGAGAACTACAGACTGATGAGCCTGATGTCAGTGGTGGTTAAGCTGTTGGAGGGGATTCTGAGGGATAGGATTTACATGTATCTGGAAAGGTAAGATCTATTTAGAGTTAATCAACAATGGTTTTGTGCATGAAAAATTGTTTCTCACTAATCTGATTGAGTTTTTTGAAGAAGTGACAAAGAAGATTTGATGGACTGAATGCCCTGCTTTCACACTGTAGGGATTCTATGAGTCTATGAAATGCTGGCAAATGGGGACTAGATTAATTTAGGGCATCTGGTCAGCATGGATGTGTTGGATTGAAGGGTCTGATTCCGTGCTATACAATTCTATGACTCTTTGGCTCCTGCTTTGAAACATAATAAAATATTAGACAGTATTTTCCTGAAAGGTTCTTTGTATTATCTGGAAAGCAAGAGCTGGGTTCTCCTTATCTGATAAAAGGCCAAATTTAGATGGGTGGACTTTAAATATAGCTGGTGGCAGAAGAACTGGGATTCCTGCACCCACCTCCAGCCCTGCAATTTTCACTGGTATGGGAAAGGAGGTGGGCAAAAAACCATACGTTACTGTCTTCATGCTGCCAAAGTGGGCATTTATTGCAGAAATGGGCATTTCAGAACTTCTGCAGATTTCTTAGTGATAGGCAGGTGACATGTAACACACCAATTAAACGCTGTTTTGAATCACAGTTTGGAATTGGAAATTGTCAGAGATGTCTGTATAAATGGTATTGCCAGCGAGTGGTTTCAGTTCTCTGATTTGAAAAAAAAGGTAAGTGACCACTCAATAATGTTGTTGCCATTTTGTTACTTCTGGCAACTGGCAAATTGCCAACCAAAAGAACAGCACTGTAAAATTGGAAAAATTGGAAAAATCAATACGTGCACTGACATAGATTATTAACTGGTTGAAGTGCTATATTGTATAACTTTAAATTCCAATTTTATAGCATGCTTTCAAATTCACATCTGATTGTTTTAAGTGCTGCCATTACTGTCACATTTGCTTCATGTTCAGCTCAGCCATTTGTTTGGCTGTTTCAAAGCTTTGAAGAATGTCTGTGTTTCTGGTTCCCTCAAAATCTCTAATGAATCCTCTTCTGGAGATTTTGTTTACACACTTGTTCAATACAATATCAATTTGAATTATTTTCTGAATTTCAAACCATGATTAGATTCTGCTCTGCAAAGTTTGTTTAAACAGCTTTCCCTTGAACTTGTTTATCCTGACAGATTTATGATTTAAGTGTTATACCTTTTGGCTAGTCAATTAATATGGATTTATTTTGAAAGATTTATGAACCTCTGAAGAGAATATTGACTGTAAATGGCTATTCAAGTAATAACTGTTTATTTGGACACAGTGGGCGGCACGGTGGCACAGTGGTTAGCACTGCTGCCTCACAGCGCCAGAGACCCGGGTTCAATTCCCGACTCAGGCGACTGACTGTGTGGAGTTTGCACGTTCTCCCCGTGTCTGCGTGGGTTTCCTCCGGGTGCTCCGGTTTCCTCCCACAATCCAAAAATGTACGGGTCAGGTGAATTGGCCATGCTAAATTGCCCGTAGTGTTAGGTAAGGGGTAAATGTAGGGGTATGGTGGGTTGCGCTTCGGCGGGTCGGTGTGGACTTGTTGGGCCGAAGGGCCTGTTTCCACACTGTAAGTAATCTAATCTAACCTAATCTACGAGATTTTAAAACACTTACAACTGTTATTGTAGGGCTTACATGCTTTGTTTATAGTGAATATCGTGAATTGGACACTGAAACAGCATGGAGGTATGGGGATAAAAGAGGATGAGTGTGGATTAGGTATAAGGGGTAAGAGTGTGAGGGGATAGATAGTGGAGTGAGGGTGAATGGGTAGGGGGAATCTGACACTGAGTTTTAAACTGGACTGATGTCTGTGAACCAAGGTGGGCCTTTTAATCTGGCTGTCTCAGCATCAAGCAGCCTTGGCAGAAGCCTGTCTTGGAACATACTGCCTCTGCTGGATGAAATGTCAGATAGGAGAAAGGATCATGACTTGGACAAATCTCCTAATTCCTGTTTCTTATCTCAAACATGAAAATCCCACCCAAAATGAGAATTGGCTGTGAGTGTAAATGAGAGGGGTAGGGGAAAATGATTGGATTTGAATTATATTCAATCACTGTTTTTCCCATGGTCCTCACAAATACACCTGGATGCAGTAGTCACGAGAAGGTTATAGTACCGAAGCCTTATTCTAAAGTTAGCCATGTCACCAGTTAAACATTTCCAGAACAGCTACAACAATGCTACTAATCCAAAAATTTAGCAAATTTAGCAAATTATAAAAAAACACAAATACAATTCTCCAAATTACCATCTCATCAGTCTACTCTCAATCATCAGCAAAATGTTGGAAGGGTGTACTGACAGTGCTATGAAGGAGAGTTTATTCACTAATAACATACTGACTAATGTTCAGTTTGGGTTCTGCCAGGAGTGCACAGCTCCAGAAGTAATTATAACATTGGTCCAGACATTTGCTCCAGAGAAAGGAGATTATTTTCAGAGTCATAGTCACAGAGTCATACAGATGTACAGCGTGGAAACAGACCCTTCGGTCCAACCTGTCCATGCCGACAAGATATTCCAACCCAATCTAGTCCCACCTGCCAGCACCCGACCCATATCCTTCCAAACCCTTCCTATTCATATACCCAAACAAATGCCTCTTAAATGTTGCAATTGTAACAGCTTCCACCACTTCCTCTGGTAGCTCATTCCATACACGTACTACCCTCTGCGTGAAAAAGTTGCCCCTTAGGTCTCTTTTATATCTTTCCCCTCTCACCCTAAGCCTATAACTTCTAGTTCTGGACTCCTCGACCCCAGGGAAAAGACTTTGTCGATTTACCCTATCCATGCCCCTCATAATTTTGTAAACCTCTATAAGGTCACCCCTCAACCTCCAACACTCCAGGGAAAACAGTCCCAGCCTGCTCAGCCTCTCCCAATAGCTCACATCCTCCAACCCTGGCAACATCCATTTAAATCTTTTCTGAACCCTCTCAAGTTTCACAACATCTTTCCGATAGGAAGGAGACCAGAATTGCATGCAATATTCCAACAGTGGCCTAATCAATGTCTTGCACAGCCGCAACATGACCTCCCAACTCCTGTACTCAATACTCTGACCAATAAAGGAAAGCATACCAACTACCTTCTTCACTATCCTATCTACCTGTGACTCCACTTTCAAGAAGCTATGAACCTGCACTCCAAGGTCTCTTTGTTCAGCAACACTCCCTAGGACCTTACCATTAAGTTATAAGTCCTGCTAAGATTTGCTTTCCCAAAATGCAGCACCTTGCATTTATCTGAATTAAACTCCATCTGCCACTTCTCAGCCCATTCGCCCATCTGGTCAAGATCCTGTTGTAATCTGAGGTAACCCTCTTCACTGTCCAATTTTGGTATTATCTGCAAACTTACTAACTATACCTCTTATGCTCGCATCCAAATCATTTATGTAAATGACAAAAAGTAGAGGACTCAGCACCGATCCTTGTGGCACGCCACTGGTCACAGTCCAGTCTGAAAAACAACCCTCCACCACCACCCTGTGTCTTCTACCTTTGAGCCAGTTCTGTATCCAAATGGCTAGTTCTCCCTGTATTCTGTGAAATTTAACCTTGCTAATGAATCTCCCATGGGGAACATTGTCGAATGCCTTACTGAAATCCATATAGATCCCATCTACTGCACTGCCCTCATCAATCCTCTTTGTTATTATTTCAAAAACCTCAATCAAGTTTGTGAGACATGACTTCCCACACACAAAGCCATGTTGACTATCCCTAATCAGACCCTGCATTTCCAAATACATGTACATCCTGTCCCTCAAGATTCCCTCCAACAACTTGTCCACCACCGACATCAGGCTCACTGGTCTATAGGGTGAGGTGTGAGTGATTATCCTTAACATCAATGCAAAATTTACTGTGTGTAGAGCTGGAATGAACCTACAGTCAGTGGGAATCAATAGAAGGAAAGCTTTCTGTAGATTGGAGTCAAGCACAAAGAAAGATGGTTGCAGTTATTCTCAGTCAATCAAGCCAGTGCTAGGACATTGGTGCATAAGTTTATCATGACATGATTCAATTTTCCTCAGCTTCTTCATCAATGATTTTCTCACTAGCATATGGTCAGAAGAGAGGATGCATGCTAATAATTGCACTTACGATCCTTCAAACCATAAGGTAGCTGTCCCATTCACAGCAAGAGCTGCATAACGTTCAGGTTTGGCTGATAGTGGTAAATAATATTTACACAAGTTTCTGGTAACAATTACTGTTATGGTCCCATCTGATGTTATTACTGGGCAAGTCAGATCCCAGACTGAAATCTGGCTTCATAGATCATATTTTGCTTTTATTCTGGTTTTGTCAAAGTGGTCTTTTATTAAATCACTAATGGACTATGCTGCAGATCTGATTTTAATAATAAATGGAAGCTTCATACACAGACAAAATTAAGAATAAAATAGAATAAACTATTTACATGTAACTTGTGTTTATAGACTTCAAAACATGTGGTAAAAATAAATTCCATTAATCCCAACAGTACTCCTTTACAATACAAGCACTAGCAAAAATTCCCTTCTCTATTACCTCTACTAGATTTAACTTAGCAGATATTTTATTTCCTGGTCCTGATAATCAATAGCCTCTTCCTTGAATCATCGTACATCTGAGTTTTAGACATTCTCAGCTTCGAATAACTCCTTCATTGCTTTAACCAAACACTTCTGCTCTGGACCTTTCAAACTAAACCTATACTAAGGTAATATACTTATCAGCAGTTCTAAATTATCACCCTTCTTTGGAGCAACTGTTTTACACATCTAGTTTCACTTAAGATTTCTGCAAAACTGAGATCAAAACTGATTTCTTCAAGGAATGGGTATTTCCTCTCAGCCAAAAAAAGACAATCTCTGGATCCTTCTGCCAAATGTCTAATGCACAAATGTGTACTTTCTTCGGTTGTAAGAAGATTCCCAATGTAAACTAGCTCTCATTAGTCTCTGAGAACTATACCTCCCATTTTTCTTTTAAAGAGATCACCATGGCTTCAGAAAAGCTTACAAGTTAGTTACTAAATCTGTTGATAGGCACAGATGCTTCTTGTTCAAAATATAAAAATGCAAAATAAATTATCTTAAATTATACATAAAACACACATATTACATCATACCATTGGCAACAAGAGAGTCTACTGCCTCTCAATGATATTCAATGACATTACCAGTATTGAAACAGCACATGGCTTATAAGGTACTGCACTTATATTTGGTACCTATGTTCACATGAAGTGTTAACAAAAATATAATTTTTCAATGAAAGGGAACTGCTTCAGTGTAGCAGTAAATATAAAGAGCTATTGCACTTAATGGCCAAGCATTTTATATTTTCAATGCTGATAACATGCTGTCAGTTTTTGGAAATATTTGTTTAGTAAATAATTTTCCTTACTTAGCTCTGTTATGGTGAACAAACATGAAGAACTTGGTCATTTATTTTTGGATGAAAGTGGTTTATATTCAATCTCTCTTACTGTGCTGCCACAAACCCGATTATTGCTCTTTATTCTTCATTGAAGTATTCACACTGTCTGACTAGCTTAACTGTTTCAATTAAAAGTACAATGGCGTTCAGAAGCAAGCAATATTTTTCATGAACAAGTCAATACTGCAGTTTCTTCATGGTCCTGTCAAGCCATTCTTCGTCTTTTTCAATTCTGGGTAGTTTATGGCCTTCAGTATTTTAAATTGAATAAATGTATTAACTGCAAACTAAATAACACAATAAACATTATTGCACTAGCCTAAATTTTAAAGCATTTGTTTTGTAACAGTGCAAAAATATAAAATATTTACTTCATTTTCTTGTTTGCATTTCTTTTGCACAATGCAACAAGCAAGGAGAAATTGAGGTAATGTAGAAGCCAAGCACGATGAATAGTACTAAATTAAATGAAGCTCAGCTCACTTCAAAAGGAGAGTAAAAGACAAGAAAAGGGAAGAAATTACGATGCCCCTAGCAGAAATATGTGTATAACCACGGATGAGGTGACAGAGGACTGGTGGGTGGCTACGGTTGTGCCTTTATTTAAGAAAGGCTATAGGATGTACCCTGGGAAGTATAGACCTGTGAGCCTGACATTGATGGTGGTTAACTTGTTGGCGGTGATTCTGAAAGATTGGATTTACATGCATTTGGAGAGGCCAGGACTGATTAAGGTTAATTAATATGGTTTTGTGCGAGGGAAATTGTATCTCATAAATTTGATTGCGTTTTTTGAAGAACTAAACAAAAAGATAAGGGCAGAGTGGTAGTCGTTGCTTACATGGATTTTGGCAAAGCCTTTGACGGGGCTCTGCATGGTAGACTAATTAAGAGCAGTAAAGTTAAATCATATGAGATTCAGGGTAAGCTTGCCAATTGGATATAAAATTGGATTGACAGTAGGAAACAGAGGGCAGTAGTGGAGGGTTGTTTTTCCGGATTGGAGTCGTGTAATCAGCATTAAAAATCACACAACACCAGGTTATAGTCCAACAGGTTTAATTGGAAGCAGTAGCTTTCGGAGCGCCGCTCCTTCATCAGGTGGTTGTGGAGGACACAATTGTAAGACACAGAATTTATAGCAAAAGTTTACAGTGTGATGTAACTGAAATTATGCATTGAAAAATGCCTTGATTGTTTGTTGAGTCTCTCATCTGTTAGAATACCGTGATAGTTTCACTTCTTTCATATGTAAATCACAAAACTTTTTTTTAAAAGTTACATTCTCAGGTTAACTGTAAGAGAAGTGAAACTATTACGGTATTCTAACAGATGAAAGACTCAACAAACAATCAAGGTATTTTTCAATGCATAATTTCAGTTACATCACACTGTAAACTTTTGCTATAAATTCTGTGTCTTACAATTGTGTCCTCCACAACCACCTGAAGGAGCGGCGCTCCGAAAGCTACTGCTTCCAATTAAACCTAGTGTTGTGTGATTTTTAACTTTGTACACCCCAGTCCAACAACAGCATCTCCAAATTGTGATCAACAGTGTTCCACAAGGATCATTACTCGGTCCACTTTCTTTGTCATTTATATAAACAATTTGGATGAGAATGTAGGAGGCATGGTTATTAAGTTTGCGGATGACACCAAAATTGGTGGTATAGTGGACAGTGAAGAAGGTTATCTAAGATGACAAAGATACCTCGATCAATTGGCTCAATGATGAAGAGTGGCAGATTGAGTTTAATTTGGATAAATGCAAAGTATTGCATTTTGGTAAAACAAACAAGGGCAAGGCTTATACAATTAATGGTATGACCCTTGGTAGTGTAGTAGAACAGTGAGACCTCAGGGTTCAGGTACATAATTCTTTGAAATTTGCATCACAGTTAGACAGGGTGGCTAAGATGGCATTCAGCATACTTATCGTCATTGCTTAGACCTTTGAGTGTGGGATTTGAGAAGTCAAGTTGAGGTTGTATAGGACATTGGTGACGCCTGTTCTGGAGTATTATGTGAAGTTCTCGTTGCCCTGCTATAGGAAGTATGTAATTAAATTGAAAAGGGTTCAGAAAGGATTTACTAGGATGTTGTTGGGAATGAAAGGTCTGAGTTATAAAAATAGGCTTACTATACAGAGACATTTTTCACTGCAGCATAGGAGACTGAGGGATGACCTTATTGAGTTTTATTAAATCATAAAGGGCATAGATAAGGTGAATGGCAAGGGTCTTTTCCTTAGGGTGGGAGAGTTCAAAACTAGGGCGTATATTTTAAGGTGAGAGGAGAAAGTTTTATAAAGGAAATGAGAGGCAACTTCCTTTTACATAGAGAGTGGTTCGTGTGTGGAATGAACTGCCCAGGAAGCAATGGATACAGATACAACATTTTAAAGACATTTGGACAAGTACATTAATAAGAAGGTTTTGGAGGGATAGGGGGCAAACACAGGCAAGTGGGTCTAGTTTAGTTTGTTTGGCATGGATTAGTTAAGCCAAAGGGTCTATTTCTATGCTGTATGACTCTATGATTTAATGACATACAAATAAAAAATGCCACAATGACTGTTGAATGAGGGTTAAGGCCCACAATTAATTGCAGATAGGCTGAGTAAAAGCTCACTGTTACTTGATAGCAAGGGAAACAAGCTGGTGCATCTTCCCACCCATCGGTAGGTGGTGTGTGGTGCATGGTGCATGGATATTGACAAAAGTAAAGAAAATACTGTGCTGGAGGGGAAAAGTGGTTTTCAATATTCACCAAAAAGAGAAATATTAAATTACAAACCAGGAAGCAAAATACAGAAAAGATTTTTAAAAATGAAGGGATTTAACCAAACTGAAAAAAATGAAAAAACAAGCTGTGTAGAAGAATTGAATGACAACCAACATGAACTTTAACAACCACAATGCCTAGGAATATCTACACCAAGAGATTTGAAATAGTGAAATAAATTAAATACTAGTGATTTTGGATTAGAAGGCTGGAGATTAATTTCAATTTCTTGAAAGCACTATTAGTTATCAGAAATCGGTTTTCATTTTAACCTTTCCTACTGACTGATTTCTTCACCATTAATATGATTTTGCGGTTCTCATTAGCAACATTCGCAGGACTATCCATCCGATATACTGACAACAGAGTGAATCTCTTCATTTGGTACTCATTAGGGTGATGACCAGTAATGCTCAAAATATACATAATCTACTTCTACATCTGAGAACAGTAGTTCAAGAATCAAGACTAATCCAGTAAAAATGTAAAACTTAAATCTACTGATTGTTTAGCAATAGCTGGATCACCATCACAAAACAATTATCTAAGCATAGCTTCAGGGAAGTTAGGTTGCCTATTTCCAGTTAACATGTTTAAACTATATGCTTTCATAATATGAATAGTATTCTATTTGCATCTAGAATAATATTTGAAGTGGTTGGATTTGTTCCACATAGCACAGGCAGAACGTGATCCTGCTATCGTGATCTCACCTGTCGGCTAAACAGCCAACAGGAGATCCGTGCTTGCCTCTTTGTGGGAAGGACTGCCAAACCACACACCAATCAGGTAAGCAGTAAGATGTCTATTGGGTCTACCCGAGGGATGAATGCCTTGCCTACAAAGAACCGACAGAGGTTGGCAACCTCTGCTACTGGAAAAACACCTTCCTCTGACCACC
This sequence comes from Chiloscyllium plagiosum, assembly GCF_037043375.1. Taxonomy (NCBI): domain Eukaryota; kingdom Metazoa; phylum Chordata; class Chondrichthyes; order Orectolobiformes; family Hemiscylliidae; genus Chiloscyllium; species Chiloscyllium plagiosum. The sequence goes on along the minus strand of NW_028270147.1, from coordinate 39,947,677 downwards.
ATCGACCCAGCACTCACAGAGGATCCAGGCCACAAGTAAGTAATGTGGGAAGTGGAGAGGTTCGTGTGGTGGACATTTGCGGGGGCGGAGGGGTTATAAGGAGACGATTTTCATTGGGCACCCCGTTCCCAATGTTCAGTTCCTCAATCAGCCAGTGATTAATTTTGATTGAAGAACTTCCCCCACCATCCCGAGTGATAAACAAGGCTACATACTTTGATCTGTTATGCACATCACATGGCAAAAGGCTGGCTTGATTCCAGCTGCAGAGTGATGAGGTTCTTAGTGCTCCTTAATTGGCCACTTAAGGTCTCATTTGGTGGCAGGGTGGGAAGGTTGACCATAGATCTTCCTATCCAGCTTCGCAGAACTCAGCTCTGATGGAGCCAGAAAGTTAGTGTGGTCCAGGTACAACATCATCTGGCCGAATTAAGTATTCTTCCCATCTCCAAGCTCACCACCAGCTAGAACAGACTATTTTCCCCAAAGTATTCAGCATCTCTACTTGGTTATTAAAGGATTGCATTGGGTGTGGAATTAAACAGTTTGCCTGTGGCAGAGAGGGAAAGTTTACACGGTGAGAGGAAAGAATCTTCCTATAAGTTTTTCTAAGTTTCCATGCAACAAATAGTTTAAATCCTTTAAGACATAAAAGGTGAGTAATGTAGGATACTTGAACATCTTCCAACACAATAATTAAACAGTAGTATTAATAATGAATTGACATGCAACTATTTAATTTATCAGTCAAAAATGAGTTTTCAATATTTGGAATATAAAGTATGTGATGATATACCAAAAGTTCATACAAGTTCATTTAAGGCACAATATTCCACAAGATACTCTCCACCCTTTACCTTTTATCCTATTCACTGGCACCACCCTTCAAAAATATTCTAATTTTCTTCCGAGTTCCAAAAGATCAGTTATGTTCTTAAAGACGTACAACACGGTCATCCACCCTGGATGTCAGCATGTAAACTTGAAGCTTTGAAGAATCTGTTCACAATCTGGGCTGGCTTTTACACCATGTATAAAAGTGAATGGGCACGTGTGGTCACTATTTTGAAATGTCACTGTTATCCGATGCAAAGACTGGCTCTATTTTAACTCCTGCAATCATCCACACACAGCTCATTTTGTCTACTCATCCCTTGCATCTAGTTACAAGGTACTCGTTTGTAAAACATACATTTGTTAGATGAAAAATTGAGGCTGACTCCTAAGTGAGTATAACATGCTGTGATTGACACAGTGGTGAGAATCAATATAATGAGTAAATGCAAAAAAACCTGATTTTGGAGGCTGGAGAAAAATAGGGTTCCTTTATATGATGGGTTGATGTATATGCACAAATGATGGTATCCAACATGGAAATTTGCCCAGGTATGCCCTAGCTACAAAATATAGGATATGAATGAAACCTGGCTAATTGTTGACCTAGGAGGAGAAAGTGAGGACTGCAAATGCTGGAGATCAGAGCTGAAAATGTGTTGCTGGAAAAGCGCAGCAGGTCAGGCAGCATCCAAGGAGCAGGAGAATCGACATTTCGGGCATGAGCCCTTCTTCAGGAATGAGGAAAGTGTGTCCAGCAGGCTAAGATAAAAGATAGGGAGGAGAGACTTGGGGGAGGGGCGTTGGAAATGCGATAGGTGGAAGGAGGTTAAGGTGAGGGTGATAGGCCGGAGTGGGGAGGGGGGGCGGAGAGGTCAGGAAGAAGATTGCAGGTTAGGAAGGCGGTGCTGAGTTCGAGGGATTTGACTGAGACAAGGTGGGGGATGGGGAAATGAGAAAACTGGAGAAATCTGAGTTCATCCCTTGTGGTTGGAGGGTCCCTAGGCGGAAGATAAGGCGCTCTTCCTCCAACCGTCATGTTGCTATGGTCTGGCGATGGAGGAGTCCAAGGACCTGCATGTCTTTGGTGGAGTGGGAGGGGGAGTTGAAGTGTTAAGCCACGGGGTGTTGGGTTGGTTGGTCTGGGTGTCCCAGAGGTGTTCTCTGAAACGTTCCGCAAGTAGGTGGCCTGTCTCCCCAATGTAGAGGAGGCCACATCGGGTGCAGCGGATGCAATAAATGATGTGTGTGGAGGTGCAGGTGAATTTGTGACGGATATGGAAGGATCCCTTGGGGCCTTGGAGGGAAGTGAGGGGGGAGGTATGGGCACAAGTTTTGCATTTCTCGTGGTTGCAGGGGAAGGTGCCGGGAGTAGAGGTTGGACTGGTGTGGGGTGTGGACCTGACGAGGGAGTGGTCTTTTGGAACATCTTTTGACAGATGTTCAGTTTGCATTCCAATCACTCTACTCCAATCTCATTGCAGTCTTATCCCAAACGTGGACAGCAGAATTGAATTCTAGAGGTGTGATGAGATTGGCCACCATGATATCAAGGCAAAATTTGACCAAGGTGGCATCAAGAAATACTAATAAAAATGTAATCAGTAAGGGGTCAGTGAAACTTTTCCAGTGACTGTGGGTTAGTCAAACATGAAAGAATCTCAGCTCTAGAAAACTGGTGCAACCATTCCCCAGGACATCATACTAGGTCCATCTACTTTCAACTGCTTTAATAATGACTTTTCAATTATTACAAAATTAGAAGTGATGCTGCTCTCTGCTAAGTGTGGAATTAAGCTTATTCATAATTCCTCAGATAATAAGACAATTAAATATCCATGCCTTGGACAAAATCCATTTCTGACTCACAAGTGTCATGCCACGAGTATCTCAAACAAGGGAGCTTAATTATCACCATCACCATCCCAGGGTTCCCTACCATCAATATCCTTGGAGTCACAATTGAACATAAATGCCCTAGTTATCAGAAGAGTTAAGAGACTATGTAATCAGTGACTCCTGATTCGTCAAAGCCTCTCTGCCACTTGTATGAAAAAAACTGTGAAATTGCTTGGGTGGATATAGTTGCAACAACATCCAAAAGTTGGAACTCATTTAGGAAAAAGAGTAGATAATTTGAACAGTGCCCTAACACCTCCCTTTGCGATTGGTGCATCAAAGCTCAAGTATATACTATTAAGAGGATGCATGGTAACAATTCACCATGGTTTCTTTGATGGTGCATGTGAAATCCATGACTTCAACCACTAAAAAAGAAAAGAGTAGCAGTTGTATAAGAACACTACACAAATCTGACTTGAACACTGCACAAATCTGACTTGAACACACGTCTCTATCCCTGCATTTGCATGATGTGGATTGCTGCAGTTCAAGAACAATGACACCAGCAAGAGTTTTCAGCATGATCGTGTACCAAACCCCTCAGCTGGAAGTTAGTCCCTGTTGGGGAGAAAAGGGAATTAACATGAGGAAGAGAATATAGATTTTAAGAAGTGGAATTTCTTTTAATAACAAAGAACAATCCCTTTGGTTCAATTTGGCAAACATTTGACACACAGTTATATATCTTACAGTTCTCAGTTGTTATTAAGTGGCACCAATTGGGTACTACGATATCTGAGAGTGCAGATGCTCAACACAGTGTATTGACTAAATCTGTCATCTTTTCTGGAATCCAAAAACAGATACATTTATTATAAACTTGGCACTAAGGTTTGTTGGGCCTGACTCAAAATTCAAACACATTTGGCCTCAATCTTCCATCAATACACAGAAAGGCACTACTGAAAATCTCACTCTTTATGTTGTCTGATTACTACATCGTCACTAGTCCTAAGTGAAGCTTTATCTTCATGGAGAACACAGTCATAACGGCATGAAATAAATACCACAGAAAGGATTTGCCCTCAATGCCTGCAATCTTTCAAGAACTTCAAAGGATTGGTTAGGAATTTCAAAATTATTTGGTAGCCTGCTGAAAACTAGACCAGTTCAAAACTGATGGTGGTTCATTCAGAAAATTTGTTGCAAGAATCTACTGTAATAAAGACATGAAACTTACCTCTTTGCAGAACTTAGAAGAATTACTTTCTTTTTTTTCTGGTCTAGTTTTGACCAATAAACCTTTGATTCTCAAGTGACAGTTATTTTTTAATCTGTATATCATTTTAATCCCATTTGGACATTATAGCTATGTCTGTTTCAGCAGAGCTGGCATAATGGAACAGAGTTTTGGACCGTGAATGCAAACTACGAGAGAGTAGCAGATGTTAGTTTATATTCTTGACTTTCTAATTATATTATAATTTGAGTTCTGTTTATCAGGGAATCTTAAGTTAAGTGAGAATACCCTGACAAGGGGAAAAGGGAGGAAAATTAGACATTGAGTGATTTCAGTCTGTTGCAATGCTGTAAAGTAGGTTCTAAATTGCACCTACTGATGACATAACTAACTGAATTCTGCCTTCGCGGTTGCTTTGGTTTTTCTTGTCAAACTACTCTCTTAGAAAAGAAACAAAATCAACTGCCATTCTCTGTAGAAAAAAACTGTAAAAGCCAAAATTATGTTATCAACTTCAGTTAAAAAATGTTGCAAATTAGAATACACAACAGGGAGCAGTAAAGTAGAATTTATTTCACTCAGGAGGAAGATGTTCAGCTTTCATTTATTCCATATAAATAGAATAAACAGGGAACTCTTCTATTCCCTAAATGTATCTTCTCTGTATGCACCACAAATACTAATAGTCTTATTTTCATCCTATTGACATTAGTATGTCAAGCAAAGTACAATGGATAAGATCAGTGTTTTATTTTGTCATAATTATGTGCTGTCAGTAGGTCTTTGCTAGGATGCATTAAATTTTGTGACAATCTGTTCTTGCTAACTCCATCCATGTAGGTGAGATAATAGGCCTGCTATCAATCTTAATTACAGATGCACACACATATGCACAAGTACATGGAGTTTTGAAAATTGTTAAGTACTCTCTGGGACTCTTCAAAAAGCAAATTTATTGACTTATCCTATAGCAGCACACAGTGTAGCTGCCGGAACTATTCAAAATCTGTTGTGTGAAAACCCTACAATGAATCAAGTCCATGATAAACAACTGGAAGTTGCATGTGCTTCTTGGAAATCAAACCAACCGTCCAAACACAATCAATGACAGTGTCCCACATGAGTCACTCATTGCACTGACTCTCTGCAATATGTACATTAGTGACCTCCTTCTCCTCACAAAATCGTGGCACTTTGCATCTGCTCAACTTGTGACTGTGACCATCCATGTGCGGCCATATACTAAAGTTCACCCCAGAGAGATTAATTTCTAGTGGCGTATCACATCGTTGTCAGCTGAAACTGTTGAATAGATTGATGGCTTTGAAAACAAACTAGTCATACTTCTCCAGCCACAGGAAAAAAGAAAATTGCTCAAAAGGCAAATGAAAAGAAAATTTGATTTACTTTGCATTTTGATAAAAATTAGACCTCTTAATACTTTAGTAATAATATTAAGATTATTATTTACACTCAATTACAGTAATTTCCATAGTGTAATGGCATATCTGCATTAAAGATATTTTTGTTTCAAATAGGTAATCATATGATCTTGAGTATAGGCTATATAGATATCACTGCTCGTGATGTCAGGTAAAAATCCCTTAATTGGTTGTCTAAAATCTGGAGCTACCCGAAACCAGCCATTTTTACAATATCATGCATAATTTTACTCTATTACAAATAGCTATCTTGGATGAATCGGTCAGTGCTAGTTGGTGCCGAACGTATCTCTTTCGCCACTTGTGCAGTAGTTTATTCCTTTATTCCTAAGCAATCCTTGACCACATCTGAGTCAGCTTGGCCCAAAGTGCCTCATCCAAAATATCGAAAAATCCCAAACCAGCATTGCCCCAATCTTGAAGCTGCCATTTTTGAGAGAGTGTACTTTCTTGTTATTCCAGTTTAAGACAAAGACAATGAATTTTTGTAAAGTTCAAAAAATGGCTACAAAGGGGTGGGACAGACCTAGTTCTCTATTTGTCTTAAATGCAATCAATCGCTAAATAGAATCATCAGAATTTTTTAATGTGGTTTATCCAGTATTGTGCTGCTGCCCAGCGTTTTCAAAACAACTTCTTGCATTGGATATGGGTGTCACTAGTAAGGCCACGGTTTGTTGCCATCCCTAAATATTCTTTAACTGAGTAGTTTGATTAGCCATTTCAGAGGACAGTTAAAAGTAAACCACAATGCTGTGGATCTGCAGTCACATGTAGGTCAGATCAGATAAGAAAGGAAGATTTCCTTACTTAAATGACATTAGTAAATCAGATGAGGTTTTTAAACAATTAACGATAGTTTCATGGTCACCATTCTTGAGATCAGCTTTAGAATTTGTTCCCTAGAACATGGACCTGGGTATCTGGATTACTAGTGCAATGATATTACGACCACACTACCAAGACTGAAAATATCTAGTTTTTGATTGAAGTTGATAATCCATTAAATCGGTAATACAAGTTGCTATGGCAATAACCAGTTTTCAGGTAACAAATTGTTTTCATTGCGCATATGAAGCATTATCAAAATTTTTGATGATTATATTTAATATAAACTTCAGTTCTTTTTGTTTTTAATCACGAAGCAAGAATTATTGAAAGTGCTGTTTTATTGATAGTCATTTCCATTCACAAACTCAAAAGTAAATGCTCCTTCTTTTCCACATTTTATTTAACACAAGTTATAGAGTCATACAGTTATACAGCATGGAAACAGACTCTTAGGTCCAACTCGTCCATGTCAACCACATTTCTTAAGCTAGTCCCACTTGCCTGCGTTTGGCCTATAACCTCCCAATTATTTCATCTGTCTTCTGTTTGGCTTGATCACCCCTATCCTTCAGCTTCCAGATTTCTAATGATATGCTTTTAATTGGGTGCTAGCAGGAGTTAGCAACCATTCAAGGGTACAATTTCTAAAAGATGTAACTACTATCACTAACTCTCTTCCTTCTCCTGTGCTTCCAATCAGAATCTGAACTGGGCTCAACTGAACTGTATTAATCCACATTGTGTGACATGGTCCATTATCTCCAGACTCGAAGATACTTACACCACAGAAGTAAAACAGTTACCCTATAAGCATCTATCATGCTTGCCTTATGTCTTCACATTTGTTTGATATTGTCTTAGGTTTACCATCTTCAAGTATCTCAAACACTCCGTTTCCTAAAGTATGGGTCCTAGAATTTGGGCTGAGGCCTAAGCAGTGGTTTCTAAATGAGTTTTGAGAAGATTTGTAGCTCAGGTTGAGGTTCTGAATGTAGGTTTGCTCACTGAGCCTCCGGATGAAGCATTGTTGATGATTTCTGCTTTCGATTTATGTGTTTGGGTGTCTTTGGGTTGGTGATGTCATTTCCTATTCTTTTTCTCGGGGTGGTAAATCGGTCCAAGTCAATGTGTTTGTTGATAGAGCTCCGGTTGGAATGCTATGCATCTCAGGATTCTCGTGTATGTCTCTGGCTTGTCCGAGGATGCATGTGTTGTCCCAGTTGAAGTGTTGTCCTTCCTCATCTTCTTACATACAGATGAGGAAGGACACCACTTTGACTGGGACAACACATCCATCCTAGGATGAGCCAAACAGAGACACGCAGAAGAATTCCTAGAAGCGTGGCATTCCAACTGGAACTTTATCAACAAACACATTGACTTGGACCCAATTTACCACCCCCTGTGAAAAAGAGCAGGAAATGACATCACCACAGGAAATGACATCACCACAGGAAATTACAAGACCAACCCAAAGAAACCCAAACATATAAATAGAAAGCAATGCTTCGTCTGGAGGCTCACTGAAGATGTTACCTAATATGGTGATGAAACGTCTGACATGAACCTTCCAGCTCAGTGAGCAAACCTACATCCAGAGTGGTTTCTATAGTGCTAATATGATCTCTTTGCTTTTATATTTAATATATGTATTTATGAATCATAGTATCCATATACTACTTAGTAGTTTTCCCTATCATCTTCATGGATTTTTGGCTTTGGGCATCAAGGATTTTCTATTCATTTACATTTTCTAAATTAGAAATGCTTTACTGAATTTTGAGCAAGTGGGTGGGAGACGGTCAGAGTAGGGAAGCACAGTTCCTCTGCTGAATTGGACTCTGTCTCCCTTTATGAACTGAGCAGTGGTATCTTCATAGATAGAATAGCATTTCAGCAAGTAAGCTGATTAAACTGAAGCTACAAATTCAGTTCATAACAAGTTTCATACTCAAAGATCATGTGGTAACCTGATTCCTGGAACAGATCCATGACATTTAATAAGATGTTAGAGCTAGGAATTGGCTACAACAAATGCAAAAACAAAGCAGAATTAATTAATGAGGATCACAAACATTCTTCTGGCATAGAAAAAACAGTTGCAGGGAATTTTGCTGTCAGAGTGTAGAAAAGGACCTAAGACACTGGTCTGGAATTGAAATACCTCAGGACCATTTAGACAGGATGATGACTGGTGGGTCTTTTTGACATTTGAGCAACATTTCTTCTACGGTGTTTCTGGTATTTTCTTTCCTCGGTAGGATAACAGCAATATCTAATCAGCATATTGAATTTGATCAACTCAGGAAGATTTTGTCTCCTCACAAATAACAGTCAGCTACCTTATCTGCTACTTTATTAATCTAATTTAATCTAACTGCAGGGTGATTCTCCAGGTCATATAAAGGCAGAAAAGAAGTATGGAAGCAAGATATCATAGGCTTAATCATATACCAGCCAGTTTGTTAATCTCTTTTTTTTATTTTGGAAACTACTGCTGTCCAGTAATTTCAAAGTGCTTTGTCCTTACCTTCCATGAGGTTGTATTTGCTGCAGGCTAACAGTTAACCCATTTTGTAGAGTTCTGATGTGAAACGTTAAAAATGCAGCAGCAAATCATGCATCAGAAGGCCCATGTTAAGCAGTATGTCAAACAGAAGGACATTTTCCACTTTGAAAGCCTTAGGGCACAATACTCCTATGTTCAATTTATATTTCACTCCACATATTTCTGTTCAGGCTTGTATTTTTTTTATTGTCAAATTACGTGGCTGATAACATGGAACTGATGTGACGGTAAACGGCGCCATAACCTCCAGGAAGCCTTCCTCCCCTTTCACACAAAACCTACAACATTTTACTCAAATGTCAACAGGGTGAATAGAAAGCCTTAGGAATAATATTCTGTACACAAGATGTAATGCTGAATGACAGCTAGGGTCACATAGAATCAGAGAATGGTCAGTCATGGCTTTTATTTTAATTCTTCAATTCTCATGGCTTCCTGTGATATATTATAATAGTTTATACTGCATCTGTGAGTAAATCATCAGTACGGGAATTTAAGTACGTAAATAATTCTGCAAGGGACTGCCAAGAAGATGGGATATTAAAGTAAAGAGTAAGACAATATAAAACACGGCTTTAGTAGTTACTTAGCTGTTCCAAATTACAGAACTGGAAGATAAGCAGGAATAACTGAGAGAGACTAACATTTCTTAAGATATCTTAAGCAATGCCAGTGCTTCACTCTGCTTTGCAGTTTGAGAATTCATCCTTGTAGGGGATGACATTTGATTCTTGTTGCCTTATCTGTAGTGAATTTAGCTTAACAAATGCTGCAATGGAGGTGGGAATGAAATATCACCAGGTACGAAACGAGCAATCTGGAGCTAGGAAGTCATTTTGTCTAATTTTAGGCCTTCCCATGGACAGTGTGTGCCTGTCATGAGAAAGTTGGGGTATGTTCAATGCAATTTTTCAAACAAACCAATTATACTATCGGTTTTGAATTGTTGAATTGTTTCAAAGCTGTTTCACGTGCATTCTGACAATATTATTATTCAATAGTCAGGCTGTTCATTCCTGTCCTGATACCAAACTTACTGGGCAGATGCTTACTTTCCCCAGTAGTAGGTTGGCAAGTTAGGTGGGGAGGGTGCAGAATTGCCTTTCCACCAGCCACCCACAATTCTATATGAGGTGATGCCTTCTAAGAGTGTTAGACAGTTGCAGGGAGGTTCTATTAGTGGGGTTTTCTGGGGGGAGCCACATCATCTGAAAATTTCTGTCCTTAGAATCATTGAATCATGAACAGATCATTCTGCCCACATGTGTGTATTGGTTTTTTCAAAAGTGCTTTTCAATTCACTCCTCTCTCTTGCTCTTCACCACAGTACTTCAAATGTTTATTTTTCAAATAGGTATTTCAATTTCTTTTTTAAAACAACAATTGCATTTGCTTCAATTGTCTTTGAGGCGGTGCAATTCAGAGCACAACTTTGTTATGTAAAAGAAAGGTCCATGTCCCCTCTGGTTCTTTGGCATAACCTTAAGTCTACATATTGTGGTTATTGATCCCCTTGGGAGTGGAAACAACTACTCTTTACTTATTTTATCAGAAGCTGACACAATTTCGAAGATTGCCAGTAAAGTATCCCTTCACTTATTCTGCCTGAAGGAAAACATATCCAGCTTTCCTAGTCTTATAGAACTTAATGATCATATCATGCAGGAATTGTGGAAGTGTTCTGTTTCTGGAATATGAAAGCTGTTACTTTTTGGTGCAAGACCCTCTAGTAGGAAAGAAATTTCCTACTAAGAAATTTCCCCATATTGTGAGCCCCCGTTGAGCTATTTGTACATATTTTGCAGCATATTTGGAATGAGACAGATCCCTGGCTGTATCTTTTAAATATCTTTGTCATAATGAACATAGAATAATGCACTAACTTTGAACCTGATGTACTTAAAAAAAATTCCTAAATAACCTCAATTACATGCTGCTTTATTAGAATTGAGACTCGGCTCCCAGTGTATTCCCAGTCGCAGAAGAAAGTATTTATAGCATACTAAATAAAGCAGTGCTGAGAGGTTTGGCTCTGATTCTCAATCACAAAGTTACTGGAAAGACCATTGTACAACTAATGTCAATTTTATAAAGAAAAAAAATTATCAAACTTTCTTAATAAAATATTGAAAATCTCAAACTTCTTGAAAAATAATTTGAGCCCACAGGCAGGATACTGCTGACAATTAAAGTTTTCACTCACTCATGGGAACTGTGTGAATTCACAAAAGAAAACTAAAGATAGATCGTGCTGAGGGTCAAGAAAAGCTATATGAAGGGTGCTGCAAATGGTGGATGATGAAAAATTCTTAGTCAGGCAACCCTTGTAATTTCCTGCAATTGCTTGAGTTACCCATATAATATCTCGAGATAGAAAATGGTCGATGAGGAGGAGATCAAAGAAATATCGGATAAAGGGTAATGAGAAAAGTTGAACAATTTGAGACCGTATCTACTTATGTCAAGCTTACAGTCATTCCCTGAAAAGCAATAAAAATAAAAAGTGCAGCAGATAAAAAGTAAAGCAAAAAATAGTTTATCACATTAGGAGTGAAAAATTACAACTTGTTTGTTTACATACAGAATTCTCAATCATGAAACACAAAATATTCTCTTAAAATAGAAATTTATTCTCTAAATGTATCATCACAATATACTTTTGCATTATCAGACTAATCACTATTAAATTAAGTAGTGCATGGAAGTGAGATCAAGCCATTTATTATTTAATACAGTTCTTTATTCATAGCTTACAGGTAGTAAGCAGCATGCTTTCATTGCTAGGCTGAGGCTGTAAATCAAAGAGGCAGGGTTTATGGGATGTGTCAATTACTCTTCTTTGTTCAATTAGTAATGAGGCTTAATATCTGATGCTCAGGCAGCTGGATGGAAGGAAAGCCCCTTAGGTAAAATTAAAAGTACTAAAGGCTCCAGGGAAAGCCATACTTTAAGGGAAAAAGAAGACAATCTCCATATTAAATTGACTTCTGCATTTCACGAGTGTCATGTGCCTTTATTTATACCTACAAATACCTTTCTCCATACAGAACAGATATATTCAAAGACTGCACAGTGTTGGTGAGAAGATAGAAACCTGTTGTCTTAAGTGTCCTCACAACATAGCTATCTGTGATTCTTAGGGGATACAATCCAGTCAACATGCAAGGGAATATTTTAACATAGATTTTTCGGTGCAATTTGCTGCTTTGCCACCTTTCAAGTAATATAGACAGATAGAAATCAATAGGAAAGGACCAGCTAGTCCATCAAAGCTGCTTCACCCCATGATAGCTTGTCCATCATGGCTAAACACTGCTCCAATTCATTCCTACAGCCTTGTTACACAGGCCTTCAACAGTTATCACAAACATTCATAAGACCCTTCCATGATCTACCATCAGGAAGCGAGACTAGCAGTGAGAACAAACAAGATGAACAAAACATAAGTCTAAAACAAATAAGGATACAGTACTTTTTATACTCACTAATTTTATAATGAAGTATAGCTTTGCTCTAATGCTCCATACATCCTACTAAAACAATAACAGATATGATGCACAACCAAGAAAGGCAAAATCAAGTAAAAATGAGTTTGCATTCTGCCACTGTGTACACACACAAATAATTGAACCAAAAGAAATTCTGACAAGATAGAATGTCTCTAATGTCAATTTAATAAATCAATATACCAAAAGAAATGTGGTAAACATTTGCCTTTGGAACATTTAAAGATTTGTGTTGGAAGAGGTAATGCTACAATTTTAAATACCCAGGAGCCAAATGTTAGTGACTTGATTAGTCAGGATCACCTGCCAGAAAATTCCCCTGTGCCTTGAGTACATGAAAATTGTAATGAATCTTGCTCAACGATTCAGGAAATTTATCCAGTGAGTAGTTCAGCTACTCAGATTAAGGTCCCAGGTACAATTCATATTCAGATGCAATACCTTAAATGTTCCAAGATTAGAAAACAGCTAAATTGCCATGGACCCTGTAGAAGCACTAGTGTGCAGGAAATCTGAGCTTGCCTGTGGTCCTTATGTAAAAAAACCTGCCATCACATATGTATAATAGGTGAAAATTGTGCATCAATGAAACTGTAGTTCAATACAAAGTTAACATATCTAGCAGAAATGGAATAAAATTGGTAAGAAAGGAGGACTCCAAAGTTTCTTGTAATTTCCTGTAGCTATGGAAATAGATTAAAGATAGCTTAAACTTGAAGAAAATTCATATAATTATGCAAAGATGGTTGGTAGGTCAGAAGATTGCATTATTTTATATTCTATCCAAAGAATGAGTAAAACATTAGCAAGGAGGGAAAAATTAAAGTATTAGAGAAAGTTCCCTAAAAAACAATTAAGAGATACGTACAGATCTTTAAAAAGAAAAGTTAATCAAGTGAGTCTGGAGAATTAATAAAGGAAAATAAAGAGATGGCAAAAAAAATGAATAGGAATATTGCATCAGTCTTCACTACAAAGGTTATATGAAACGTACCAGGAATAGTTGTAATCAGGAAATGGAAGGGAGGGAGAATCTCAAGAAATTACAATCGTTATGGAAGTGGTATTGAGCAAATTGTTAGGTCAGGACACTGACATAGCCCTGCATCCTGATGGACTTTATCTTAAGATCATAAAAATAGTGACTAGTGAGATACTTGACACTTGAAGGAGGTACATGGACTCAAAATAACGTTTTCTCTCCACAGATGTGCAGGCTGGGTGGTTTAGGCATGGGCAATGCAAGGTTACAGGGATAGAGTAGGGTACTGGAACTGGATGGGATGCTCTTTGGAGGGTCAGTGTGGACTTGATGGGTCAAATGGCCTGCTTCCACATTGCAGAGATTCTATGATTCTAAATGCTGCGGAGTTTCACCAGCAACGTTTATTTTTGTTTCAGTTCTCCAACATCCACAGTTCTTTGTTTTGTTTGAGATATTTGAAGTTCTGGTTTTAAATTTTTCAAAATTCCCTACACTGGAAATTAGTCAATGTAATTCTTTTAATCAAATGGGGAGAGACAAACAGAAAGCAGAAAACTATAGGTTAGTCGGCTTAACAACAGTTGTATGGAAAATGTTAGAAGCTATCATTAATGATGTTAAAGCAGGGCACTTCAAAGGTTCAAGGTAATCAGGCAGAGACAACATGGCTTTATCAATTTATTGGAGATCTTCGAAGAAGTAAAATACACTGTGGATGAAAGGGAATTGGTGGGTGTACTGTACTTAGATTTCCAGAAGGATTTTTATAACATTCCACATCAAACATTATTGGGTAAAGTAAAAGCTCAGGGTGTAGGAAAAAACATATGGGCATGGATAGAAGATTAGCTAGTTAATAGGAAACAGGAAGTAGGTATTAATGGGTCATTTTCTTGTCAGTAAGTTGTGATAAATGGCATGCCACAGGAATCAGTCCTGGATCCCCAATTATTTTCAAAGTTTACAAATGACATGGGTGAAGGGACTGAAGTACGGTTGTTAAATTTGCTGACAACAACAAAATAGAAAAATAAGTTGTGAAAAGAACAAAAGAGTGTACAAAGGAATAGAGATATGTTAAATGAGTGGGAAAATATCCAAGTAAATGGAGTATAATGCGGGAAAATGTGAAATTGGCCATTTTTAGCAGGAAGAATTAAAAAGCATTTGACCTAAGTGGTGAGAAATTGCAGAGTTGTGTAATGCAGAAGGATTTTGATAGCCTCTTGTATGAATTGCAAAAGATTAGCATGCAGGTACAGCAAGAAAAGCTAATAGAATGTTATTGTTTATTGCAAGGAAAACTGAATACAAAAGTAACAAGATTAAGCATCAGTGAAACCACATCTATAGTACTGTGCATAATACTGGCCCTATTAAGGAAAGATGTAAATACATTAAGAACAGTTCACGGCATGTTTACTGAACTAATACCTGAAATGGACATGTTGTCTAATGAGAAAAGATTGAACAGTCTATGCTGGACTTTAGAAGTGTAAGATGTTACTTGATTGAAATATATAAGATCCTGAGTGTTCTTGACAGTTAATGTGGAAACCATCTTTCTTCTGTTGGGAGAATCTAGAACTAGAGGTCACTGTTTAAAAATATGGCTTTTCCCATTTAAAAGCGTTTTACAATTAGTCTTTGATTACATAATTAGATTATTGATAAGCAAGAGGGTGAAATGCTATCAGGGCTAGGCTGATCATGAGATCAACTAGGAGAAAGTGATGACTGCAGTTGCTGGAAATCAGAGTCAAGGGTGTGGTGCTGGAAAAGCACAGCAGGTCAGGCAGCTTCCGAGGAGCAGTAGAATCAACATTTCAGGCATAAGAATTCCTGATGAAAGGTTTATGCCTGAAATATCGATTCTCCTGCTCCTCAGATGCTGCCTGACCTGCTGTGCTTTTCCAGCACCACACTCTCGACTGTGATCATGACATCAGCCATGATCTTATTGAATGGTGGAGCTGGCTTGACTGGCTGAGTGGCCAACTCCTACTTCTAATTTGTATGTTCATGGAATTGTTTATAAGGTAATTCATCATTAAAGTTTTTGCTAGAACCTTAATTCTTAACAGCACTATGTCACACTGCTAATTAAATTAACATCCAATGTTTATTCCCACAACCATAACAGAGATACAAAGCATATAATCTACTAATTTTAACAATTTTAATGCTATTTAAAACCTCTCAAATGGTCATAGTCATGTTTTAAGACATGTTTCAATCTTGTTCAAGCCTCATTTAAATCCTGTCATCATCACCATTGTCTAAGGTTCAGGAAGGATCAAGTAGCACTGCATATTCTGCTGGTGAACGTCAGCAATTGAAAGCACACTGATGTAGCGAAAATGTATCCTGCATTCTCAAAAAGCTTTAAAAAGCTATCCAATCATTATCACATTTCTGTTGGTGGAAGTTTGCTATGCACAGCATTTCCTATTAATCCTACACAGTAACGGTGATTACAATTTGACATAAGGCATTTTCGTTTGGTCAGTTGTCCCTTTGGCACTTTATTCTTACAGTTGTGACAGCCAAACTATTGATACGTTTTGAAGGCAGCAGAAGGTTTGTATTTGTTCTTCTGAATTCCCACTTATTTGAAATTTTCCTGTAGCTTCACATTAAACTTATGGGCCATTGTAAACTCCACTTTCCCCCTCTGCTGCTGTACCCACTCCCACCAAGGCTCATGCCCAACCATTCTCACTATTGCATGCAACATTTTCCCTACCTGCTGCCATCAACTCCAAACCTCTCCAGTCTTGTCGTTCAGTTCTACCACAGATCTTGCCATAACCTACATCACTCAGACCCCCATAAGGTTCTGTCCATTATCTTAAAATTAGAAAGATTTAAATTAAATTTTTAAGTTATAACAATGAGAAAGGAGACAAGGAAGGATGGTGTGGGAAACGTGTGCATGTGTACTTTTGAATTCTCTTTCAAGGATGGAGCTAAGGCATATGTTGGGAAATAGCACTGGTACCATTTGGCAGGCTGTATCTAATCTAGCTATCCAAAGTAGGAAAAAGATCCAAATGTCTACATCTGACGTCTATCATCTCCACAATTATTTTAAAAACCATATGACATTTAATCTAAAAGAAAATATTGCACATTCTTGATCAGACACAAGGCCGTAATCATTTCATTGTCGTTGATTTTTCACAAGTGCACACTAAGTTAAACCTGCAAGTCTCTTATCGCCCTGTGGACATGATGCATTAAAGAAACTGCAAATGGTCCTTTAGGGTCACAATGCTTTTTTTCAAATAGACATGTAGACGGACATGTGAACAAAATTCAATTGAAATCCTTTTGAAACTGCTATGCCCACATGAGGAAGATATTTTAAAATCGAATATACTCAATGTGTATCTGCTATCCAATCTCCTCAGCGGCATTTGAAAAAGTTTCCTGACTACACCTTAGCTCGGGTGAAAAAAGAACATAAATTTCCTGAGTTGCTCTTCCATCATCTTCAGTACACTTTTTAAAAAAAATGTCAAGGTGCTCAATTTATTCCAGAAAGATTTACAATAAATTTATCTAAGCAGCGATGAGCAATACACAGCAGTCAAAATGTTTTATGTAATTCTTTGCAAAAGGGCTGGGAGGTGGCTTATGTGAAATATAAACATCAACATGCCCCAGTGGGCTGAATGACCAGTTATTTCTTTATGTTCAATATAATGCAATGCAAGTTCCAAATTTAAACCAGCAATTATGGGCAGACACTGAATGAAAGATAGGTGATGATCCATTGAAATGGGGAAAATGAGATAACTCTGCTGCACTCATTATTAGGAATTACAGAATTGCACGGATATAACGACAGGGAGGTTAAACATGATAGGCTTTGCATGATTTTGAAGGAACTGCCTTGGTGGGAAACTTTGCCTTTATTCTGAAAGAGAGATTATACAAGTTTAAATAGGAACTGATCTTTCTTGCTCCATTTGTTTCATGTCCTTTAGGGGGGAAATCAGGCACCCTTACCTGGCCTGGCTGACATGCAACTCCAGACCCAAAGCCCAATGTGAACTCTTAACTGCCTATTAGGAATGGGCAATAAATTTGGTTTAGCCAGCAACATCCACATCTCTGAATGAACAAAGATAGAAAAACTCGAATGGCAATGTGTATTTGTGAAAGGAGCATGTGAAGCAATCAAAAACAGTTGGAGGAACAGGTCATGTTGATGAAGCAGGAAGGCTGCAGAAGAATTTGGATAGGTTAGGAGAGTGGCAGGTGGGATACAATGTGGAAAAGTGTGAGGAAACATATTTACTAAATGTGGAAAGACTTTGGAAATCTGAAGCACAAAGGAATTTGGGAGTCCTAGTTCAGGATTCTCTTAAGGTTAACATGCAGGTTCAGTCAGCAGTTAGGAAGGCAAATGCAGTGATAGCATTCATTTCAAGAGGGCTAGAATCCAAAAGGCTGAGGCTATATAAGGCATTTGGAATACCGTGAGCAGTTTTGGATTCTGTACCTAAGGAAGGACGTGCTGGTGTTAAAGGGGGTCCAGAGGAGGTTTATAAGAATGATCCTGGGGATGAAGGGCTTGTCGTATGTGGAACAGTTGAGGACTTTGGTCTGTACTCGGAGTTTAGAAGGATGAGTGGGGATTTGATTGAAACTTATATAATATTGAAAAGCCTGGATAGAGTGGATGTGGACAAGATGTTTCCACAAGCAGGAGAGACAAGGACCCAAGGGTACAGGCTCAGAGTGAAGGGGTGACCCTTTAGAACTGAGATGAAGAGGAATGTCTTCAACCAGAGGATGGTTAATCTGTTGTACTCATTGTCGCAGAAGGCTTTGGAGGCCATGCAATTGGGTGTATTTAAGACAGATAGATAGTTTCTTGATTATGAAGGGGATCAACAGTTATAGGAAGAAGGCAGGAGAATGGGGCTGAGAGACATATCAGTCATAATTGAATTGTGCAGTGACTTGATGGGCTGAATGGGCTAATCCTACTCCTGTGTCTCATGGTCTTCTGGAAACATTAATGGTAGAAAATGTAACATACAGCATGACTAGAGGAAATTAACTGTTTCTAAATAAAATCAGTTTTGAACACAATATCGGCAAGATATTAGATGCAAAATATACTATAAATATATCTAAATTGAAGGATTCCTCCAACCACAATAAAATTAGGAAGAGGATGGAACAGGAATCATGTACATTAATCATCAGAGTCTATTAAGAGGTGAAGGGTCTTGCTTACTGGCTGGCCTAAGAGTCAACAAAGGACCCTTCTGTCTCTGTATGGGAAGGCTCACTGAGCCAAAAGCCAATCAGAAGGGGAGTACAAAGGAGGGAGGTCAATAGTAGTGAAAAGTTTTCAGATACACCACCATCCCACTTAATTAAGAGCCCTTCCCATCTCCAAGCTTGCCACCAGCAAGAGCAGAAGATTCCACCAATGATGCCAAGAATAAATACTTGTTAAGATTTTTTTTCATAATAACTGAACTTTCGTCTACCTTGAAGAGATGCCTGGATCCTCTGCCATATAAACTCATTTTCATTAAAAAGAATGTAACTGAATTTGAAATATTATGACCAACTCTTTAATACTTGATACATATACCTCTAGGTTTTGCCCCTTTGTAAGGATCAGGCAAAGTATAAAATACACTTGTGAATATACCACTTGATAACTAGTAAACTTGGACCAGCTGAAAGCAAGCATTTACAATTCTGTCACCAATATCAATATCTATCTATCACTTCTTTATGGTATACATAAAACTGAGAAGCATTTTAAGCCCATCTGAACAATGAAGTTCCTTTCTTTAAATTTAATGGTGTTTTGGGGTTTTCTAAAGGAATTTCTACTTTTCATTTTATTCACAATATTCTTGCCTAGCTTTGTGCAGTAGATGACTCAGTATTATTTTAAAAATTCAGTATGCAAAAAAAGCCTTTAAATAGTTCTTGCCTACAGTACATTAATCTTGAAGTACTGTTTTAAGACTTATAATAACCATGCAGAAAGATTTTAGCCCAATAAAAATGGCAGTCAAATGACCTTTTTCTA
Source organism: Chiloscyllium plagiosum (assembly GCF_037043375.1). NCBI lineage: Eukaryota > Metazoa > Chordata > Chondrichthyes > Orectolobiformes > Hemiscylliidae > Chiloscyllium > Chiloscyllium plagiosum. Next base: position 39,928,358 of record NW_028270147.1, on the reverse strand, counting down.
CTCTGTAGACCATGGATGAATTGGATGCTTAAATAAATGAATAGACAGATTAAAAGATAAATGAATCAGCTGAGAAACAATAAAATGACTACTTGGTATATTTTAGACAACTAAAACTAACTGCTCTTTTAGAGAAGCACCATCTCATTGAGCTGACCTAAGTAGGCTATATATCAATATCTATACAGTAAATCCCTTAAAAAGATATATCTGACTTTCTCTGGCCTGCATTAAGTGACTAATGCAATAATTCACATCTTTCAAAATTCAGATTTAAATCAGAACCCAATTCCAGATAATTGCAACTTTGGACATCAGGTCTAAAAAATCATTCTTCTCTGTATTTACAGATGCTACCAAACCGAAAATGTCATCTAAAATATTTGTTCAGGATAAAAATCTTCATTCTTTCTTCCAGACAGTCATAATTACTAAACACCATCAGGAAATATATTTTAATTACCCCATGAATAGTGACTTAGCAATGCTCAACTCAATGCCAACATTTTAGCACAATTACATCTTAGACTGCATTTAAAGTCAGCATAAAATCTTAACTTAAGTGCTGTCAAGAAATTCTGAAAAATATATTGAATCACAGCATGTTTCTCTGTTCAGGTTATTTTCCCAGATGCAGATTAATTCTTTTTCTATTCTGTCTCAGATAATAAGCCATACCCTCAAATTCAAAGCAACACCCTCTGATTGAATTTCCCATAATGGACATCTGCAAAGGATGCCTAGTCAAGTTCCACTCCACCCTGACATGGACATATATCATTGTTCCTTCACGGCTACTGGAAAAGCATTCTGGAACACCCACCTGACAGCACCTTCACCATTTGCAGTTCAAGGAGAAAGAACACCTTCTTAACGGCAGTTAGGCATGGACAATAAACGCTGGCCTTGTCAGCGATGCCCATATCGCTAGATTTTTTAAAAAAAAAAATTACAGATTTCTGGCAAGTTTTAGGAATGTGGGAAGAGGGGGCTTCGGAGCAAGAATAGATCATTTGATCCTTTGAGACATTCAGTACGATCATGCTTGAATTGGTTGTGGCTTCAACTTCTCGCATGTTTCTCCTCATTACCTTCAAATTCCTTTGGTCTGTTAAAAATTATTTTAACTCAGCCTTGAACAAATACAAAGACCCAGCCTCCACTGTTTCTGGGGAACAGAATTCCACAGATTATCCTCAGCTCCGTCAGAAAAATGAGATCTCTCATTCTTAAACTGTGTCCTCTATTCCTAGTCTCTCTTACACAGGGAAATATCCTCTCAGAATCTACTCTGTCAGATCCCATCTGAATCCTACCTGTTTCAACAAGACGATCTTATCATTTTTCTATTTTGCTTGTGTTTGAAAGTATAGTTTATTACTGAAACAGAAGAGAAATAGATTTAATCTCCATCTAAACAACATGAGCAGAGAAATTGTTGTGGTTCAACATATTTTTTGGACTTAATTGACAGCATTTAAGAAGTTGGGAAGTATTGATGTACAAAAGGACCTAGGTGCCTTTGTAAATAAGTCACTGAAGGATAACATGCAGGTGTAGCAAGCTATTAAGAAGGCCAACAAAATGCTAATTTTATTGCAAAAATATTTGAGCACAGTATTAGTGAAGACTTGCTTCAATTGTACAGAGGCTTGGATAGACTATGCCTGAGGTACTATTTACAGTTTTGGTCTTCTTATCTTGGCAAAGCTATTATTGCCTATAAGGATGTGCAACAAAGACTCACCAGACTTGTTCCCTGGATGGGGGGACTATCCTATGAAATGAGATCAGACAAACTGGGCCTGTCCTCCCTCGAGATCTGAAGAATGAGAGGTGATTTCATTGAAACTTATAAAATATGTAAAGAAACAGTCAGGGTAGATGCAGGTAAGATACTGCCACTGTTTGGGGAAGTTAGAACAAATGAGAAATAAGGTCTGAGATGAGGAGAAATTCTTTTACTCAGAGGGTTGTGAACCTGTGGAATTCACTACAACAGAGGGCCTTGAAGCTCAGCCTTTGAGTATGTTTAACGTAGACATTGATAGATTTTCGATTACCAGTGGCATATTTGGTTTTGGGGGTGTTGAATAAAATGCATTGATGTATTCTATTGGCCATGATCATATTGAATAGCTGGACAGGCTCAATGGGCTGAATTGTCTATTCCTGTCCCTATGCTCTTATCTCTAAATTGTTAAGCTGAACCTTTCAAGTTTCATTAGATAGGCCCTTGATCTCAGAATGAGTCTATTTAGCATTCCCTATTTGCTTCTTAAACAATGATAAGGAGATCAGAATTGCACACAACATTCCAGGTGTGGTCTCACCAAGGCCCTGTACTTTCCCTGTTTTTATATTTCTTTGGAATAAATGCCAACATTCTATTTGCTTCGCTAATTAGCTGCTGTATCACCAAACCAACTTTTGGTGATCATCTGTCAGGACACACAGATCCTTCGATACCTGTAACATTCCATTATTTACAGGCTGCCAGCCTGAAAAACAAACATTTATTCCAACACTCTGCTTCTCTGTCAACTAACTAATTCTTTATTGATGCTAATGTTACTCTTATACCATGAGCTCCTTTTTGTGTTGTAAACTTCCATGCATCACCTTAGCAAATGCCTTTTGGAAATCCAAGTACACCACATCCAAGATTCGTCTTTTCCATATTACTTGGTACTTTCTCAAAATAAACTGGAATAAGTCAGTTAAACACAATTTCCCTGTCACAAAATCTTGTTGACTCAGTCTAATTACATAATGATTTTCTAAATATCCTGTCTTTGCCTATTTAATAATGCATTCTAGCAACTTCCTTATGATCGATGTGAAGCCAATTGGCCGATAGTTTCCTGCTATCTTTTCCATCCTTTCTTCAACAATATTATTACAACTGATACTTTCAAATCAGGTGAGACCCTCCCAGAATCCAAAGAATGTTGTAAGATTATAACCAATGCCTCGACTAGCTTTGAAGCCATTTCTTCTAGAATCCTAGGATGGAGTCTATCTGATCCCGGGGCTAGTCAGACTTTAGATCTAATAGTTTTCCTTGCTTTTTTGCCTCTGGGGATTCCTTCCATCTCTTGATTTTCAATATCTTAGGGTTTTCTTTTTCCTAAGTCTTCTATAGTAAAACCAGGCACAAAATACCATTTCCTGGCTTTTCATTTTCAATTCCTCAGGATCAGCACTAGCATGAGCGAGCTTTTTCCTATTCGAATAGTTAAACTAGTCTTCCTTCCTTACATATTCTACTTTCTCCTTTTTTTCATTCATTGCAGGTCGTAAAATCTGTCCAATTTACCAACCTACAGCTAACCTTCACAAAATGATTTTTTTTTTCAAATTGATACTACGCTTAACTTTCTTATTTAGCCAGATGATGCATCCTTGTAAAAGATCCTTTCTTTCTCACTGGATTAAATTATTAAATATCTCATTGAATATTTGTCACTGCATCTCTGCTCTCCTACTTTCTAACCTAATTTCCCAGTTCACTGTGGCCATATTGTTATACGTATCTTAACTGAGGCTCTAAACACAAATCTTAGAATGAAACTTCTCCCTTCAAACTGAAAATGAAATTCTACCATGGTATGATCGCTGTCATCTGCAGGCTCCTATTCTATTTGACTAATTTGTCTCATTGCTCATTGCCACATCAGGAATAGCTTGATCCTTGACTGGCTCTAGAATATACTACTCGAAGAAATTTTCCAGAACACATTCTATGAGCTCACTTCTTGGTTATGGATCTTTAAAACAACCATAACACATTGTTACATAAGGTTCTTACAAATGGCAGGGAGGACAAAGTTTCATTCCATCATTCTAGGTTAGTTTTGAATCCAAAATCATGAAGAAAAATGTAATATGCTGTCACTTCATTATTTTCAGTCAGATTTTCAGAGAAACCTAGCACTCTTCTCAATCATAGAATCAAGAATCATAGAATCCCAGTAGTGTGGAAGCAAGCCAATTGGCCCAATTAGTCCACACCAACCCTCCAAACAGGCTTTTGCCCGAAACGTCGATTTTGCTGCTCGTTCGATGCTGCCTGAATTGCTGTGCTCTTCCAGCACCACTGATCCAGAATCTGGTTTCCAGCATCTGCAGTCATTGTTTTTACCTCCAAACAGCAGCCCACCCAGACCCATTCCCCTCCCATATCCCCGTAAGCCTGCATTTCCCATGGCTAACCCACCTAGCTTGTACATCCCTGGACACTATGGGCAATTTAGGATGGCCAGTCCACCCTAACCTGCACGTCTGCGGATAGTTTCTGATCAACTCAAAATCCATTCAAGGTATTATTTTGTGTCTCAATATGAAGCTCATACTACATTGCAATTAAGCAAAAGCAGAATGCTTAATCACAGCGTAACCAGAGGAAGGACATGAACCACCAAGTGCATATATCAGTTCTGGATTTTAATTAGCTAAATTAACAGAATTCATCAGGACTACTTGAGCGAACTAACTAGAATAAAATCAATATACACTGGAAGCAGGAAATCTGAAACAAACACAGAAAATGCGGCGAGTCCAGAATAACTTCTTCAGAACTTAAAGATGGAAAATGTTTTTTAATACTTTTCACAGAGGTAGAGAAGAGGTGAAGGGAGCAAATGGTGTAATGCCCAATACAAAAGACAAAGGGTAAAATGGGTGTAGATAAAAGTGTGAAAAGGAGAGAATGGGTTCTGTCCATTGAGAAAAAAGTAAGCAAAACACAGTCAAGATAAGGCTGTGTGTGTGTGCGTATGTTGTTCAGGGATGTTGGGAAGAGACAAGAAGAGAGAATGTAAGAGAAGTGGAGAACAGACATGCAGCCAGGCTCTGAAGTACTGGAGTCCAATATTGAGTCCTACAGACTGTAAAGTTACAAAACACAAAATGAGGTGTTGTTCGTTGAGCTTGCATTGTGCTTCACTGGAAACCTGCAGAAACATTGCAGCATGGCTAACATCTCGTTTTCTCTTTCAAAACCATTAACAACCACTTTTGCAATGGACTTTCACACCATTTTGTCAAGCTAAGCAATTTGGATGTACTGTAGCATGCTTCCCTCAGAGTATCATGCTGCGAGAAGATTGAGATCTTTATTCCATTTAGCCACATGCCATGATACTGTGATGACATCATGTCCATATCCCTTAAGAGTGTATCGCACATCTATTGCAAGTCATAATACAACAAGCACAGATTCAAACGCTTGCTTAATCAGAAGATTCTAGAATAAAAACAGAATGTGGTGAGAAACTCAGCAACTTTGTGAAGAGTGAGAGAAACAGTTAATATTTTGATCAAATATCACTTATCTTTGGAACAGTTTCTCTCACTTTCTGAAATAAGAACCAAATTTCTGCCATTCATCATATCTTGGTTTTATTTTAGAAAGATATATAAAGTACGCACAAATAGCATGGATAGCAGAACTCATCAGCACATTGACTCAGTGGTTAGTACTGCTGCCTCACAGCTCCAGGGACCCATGTTTGATGCCCCACCTCGGGCAACTGTCTGTGTGGAGTTTGCACATTCTCCCCATGTCTGCATGGGTTTCCTCCGGGTGCTCCGGTTTCCTCTCACAACGCAAAGATGTGCAGGTCAGGTGAACTTGCCATGCTAAATTGCCCTTAGTGTTAGGCGCTTTAGTTAGCGGTAAGTATAGGAAAGAGGGATAGGTCAGGGTGGATTACTCTTCGGAAGGTCAGTGTGGACTTGTTGGGCTGAAGGGCCTGTTTCCATACTGCAGGGATTCTTCTTCTTCATCGAATTACATCACCTTCTCCTATATATCCATTCTGCTCGGTATCAAACAAATACAGTTTCCAATTTTAAAAAATAAAAAAAAAAATTCATAGAGTGAGATGTCATTATATACAATAGGTTAGGATGGATTATAAAAGCTTCATCTACTCAGGCAGGAATTCAATAAAAATTGCACTGTTATAGCAGGATCAGATGGGTAAACCTTTCTTATATGGTATCCTCAACTTGCTTCAATCAATTTTGCAACAATGTTTAATTTCTACTCAATCTCAAATGGATATTATAGAGAAAATATAAAATTTAGAAAAAAAGTAAGACTGAATTTAAAACAATAAAGGAAAAAAAATCACATATTATTTATTCTTTTGGTGAAACTTTCCACCATGTATTAAACTGGTTTAGAGATTCTGGAATTGTTGAAAAGGTTTTCTCCATGTAATCACATAGAATGTTTTTGTGTTACAAATACCAGCTAGTGAAAGTTTAGGTGGTTTCATTTTTTCTCTCCTTGTAGATGATTGGTAATATTGATAAGATCTACAACAAGCACAGGTTATAAGGGGACAATTCATACATTTTTTTATATATGTACCTGATTGATAATGGAGCTACTTTGCTATGATTTGCCTGCAGGCTAGTTTGAATGTAAGCTTATATATCAATCTCATCTTCAAGTAACACTGCATTTTGTGAAATGTGACCATTATTGCTATGATTTGGATTCAGTAAAAAGCCGTCATGGGTTTACAATACACATCTACACAGCCCAAATTATTTTTAAAAATTAGTTTGATAATAGTCTGAAAATAAGTTAAAGTGATAATCTGTATTATTAAACAAACTTTGCAAAGTCACGTCTATTATAAGTGAGGTTTATAGCTCTGATGTCATTTTTAAGATAAAGGAATAGAAGAAGCTAAAGTTCTAAACTAAGTCTCTTCAAGCTTAGTCTTTGGCACCTTTAGTATTTGACACTAAAAAGTCTCTATATTATCCATTCTTTATACACATTTGCAGGATTACCTTACTGTGTGTGGTATTATTAGAAATTAACTAAGCCAATCCAATTACGGCGACTCCATTAAACATGGGTGGCATCAGTAAGGATTAGTGAATTTTATACTGAAATGCCTAGAATGAATTTTTGTATCTGGGCTTTGAGTGGATTTGCATTGGTCAGTTCAGGAGATTAAGTGAACTGGCAGAATAAGAAGGTCCAACATATACCAATTCAGAATCTAGATTGAAAAACACGCCTTCCCCAATGAATAAAAATAGGATTTATGATAATGAGAAAACAGAAACAGACATTCTTTACAAAAAGAATCAGATGAGTCAGGACACCCAAAAGATACAAATAGAAATACCTCATGATTTAAAGGCTGGTAGTTGCTAAGGGAATTAAAAAAGCCCATTATTAAAAATTCAGTATTTATAGGACTCTGCTCACTGTAAATTATTTTAAAATCACTCTCAGTTCTGCCATTGAAGTAAGTTTCTTCATAGTTGTGCTAAAAGCAAAGTTAGTAGCTTAAAGATCCATTGTAAACATTTGGAGTGAATAATTTTCGAGCTCTGAGCCAGCTATTAGACTATCATAGGCAGGCATGAATGATTGCAAGATAATGGAGAATGGACTTTCACTGGCCAGTTTCAGAACATTTAGTGCACTGGATTCTGCACTGGTCTTTGGTATGATTCAATCAAGAAGACTCAGATATATTGATGAGAAAGGTCTCAAAATGGTTTTTACTTTTAGGAGAAAACCTAACTCTCCACACAGCAAATAAAGGACAGAATTGGTGTGAAGTTCAAGCAATATACAGAACATTATTTTTAGCCACCCTATTTTTAAACTGCTGTTTTCTTGGCAGTTGAAGTATGTGTTAAACTTGGGTCCTCGTTGACTTTCCGTTATTGTCAGTTATACTATCTACTGCTTTTCAGTGAGAGTCTTCAAGTCCAATCTGAGCAAAGCATGGTTGATTGCAGTAGGGCATTGAAGGTGATAATTTGGTTATGAAAACATTACTGATGTATGCCTTTTACTGCAATAGTTATTCTTTGTGGCAATGAGAAGACATAATTAATTAAATCTACATGCTCCAGGTTGGAGACTTTGGTGGGAAGTTCTTCAGTTTGCGCAAATATTTCCTAGTTGTCCAAGTCAACCCTGCATCAAATGAAGATTCACCTGCATGATTCCTTGTATTTTAGTCTTGGCTGCCATCAACCTCTCCATACAATGCATCCTATTTTAACATTATAGTCTGGCCATCATCATCAAAGTCACTTGAAGATTGCATGATACTTTCTGAGCATGAAAAATTGGGATGCCATGATGCACTTAGGATTGCAAAGTATTATTAGAGTCTAATGCATTAATCAGCTGCCACAGATTTCATCTTTCCATTCAAAAAGAAAATTGGTGGACAAAAAGTGATGGTTTTGATCAGTTAGTCTAAACTTTATATTACAGGGGCCTTTATAGTCGAAACTATAAAAGCAGAAGATGCTGCCACCCTGGTTCCCAAATTCCCACCGATTTTTGTGAAACTTTCTCAAACTTCCACCATTAGCTCACCTGCATGCTGGCTGGGAAACCATGGATACTTATGATAAACTACCTCAAGCCACCTGTATCTATGTTACTCAGCCAATAAAATAAAATGGATCTCTTGTAGCATCTGCTAAATTGCAGGCATGTCTGCCAGATGACCACTGGGGTTTTAAAATCCTGAGCAGATAGAAAAAGTATACCTCCACAATGCTAAACATAACGTAATGTTCATCAAACCACTCCTAAATCCAGATTTTAAAACTGCCAGCAAAGTTGAAAAATGGGAAGTGAAATTAGGTGCCTAGGTCTGCCCTCAATTTGCAGTAAAGACAAAATCGTAAGAAAAGTGAGGCTGCACTGCCTTTCAGCACCAAACACATTGTAATATGGTAAAATACTAATTAAATCTTATGCCAAAATTTTATTTTATTTGGATGCCCTCAGCATTCATCTCCCCTGATGGGGAATGAGACTAATTCAACATTCTGGCCTGCTGAAATAAGATTCCCAAAGCTAGGTTACTTTAACAAAGACTGACAGTAAAAGGCCAGTTTTCCAACAGGGTATTTCCTTCAAAGAGATTTACCCAACAACGGCATTGTAAATTGAGCTTAGCACGGAGCATGACTTTTCTATCTGCATTGGTAGGAGGCATATCACTCTACTAGCAGAGTTGGATTGGAAAACTAACCCTTAAAGTAATACATTTTCAATAAATGCGATGTTTGGCAGCATTTGCTATCTCCATTGATACCTATTGCTCTGTTAATTGAGGCTTTCTGCAGTATTTTATCCTTATGCTGTTATCTGGTGCTGCCATTTTATACTATTACAGAATGTGCTGGCACCTTAACATCACCTTTCCAACACAATTCTCTTTATTAAGAAACTAAGTGCTCAAAATTTAGCATGTGCTACTCTGTGTACATTAAATGGAATTTTTTCGGTGGCTATAACTATGTTATCCCCAGTGATGTTTAAGATATGGTTCTCCTATTTTAAACCTAGTGTTATGTCTATCTGCTCTCTGAATGGTATGAAGCAATATCATAATTGACTATTACTGGACATTACGAGTCTCAACTGCATTAATGTGGCAATCTATCTTTAGTCATGGGTTCACTTTGTGGGCTTGCCACAACTGAAATCATATGCAAGTAGGCTGTGCTGACCCTCTGACTGGCAGTCACTACAGTATTTATGAAAGTCTTTACATATGGCCACTTCCTTCCAACTACAACCTATTCACAGTAACTATGTGTGGCCTGGATTCTTCGGACCTGTGAGCTCTCCTATAGATTCTAAGGGTATTTCCATGTCCTCCAGCATGCATCACAGTTGTGAACATAATTTTTGTATTGCTGCTGAAAGGACAGAGATTTAGATTACTTAGTGTGGAAACAGGTCCTTCGGCCCAACAAGTCCACACCGACCCGCCGAAGAGCAACCCACCTAGACCCATTCCCCTACATTTACCCCTTCACCTAACACTACGGGCAATTTAGCATGGCCAATTCGCCTAAACTGCACATTTTTGGACTGTGGGAGGAAACCGGAGCACCCAGAGGAAACCCACGCAGACACGGGGAGAATGTGCAAACTCCACACAGACAGCTGCCTGAGGCGGGAATTGAACCTGGGTCTCTGGCGCTGTGAGGCAGCAGTGCCCAGATGCATCACTATATTCTGTTTTGCAGCAAGTGCACTGCAATTGACCAAAAGACCATGAAAACATTATTCTCACAAATATGTCCTTTCTAAAGGACTTTACTCAACCAGTATAAGAACACATGTGGATTTCTCTTCCTTAACTGTGGAAACAGTTTCATCTGGTTGCTCCTCTTCGAAGTTACTATCTAATTGCCTAGTAAATAGTTCCTCCTCAGATATGTGATATTCAATAAAAACAAACTACTGCAGTAACTGGAAATCTGAAAATCAGCTAATCTGGCAGCATTTGTGGAGAATTCTGAAGTACAGTCATATCAGACTCGAACCATTAATTCTGTTTCTCTCTGCACAGATGCTGCCAGACCTGCTAAGTTCTACGGAATGCTCTATTGCTGTCCGTTATCAACTGCTGTCATCTCATCTTCGAAAATGTCTATATGAAGATCTTTACATCAATTTCATGTTGGAAATGTTTTATAACTGAAGTAAAGTAGCGATCCATTGTGCGTTCTGAAGACTCATAATGGACTCAAAACAGGTGCTAACAGACCTGCTGAGTTTCTCCGGCATTTGTTGTTTTTATTATATGTCATACATTGTGTGATTGCTCTGTTTGATAATGTTTACATCTGCTCTCCTCAAAGAAAGACAGAGAAAATATAAAAATTAGATAAAAGATTAACCAAATTCAAATTGCCTTTTTCCCTTAACTGTGCTAGACAGCATGTTTTTGCTCAGCACTTTTACTCAAGTCTGGATTGGGAATTTTAAAAATTCATTTATTGAGTGTGGGTGTTGTTGCTGGCTAGGCCAGTATTTATCAACCTTTCCTAACTGTCCCAGAAAAGGCGGTGAGCTTGAAGTGCTGTGGTCCATGGGGACACCCACAGTACAGTTAGGAAGTGAGATCCAAGATTTTGACCCAAAATTCATTGTGAGAAGAATGTTGAACAATCTTTAAGCTACTTGCCCCATGTCCTGGATAAGTGAACCAATACACTGTAGTTGACTGACATGACATTAAAAAGGTCTAAATAAATCAAATCTAAATTATAGATTCTCTTGTATTTGTCCTCCTCCTGTGGTAATTTTCTAATTAATTCAGTTCCGAAAGAGTTAAAGATTTTGTAAATCAATATGTCTACTAGAATGGGTTTATAGTTCTGTGAGAAATTTGTACACACCATAAAACATTCCTTCCCTTTAGAGAAATCACAATTAATCTGTCACAGCCTAGCGAGCCTGCTTCATTAGTCAGCAGAGATAAGAATCATCAGCTAGTCTGTATGATTTGTCTAATTAGTGCAGTTCATTTGTCATTTTCATTTTCTTCGCACAACGCACAGCTGAATAATCGCCGCCTTCATCAATCGCTGAACAATGTGCCCCTTTCAAGTCATCACTGTCAGTGTTGTCACTTTATCCATTATAAAATTTGGGTTTCATTTAACCAGTAATTAAACATTACAGTCTGTTCACTGTTACAACAGGGGATAAGGAAGTTACTAATTACATAAGAAATGAGCCAACATTTATCTCTATTCATTGTTTTTAAACTTGATCCTTTGAAATTTTTTTGTGTGTGAGCACACAATTTCCCGCTTTGAAACAGAAAGCATTTTCCTCCTTTCAACCTGGAACAGTCATAATAATAAGTTTGACACAAACAATCACATATCTGTGTGACCAGTTTAGCTCCTCCTTGAGCTGAGTGGCCAATTAATCAATCCATTAGCAACATGTATTCACGCAAATTAAGTTTTCTTTTTCAGTATTTATGTACCACAAACTGATGATTATTATTCAGATTCTCACTAAATGTAGGCCTTCTCACCAAAAACAGAGTGTCGCATATTATATGTTCACACATATATTTAATTATGGCTGTGTGAAAATATCTAATTATGAAAATCAGCCTCTAGAATACAGCTGTCCCAAAATAACCATGGTCACTCTTATTTAGTTTCCCTTCTCCAGCTGCCATGAATGACTAATGCTGATGTGATAATGTAGTTGGGGGAACAATTACCCTTGTACAACCAAGCTTGTCTACACTGTATAATTATAAAGCCTTGCATATCAAGGTGCAAGTGAAATTACAGCCAACAAAGTGTCACATTAAATCACATGATTAAGAAAAGAGAGACTTGTACTTGGAGAACCTTGAAGACTCTCACAAAACGTCTAGAGACAGTGTGACATTGTTACTTAGCAGTTGTTTCCACACAACAATACATCACAAATAGCAATAAAATAAATTAAAAGTTAGTCTTCTTTTGCAGATGGTAGTTGAAGAAGAACTGTTGGCCAAGACACAGAATGAGCTCTTCAATATTCTTTGAAAAGTGCCTTGGGACTTTCCTCTCAACAGGCAACCAGGACCTCAGTTTGGTATTTTGTTGAAAGAATAGAATGTGGCAGTGTCAGTATAATTATATCTTACAGTGTAACTTGAATGTACACCATTTAATTCTGAAGTGGTTATGTTACACAGTCAACATAGCTGACACACACAAGTTACAGATGGATCCAAATTCATAAGGGAGAGAAGTGATGGTTCAGAAAGTACACAAATCCAAACATACATACAATCTTATAGTCAAATGAAACAGAGAAAATAAGAGCAGGAGGAGATGTTTACGCTTTCTCCCTTATTCCTTTAATCCCTTTAGTCTGAAGAACGATATCTAACCCCTTCTTGAAAACAGTCAATGTTTTGGCCTCAACCATTTTCTGTGGCAGAGAATTCCACAGGCTCATCACTCTTGACGTGAAGAGATGCCTCTTCATCCCAATTCTAAATGACATACCGTATATCCTGAGACAGTGACCCTTGGTTCTGAATCCTCTGTCATCGAAAACATTCTTTCTGCATTTACCTGGTTAGTTAAATGGTTTCTATGAGATCCCCTCGTCATTTTCCTAATTTCCAATCAATAAACAGTCAGTTCTGTTATAACGAGTGTTTCTTCAACGTGAGTTGGCTTTAGTGCGATTGAAGAATTTAGACCGTTACTTGTAGAATGTGAACCTTCTTTACCTATATTGGCTATAACGTTATACTGGTCTGATTAGTTTAAATGGCGTGGCTATTGCACGATTTTCTTAGCATGCGAGATCGCATGAGTGCAGTAATATTGCATTATATCAGAACCGACTGTGCTCCTAACTGATCCAGTCTCACTTCATGAGTCAATCCTGCTATCCCAGAAATCAGTTTGTTACACTCCCTCCAAAGCTAAAACATCCTTCCTCAGATAAGGAGACCAAAACTCTACACAATATTCGAGGTGTGGTCTCACAAGGTCCTATACAATGCAGCAAGACATCCCTATTCCTGTACTTGGATCATAGGCTCCCTACAGCGTGGAAGTAGGCCATTTGACCCAACAAGTCTACACTGATCCTCTGAACAATAACCCACCCAGATCCATTCCCCTACCTATTGCTCTACATTTCCCCTGATGAATGCACCTAGCCTACATATCGCTGAACACTATGGGCAATTTAGCATGGCCAATTCACCTTAACCTACATATCCATAGACTGTGGGACGAAACTGGAGCACGTGGAGGAAACCCACACAGACAGGGGGAGAATGTGCAAATTCCACACAGACTAAGACTGGAGCTGAACCCAGGTCCCTGGCACTGTGAGGCTGCAGTGCTAACCACTGAGCCACCATGCCACCCCATGAAGGCTAACAAACCATTTGCCTTCTTCACCGCCTACTGCATCTGCATGCTTATTTTCAGTGACTGGTGTATCCAGGTGATATCACACCTCCCCCTTTCCCAATCTGTTGTCATTCAGATAATAATCTGCCTCACTGTTTTTGTTAACAAAGTAGATAACCTCATACTTGTCCACATTGTATTTCATCTGCCATTTATTTTCCCACTCAATTGAACTTGTCCAAATCACAATGAAGTATTTCTGCATCCTCCTCACAGTTCACTTGCCCATCCAGTTTTGTATCATCTACAAACTTTGAAATATTAGATTTAGTTCCCTCATCTAAATCATTAATATATATTGCAAACAGCTGGGGTTCAAGCACTGATCCCTGTAGTAAACTGCTAGTCACTTGTGGCTCCTTATTGAAAGCCTTCTGAAAGTCCAAGTCAACCACATCCAATGGCTCCCCATTATCGACTGCACTAGTTACATCCTCCAAAACTTCCAGTAGAATTGTCAAGCATGATTTCCCTTTCATATATCCATGTTGACTTTGTCCAATCCTGTCAGTGCTTTTGAAATTCTCTGCTTTTAAATCTTTTATAAAATATGCCAGCATTCCCTGGCACAGATATCAGGCTGACTCAATAATTCCCTGTTTTCTCTTTATGTCCTTTGTTAAATAGAAGTTATCGATGTTTGAAAAGATTTGTTATATTAGCTACCCTCTAATCCATAGAAACTATTTCACAGTCTACATAATCTTGAAAGAAGACTACCAGTGCATCCACCATTTCTAGGATCATTTCCTTAAGCACTCTGGGATGTAGATTGTTGGTCCCTAGGAATTTTAATTTTTTAAATTTTAATTCAATTATGGGATGAGGGTGTCGCTGATTGGGCCATCTATTGCTCAGCCCTAATTTCCCAGAGGGGCAGTTAAGAGACAATAACATTCTTATGTGTCAGATGTAGACCAGACCAGGTAAAGATGGCAGTTTCTTTCTCTAAAGGACATTATATAGTGAACCAGATGGGTTTTTCCAACAATTGACAACAGATTCATGGTAATCACTAGACTCTTACTTCCAGACATTTTCATTGAATTCAAACTTCATAGGTCCCCAGGACATTACCTGAGTCTCTAGATTAACAGTCCAGCAATAATATCACTAGTCTGTCACCTCTCCTAACTTATCAGCCTTTAATCCCAACTATTTCACCAACACCACTTCCCCACTAAAACTGATTTCCTTCCATTCCTCTTACGATATCCTGTGTTCCCAACATTTTTGGAATGTTAATTATGTAATCACTTGTGAAGACAGAACTAAAAATGTATTTAATTGTTCTGGCATCTCTTTGTTCCCCATTATAACTTGTCCTGTTTCTGTCTTGACTAATCTTTTTCTTTTTCACATATCTACACAATCTTTCAGCTCATATGTTCTTCGCAACGTTATTCTTGTACTTTATTTTCTCCCTCTTAACCAATCTCTTTGAGCTCCTTTATTGAAATCTAAACAACTCCCTATTCTCAGGTCTGCTGCTTTTTTGGCCAATTTGTATGCCCCTCCTTTGGATCTAAAACGATCCCTAATTTGTCTTGTTCGCCATACTCAGGCCACCTTTCCCAGTTTATTTTTGTGTCAGACAGGAATGAACAACTAATGTAGTTCCCCCATGCACTCTTTCAACGTTTGCCATTGCCTATTCACCATCATCCAATGTTCTGTCAATAAACTTAATGTCAGTGCTTTGATTTGACCATGAAAATTCAGCCCGCTTGTCAACCATTCTCTTTATTTTGTAACTTCCCCAATTTCCTAACCAGGTCAATAATGTGCTTTCACTTCATTGAGATTCAACCTTAATTAATAACAATCTCTTATGAGAACTAAACTCCCTTCAGGAAATCTGGAAAATAACAACAAAGTCATTCCTGTTTGTTTTATGCTGTAACCTCCTACACAACAAAGTTCAGTCAGGTTCATCAGGCATGATCTACATTTTGCAAATCATATTGGCATTAACTGATTACATGAAAATTTTCAATGTGTTCAGTCACTCTAGCCATAATTTTGGACAAGTAATTTCCTAACAACAGAAGTGATGCCAACTGGTCCATAGTTCTCTGGCTTCACTCTTTCACATTTCTTAAATAGCAGCGTGATATACACAATCCACCAAACTAAAGCAACAGTTGCAGATGGAAAATTATAGTTCGGGCTGCCATAGTATTCCCATCTACTTCTTTTCAAATCTTGGGATGGAAATCATCTGGCCTATAGATTTATCACTCTTCAGTGCCATTTCTTAATCACTGTTTTTGTGCAATTTTATTGAATTGGTGAATATTAACAGTCTAAAGATGTGCAGGTTAGATGGATTGGCTATGCTAAATTGCCCATAGTATTCAGGAATGTGCAGGCTCAGCGAATGAGCCATGAGAAATGCAGGGTTACAGCGAAGGGGTAGGGGGTTGAGTCTGGGTGAGATGCTCTTCGGAGGATCAATGAGGACCCAATGGGCCGAATAACCTACTTCTACATTGTAGAGATTCTATGATTAATTTCCTGAGGGTAGAGCAGTGGATGTTGATGATTTGGATTTTAATAAGGTTTTTGACAAGGTCCCTCATGGTAGGCTCATCCAAAAGACTAAGATCCATGGGATCCGAGGTAACTTGGCTGCTTGGATTCAGAACTAGCTTGCCCAAAGAAGGCTGAGGGCAGTGATCAAAGGGTGTCTTTCTGGTTGGAGGCCCGTGACTACTGGTATTCCGCAGGGATCTCTACTGGAACCTCTGCTGTTTGTGATACACACACACACACACACATATATATATATATAAATGACTTGGATGAAAACGTAGATGGGTGGGTTCATAAATGTGCAGACGACGCAAAAATCAGTGAAGGGGTTATGGATTTTGTAGAAGGTTGTCAAAGGATACAGCAGGGTGTAGATCAGTTGCAGATATTGGCAGAGAAAAAGCAGATGGAGTTTAATCCAGGCAAGAGTGAGGCGTTGCACTTTAGAAGATTGAATGTTAAGGAAAAGTATACAATTAATGGGCGGCACGGTGGCACAGTGGTTAGCACTGCTGCCTCACAGCGCCTGAGACCCGGGTTCAATTCCCGCCTCAGGCGACTGACTGTGTGGAGTTTGCACGTTCTCCCAGTGTCTGCGTGGGTTTCCTCCGGGTGCTCCGGTTTCCTCCCACAGTCCAAAAGATGTGCAGGGTCAGGTGAATTGGCCATGCTAAATTGCCCGTAGTGTTAGGTAAGGGGTAAATGTAGGGGTATGGGTGGGTTTCGCTTCGGCGGGTCGATGTGTGACTGTTTCCACACTGTAATGTAATCTAATTAATGGCAGGACCCTGAACAGCATTGATACACAGAGGGAGTTTGGGGTTCAAGTCCATTGTTCCATGGAAGTAGATGGGGTGGTAAAGAAGGCATACAGCATGCTGACCTTTATTGGTCAGGGCATTGAGTACAAGAGTCAGGATGTCATGTTGTAGCTTTATAGGTCTTTGGTTAGGCCACACTTGGAGAATTGCATTTAATTTGGTTGCCACATTACAGGAAGGATGAGGAGAGGGTGCCAAAGAGGTTTACCAGGATGCTGCCTGTATTAGCTATAAAGGGAGATTAGAAAAACTTGAATTGTTTTCTCTGGAGCAGCAGAGGCTGAGGAGACACTTGATAAAGGTCTATAAAATTATGAGATGTGTCGATAGGGTTGACAGAATCTTTTTTCCCCAAGAGTTGAAATGTCTAGTACTAGAGGGTGTGCATTTAAGGTGAGAGAGGGAAACTTCAATGGACATATCATTGGAGTGATATCTCTGGAATGTGCTGCCACAGGCCTTTTAGGTAAGCCATTGAATATGCAAAGAATGGAGGGATAAGGGCAGGCAGAAGGGATTAGTTTAATTTGGTATCATGTTTGGCACAACATCATGGCCCAAAGGGCCTGATACTGTGCTGTTTTGTTCCATGTTCCTTGGGAGGTCCGCCATTCTGATCTCTTTCTTGTACTGTAAACACTTAGAACATTACAGCGCAGTACAGACCCTTCAGCCCTCGATGTTGCGCCGACCTGTCATACCAATCTGAAGCCCATCTAACCTACACTATTCCATGCACGTCCATATGCTTGTCCAATGACGACTTAAATGTACTTAAACTTGGTGAATCTACTACCGTTGCAGGCAAAGCATTCCATACCTTACTACTCTCTGAGTAAAGAAACTACCTCTGACATCTGTCCTATATCTATCACCCCTCAATTTAAAGCTATGCCCCCTTGTGCTCGCCGTCACCCTACTTGGAAAAAGGCTCTCCCTGTCCACCCTATCTAACCCTCTGATTATCTTATATGTCTCTATTAAGTCACCTCTCAACCTTCTTCTCTCTAACGAAAACAGCCTCAAGTCTCTCAGCCTTTCCCTGTAAGACCTTCCTTCCATACCAGGCAACATCCTAGTAAATCTCCTCTGCACCCTTTCCAAAGCTTCCACATCCTTCTTATAATGCAGTGACCAGAACTGTACACAATACTCCAAGTGCAGCCGCACCAGAGTTTTGTACAGCTGTAGCATAACCTCACGGTTCCGGAACTCGATTCCTCTATTAATAAAAGCTAAAACACTGTATGCCTTCTTAACAACCCTATCAACCTGGGTGGAAACTTTCAAGGATCTGTGTATCTGGACACCGAGATCTCTCTGCTCATCTACACTACCAAGAATATTACCATTAGCCCAGTACTTTGCATTTCGGGTCCTCCGACCAAAGTGAATCACCTCACACTTGTCTGCATTAAACTCCATTTGCCACCTCTCAGCCCAGCTCTGCAGCTTATCTATGTCTCTTGATTTTGATATTGCTGAAAGCTTCCTGTAGATATCTAAACAAGAAGCAATTTCCGCAAACTTCATCCAATTCAGGATGAAGGGTGAACACAGAGACAAAAATTCCTGATGAAGGGCTCTTGCCCAAAACATCGATTCTCCTGCTCCTTGGATGCTGCCTGACCTGCTGTGCTTTTCCAGCACCCCACTCTTGACTCTGATCTCCAGCATCTGCAGTCTTCACTTTCTCCACAGAGGCAAAAAGACCTGTAGGAGCTTGTGCAGCAATCCACTAGAAGCAGTCCCATTCAGAGAAGTAGGCACTGCTGAGTTGGCCTTCAAGTGAAAAATCTCACAAGGCCACAGTTGTCAAAACATCTTTATGGAGGGGGAACCGAATATTTATTTTTTAGTAGTTTCCAATAGTTTTATTATATGTACAGAAGTTGCTGCTAAATGAGTAAAATCCAATCCCATGTCATAAGCTTCTGCTTCTTTCGGGAAGCCTTTATCTTCTGAACAACTTCCTCCTCGGATTTCAGAAAAATCTGCTCCTTCTCAATAAGAGTCATCTCTATATGGCATGGTGAGCTCATGAATGGGTTGATACAATGTTAGATGCGATAAATCTGTCAGGGTATCTAAAGAGTCTTATTCACATGGGTGTGTTCAATCAGTATAGAGTTTAGCATTGCTCTCTGAGGTTTTTTGGTATGCACAGCAAGAACTCTGCAATTTTTTTCGACCAAGGTCCTTGTGTCCACTTGGAAATTAGCTGAAGCACACTTGCTAATTCCATCAATGTAACATTGGAAAGGGAACACACTGATTCTTGATCATAACATCCTTCATGAACTTTGTGGTTTTATGGATGTGCATGCATTTGATAGTCTGGGTAGTGTCATGAATATTTTTGAAGTCTACTCGCAAGTTTGAACTCCATGATTTGCATGATTTGTTGGGGTTCTCCGAATCTAATAAATAGCAGACCATTTTTAGAGAACTCATCAACAGGAAAATAGCTGACTTGTGGCTGCAGCATAGCTGTCAAATGTGTAGGGGGGTTTGTGCGGGGCTGATCAAATAAGAATATTGCCAGTTTCTGGCCTGCCACTAAGAGGCTCCCTTCAGCTACCTAATGACTGGCTTTCTGCAGAGGCCATCTGCCTTTGGAAATGTCCCAGTGGCATCATCAACATTCCATCAATTAAGCCCCTTAATATTGACCCATTGCTGCTGGGCGGCAGCCTCTGTTGTGCTGGTCTTATGTTCAGCAAGAATACTCGGAAGTGGGATCACATGCTAATGTACTATTTTGCAAATTTGCTACTAATTAATCTCTGCAGAATAAGGAAATTTTAGTCCATGGTGTGGTCTCAGGGTCTGTGTTTTATCCTTAACTATTAATCATATTTACGTCGAACTTAGGTAATGGGATAGAAAGACATATCCAAATTTGGTTATGACACAAGGTAGGTAGTATTGCAGATAATGTGGATGAAAATAGAAATGTCCATAGAAACATTAATAGATTAAATGAATGAGCACAAGTGGTAAAAAATGTGTTTTGGTGTCCGCAAATTTGAGGTCAACCATCCAAATCTAAGGTAGTTCTAAATGGTGAACATTTAGAAGCAGTGAAGGAAAGAAAGAGTCTTGAGTGTCCAGGCATTAGATCATTACAGTGTCATGAACAGGTATGGATAATAATTAAAAAGACTAATGGAATGTTGGACTTTTAAATAAGACTAGTACATTAGCATTTCACAATGAAAATTACAATTACATAAGCAATAGCCCAGTTGATACATATCTCATGAATGCTCTCCATGTTACTATAGCATGCTTTAACTCATTTAGAGAATAGTTACAGGTAACTGTGATGAAGAGATTCCAAAACTCATAATGGCTGGCAACTCTATGCTTTCATATATTACGACATATTCTGAGGTACCCATAGGGAGGGCCTCAACCGGGATGTTGGGTTCATGTCACACTACAGGTGATCACCATCGCACCACACACCCACACACACCCACACACCCACACACACACACACACATATATTTTGTGGGGTGAATTTGTACTTGCAGAGTTACATTGCACTTTGCTCAAGAACTGCATGCATTCATGTCGAGCTCTGAGCTCAAAAACTGCATGAATTTATGTAAAACTCTGTTATCTCACTTTTTAGATTAGAATCAATCTAAACATCAGGTCATAGACAGAGAACACAGGGGGCTAACACCTTCAACATAGTGTCTAGCTATCACCATTGTTAACAGCTAACCTGAGAATGCAACTTTAAAAAAAAGGTTTTGTGATTTACACATGAAAGAAGTGAAACTATCACTGTGTTTTAACAGATGAAAGGCTTAACAGACAATCAAATTTTCAATGTATAATTTCAGTTACATCACACTGCAAATTTTTGCTATAAATTCTGTGTTACGATCGAGCCCTCCACTATCACCTGATGAAGGAGCGTCGCTCCGAAAGCTAGTCTGCTTCCAATTAAACCTGTTGGACGAGAACCTGGTGTTGTGTGATTTTTAACTTTATTCTGAGAATATACCCTTCGGTGTGAGCAAAGAATAGTACAGCACTGGAACAGGGCCTTCAATCCACAAAGCCTGTGTCAACACATGATGCTTTTCTAAATTAAAAACCTTTTGCCTCTACATGAACAGTATCCCTCTTTTTCCCGTGTATTCATATATCTGTCAAGATGCCTCTTAAATGTTGCTATTGTGTCTGCCTCCACCACCTCCTCTGGCAGCACATTTTAAGGTGCTAACTATCCTCTGTGTAAAAGACTTACCTTCCACCACCTTTACACTGATCGCCTTTTACCTTAAACCTATGCCCCCACAATATTGACATTTCCAACCAGGCAAAAAGACTCCGACTATCCAAGTCTCTCAATTTTATAAATTTACATCAGGTTGCCCCTCATCCTTCAAGATAGGGTGAAATTAAACCAAGTTTGTCCAATCTCTCTTCATAGCTAATACCATCCAAACTACTGATGAAGGCAAACATGTCTTCTTGATCACCTTATCCATTTGTGTTGCCACTTTCAGGAATATGTGGACTTGTAAGCTAGACCTGTCTGTATGTTGATGCAATTAAGTTTTCTGCCATTTACTGTATACTTCCCTCCTGCATTAGATTTTCCAAAATGCATCTCCTTGCATTTGTCTGGATAAATTTTATGTGCCATTTCTCTATTGAAGTCTCCAGCCTATCTACAGCCTGCTATATGCTCTGGCAATCCTCCTCACTATCGACAGCACCCCCAATCTTTGTGTCATCTGCAAACTTACTAATCAGGCCACTTATATTTTCCATACATTGCAAGAAATGGTGGTCCCAGCACTAATCCCTGAGGAACACTAGTCACAGATCTTCAGTCAGAAAAATACCCTTCCACTGCTACTCTCAGCTTCTATAACTAAGGTAAAAACAAGGACTGCAGATGCTAGAAACCAGAGTCTAGATTAGAGTGGTGCTGGAAAAGCACAGCAGGTCAGGCAGCATCTGAGGAGCAGGAAAATTGACGTTTCGGGCAAAAGCCCTTCATCAGGAATAGAGGCTCTATTCCTGATGAAGGGCTTTTGCCCAAAACGTCAATTTTACTGCTCCTCAGAAGCTGCCTGACCTGCTGTGCTTTTCCAGCACCACTCTAATCTAGGCTTCTATTACTAAATCAGTTCTGCATCCATCTTATCAGTTCACCAGGTATCCCATGAGATTTCACCTTTTGTGTCAGCCTGCCATGAGGGGACCTTTTCAAAGGTCTTGCTAAAGTCCATATAGACAATATCTACCACCCTACCCGTATCAAACATCTTTGTCAATTCCTGAAAAAATTAAAGCAAGTTTGTGAGACACAATCTTCCTGGCACAAAGCCATGCAGTCTATTGTTAATAAGTCCATATTTTTCCAAATGTGAGTAAATCCTATACCTAAGAATCTTCTCCAATAATTTCTCTACCACTGACATAAGGTTCATCGGCTTGGAGTTTCACCAGATTATCCCTGTTAAACAACGGAACAACGTTGGCAATTTTTCAGTCCTCTGGAGCCTCTCCTGTGACTAAAGAGGATACAAAGATTTCGTACAAGCAACTAGCAATTTCCTCATCTCCCTGTCCTTCTGGGATAGATCCCATCAGGTACTGGGGATTTTTTACCTTAGTGCTTTTCAAAACACCCAACATGTTTTCCTTTTTTATATTGACAGTCCCTTGAATATCAAATTACCCCTCCCAGGGCTCACCATCACTATATCCTTCTCTTTTGTGAATATCAATGCAAAGAATTTGTTAAGGACCTTGCCCACTTCCTCTGACTCCACGCATAAATTCCTTCCTTTGTCCTTGAGTGGACTTACCCTTTCCTGAGCTACCCTCTTGTTCCTTATATATGTATGAAACATCTTGAAACTTTCCTTTAAGCTGTTTGCCAAAGACATTTCATGGCCTCTTTCAGCCCTCTAATTCCTTGTTTGAGTTCTTTGTATCTTTCGAGGGCTCTGTCTGTTCCAGTTGCCTAAATCTTACATATGCTCTCCTTAAGGTAGGCACGGTGGCACAGTGGTTAGCACTGCTGCCTCACAGCGCCAGAGACCCGGGTTCAATTCCTGCCTCAGGCGACTGACTGTGTGGAGTTTGCACATTCTCCCTGTGTCTGCGTGGGTTTCCTCCCACAGTCCAAAGATGTGCAGGTCAGGTGAATTGGCCATGCTAAATTGTCCACAGTGTTAGGTAAGGGGTAAATGTAGGGGTATGGGTGGTTTGCGCTTCGGCGGGTCGGTGTGGACTTGTTGGGCCGAAGGGCCTGTTTCCACACTGTAAAGTAATCTAATCTAATCTTAAAGTAATTCAAGAAGCAGCAAAGTAAAACATGGTTGGATATTTCGATACCCAGTATGATATTCAATAAGTACAGAAAGAATTTTCACAGAATTTTTTAGGGCAGTCGACACCAAGTTGTTAAGTTAAAGAGGACAGAGTAGCCAGGAGGCAGTAATAATATGATTGGGGATAAAAACATTTCAGATGTTTTTGAAAGCAAGGGAGGTGGTGACAGACTATGCTGTAGTGTTTCAGAGTATGGACAGGTTTTCGAACATTGAAACATAGGACTTAGAATGGATAGTAGGCCACTTGGCCCTTCAAGGCTACTCTGCCATTCTCTAAGATCATGACAGATCTAACTAACGTCTCACTTCCACTTGTTTTTCTGCTCAGCCTTGAGTAAATTCAATGATCCAACCCCCACTCCACCTTATCCAAGATGGTGGAGGAGTAGTGGAGCTGAACCCGGACTCCATCTGCTCCTGTTGGCTTTCTTTCTTTTTCTTCTTTTTAGTTTTGCCCATTGACTTTATGTCTTTTTTCTTTGATTTATTTTCTTTGAAGCCTAGGGAGTGGTGGGTGATGGAGGAGGTCTTGGGTGGCAGCAGCAGTAATGCCAGGATGAACCAAGCAGGGCTCCACCCCAACCGAGGGATTTCCTTTGAGTGAGGTGGTGTTTCCAGACTTGCAGTGTGGGCCAAGGGCCTAGATCCACAGCTAGGCCCAGGCATCCAAAAGAGTATAAGCATTAGCGAAACGGACGGAAGGCGGATTGGCAGCAATGTTGGATGGGGAGCAGGAAGCTCCTCCTGGCCCAGTGATGAGGTGGCGTTCTCATCTCAGAAAGGCAGTCTCATCCCGGCTGCATTCCATCATTCCCTAATTGGCTTTCCATGAGCCCAGGAACCGTTAACTGAACTGTGGAAAACTTTGTCTTAATTTGACTTTTTAAAATTATATAGGTCTTCCTCTTCATTTAGGTACCATGGTGTGGATACTTAGACCACCTTTCATTGTAGTTTTCATGTAAAAGTACAATAAATTTCTATTTTGATCTCTCTGGGGAAGAGGTTCACCTCATTGGAGTCTATTCAATTGTCCACTTTTCCGCAGACAATGCCCCTAAGTTCTAGAAACACCCTCCCAACATTTTCCTATCAAGCTCTCTTTGAGTCTTAAATGTTTTAATGAGATCATCTCTCATTATTTTGAACTCCACACAGCATTTTACACATTCACTCCTCATTGCACAATCCTTTCATCCCAGGAATCAATTGTTGAACTTTCAATAGTCTCTTCTAAGGCAAGTAAATTATTTCTAAGCACAGAAATCAAACTGCTCCTGGACTCAAAGTATTGCTTCACCACAACTCTGCACAATTGCAATATGATTTTCTTCTCTTGCAATAAAAAGTCAAAATATAATTTTCCTCTGTTATTTGCTATACCTGCATGTTTACTTTGTGCTTGTAGTAAACAGAAATTCAAATTCCACAGAATAATTTTTAAGTGGTGTAAAACTAGCAAATGTTGGTATTGTTCTTCTACTCTTCCTATCAAAATGAATACTTTTTGTACTACAATACAGTCCATCTGGCACCTGTTCATTTGTTCATTGATGCAAAACTCTTTGTAAAATTTGTCTAATTACCTACTGACCTAGATTTATAGTGTCAATATATGTGGAAGGATTACACTCTGTACATTCATCCAATTCATTAACATAGATTTTAAATAACTGAGGTCATAGATTCATACAGCATGGAAACAGACTCTTTGGTCCAACTCATCCATGCCTACCAGACATCCCAATCGGATCTCGTCCAATATTCTAGCATTTGGCACATATTCCTCCAAATCCTTACTACTCATATACCCATCCAGATACCCATTACCTCTGGCAGCTCATTCTACACATGCATCACGCTCTGCATGAAAAAATTACCCCCTCAGATCCTTTTTACATTTTGCCACTCTCAATTTAAAACTACGCTCTCTAGTTTTGGACTCCTCCACCTTAGGGAAAAGACCTTGGCTATTCACATTATTCATGCCCCTTATGATTTTCGAAATCTCTACAAGGTTACCCCTCATTCTCCAATGCTCCATGGAAAAAAAGTCTCAGCCTATTCAGCCTCTCCCAACAGCTCAAATCCTCCAACCCTAGCAACATGCTTCTAAATCTTTTCTGCACCCCCTCAATTTTAAAACCATCCTTCCTATAGAAGGATGACCTAAATTGTATGCAGCATTCTAAAACTGGCTACACCTAAGTCCTGTACAGCCACAATATGACACCCAATTTCTATACTCAATGTTATGACCAATTAAAGGTGTGCCTTCTTCACTGCAAAAGTCCTGCCCTGATTTGCCTTACCCAAACACAATACCTCACATTTATCTAAATTAAACTCCACCTGCCACTTCTCGACCCATCTAATCAAGGTTGTGTTGTACTCTGAGATAACCTTCTTCATTGTCCACGACACCACTTATTTTGCTGCCTTCTGCAAATATACTAACCATACCTCCTCTATCCAAATCCAAATCATTTATGTAAATGAATGAAAAGCAGTGAACTCAGCACCAATCCTTGTGGCACAACATTGATCACAGGCGTCCAGACAGAAAAACAATCCTCCACCACCACCCTCTGTCTCCTACCTTCAAGCCAATTTTGTATCCAATTGGCTAGCATCCCTGGAATCCATGTGATCTAACCTTACTAACCAGTCTACCATTCTGAACCTTGTAGTATGCTTTGCTGGTCCATATAGATAATGTCCACCGCTCTGCCTTCATCAATATTCTTTGTCACCTCTTCCCACACAGAAGGCCATGCTATCCATAATCAGTCCTTGCTTTTCCAAATGCATGTAAATCCCGTCCCTCAGAACCCCTTTCAACAACTTACCCACCACTGACATAAGGTTCACCAGTCTATAATACCCTGGCTTTACCTTACAGCCTTTCTTAAATAATGGCACCACATTAGCCAACCTCCAGTCTTTGGGCATCTCACCCATAGCTAAATGTGATATAAATATCTCAGAAGGGCCCCAGCAATCTCTTCCTTAGCTTCCCACAAAGTTTTGGGAAATACCTGATCAGATCCCAGGGATCTATCTACCTTAATGCATTTTAAGATCTCCAGCACCTCCTCTTCTGTAATATGAACTCTTTTTAAGACATCACTATTTGTTTCTCCAAGTTCCCTAGCTTCCATGACCTTCTCCACAATAAATATTAACGTAAAATATTCATTTAGATCTCTCCCATTTCCTGTGTTTCCACACTAAGACAGCGACATTGATTAAAATAAAAGCAAATTACTGCAGATGCTGGAATCTGAAACCAAAAGAAAAAATGTTGGAAAATCTGGCAGCATCTGTAAGGAGAGAAAAGAGCTGACGTTTCGAGTCTAACTGACCCTTTGTCTCACAGCCACATTGATCTTCAAGAGGTCCTATTCTCTCCCTAGTTACTCTTTTGTCCTTGATGAATTTATAGATACTCTTTGGATTCCCCTTAACCCTATTTGCTAAAGCTATTTGTGTCCACTTTATGGCCTCCTGATTTCCCTCGTAAGTATAGTCTGACTGCCCTAATACACTTTAAGGGATGCACTCGAGCCGAGCTGTCTGTAGAAGATATGTGCCTCCTTTTTCTTGACCAAAGCCTCAGTTTCTCTCATCATCCAGCATTCCCTACATCTACCAGCCTTGCCCTTCACACCAACAGGAACGTACTGTTTCTGAACTCACGTCTCATACAGATCCTTGTTGCAACCCACTGACGAGAGTCTGCTAATCTGAAGATGACCTAGAAATTCGTACTCTGTTTTCTGTATTTTAACCAACCTTTTATCAATGTAAATGGATAAGAATCTTAGATTGTGACACCTTACTGAATGTCTTTTCAAAATCTAAGTTCTACAGGCACAGATTCTCTTTTATTTACACTGCTGCTTACACTCTTAAGAAAGGGTAACAGATTTATAAATCACAATTTCCCCCTCATTAAACCATTCTGACTGCACCATTTTTTCCCTAAGTGCCTTGCTACCAAATATTGAACAACAGATTCTAGTATATTCCCATGGCTAACATCAGGCTAACTGTTCTGTAGGTAAGAGGAAGGCAGTCAGGGCACCATTGGAGATTTTTGACTACAGGGTGATACAAACCTGGATTACGTTATTAATGGTGGGAAGTGAGGGTAAAGAAGTGGGACAGGTAGAAAAAGAGGGCAGCAACAAGTCATGTTTTACAGATAAGAAGGAGGAATTTTTGACAGCAGATCTGGATGTGGGAAACTACATTTGAGGTTAAGGTCGAGGAAGATAGAAAACTTATTGTCTTCTTCCCACTTCAAATCCAATTAACCATTTTTGAAGCAGAGTCACTACTATAATGTAGGACATGTAGAAGCCACAAAAAGTTCCCAAAAACATCAATTTTAAAAAAAAAACTGACCAGATATTAGTAAAGGGATTTTTTTCTGGACATTATAAAGAACTCCCCTGCTTATCTTTGGAATAATATCATGTGATCTTATATGTCCAGCTAGCAAATTGACAGGTACTGAGTTTCAACTCTTACCCAAAAGTTGACACTTCTAACAATGTTGTACCCTCTCAATAATACAAATATACAGATCATCTGCATTTCCTTCTGCCTGTACATTGGCTATGCATCCATCCACCCATGTTGCTCTTTCAATTAGAAATCATTTGGTAGGGCACATTGAAGAAACTAAGTTCCAGTACCCAAGGGCCAAACACAGCTGTTTGTTTATAGAATTAATGCAAGTATTTGCATTGCATAATTGCATAAAATTAATTCATATTGAGAGTTTATCATTATTTTACAGCTGTGCAAGATAGAAAACATCAAATGTCCAAAAGGCAAACAAAGTAACTGGCTCCAAAGACATCCCCTTTAGGTGTTTTGTCAATTTAAATAAAAATGTAGGGAAGTGACAATCTTTGTTGCCACTAATAATACATTGCAGATGGTTGACTGTTCCTGGAGGTCTTTGTTTGTCACATGGCCCACTTCAGTTACAGAATCCCTTGTCAACTTGAGCCTCCTCGTCCACTATTGCAGATACTGAAGCTCCTGTAGCACACCATTGCTTTTGTCTCCTAAGCACTCTGCACTCTTGGTCTGCCATCTCTTCCTCTTGCTTCAATGAAGTACCTGCTAAAAATTGCAATACCACATTCATGGACAGAAAAATCTATATGCTTTACTTGTGTCATCAATGTGACGATAACTTCAAAGTTCCTGATGTGACTTGCAATAAAGCATTTACATATCAATTTGATTTCACAACCATGGATTGCTGTATGAATTTGTCATTTCAAAGTCTTAACAGGCAAACAATCAACTTCCAAATACTCAGATTAACCATAAGCATGTAAAAGACATCAGGCAATTTTCCTGATATTACAGCACATTTTGCAAGCTTTATTTCTTCACAATGATCTCCAAAGAGAGGAAATGTCGGAGCTAAAAATCGTATTTTCTGTCTATTACTAAATTTGATCAACAATGTAGAGGCCAGCAAGACTTAATTAAAATCAGAATTTAGAACTGCAAACCTAAAGGATATTTTTACATTTATCACAAAGCTTGGAATTTTAATTCGAAGAAAAACTTCTCACATTTCAATTAAGAACTACACATTATGCAGAACTGTAAAACGTCTACAATAATTGTGGAACTTAATGCTTATGATATTATACCATTTTCATCAAGGTATAGCTAAGAAACATTAAGGTAAACATATACTTACTGATTAAAATAGACTTTCACTTTGTCATTATTAACATTTCTGAGCTGTCTATGCTAACAGTAAACTATTACTAAATTATCTAGCTATTTCGAGGGTAAAAGTCAGCAGTAAAGGCAAGGTTTACAAAGCAGGAAAAGAACATCCCATTTGAGGACTCAATGGTTGTTTCAAATATGATATTCTGAGGGGGCAGTTTTGCAAACATTTCAGCTGGTCAAACACAGTGTCTCATCTTCTAGTAATCTATCAAGAAGTGTTATTGCTTATAACTGAAATAGGTCTAACCATAATTATTAAGAAATTGGCAATTGCAATTTAAAAGCTAATCTGTTGAAGCATGTCATTACTTCAAAATTAGTTTAACATTTTTCACATAGAAACATACTATAAATATTATTCTAATTAACAAAAAACAAGAAAAGCTGGAAACAAAATGAAAACAACATTCCTAGCTCAGGTCAAGTCTTGCCATGCTATATCATATCACTTGTCTAATCATGATATTAGCTCGTGCTGACAGTGTTGACCCCTTCATTATGAACCAGATCAACTGGAATTTTCTATTTTACCCCTAATGAAATGTGACATCTGTCATTATCACAGCATTGGAGCTAACATTACATTGCTTAATCTCAGGGTAACAGAAAAAAAATTCCAGTCTAACTAACTTTCTAATGAGCTTCAGTATTGAATCTGAATGACATTGGCTCTCTGTATAATAGCTTGAACTTAGCAGTTAGCATAGAAGTAATGGTACTGGAGGAAAGTTGCCTTAGAAGATCTAGCAACCTTTGTAAAATGAATTTTCTCACAAAGGTAATTTCAACCTGCAGCCAATTCAGAGGGTGTCCTGTAATAGTGATGCTATCAAGCAGAGTAAGCAATCAATTTGATTGAAGAATTCTCATAGGCAGAAAGCCAGGAAGTAAAATATAATATAAAAACAATTATAATGGAAAAAATTTGACATGAACCAATAATAATTTTATTTTCTGGGCCCAATGAGATATTTTGTAGTACTTGTGTTTAAAATCCGGATATTGCTCATTAATAAAATGTAACGTCTTAATTTCTAATAATATTATTACAATGCATGAATGGCTCTTGTGATTGAGTGGTTGTGTCTATATATCTCAGCCAGAAGGCTGAGGTTCAGTTCCACCTGCTCCACAGGTATGTTAAAACATCTCTGAAAGGGTTGATTAAAAATATCTAATGAGAGGTGTTCTCATCAATTATTTAATTTCTGAAGATTGATATATGTTGGGGAACTTCATCAATGCACTTTACAGAGGATCAGGGGAACAGTGAAAGCAAGTCCAGGATTCCCACGTTTACCTGTCATGTGAGAATGCCAGAAGTTGCTAACTGTTTCATCAGGTAATAATGCTGAACATTGATAGTTTCACTATCATTACAGCTGCAAATTCCACTCCAATAGGACTATTTGGTGGTGCATTAGAATAGAGTTCAGGGATAGCAAAAGCTTTTATTTTTGCATAATACTCCTCTCCCTTTTACCCCCAACTGAATCAAAATTGCTCATCTCCATCTACACATGATTTGGGAAGCACACAAATAGCTCTCAAACACTATTGCGTAGCAACACAGAGTGATGCTAAAAGTATCAACAACCAATAAGAATTCCCGTCAACATAACAACACCTTACAACAATTTTGGCTATAGAAAAGTCTTAAACAGAAAATTAATTTGGTCCTGTTTATCTCCTCATTATGAAATGTATTTTTCCCATTAAAATTAACATGATTAACAACAAATATTAATTATTTGTAGTTATATTTCCCCACTTAGAGCACTAGCAGTGTTGGAAATCAGGATCTTTTTAAAACTGAATTTTCCTAGTATTTCCTGCGTATTAAGTGATTTAATTTAACTGCTGTTATTGTAGTAAGTAAGTAGCTTCACAAATTTCTAGGATATAAATACAAACGTAAAGAATCATCAGGATGATGAGGTCACAATGCTCCAATGAACTGACATCAACATTTATTTAGCACTGCTTCTGATCATCAAGGCATTGTTTGGGAAAATAAGCAGTTTTGGTTCTTAGAAAGAATGGGAGAAAGTGAGGACTGTAGATACTGGAGATCAGAGTCAAGACTGTGGTGCTGGGAAAGCACAGGTCAGGCAGCATCCGAGGAACAGGAGATTCGACGTTTCAGGCATAAGCCCTTCATCAGGAATGATAATGGCCTCAAGCATCCTTCGTAGACCCTCATTCCTGATGAAGGACTTATGTCCAAACATCGATTCTTCTGCTCCTTGGATGCTGCCTGACCTGCTGTGCTTTTCCAGTACCACACTCTCGACTCTTAGAAAGAATGGTAAACTGACCTTCAGATGAACGCTGGTAATGGGACAGTGATCATAGTAGCATCACGAGTAGCTGCCCAGAGTCAATGGCTGAAAGGGTTCAGACAGGTGATTTACATAGCGCAGTTTGCCAGCTCCCAAAATAAGATATATCAACAGGGACAGGTGGTAAATAAGTTTGTGAGGGAGGCAGGATGCAGGGGAACAAGGTATCATCTTCTTGAGCGAAGACTATGCATCTGATATATGAACAAAGATTGTTAGCACCAAGGACTACAACTAAAGACTGCAAAACATCAAGTATAAACATTTTGGCGTTTCAAACTGAAGGGTTCAACCGCCTCTGATGGCCCATTGTACAAGATGGCTTTGGAATCAGTAACATATTACCTGTTATAGGTTGCAAATTTCCTTTCATTGTCAAATGTATTATACATCATTATCCAAACTGTGCCTTCTTACCAGTTTGAATAAATTATCTGAAAATTGCTTACAAACAATTCAATACCCCAATTTGTTGGCAGTTCCCATGAAACTGCAAGATCTAACAATAGTTTAGTACTTATGCCGTATTTGAGATGAGCAACATGTATCAGAATCTTATGACCCCGCCCCACTATGAAAACGTGCTGACAGGGAAAAGGTCAAAATTGAGAGGGATGCTTGGGGTGTCATGCCGTCATCTTCCAGGCACCATGCTACTTTATCAGAGGTTGATAATAAGCATCCAAGGTTAAAATGTTACATAGGCAGAGTCCAAGCTTATACTTTTCTGGTCAGGGATTTATTCCAACTTAACACACATCAATTCCAATCCTACTATTTATGTGATGCCCTGATCTACTTGGCCTCAAGCAACCCTAGTCGACCCTACAAGATAATAAGTGGGTAGTTGGCAGCTGGAACTCTCTTACTTGGGTCAATTAAGGCTATAAAGTAGAAAATGAATAGTCAGGATGGGGTCAAGGCCTTGTCATGTAGTGGATGGCCCAGATCCTGTGGGCTTAGGTGTGAGGATCCAACCAGTAGCAAGACCCATCACTATTTGAAGAACATAGCTTGGCCTTTTGCTTGCCACCCAACCAACCTCCTTTGTAAGGGTCTGTCTGAATGAGGCCAGTGAGCTGAAAACATAGGAACATGAAAAAGAAGAGCAGGAATATGCTAGTCAGTCCTTTCAGCCTAATCCACCCACTATTCAACATGATCATGACTGAGCATCCAACTCTGTTCCCATTTTCACCCCATACCATCGATCTCTTTCGACGTAGCTAAACTACATCTATCTCCTTCCTGAAAACGTGCAATGTTTTTGCTTCACCTGCATTCTATGGAATGGAATTCCACAAGCTCACCACTCTTAGGGTGAAGATATTTCTCCTAATTTTAGCCCAAATGGCCTAGAAAGAGTAGTTTAGAATCTTCAGAGGGCAGCAACAATTTTCATAACAGAAAGAAAACCAGAAACACCAATCTATCGCTGAGATTTATTGTGGAGGTTTTGGCTCTGTCCAGTGGCCAGAAATACAGAGGTGAATCCACTTCTGCTGGTCCTGGAAACCAGAAGTGGAATTTTGTATGGCTCAGGTAGTGAGTTGTCTGATCTGGCAACCTCTGCCTGTATCTTTAGACACTGACCCCTGATCTGGATTCTCCAATTATCGGGAACCAATCCTGCAACCAACACTGGGCTGCCAGTTGTATTCCAGATGGCAAGTGGGACTGAACAGTGCTGACTTTCTGACAGATCATAACTTTTGGAGACAGGTCACCATGCCTCAAGCAAGGCAGATGTTTCTACTTTAGAAAACAAATTACATAAGCTTCTTCTTAAACTCCCTTGTTATGGTAGGATTTTGTATCATCTCTGAATCTTTAATTCAGACCTTAGATAACCAAATCTGTAACAGTATCATTATTCCACAATTGAGGGCCTAAAGAAGTAAAAAGGCAGTTGAACTGTTTCCAAATAATTAATGTAAATCTGCAAAATCAAATTATTAAATTCCTTCAACAATATTCCATTGGATTGAGTTCATCCTCCTTAAATGTTAAATTGTTATGATTAATTATTTGCTTCACCAATTGTGAAATTCTCAGTTCTGATTTTTTTTAGCTACTCATGGACAACTCTTGGCAGCCAAATTGTAAATGGAAGTGCATTCACATGTCACAACATGACTAATGCTGGAACCAAAGATTGTACCAATAAAATCATAGTCATGGTTTGATGTGCCCACTAAAAAAAGTGCACCGGAAAATTAATAGCTTTACTTTCCTTTTATAACTCATCTGGAAACCCAGATAATAACAGATAAAACTTGTATAATTTCTGTTACAGATGAATTTTCTATGTTCATTAAACAAACAAATAGAATGTAATGATGACACACAGTGTTTGTAC
Organism: Chiloscyllium plagiosum; assembly: GCF_037043375.1. Classification (NCBI taxonomy): domain Eukaryota; kingdom Metazoa; phylum Chordata; class Chondrichthyes; order Orectolobiformes; family Hemiscylliidae; genus Chiloscyllium; species Chiloscyllium plagiosum. The sequence continues at coordinate 39,894,397 of NW_028270147.1, read as the reverse complement.
AAAGATTCACTTTCTGATTTCATGGATACTGCATTTGTAATTCCATGGCAATTTGTTACCATTCGGCATGGTGTAAGGCTTATGCACAATATCACATTTTTCTCTGCATCATATAAAAAGCCCAATAAAGCACATAGTTCTTGCTTCCTAACTGCTCACAGAGCAGCATGTTTATGAGCTATATACGTGGTATAACTATCTACACCAGTGCTGCAATAAATTAGCATGCGTTTACAGCAAGATAGTTATGGAAAAACATATGGGTAGACTTTGCTTCTGCAGTCCCAGTGGGGAGGAAGGCAATGGACGGCAAGATTATGCTTAAATGGAGCACATAGTTGAGGTTACATCTTTGTAGCCTAGTTTCTTTAAGCATTGATCTCTGCTGGAAGCAAAGAATTTACTCATTCTACCAAAGGAAGAACATACTTGCCTGTGAGCGAGTATAATTAATGTTCAATGGACTTATTCTAGAGATGAGAGTCATTGAGTAATACAGCATGGAAACAGACCCTTTGTTCCAACTAGTTCCCGCCTTGTCCTGAGGAGAAATTGAGTACATTGTGCTTAGAAAAATGAGAGGCAACCTTGTTAAAACATAAAAGATTTTGAGAGGTTGATAGGGTAGATGCAGACGTACTATTTCCCCAGCTGAAGAGTCCAGAGACAGGGAGCATAGTATTAGAATAAAGGGTTAGTCATTTAGGATTGAAATGAGGAGGCATCTCACTAGAGGGTTGTGAATCTTTGGAATTTCCTACCACAGAGGTCTGTGGATCTTCAATCATCGAGTATCTGAAATTTATCGATTTTTAGACTCTCAGGGAATTAAGCAATTTGAGAACTGGAAATAAAGCAAAATTACGGTAAGATCAGTCACAAACTTACTCAATTGTGCAGCTGGCCTGAGAGGCTGAATGACCTGTTTGCTTTTTTCTTGGCTGAAAAACTTGTCTTCATAGTGCTCATGGTTATCATGCTATTGATGTCATTTTGGTACCAATATGATGCTGAATTCATTTCTATCATAACCTATGCCAAAGATATTTTGGTGAGCATTTGACAAATTGGCACTTGCGCTATGTACAATCGGCTGATTGTGATGTTAGTCAATGTCTAATGCGGATTTAATACCAGCACTGCCATTCTGAATCTTGTCACTCTAAATAATGCCCTCTCTTAATCTTGCAGAAATACAGTCAGCAATACTGGGCAGCACGGTGGCTCAGTGGTTAGCACTGCTGCCTCACGGTCCCAGGTTCAATTCCAGCCTTGGGCAACTGTCTATGTGGAGTTTGCACATTCTCCCAGTGTGTGTGGGTTTCCTCCGGGTGCTCCAGTTTCCTCCCAAAATCCAAAGATGTGCAGGTCAGGTGAATTGGCCATGCTAAATTGCCTCTAGTGTTAGGTGCATTAGTCAGAAGGAAATGGGTCTGGGTGGGTTACTCTTCGGAGGATCGGTGTGGACTTGTTGGGCTGAAGGGCCTGTTTCCATGCTGTAGGGAATCTAATCTAATCTAATAGTAAGGAATTACCAATCATCAGTATTCATATTTAAAAGTGTCATCAAGAAATTTCCAGTTAATTGCTAATTCTTTCTATGCACTTTGTTTGAGATTGTGGTGACGCTCAATGTTTTGAGTAGATCGTTATGGATGATGATGTCTGAAAGGAGTGATGTCAAGTTCAATTGCAAGCTCTCTGAACACAACATTTACATTCAGTTATGGATGTGAACGTAATATTCTCCTCATGCTGCAAGTAAAAGGGGTAGATAGTGCACAGGCACCACATAAGAGGACGAACTCCACACAGAGGGATGACAAGGAGGAAGAGAAGGTTTCTCAGCAGGAGACCTTATCCATCTAGGCTTTTCCAGTCATAGTTCTCTTACTTCCTATTCCTGGAAAAATTTGTGGGTTATATAATATTCACCTCTTGAAACTAAATCTGCAGCCACAGAGCAGGTCAAGGACAGCACAGCCAGTAACTGTAAAAATGAATGTGTCCCTGATTGTCCTCACACTCACAACAATAACCACAATGGAGAATGAAGTATACAAGAAGCAACACTGAGTACTTAGGGTAAAGGTATGACAATAGTCATGAGTGCCTTTAATCTACATATAAACTAGAAAAATAAGAGTGGCAGTAGTAATCTTGATGATAGTTCATAAAATTTTTGACATGGTTCTTACAGCAGCAAGTTTGGTACTGACCAGAGACCAGAAGATTACAATAGTGTCATACAGTAAAGAACCTGGCCCTTCAGCCCACCACCATAACTATGCCAACCAACAAATACAAACCTATAGTAATCTAAAATATTATGCACATGATCTATAGCCTAATATGCTCTGGCATTTTAAGTGTTCATCAGATGCTTCTTATTGTGAGAGAATCTGCCTCCACCACCCTCTCAGATAAAAATATGTGTTCCATATTTCTCCCACCCGCTGAGTGAAAAAGCCTTTGCACTGCTCCCCACTCAACCACTTACTTCTCACTTTAAACGTAAACATCTTCTATATGGAAAAGATTATCACAATCTACCCCATTTATGCTTCTTAAACTTTCCTCCCCTTCACCCTCTTCTTGCTCCAAAAAAAACCAGCATTTCCAGCCCCACCCCATAACTGAGATTTTCCATCTCAGGCAACATCTTAGTGAATCTCATCTGAACCCTCTCCAGTGCAATCATATCCTTTTGATAGTGTGGTGACTAGAATTGCACACAGTATTCCATATGTAGTCCATCTGATGCTCATAGGCGATTCAGCTCATTGAGTCTGCTCTGCCATTTAATCATGGCTGATAAGCTTCTTAACACTATTTTCCCACTTTCTCCCTGTAACCCTTGGTCCCCCCTTGATACTCAAGAACCTGTCTTAAATATACTCAATGATGGACTCCACAGCCTTCTGTGGCAATGAATTCCACAGATTCACCACTCTCTGGCTGAAGAGGTTTCTCCTTATTTCCATTCTAAAAGGTCTTCCCTTTACTCGAAGGCTATGCCCTCAGGTCCTCATCTCTCCTACCAATGGAAACATCTTCGCAATTTCTACTCTGCTCAGGCCATTCAGTATTCTGTATGTTTCAATTAGATCCACCCTCATTCTTCTAAACTCTATCAAGTATAAACCCAGAGTCCTCAAATGTTCCTCAATGTTAAGCTTTTCATTCCTGGGACATTTCTCGTGAACTTCCTCTGAGCACACTCTAGGGCCAGTACATCCTTCCTGAGATATGGGGCCCAAAACAGGGCATAATACTCCAAATGTGGTCTGACTAGAGCCTCAGAAGTACTTCCCTGCTTTTATATTCAAGTCCTCTCAAAATAAATGCCATCATTGCATTTGCCTTCTTAACTATTGCCTCAACCTGCAAGTTTATCTTGAGATATTGCTGGACTAGAACTCCCAAGTCTATTTGCACTTCAAATTCTGAATTATCTCCCCATTTTCTATTTCTACACCCAGGCTAATGAAGGCAAACATCTGTATGCCTTCTTCATTGCCCTATCTACCCGTGCTTATTCTCTTTAGGATCTTTGTTTTTCAGTTCACCCTGGGGACCTACCATTCATTGTGTAAGTCCTTCCCTTATTAGACCTCCTAAAAAGCATCACCTCATGCTCATTGGGATTAAAGTCCATCTGCCATTCCTCCGATTAATTTATAAGTCAATCAATATCAGACTGTAGCCTAAAACCATTCTCCTAAATTTGTGACAATCCTGCTCAGACTTGGTATTAATAGATAGGATTAATTAGTAACCTCAGCGTAAAGGCACCCCTAGATAGCAGTGACCACAATATGATTGAATTTTACATCCAGTTTGAGAGGGAGAAGATTGGGTCTAAGTCTAGTATTTTAAACTTAAATAAGGGAAACTGTGTGGGCAGAAAGTGGAGCCAGGCGAAAAGGTCTTGCATACTCGGCCAGGGATAGATCATGAGAGACACTGTGACAGGCATTTAAGGGGATATTTCAAAATACTGAGAATAAGTATATTCTTACTATAAAGAAAAGTTCTAAATGGAGGACTCACAAGCCATGGTTTACTAAAATTTTAAGGAAAACATCAAGCTTAAGGTAAAAGCACACAATTGCACAAATTTGAGTAACAGGATAGATAATTATTCAGAATATACAGAATGGTAGAGAATGACTAAAATATTAATCAGGAGGAAGTCATTACAGTAAAAAAGGAAGCAAACTAGGAATGTAAAATTTGATAGAGTTCCTAAAGCTTTATAAAAAGATAAAGAGCAAGTACAGTGAGTGTTGGTCATCAAGAGGCAAGAATGGGGAGTTAATAGTAAATAATGAGGAAATGGTGAATTAAATGAACAGATATTTTGTCTTTATTATAGAGAATAGAAAAAAAACCTTCTAGTCATAGTTGTGCTGTGTTTTACTGGAGTAACATGCTGGAAATCAAGCCCCATTATCCTGGAGTCACTACAAGCATTTAATATTTTAAAGGTGTGCAAAGATTCCCCAGTTTACTTGACTTTTAGACCCAGGTACACGAAACGTTGACTTGATTTCTGCACTTAACAAAAATTACAATTTATTATAAATAATTAGACTTTTGCTATAGGTAAATAATATGAACCTTTGCCATATAACAATAAGTAAAACTCTAACCCCTTGTAAACTCACCTTACACACATGTACGCAGACAGATAGATTTAAAAATAATTGGTGCTGTGGATGGAGGGAAAACAGGGAAAGTAGTTCAGTGGTCTCTGTTCACAGGATCTGCTGAGATGGTTCTTATGCTGATCAGGTTGCTGCTTCTCAGTCTTCTTTCTCTTAATGCTTTTAATGATTTATGGAAGGTACAGGGTCTGTTTCACACTAATAAAAGGTCGCCTGATTTACTAATTAAAAGTTGCATTTTACAGCACTGCTGAAGGGAAAATAAATTGGTTTTCTTCAGTAACTTTTATTACAGAGAAGACACAAAACTCCTGAACTGAAAGTCTGTCTTGTTCATGGCCCCAAGCCATTCAGCTACCTGAGAATCAATCACACAATTATTGGCAAGCAGACAGCCTTTGGCATTGATTGCTGGTCACTAGTCCACAGACCAATCAGATGCTGTTGCCCACCAAACATCCACTTGTACACAACCCTCCACATCCATCTCATCTGCAAACCACACTTCAACTAATACTGCAATCACTGAGACAGAATTGTGTCGGAGTAGCTTGAAGGTACATGCACATACTTGGAAGGCAAGCATTAACAGAATAAACAGGCAAGGTTCAAAAAGAGAAATTGTCGGAAAAGTTCAGCAGGTCTGGCAGCATCTGTGGAGAGAAATCAGAGTTAACGTTTTGGGTCAAGTGACCCTTCCTCAGAATAGAAGGGTTCTGAGGAAGAGTCACTCGACCTGAAACCTTCATATGATTTCTCTCAATAGATACTGCCAGACTTGCAGAGCTTTTCCAGCAATTTCTGTTTTTGTTTCTGACTTACAGCATCTGCAGTTCTTTTGGCTTTTACACAAGTAAGATTCATTGACTTTTAAGGAAATAATGGCTGTTTTGTGCTCTGATGGTTTTTATTATAGGTTTATAGTCATGTGCGCACTGTAATTGCCTGTAACAAAAAGACAGTAAGGTGGGGGCCTGTTTTGTAACATGAATCTGGAATTACATTTATGGTGATCAGAGTCAAAGGAGGCCCCTGCTGATGAGTTATCTAAAAAGTGAATGTGTCAGCTGCCTCCTCCCTTCCTCCTCCTTCTCTTCCTCTTCTTTCTTCTCCTTGTCTACGATGCATGCTGAATTCATAACTGATGAGGTGTTGCGCCAACATGATAGCAAGGATGTGATGGGTACAGCAGACCACCACAACTAAGGATATCAGATCCAGTGAATGAAAAGGCTTATCCAAAGTGGTCAAAGCAGGTGGACCACTGCTCAGCATTCTATCTGCCCTTGAGCAGCTGTTCCAGTAGCTGTTATGGCCAGAATGTATACCTCCTTTGAGAGGTGAAAGTTGTCTTTAGGTCAAGCAGGCTAGCATTGAATGATACTAGCCTTGAACCCACTTGTGGTTGCCTACTGTGTTGTGCAATCACTCAATTGCACATATAGTACTGGGCTATCATTTACATTAGCAAGCAGTACAAAATTTGCACACTGTCTTCACTGGAATAATAGGCATAGATCAATCATGCATCATGATCCCGGTGCATGTGCTCCAGCTTTAGCCTATGTTATAGTGAAATCAATTTTTATTACAAAAGCTGTCTTTCTTAAATCATTCAACTTCCGTCACCAAAAACACTTGTATTTATAGTAGCTTTAGGGTAGTTGAATATCTCAAGGCACTCATGATTTACAATTGTTTGGCGTGTTGCTGCATGAACAGGCAAAACCAGTCTTGGGAGTACATGGCCACCTACTTCACTATCTGGTCACAAATAGACTAATAATATATAAATCTTTAAATATTTACAAAGAAAGTATTCAACATGATTTTCTTCCTCATTTTCTCAGAATAAACAAAGGCTCTTCTGTTGATTAATTAAAAGAAGACTTTTGTCCATTAAAAATCAACCCATTAAAAGAAGTGAAAATGTTCTCTAATATGATTTCAGCTTTTTTTAAGTGATGCCATTTTGGCTTGAGGGAACAGAGGAACATTTGAATGCAAAAAAGTAAGGTGCACTGAATTAATTTAAAAAATCAGGCAATTAATCTACTGGCTTGAAGATTTTGTTTTTGTGATGTGCATAACTTCCTAACTTAGACTCAATTAATTTTCCACACCAACTCTTTCAATGTAATTACCAGCACTCACATTTTAAATATTAATACTCTTCCTTCTATAACAAAAGAAAGTAAGAAAGCAATTTATAGCTACTATCATACTGTTTGGAGTTTCTGTTTCCAAAAGGCATTATGAAACCACATTGGTAGGATTAATCACCTCAGATTGTGTTCTGGATGTTAATCCAATCTAATCTAATTCATATCAATGGCACATGGGTTGCTTTCCACCTGTCACAGATGTAAGAAAAATGCATTTGGGGAGTTTCTAATGGATGCACGTCCACAGTAAATGCTCTCCACAGTTCATCTCAAACTGATGAATTAATTCCAAGAAAACTCTAGGGTAAACAAATTGTCATTGATCAAATCATTAGTATTTAATGTACACAACATGCATCATTATATGATAGCCAGATGCCCTGCAACACCCCCAATTCCATTGGCTAAAAGTTTGTGATGGACCTGCATGACCTTTAATAGACAAATTTCCATTAACCACTAGAAGTAGAATTTTTGTTTCTCCAGGAATAATAACTCCTATCTCAGAGAGATGTTGGCCAATCAGAGGTCAGCTAAGACATTGAAATAAAGGGGTATCAGCCACTCTTTTGGAGTCTCACTGGGTACAAACATGGCAGATCTTGTTGAGTAGGGCTAAGAAAAGCAAATAGGGTGAAGATTAAAACCTTTGAAAAACCCTATGACAGGCCAAGGGTTCAGGTTAGGCAGGGATTCTCCACTATCTACCGGCCATCAGTCTGCTTAAGCAAAACTTGCCAAGCTGGCCACTTGGCAAGGGCCTCTCGCTCCACCAACTAAACTGGCAGTGAATTGAGGACTTTAAGTGGGAATTAATTGGACATTTAACAGCCTCAATTGGCACATCAGCAGACCAAACAGATAATTCCAGTCCCACTGGGATTGCGACAGAGTAGGTGCACATATTTGAAAAAAAAATTACAAAATGTTAACGCCATCATTTATAATCTCCTGCTTATCCTTAATAACTACTGATACAAGTCATAGAGCCATGCAGCATGGAAATTGACCCTTCAGTTCAATCAGACTATGCCGACATGTTCCCAAACCAAACTAGTCCCACCTGCCTGCGAGTGACCCATATCCCTCCAAACATTTCCTATTCATGGACCTATGCATGAACTTAACTGTACCTATATCCAACACTTTTTCTGGCAGTTCATTCCAAACACAAACCACTCTCTGTATAAAAAGAAGTTGCCTCTCATGCCTTTCTGAACCTTTCTCCTCATACCTTGAAATATGCCCTCTAGTTTTGAACTTCCCACCATAGGGAAAACACCTTTGCCATTCACCCTATCTATGCTCATGATTTTGTAAATTTTAATAAGATCACCCCTCAACCTCCTAAGCTCCGTTGAAAAAAGTTCCAGTCTTTCCAGTCTATTTTTATGTCTCAAACCCTTCATTCCCAGAAACATCCTGGTAAATCTCTTCTATACCCTCTCCAGTTTAATAATACTTTTTGTATAACTAGGTGACCAGAACTGCACAGGGTATTTCAGAAGAAGCCTCACAAGCATCCTGTACAAACTCAACATGATGTCCCAACTCCTGCACTCGATGGTATGAATAATGAAGACAAGCGAGCTAAATGTCTTCTTAACTTCCCTGTCGACCTCTGATACAAATTTCAAAGAATTATGTACTTATGGTCTGTTTGCTCGACAACACGACCCAATGCCCTACCATTAATGTATAAATGTTGTCCTCGTTTGTATTACCAAAATGCAATACCTCATATTTAACTAAATTAAAATCCATCTGCCGTGCCTCCACTCATTTACCCAATTGATCAAGATCTCTTTGCAATCTTAGATCACCTTCTTCACTGTCCACTACGCCATCACCATCAATTTTGGCATCATCTGCAAACTTACTTACCATGCCGCCTATATTCTCATCCAAATGATTTTTATAAATAACAAACAAAAGATAACCCAGTACTGGCTCCTGTCTTAGAACTTTCAACATCAAATGCAAGCTCTGCATGGATTCACACTGACTAATCATGCTAACCGCTCACTTCCACTTTGATTTAGCTGTAAACATACATATTACCATTTTCTTTTAAAGGATGAATCCCTCCTTTCCACTAACTGGCAGCCATATTCTAGTCATTAAAAACAATGTATGTTATTTTCAAAATCTTCACAAGGTGAGGATTCCAATTTGTACCCAGCAACATTGTCTCATTATAGAAGCCTTTCTTTACCAATGACATTGCTGCTAACCTTGAACTGCTGTTTAGTAATGACTTGTGAATATTGACGTTTTAAGAACAGAAAAGAGAGTTAAATTTAAACGAATAAGCCTAAATGAAGTTCAATTATCTCCCATCTCTGGTTCTGTTCATAATCCTTTGCTTGTCAACTTGCAAGCTGCAAATGAATCCAACACGTCACCTTATCTCCTCTGTCAATCAGGCCTTGGACCATTATGGCTTGAATTGTGCCATCAGCTGGAAGCAATTTGCATAATATTGCCTGTGAAGGCTGAGGGATCAACAAGGGTCAGAGTCTAACATCACCAATGCAGTCTATCTCCTTAGCTAATTTGGCCTGTGCTGATCTTTCTCTGATTTTTTTGTCATTATGTCTGTAACATTTGAAGGCCAAAAAGGAGTGAGATTGTAGGGACTGATGTCGTTAACTAAAGACTAATCCCAGGACTCTGTTCAAGGTCCAGGCACTGAGACATCCTAATTATCCCTTTCTGATGAGCTCTGAGACATAGCAGCAGAATCTTGTAGGAATTTAGCAAGGAAAAAAAACAAGCTGACAGCAAAGGGATTTCTAAAGCACGTCCTTCTGTTCTACCTCCCCTCACTGACATGTTGCCAGTTGTTAATTAGATTTGTGTCACTAACTAAATGCGGTCTGACAGTGTTGCTACTACTACTGTCAGAAGTTTGCTTTCGAACACTAAAGCGGAAGCCAATCCACATCAGTTGACTGTTTGGAATGTCTCTGATGACCTGGGCAGATACAAGATTGAGCTGGTGCACATTAGTGTTTCTTTTAATCAGAAGGTTTGCATGCTATACAAAAATCAATATTCAAATATGTCCAGTGACAACTTTGTGTTGTAGATCAAATACAGAGAATCTTGCAGAGTGCTACAAGTTTTTATTTTCAGTAAATGGGGATTAACTGAGAGGAAAGTCGGTAACGAGTAGACATGAACTTAACGTAAAAGAACCATAAGTGAGATGAGGGAAAAAAAAGTGCATTATAAGGAGGAAGAACGGTCTGAAATCATGTGGAAGCATGTGTACCTTTAAAAAGAATTTGCATAAATATTTGACAGGGAAACATTGTGCTAATGGGGGAAAGATAGAGGATGGATCCAAATTTGAGGAAAGACATTCTGGCTATTGAGGGAGTGCAGCGTAGGTTCACGAGGTCAATTCCTGGAATGGCGGGATTACCTTACACTGAAAGACTGGAGCAAACTGGGCTTGTATACCCTTGAGTTTAGAAGACTGAGAGGGGATCTGATTGAGACATATAAGATTATTAAAGGATTGGACACTCTGGAGGCAGGAAACAAGTTTCCGCTGATGGGTGAGTGCCGAACCAGAGGACACAGCTTAAAAATACGGGGTAGACCATTTAGGACAGAGATGAGGAGAAACTTCTTCACCCAGAGAGTGGTGGCTGTGTGGAATGCTCTGCCCCAGAGGGCAGTGGAGGCCCAGTCTCTGGATTCATTTAAGAAACAGTTGGATAGGGCTCTCAAGGATGTGGAATCAAGGGTTATGGAGATAAGGCAGGAACAGGATACTGATTGAGGATGATCAGCCATGATCATATTGAGTGGTGGTGCAAGCTCGAAGGGCAGAATGGCCTATTCCTGCACCTATTGTCTATTGATAGCTTTAATAAAGAGCCAGCATAAACACAATGTACTAAAGATCAACTTGTTCATATGTGTTGTAATACATCTCTGGAACAGGTGGGAGTTAAACCCAGGCAGCTAGCCCAGAAGAAAGGAATTACCTCTGTACCAAAGAACGCTCAAAGGTCTCCCTTATGCTGTACAATTCTACGTGACCTCCACCTATGTGTCAAAAGAATTCAAAACTTTGCTGGATCATGTTTTTTGATCTATATTTGCAAGGATAATGTACCGATCCTTAAACTCAATATTAAGGAATCACAAACTGCCATTTCAAAACCAAGCAAGTTGGTAAAGTATGACATTACACAGTCAGGTCTGGATTCTTGCAATGTCAGAGAACTTCTCCTTTATTGCAGAAGCCAATAGCTACAGAAGCCAAAGATTGGAGTCCTGGTCTTGAATAGGACATTACCATTTTCATGGGGTGGGTCATGTTTTTAGGCATTTATATTTTATGAAGGCAACTGTCGACATAAATCAGCAGTTGTCCCCATTCATGTCTGACTTTGGTAATTCAACTGTGTGAGGTCTGCAGACTGGGTGATATAACGGCAAAGTGTGATGGGTGGTGGAGCATGGCCTGGCATTACATTGACATAAGGGCTATAAAAGACATGGGAATGGGTGGAGATGCATATGTGCAGGATGTGACCATTGGTGGCCACAAGGATTAAGACTTCAACTACTCACATTATATATTAATGATTTGGATAATGGCATGGAAAGTCATATACCAAATTTGCTAGTGACAGTGAGATGGCAATGAAGACAATGTAGACTATAGCATAAAATTACAATGGGGTATTGACAGACTAAATCAATGAGCAAAACTGTTGAGATGGAGTTCAATGTAAGGAAGTGTGAAGTTTTCAAACTTGGACCAAAAAAGGCTAGATAATGGTGCATTCTAGATGGCATGAAGTTAAATAGAGTGAATGTCCAAACAGACTTAAGGATTCAGATCGGTGTTAAAGAAGAAGTGCAGAAAATAATGAAGAAGGCTAATGAAGTGCAAAACTTGCGCCCACACCTCCCCCCTCACCTCCCTCCAAGGCCCCAAGGGATCCTTCCATATCCGTCGCAAATTCATCTGCACCTCCACACACATCATTTACTGTATCCGTTGCACCTGATGTGGTCTCCTCTACATTGGGGAGACAGGCCGCCTACTTGCGGAACGTTTCAGGGAACACCTCTGGGACACCCGCACCAACCAACCCAACCGCCCTGTGGCGGAACACTTTAACTCCCACTCCCACTCCGCCAAGGACATGCAGGTCCTTGGCCTCCTCCATCGCCAGATCCTGACCACACGACGCCTGGAGGAAGAGCGCCTCATCTTCCCCCTAGGAACCCTCCAACCACACGGGATGAATGTAAATTTCTCCAGCTTCCTCATTTCCCCTCCCCCCACCTTATCTCAGTCCCAACCCTCGGATTCAGCACCGCCCTCTTGACCTGCAATCCTCTTCCCGACCTCTCCGCCCCCACCCCTCTCCGGCCTATCACCCTGACCTCCTTCCATCTATCGTATTTCCAGCGCCCCTCCCCCTTACCCTTTATCTCAGCCTGCTTGGCACACCAGTCTCATTCCTGAAGAAGGGCTTATGCCCGAAACATCGATTTTCCTGCTCCTTGGATGCTGCCTGGCCTGCTGTGCTTTCCAGCATGACATTTTTCCAGTTCTGGTACTCCAGCAGCTGCAGTCCTCACTTTCTCCTAATGGAATGGTGGCCTTTCTATCAAAAGGATTGGAGTACAAGGATGGAGAAGTTATGTTGCAGTTTTACAAAGCCCTGGTAAAACCCATTTGGAGGACTGTGTGCAAATCTGGGCACCACACCTTATGAAGGATACACTAGTCTTGAAAGGAATATAAAAATAATACTTGGACTTTTGGGGTTAAGTTATGACAAGAAATTGTACAAACTAGCCTGTTTTCTTTAGAATTTAGAACGTTAAAGAGGTGATCTGATCAAAATTTCAAGATATTATTGGAAAGGACAGAGTAGATAAAGACAAAGAATTTGTACTGGTTGGGGATTATAGAACTAAGAGGCATAGTCTGAGAATTAGGGCCACATGAGGAGGATCAGGAGAGATATTAGGAAGCATTTCTACACACAAAGGGTAGTAGACGTATGGAACTCTCTTCCACAAATGAAAGTGGGACACTGGGTCAGCTGTTAAGGTTAAATTTGAGATAAATCATTTTTTTGTTAAGCAAAGATATGGACCAAATGCAGGCAAGTAGAGTTTGGCCACAGATCAGCAAATTCTGGAGGTAATACTATGGGTTTCACATTGCGTTCATTCAAACTCCTTGTATGCAGACAATACAATTACAACATTCCAAGATGCTTCACATAAACAGTAAGGTTCCAGTATACGTATTAGTGGAGTGGAGTGTAGATAGTGAGAGAAAATGGGAATATGAGTTCAAAAGGTCAGAGAATAGGTCTGATGAAATGCAGTGAAATAGGTTCCAAATAGAAAGCTTGATTAAGTAGCTAGCACCAATCCAAGTTTAATGAGTCAAAGCTTCCTTCAGGACTTTAATGTCCATGATATTTTCCTTGTCATAAAGGAAAGATGATATATTGTTTGATGTGAAGTTTATAAAATAAAAAGAAAAACAACTCATACTAATTCAGCATAATTTAGTAATCACAACTGAATCCTGAGAGGGCTGCAAGAAAGAAAGCCTTCATGCATTTTCATGGTTATCTGCAGGCCAAAGCTTGGAGAAAATCACCAATGGGTATTGGTTATATGGGTCAATATGGTCTACACTGTCTTCCTTCCTGATCTGTTTCATAATTTTCAAGCTAAATCCACCCCTTTTCTCAATATTGCCCCAACTCTTTATGTTCCATTACCCCTACCTCTTCCAACCATATTCTCATTCTTTTGAATATTCTTACATCTTACCCTTTAAATTTCCTGCTCAACCTATTTAGATGCGAAGTAATCGCTTTCCCTGGACAGACAGAGTCTAGAAATTGGGCTGATCTCCAGGCCATTCTTGCAGGATAAGGAAATGAAGAGAAATGTCTTTAAACAATGGGCTTGTGATTTTTTTGGCATTCTTGATCCAAGATCAGGCAGGAAGCACATTTGCAGCCATGATCTTATTGAACAGAGCAACAGACTTGTTGGATAGGATTATAGACTGCTCCTGCTCATGTTCTTAAAAGTCCTCTCTCTCTGCTGTCATTTACTTCAACTTTCATCCTTTACCAATTCCCTTCAAGGGCAGGTAGAAAAAGGCAGAGGACCTGTCACCATCAACTCGCTTTCATCCATCATAGAAGAGTGCAGAAGGGAATGACAGCAGCAGTGCCAGGCATACCTAAAATGAAGTGTAAATTGGCAAAGATACAGGAGGACGACTTGAATGTCAAATAGCACAAGTAGTATGCGATAAATAGAAATGATCCCACGACCAATGAATCAGACCTAAAACCTGCAGTGCTCCCAGATTCCGTCATGAATGGCGCTGGGCATTAAACTTAAAAGAGCAATAGCTCTAAAAACATCCCAATTCTCAATGATGGGGAAAGGAACATTATAGTGCAAAAGACCAAGTTGAAGCATTTGCAATAATCTTCAGCAAAAGTAAGTGCAGGATTAATCTTGGGCTCCGCCTGATGGTCCAGCATCAGAAACACCAGTCTTTGACAAATTTGATTCACGTTACTTATTATCAAGAGATAACTGAAACAAAGAATAGTTAAGACACAATGGGCCCTGATAATATTCTGGCAACAATCTGGAAGAATATGCTCAAGAAGTAAATGCACCCCTAGCCAAGCTATTCTAGTACAGGAACTCAGGCATCTCTTTAGCAATGTGGAAAATTGCACAGGCCATTCCTGCCCTGTTAATCTACTCTTTAGCATTAGAAAAAAAAATGGAAGGGGCTATCTGCAGCACTATTAAGTGGCATGTAGTCAGCAATAATCTGTTCATTTATGCTCAGTTTGGGTTTCACTGGGATGCATCGTCTCCTAACTTCATGACAGCCTTGGTTTGAAAATGGTTAAATAAGAGGAATTCCAGAGGTAAGGGGAGGGTGACTGCCCTTAATGTCAAGGCAACACTTGACTGACTCTAGCATTAAGAGGCACTTAGAGTCTAAAGTCAATGGGAATCGAGGGATATATCCCCACTGGCTGGAGTCATACTGAGCACAAAGGCTGTTGGAGGTTAGGCATCTCAGCTCCAGAACATCTCTGCAGGAGACCATCAGGTTTGCGTTCTGGGGCCAACATTCTTCAATGATGCTCCATCAATGACTTTCTCTCCATCAGAATCCGAACTGGGGATGTTAGCTGATGATTGTCCTTTATTCGTGACCCCTCAAGTACTTAAGTAATCCCTGCCCATATGCAGCAAGGCAACATCTAGTCAGTGCACTTGACAATAAAGGCTAATTCAATTCAATTCAAGTACAGAAGTCACACAACATCAGGTTGTGATCCAACAGATTTATTTCAAATCACAAGCTTTCGAAGCACTACTCCTTCATCAGGTGGAGTGAAGAGACGCACAAAGGCACATAATTTATCTGTTCTTCTCGGCCTTCAAGATGTCATCAATGACTATGAATATCTTGGCAACATCATCCCTACGCCTCCACTTCTTGCCTTCAAACAACCACCAAACCTTAATCTGACCATCGTTCACAGCAAACTACGCAGTCTTCAGGACATCGATCACCAACATCTATCATGGCAATCTGTGCAAGACGTGACAGATCATCATATGTGGGAACACCACCTACCACGTACATAGTGTTATTTATGCGACACAGCCAATGTTGTCTACCTCATACACTACAGGCAAGGATGCCCCGAAGCATGGTATATTGGTGAGACTATGCAGATGCTACAGCAATGGATGAATGGACACTGCGGAACAATCACCAGACAGGAATGTCCCCTCCCAGTCGGGAATACTTCAGTGGTCAAGAACATTCAGCCTCCGAACTTCGGGTAAATGCCCTCCAAGGCAACCTCAAGAACAACAGAAATGTGGAGGCTGTTTAAGGAGCACTTGTTGCGAGTGTTGGGTAACTTTGTCCCATTGAGACAGGAAAGAAATGGTAAGGTGAATGAGCCTTGGATGACAAGAGCAGAGCATCATCTCGTCAAAAGGAAGAAGGAAGTTTACTTAAGGTTGAGGAAGCAAGGATCTGGCACAGCTTTAGAGGATTACAGGGTAGCTAGGAAAGAACTCAAAGATGGACTTAGGAAAGCTAGGTGGGGGCACGAGAAAGCCTTGGCGGGAAGGATTAGGGAAAACCCAAAGGTGTTCTATACCAACATGAGGCATAAGAGAATGATTAGAGAGAGGGTAGGTCCAATCAGGGATAGTGGAGGGAACTTGTGCCTGGAGTCTGAAGAGGTAGGGGAGGCCCTACATGAGATTTTTGCTTCAGTATTCATGAGAAAGCAGGTCCTTATTGATAGTAAAAACATCACGGACCAGGTTAATAGGCTTGAACAGATTGATATTAAGGAAGTGGATGTGCTGGAAATTCTGGGAAGCATCAAGATAAATAAGTCCCCAGGGCCGGACCAGATATATCCAAGGTTACTACGGGAAGGAGGAATGAGATTGCTGTGCCTTTGGCGATGAGCTTTGCTTCCTCACTCTTCAAGGGAGTAGTACCAGCTGATTGGAGGGAAGTGAACGTTGTTCCTCTGTTCAAAAAAGGAAATTGGGAAATCCCAAGGAATTACAGATCAGGCAGTCAATCTTACATCTATGGTAAGCAAGGTACTAGAAAGGATTCTGAGAGATAGGATTTATGACTATTTGGAAAAACATAGTTTAATTAAAGATAGTCAGCATGGCTTTGAGCGTGTCAGGTCAGGTCAGGCCTCACAAGCCTTACTGAGTTCTTTGAGGTTGTGACGAGACAGGTTGCTGAAGGTCAAGCAGTGGATGTGGTGTATATGGACTTCAGTGAGGCATTTGATGAGGTTCCCCACAATAGGCTCATTCAGAAAGTTAGGAGGCATAGGATACAGGGAACTTGGCTGTCTGGATACAGAATTGGCTGGCCAATAGAGACAGCGAGTGGTAGTGGACAGAAAATATTCCGCCTAATGGTTGGAAACCAGTGGTGTCCTGCAGGAATCTGTTCTTGGGCCTCTATTCTTTATAGTTTTTATAAAAAGCTTAGATGAAGAAGCAGGAGGGTGGGTTAGTAAGTTTGCCAATGACACAAAAGTCAGTGGTGTTGTAGATAGTGTCAAGGGCTGTTGCAGTTTACAACAAGACATTAACAGGATGCAGTTTTGGGCTGAGAAGTGACAAATGGAGTTCAGCCTAGATAAATGCAAAGTGATTCATTTTGGAAGGTTGAATTTGAATGCTGAGTACCAGGTTAAAGACAGGATTCTTGACAGTGTGGAGGAACAGCAAGCTCATGGGGTCCATGTACATAGATCCTCAAACCCAAGTTGATAGGGTTGTTAAGAAGGCACATAGTGTTTTGGCTTTCATTAACAGGGGGATTGAGTTTCAGAGCTGTGAGGTTATGCTGCAGCTCTATAACACCCTGGTTAGACCATACTTGGAATATTGCATCCAGTTTTGGTCACCTCATTATAGGAAGGATGTGGAAGCTTTAGAGAGGGTGCACAGGAGATTGACCAGGATGCTGCCTTGATTGGAGGACATATCTTATGAAGAGAGGTTGAGTGAGCTTGGGTTTTTCACACTGCAAAGAAGGAAGAGAGATGACTTGATAGAGGCATACATGGTAATGAGAGGTATGGATTGAGTAGATAACCAGAGACATTTCCCCAGGGCAAAAATGGCTGTCATGAGCGGTCAAAATTTTAAGCTGATTGGAGGAAGATATAGTGGAGATGTCAGAGGTAGGTTCTTTACGCAAAGAGTGGTGGGTGCGTAGAATGCACTGATCGTGGCGGTAGTAGAGTCAGAAACATTAGGACATTTAAGCGACTGCTGGGCAAGCACATGAACAGCAGTAAATTGAGGGCTGTGTAGGTTATGTTGACCTTAGATTAATTTAATTGCTCAGCACAACATTGAGGGCTGAAGGGCCTGTACTTTGCTGTACTGTTTGATGTTGTATTAACAACAATGCAGAATTGCCAAGCAGAAGTTGATAGCCAAGCTCCATATCCGTGAAGACGACCTCAACCGAGATCTTGTGTTCATGTCATGCTAAATGTAACCCCACCACACTATTCTGTATTTGCAAAATCTTTCTTACTGTTTTGACACTATCACCCTAATAACATGTTATGCTTTCTCTCCCTAAATTAGTTTGTACAGTTTTGGATTACTTGTTACTTTCATTTGACCCTCAGCATGCTTCTCTTATAATAATCATGTTATTCCAGCCATTTGGTTTGTTTCCAGCAGCATCTTACTTTTAAGTTTTTGTAATTATCTCTGTCTCCATTAATCAGATTATAAATCATCCCTCCACTTGTTATTCAGCTGTTGACACTTTACTCACACAGTCTGACACTTTTGATCACCTGCAGAGATTTATTATTCAGCCTCTCAACATTCCACTCACACCATTTGTATGATTTGTTGATGTTTCTGGCTATAAATTACATGCCTGTGTGCTTCTCTTCACTCCACCTGACAAAGGAGCAGCGATCAAAAAACTTGTGATTTCAAATAAACCTGTCGAACTACAATCTGGTGTCATGTGATT
The DNA here is from genome assembly GCF_037043375.1 of Chiloscyllium plagiosum. Lineage (NCBI taxonomy): Eukaryota > Metazoa > Chordata > Chondrichthyes > Orectolobiformes > Hemiscylliidae > Chiloscyllium > Chiloscyllium plagiosum. Next base: position 39,875,948 of record NW_028270147.1, on the reverse strand, counting down.
TCTGACATTGCCCACCCCAGTCCAACACCGGCACCTCCACGTCAATTCAAATAGACTGCTAAGTGGCAAATAACATCAATACCCCACAAATGCCAGGCAATGACCATCTCTGACAAGTGAATCTAATCATATTCCTATGATGTTTAATGGCATTAGCATCACTGAATCACCAACTATCGAAATCCTAAGGGTTACAATTCAGCAGATGCCAGCTATGTAAATACTGTGGCTGCTAGGTGAGGGGCTGAAAAGAAAATAGCTGTAAAATAAAGCAGCAAAACATATGTCAACAAGTAAACATAAGAATAAGACGCTACTGGCACAGGAGACAGTTCATTGAAGGTTTACTAGGCTGATACCAGGTACAGAAGCACTGTTTTATGAGGACAGTTTGAGTTGTTTGGGCATGTACTTGTTGGAATATAGAAGAATGAGAGACAACCTTATTGAAATATGTGAGATTCTTAGAATACTTGACAGGGTAGATGCAGAAAGGTTGCCTCCCATTGAGGAAGAGTCGAGGATCAGAGGGCACACTCTCAGAATAAGGGGTTGCATATTTAAGACAGTGTCAAGGAGAATGTTTTCTCTCAGAATGTATTGAACCTGTGGAATTCTTTACCACAGAGGGTTGTTGAGGCTGGAACATTAAGTATTTTCAAGGCTGAGACAGACAGATGTTTAACATAAGAGAATTAAGGGTTATGGGGAATAGGCAAAAAAGTGGAGTTGATGCTTATCAGATCAGCCAAAGTCTTATTGAATAACAGGGTAGACTTGATGGGCTGAATGGTCTTCTGCTCCTATGTCTTATCATATTATGGTCTTAAGGTCTCACAAAAGGGCTAGAGTTTACGACATAATCATTCCAAGTTCATGAAGCAATAATTTGCAGTTCGGGAAATAGGTCACGTAATGGTAATGTTACGGGACTAGTAATCTAGGGTCAATGTCACAAATACCACATTAGTAGTTAGTTGAATTTAAACTTAACTCTGGAATAGAAATCTGGATTTAGTAATGGTGACCATAAAACTATCATTGCATATTTTAAACAGCCACTTTGGTTCATTAATATCTTTTTGGAAAGGAAATCTGTCATATTTACAAAGCTTGGTCTATGTAGGACACCAGATCCACATGAATGTGGTTGACCAATTATACTAGAACAAGAAAATAAATTGATTATGTGCCTTTTTTGTTTATGTGTATCTTCATCATTCAATCTAAGTGTTAGAAATTAAAATCTATCCTACATATGTAAGCCACTATTATTGACACTTTCCGTCATTAAAACATACACGGGATAAATGGTTGACTTCAAAGTTAAATTGTTGTTGTACTCAAAATCTGATCTAAATTTATCTGCAGAAAGATATACATTCTCCTCCACATCACCATTCCCTCTCCACCATCCAGACTCCAACATGCTTCCTGGCTTTTGATCTCCTATTGCACTCTTACTCACTTTATAACATTTGTAAGAAACCTTCTTCACATGAAGTATAAATTACTATATCCTTGAAAATTTGGTATTTCTATACCTGTCCTGATGAATACAGGTTACAAACTTTCAACAGCACGTCTTTTTTTTTTAAAAGCAATATGACATGAAGGCTGCAAGAGACAAGTCATGAGAAAACTCATTTTGTTGCAGAAGTGGGAGGAAGAAAGAAAATAACTGTAAAAAAAGCATAATCAAAATATTACAACGTTGAAACTTATTGAAATTACGTCCTCTGAAAAGGACTAATGTTTATGACATAACCATTCCAACTTCATGAAGCAATAATGTTTTTTTCATTATGTAAATGTATGATCCACTGTTTCTAATGTAAGAGATCTGATGGCGATACTTTCAATAACTATGCTGTCATTGAACTAAAATTTCACCCATCCAGTCACCATGATTTATTGTCTAAAACAACAATATTAGCTAACATTTCCTTTAAAATAGAAATGCAACACAAATTAAATCCTGCATCGTTATACCACAGTATAATCCAAGACACAAATATTCCTATTCCTGGTGTGCAAAAAATATTAATCAACTTATAGCTGCATTTTTGTAACAGTTAAGTATAAACATGGCCAAGGAGCACCAACAGACCGGTGACAGATTGTATTACAATAGCTGTGTTCAGACAGAGGTCTTTAATTGGGAGTGACACCAAATCAAGTGTTCATTTTGGTTTAACTGCAGCAATCCAAGCAGTCTGGATGTACTTAATTTGGCATCACTCTGAATTAATTTTCTACAGCAAACTAGAACTGCTGTAACTCGCAAATGCCTTGGCAACTGAAATTAGAATGCTATTGCTTCATTGGTGTATGCCAAAATATAATATGTTTGGGCTTGCAAGGTCTAGGGATAGTCAGTTTCCTTTTAAAGGCAGATGGAACTTTCCATGAAAATGTTGCTGTGAATTGAAATTGTTCTTATTAATAGTTTGACTTTGTACGATAGCCAACAGCAAAGTGATATGATAACTGATTGGCATAAGTTGAGCAAGAAACAGAAATACTGCAAATTATTTCACATTCTCTCCTCTTCTGGTCTAAGCTTTGTGTGGCATATAGCACTTTCTGGCCAATTGTGAACAATCTGCTAGGTTTCTAGGAGTACCATTGTGAGCACTGTGAGGTTTGTATCTAGAAAAGAGGCACAAATAGTCTGTAATTCATATCTTTGTTGTTTCTTCCTCCTGATTTGAAAGTACTAGACCTCCAGTTGATGCTTCCTTGCAACTGTAACTAGAATCAAGAATAAAGAACAATGAAAGAAAGATAGTTGCATATATAGCATCTTGTTAAGCCCAACAGAAAATTCCAAATCACTTAAATACAATTATTTATTTCTGAAATGGAAGAGACACCAATGCTTGCACGTGTATTTATTTTACTGCGTTCACCACTAAAAACATTTGAAGATTTATTGCAAAATTCAATGTAAATGTATTGTTGAAATGATCAAAATGTTATTAAATCTTGTCTATTCTACTATTGTATTTAAATACATGTCTATTCTACTATTGTAAGTAATCAGTTATCCAACCTGCAATATAAGTGTAGAGAGCTCAACATTAAGGTCACCACAAGCAATATCATGTCAGACAGAAATGAACTGTCCCTCTTTTATTAAGGAAATATTCTGAAAATGTGACAAAATTACTCAGAATCACAAATGTAGCTACAGATATGCATAGATCTGAGACATTTGTGGGAACAGGCCAGTAGTTAGTTACATGCACACACAAATCTGTCTTCAGAGTAATAGAGGGAATGCTACAAGGAAGGCCATCACTTTATGCCTTTGTGGCACATGTCTATGTTGCATTGACAGCATATTAGCTGGCCATAAAGCCAGTATACCGAGAGTTGAATTAACTCCAAATTAGTAACATGAAAATTAAATATACATGTTTTGAAAAAAGTAAGAGGACAAGAAAAGTAACTGTATAAATTTTAGGCATTCTGCCAATGGAGAGGGCATGTAAAAAAACATCAAAGAACATTCCTGCTGCCTACCCATCCACTCCTTCCCTATCTGAAATCTGGATTGAGGGAGGTGTCAGGTGACCTACCTGCTTTAGGGCTTAGTCAGGCACTTAAATGGCCGATTAATGGCATTGTGACTGTAGTAAAAATGGTATCAACTCTATCATCTGATTCTAACACATTAGAATTTTATTGACTAAAAGATGAGGGATTTTGTGCACAATGAATATGTCCCTACTTTCGAGTCAGGAGGCCCAGATTTCCCCACATGCTCCGGAGGTCTGTAATAACGAAGCTAAAGAGATTGACTAAATAATTGTTTTAAAAAGGACAATTAATGACCTAAAGTAGCTGCTGCGATCATTTGACCAGGTTGAGCCAAGGTCATAAAACCTTTAGTAAATAATGAGTAGTCTGAGTTGAAATTAATATTATCATAAAAAAGGCACTCAGATACCTATCTCTCATACCTCTGACATGAAAATCCGTATGTACAGTATTTAGTTTGGAAAGACAATGAGGAGCTTTAAGAATATGTACCTGTATCGACAGCTGCTTCTGGGCAGCAAAGTGGAGACAAGGGAGAAAGAATTAGAAACCAAGAACCGAAAGATTCTCTCTCTTACCTGCCTTTCTGACAATTTCAAAATTCAGTGCCCAGTGAAAAAAACACTATTTACCAAGAAATTAAGGCTATCTGCAAGTTTCTCAACTGAAGAAGAAACAGGACTACACTGTTGGGACTCTGGTTTCACCCTTATACCTCAAGGATTCTATTCAAAACTTTAAAGTATAACTGCCCTTACCACCATTACTACTTAATTTCAAGTAAATTAAAACATTTGTTTTTAATTAAGTAGAAAAGGATTTTTGTACAATGGATTTACCAGTGAATAGAAAGAAACCAAAATGATGTAAGAATATTTTGCACTGTAGTACAACGAGAGTAATTCGTCTATGGTGTTGCGAATTGTAGTGAATGGACACCAAAATCCTCATATGTATTAATGTTGGTGAACCTAGCATCATGGTCTGCAGTAATTCACCACTATTTTCTCAAGGAATGCACCAAAAATGCTAACCTCGCCAATGACACCCACACCCCATGAAAAAGTAACAGCAATTTCTGAAGTAAAAGCATATAAATGGCAGATACTGAATCTGTCACTTGATGAGCATGTGTATGAAACAACATGCAGAAGTGATTATCCTTTCGTATTACCTTTAAGCTTCTCACTGCAAATTTATGGTGACTACGTTAGCTAGTTTTGGGGTCATCAGTGAAACAATAACACTCACTGCTGACTTTAAAGAAAACTTTCTGCAACTATTTAGTGGAATTTCAGCTTTCCTGATGTTACATTAATTCTGGAACCAGCTATGGAGAACCTCTGGCTTTCAAAAACAGTGGCATCATAAAGCAGACTGGGCAGCCAATCATATTGAGAATTCTCACCAACAGCAAAACAGCAGATAATGAGTAAATTTTATCATGCATTTTTTAAAAATAATTTTTGTGTGCAATTCTGGTATCCTTCCTATCAGAAGGATGTTGTGAAACTTGAAAGAGTACTGAAAAGATTTACAAGGATATTGCCAGAGTTGGAGGATTTGAGCTATCGAGAGAGGCTGAATAGGCTGGGGCTGTTTTCCCTGGAGTATCGGAGGCTGAGGGGTAACCATATAGAGGTTTATAAAATCATGAGGCATGGATAGGGTAAGTAGACAAGGTCTTTTCCTTGGGATGGGGAAGTCCAGAACTAGAGGGTATAGGTTTAGGGTGAAAGGGGAAAGACATAAAAGGGACCTAAGGGGCAACTTTTTCACGTGGAGGATGGTGCATGCATGGAATGAGAAGTCAGAGGAAGTGGTGGAGACTGGTACAATTATAGCATTTAAAAGGCATCTGGATGGGTATAAAAATAGGAAGGGTTTTGGACATGGGCCAAGTGCTGGCAAATGGGATTAGATTAATTTAGGATATTTGGTCAGTATGGACGAGTTGGACCGAAGGGTCTGTTTCCTTTTTGTACATCTCTATGACTCTACGACTCTAAATGAGTCACACACTTAGGACTAAAAGAGAAGCTAAAATGTCATACAAAATTATTTTTGAAATCTAATGAATTATTCATGGAATTATGACATTTTATATATCACCAATATAAAGTTATTTTCTCAAAGCCAGAAGGGCTGTTGAACAGTAACAATGAATTATTTTATTTATTCCCGGGATGTGGGTGTGAGGGAAGGCAAAAGCCTGGGAATTTCACAGTGGCAGCAGAGTAGCCAACATTTATTGCCCATCCCAAATTCCTTTGAGAAACAGCAGGCAATATTCCTCCTTGAATGTCTGCAGTCCATATGGTGAAGATATACTCACTGTTGAGTGGTTAGGGAGCAACTGAACGAACAGCAATTTAGTTCCAAATTAGGATATTATGTGATTTGGAGGCCAACTTGTTTCGATGCATCTGCTGCTTTTGTTCTTATAGGTGGGAAAGGATGTAAGGTTTGGAAGATCAGATGAGACTTGGCAAGTTGCTGAAAAATGATGTACATGCTACTGCCATTATGTGTCAGGGGTGAGGGAGTGAATGCTGAAGGCATTAGATGGCAATCCAATCAAGCAGACTGGAGAATCATTGCGGTTTTTCTTCTGATTGGTGTCAAGCTTCTGGAGTGTTTTTGGAGCTGTACCCATTCAGACAAGTTGAGAGCATTTCATCACACTCTTGATTTGTGCCTTTTAGATAGTGGACAGACTTTGAGGAGTTTGGAGGTGAGTTACTCACTGCAGAATTTCTAGTCTCTGATCACATTTGTAACCACAATATTTACGTGGCTGGTCCAGTTCAGATCTTGTCAAAAGTAACCTCCAGGTTGCTGATTGTGGGAGATTCAGTGACAGTAATGCCAATGAATATCAAGAGATGAAGACTGGATTCTGGCTTGTTTGAAATGATCATTGATCATTGACCTGACACTAATGTGAAACCTTTAAAATTTTAGTTGAACATCATTCAATAAGGTGCAAATTTTGCAAGGATCTTTAGAGTGAGAATATTGATGTCAAATTTGGAAGTTAGTGCATATTTAGTGATTTCAATTTCACTTGTCTCTGTAAGGATTTTAACATTGCACTCTGTGCAAGAGTCACATGGAAGCATAGAGTAGACAGAGTAATCAAGGAAGCCATTTGGCCCATTATACATATATGACTTCTTAGAAAGAATTATCTAATTAGCCTGTGTTTCCTGATCTTTCCTCATAGCTCAATAATTTTTTGTGTTCAATTATTCAGCAATTTCCTTTTAAAAATTACAACTGAATCTTCTTTCATCATCCTTTTAGGCAATGCGATACATCTTAATTTTCTGTGAAAATGAAATCTTCTCACGTCTTTGCTTTTGTTGTCACTAACAACACATTCCACCTTTAATTGTGCAAACATAGGCACCAGAAGATGCTGTCAAAATTGAAGAAAATGATGGCAAACACTGATAATTGCACCATTTGTTCACCAATAAAATCTGGGACACAAAGTAATCAGTTTCTCTGCAATCCTGTCAAAGCCTTGAGTAATATGAGATGTGATGTGCACAAACCATTTTTAGCTCAACTTCTGTTCAACTTTGGCTTGAAGCTCATTGCTTGTTCAGTGGTTCTATCCAATCTAACCATTTTCAATAATTACTGTGCCATTCATGGACAACCCTTTTTCATCTTTCTCTTTAACTGCCCTGCAACTAAAGATCTAGTTTACATCCTCCTTGTATTCTCCTGTAAAATAGATACAAGTCACAGCACTCCTCAGTAGCAAGCAATTAAACAAGTAAGGAATACCAGAGTCAAAACTGGCTGATGCAGCCATGTTAGTGAAAGATTCAGATGACATCACAATGGCTAGCTTGCAACCTTCACTTGAACCCAAACAGAAAACTACTAATTTAAAATCATACGAAGATACATAGTTGATAATATGTTCACACCCATAGTGAAGAATCTAGGAAGTAATTAAGTCATGTTTGCTAAGCGACATTTCACATTATCAAAATTTATTTTAGCTTTAGATCACTGTAACATGGAGCACACAGCATTGTCAAAACTTTGTAAATGATGTTTCAATTTTTTTCGAGAAAATATTGACCAAAGAGAATACAAAAAACCTACAAGAGAATTTGGAGTTAATAATGCACTTCATCATTGAGACTGGATTCTGGGTAATCCAAGATAGAGGATGGGAAAAGTTTCTGGCTGTAAGAGCTGCTCCTTTTTTTTTTTTAGGTATTTTAGGTGTTGGAGGTGATTTCCTCGAATTCCAGGAGCAGCAATTACTGTTTTATATGCTGTTGCATTGTTTTGGAACTTTGGAAAAAAACAGTCAAAACAACAGCAGTTTTAAAAGGGAGAAGAGCAGACAAAGGAAGCACATGGTGAGGACAGTGCAGCAGAGAGAGAGAGAACCTGCACAGTTTCCGCCTTTGCTGTTTCATTTCGTGTATCGCTGAACATCGGAGTGCATCTGGGAAAATCAACAAACAGTGAAATTCACAACTAATCTTGGAGGAACTGTTGGGCGAAGTTCACAGCACAAAATCAGATAAGTTATTTGTTGTTTTAAATCTGTCCAAGAGAAAGGCTGCAGTAGTGAGTATAGTGGATTCTTTCTTGATTGTGTGTTTTTGGAGATAGTCTCTTGATTAAACTTAAAATATAAGCCATAGCTATTAATTTAACCTGGGGCAGTGTTTGTAGAGGAATAAGACGGTGTTATTTTCTGGGTCTGTAGATTGTGAAGGAGCAAAAATGGCCTTTGCAGTGATATGTACTTCTTGTCAGATGTGGGAATTTAAAGAGAGTTTAAGGTTTACTGCGGATTATATCTGCCATAAATGCTGTTGGATGCGAATCTGATCAGATCGAGTGGATCGGTTGGAGATACAGATAGAAGCGATGAGGAATTTGCAACAGCAACAGTATGTGATAGATGGCAGTTATAGGAAGGGGGGGGAGTCTCAGATACAGTCACATAGATGGGTATACTCCAGGAAGGGTAAGAGAGGTAGGCAGCTAGTGCAGGAGTCTTTTGTGGATATACCCATTTCAAACAGGTATGCTGTTCTGGAAAATGTAGGGGATGATGGATTCTCAGGGGAACATAGCACAAAAAGCCAAGTTTCTGGTATTGAGACTGGCTCGAATGCAACGAAGGATATGCCAGCTTCCAACAGATCAATTGCATTAGGGGATTCTGTAGTCAGAGGTACAGACAGACGTTTCTGTGGCCAGCAGAGAAAAAGCAGAATGGTGTGTTGTTTCCCTGATGCCAGGATCAAGGATGTCTCAGAGAGGGTGCAGAATGTTCTCACGGTGGAGAGGGGCCAGCAGGAGGTCATTTTCCACATTGGAACCAATGATATAGGAAGGGAAAAGGTTGAGATTCTGAAGGGAGATTACAGAGAGTTAGGCAGGAATTTAAAAAGGAGGTCCTGAAGGGTAGTAATATCTGGATTACTCCCAGTGCTACGAGCTAGTGAGGGCAGGAATAGGAGGATAGAGCAGATGAATGCATGGCTGAGGAGCTGGTGTATGGGAGAAGGATTCACATTTTTGGACCATTGGAATCTCTTTTGGGGTAGAAGTGACCTGTACAAGAACGACGGATTGCACCTCAATTGGAAGGGGACTAACATACTGGCAGGGAAATTTGCTAGAACTGCTTGGGAGGATTTAAACTAGTAAGGTGGGGGGTTGGAACCCAGGGAGATAGTGAGGAAAGAGATCGATCTGAGACGGGTTAAGCTGAGAACAGAAGTGAGTCAAACAGTCAGGGTAGGCAGGGACAAGGTAGGACTAATAAATTAAACTGCATTTATTTCAATGCAAGGGGCCTAACAGGGAAGGCAGATGAAATCAGGGCATGGTTAAGAACATGGGACTGCGATATCATAGCAATTACAGAAACATGGCTCAGGGATGGGTAGGACTGGCAGCTTAATGTTCCAGGATACAAATGCTACAGGAAGGATAGAAAGGGAGGCGAGAGAGGAGGGGAGTGGTATTTTTTGATAAAGGACAGCATTACAGCTGTGCTGAGGGAGGATATTCCCGGAAATACATCCAGGGAAGTTATTTGGGTGGAACTGAGAAATAAGAAAGGGATCATCACCTTATTGGGATTGTATTATAGACCCCCGAATAGTCAGAGGGAAATTGAGAAACAAACTTGTAAGGAGATCTCAGCTATCTGTAAGAATAATATGGTAGTTGTGGTAGGAGATTTTAACTTTCCAAACATCGACTAGGACTGCCATAGTGTTAAAGGTTTAGATGGAGAGGAATTTCTTAAGTGTGTACAAGACAATTTTCTGATTCAGTATGTGGATGTATCTACTAGAGAAGGTGCAAAACTTGACCTACTCTTGGGAAATAAGGCAGGGCAGGTGACTGAGGTGTCAGTGGGGGAGCACTCTGGGGTCAGTGACCATATTTCTATTCGTTTTAAAATAGTGATGGAAAAGGATAGACCAGATCTAAAAGTTGAAGTTCTAAATTGGAGAAAGGCCAATTTTGACGGTATTCAGCAAGAACTTTCGAAAGCTGTTTGGAGGCAGATGTAAAGGGACGACTGGAAAATGGGAAGCCTTCAGAAATTAGATAACAAGAATCCAGAGAAAGTATATTCCTGTCAGGGTGAAAGGGAAGGCTGGTAGGTATAGGGAATGCTGGACGACTAAAGAAATTGAGGGTTTGGTTAAGAAAAAGAAGGAAGCATTTGTCAGGTATAGACAGGATAGATCGAATGAATCCTTAGAAGAGTATAAAGAAAGTAAGAATATACTTAAGAGGGAAATCAGGAGGGCAAAATGGGGATATGAGATAGCTTTGGCAAATAGAATTAAGGAGAATCCAAAGGGTTTTTACAAATACATTAAGGACAAAAGGGTAGGGAGAGAATAGGGCCCCTCAAAGATCAGCAAGGCGGCCTTTGTGTGGAGCCACAGAAAATGGAGGAGATACTAAATGAATATTTTGCATCAGTATTTACTGTGGAAAAGGATATGGAAGATATAGACTGTAGGGAAATAGATGGTGACATCTTGCAAAATGTCCAGATTACAGAGGAGCAAGTGCTGGATGTCATGAAACGGTTAAAAGTAGATAAATCCCCAGGACCTGATCAGGTGTACCTGAGAACTCTGTGGGAGCTAGAGAAGTGATTGCTGAGCCTCTTGCTGAGATATTTGGATCATCGGTAGTCACAGGTGAGGTGCAGGAAGACTGAAGGTTGGCAAACGTGGTGCCACTGTTTAAGAAGGGCGGTAAAGACAAGCCAGGGAACTATAGACCGGTGAGCCTGTACTCGATGGTGGGCAAGTTGTTGGAAGGAATCCTGAGGGACCAGATATAAATGTATTTGGAAAGGCAAGGACTGATTTGGGATAGTCAACATGGCTTTGTGCGTGGGGAATCATGTCTCACAAACTTGATTGAGTTTTTTGAAGAAGTAACAAAGAAAATTGATGAGTGCAGAGCAGTCGATGTGATCTATATGGACTTCAGTAAGGCGTTCGACAAGGTTCCCCATGGGAGGCTGATTAGCAAGGTTAGATCTAGCCATTTGGATACAGAACTGGCTCAGAGGTAGAAGACAGAGGGTGGTGGTGGAGGGTTGTTTTTCAGACTGGAGGCCTGTGACCAGTGGAGTGCCACAAGGATCGGTGCTGGGCCCTCTTCGTTTTGTCATTTACATAAATGATTTGGATGCGAGCATAAGAGGTACAGTTAGTAAGTTTACGATGACACCAAAATTGGAGGTGTAGTGGACAGCGAAGAGGGTTACCTCAGATTACAACAGGATCTGGACCAGATGGGCCAATGGGCTGAGAAGTGGCAGATGGAGTTTAATTCAGATAAATGTGAGGTGCTGCATTTTGGGAAAGCAAATCTTAGCAGGATTTCTACACTTAATGGTAAGGTCTGAGTGAGTGTTGCTGAACAAAGAGACCTTGGAGTGCAGGTTCATAGCTCCTTCAAAGTGGAGTCGCAGGTAGATAGGATAGTGAAGAGGGCATTTGGTATGCTTTCCTTTATTGGTCGGAGTATTGAGTACAGGAGTTGGGAGGTCATGTTGCGGCTGTACAGGACATTGGTTAGGCCACTGTTGGAATATTGCATGCAATTCCTATCAGAAAGATGTTGTGAAACTTGAAAGGGTTCAGAAAAGATTTACAAGGATGTTGCCAGGGTTGGAGGATCTGAGCTACAGGGAGAGGCTGAACAGGCTGGGGCTGTTTTCCCTGGAGCATCAGAGGCTGAGCGGTGACCTTATAGAGGGTTTACAAAATTATGAGGGGCATGGATAGGATAAATAGACAAAGACTTTTCTCTGGGGTCGGGGAGTCCAGAACTAGAGGGCATTGGTTTAGGGTGAGAGGAGAAAGATATAAAAGAGACCTAAGGGGCAACATTTTCAAGCAGAGGGTGGTATGTGTATGGAATGAGCTGCCAGAGGAAGTGGTGGAGGCTGGTACAATTCAACACTTAAAAGGCATTTGGATGGGTATATGAATAGGAAGGGTTTGGAGAGGTATGGGCCAGGTGCTGGCAGGTGGGACTAGATTGGGTTGGTATATCTGGTCGGCATGGACGGGTTGGACCGAAGGGTCTGTTTCCATGCTGTACATCTCTGACTCTATAACTCTAGGTGGGGTTGTACACTATGCTCAGTTTTTGCTTTTGTAGTCAGGATGTCATCTAGACTCATTATTTAATATCATGCAGCATCATATTAGGCGTTTAACTAATTGAACTATGTCTTTTCCATTGAAGTATCACAATTAGATATGGATTTTGAAGTGGGCTAAAGCAATCTGCTTGGGTAGCCAACAGTATCATTGAAAGCATGTTATAAAGCATTCTGAATCAATACTTTACATGTGTGAACATAATAAAACACAGATTCACTAGGGTCTTCAAATTCATCACTATCTGTTACATGCTCCTTGACTTATTCATTCAGAGAACTTCAGCACAATGACCCTGAAATTAGACCTCCATTGTCCCCTTGCGTTTCATGCACAAAAATGTTAGAACATACCCAATTTTATGAGTATGCCAATTCACTATACAGTACATTATACAATGGTCAATACAGCTTTGACTTTGCTCTATTGAAACTACATTTCTCTTACTATTATCTTTTCCTGCACCATCCAGAGAATAATCACTGGACTGGGCTGAAATACAATATAGGCAAATGTAAGACATTAGAAATTGTTGATTGTGTGCACCTAATGTACTTACGTCAGTGCTGTCCCTAGTAACAAAAATAATGTGTGTGTATATATAACTTATAATATTCCTTTTGGGTGCATCCTCCGTAAGAAGCTGACAACTATGAATGGGAATCTCCTACCATTGAATAGACCTTATATTTTCTTGATGATGTATTGGTTCTGTTACTGGTTTTATCATATCAGATGCTGCAAGAACTTGTGTAATTCTGTTAGTTCACTGGAATGGGCATACTAATGGAGGAAGCTGGATGAATGAGCGACACAACAGTTTAATTTAGGTTTGCATTATCCATAACTCTGGTGTAGTGGATTCCAACAACATCTGTATGGGAGCGAATCTCTGTGTAAGAATGAAGTTTGAGAGGACTCAAACATGTCCACACTTGCACTTGCCTTTCTTTCTTTAAGATCATTTTTAAACCTATCTTTTTCACTAAGTTTTTTGTCATTCCCTCGAATGAGTGCTCCTTTGGTCTTGTATAGGGTTTTGGCCGATTGCATATTGGAATGTCTTCTGTCAAAGGCATTTGTAAGTTGCTGTACCACAATGTAAGTGTTTTTTGTTAATTATTTGGCTCCTGTCCTGTGTATTATGGTGCGCAATCCCCTCTATAAATGTTTCTTTAACAATCATCAAGATACTGACAACAGCAATATAAATTTTGGCAAATTTCCTCCCTAAGTGCATTGTGGGTGACAGAAAATGGTTAAATGAGGATAGCTTGCGTAAACTTGCATTGTATTTTGTTGAGTTTAGAAGGATGGAGATAATTAATTCTGGCACTGAAAATGTTTTTTGAAAATAGTCTGTGTAGTTGCAGAGAAGCTACTAAATTACAGCTGTATCATTCAACTCAAAACAAAGGATTTGTTTTCCCACAAAAGATGATGAAAATATGAAATTTAATCTGCCAAATTATTATTGCTGTTTGATGGAATAAAATTTTCACTGCTGTGATTGAGAACTTTTTATTCCTTAAGGATATCAAGGTGCTAAATAGCACAAAGCTATTGATTAGCATAATCAAACAGAATAGGGGACAAGCTCAAGGGGATGAATGGTCTACTTCTGATCCTATTCTACACTTCATAGAGACATTGAGGTATACAGCATGGAAACAGACCCTTCAGTCCAACTCATCCATGCCAACCAGATATCCTAAATAAATCTCGTCCCGTTTGCCAGCATTTGGCCCATATCCCTCTATACCCTTCCCATTCACATACCCAACCAGTTGCCTCTTTCATGTTGTAATTGGGAAGTAACCTTGTTTATTACATCTTAAGAGCAAGACCAACTCCACTAAAATAGGCTGCATGCCTATTTCAGAGAATGCCAGGTCAAGGAAATGTTTAGTTTATTGTTAACCTTAACCAGTGCATGAATGGTTACTTCTCTTATGATAGAGTCATAGAGTTGTACAGCATGGAAAAAGAACCTTCAGTCCAACTCATCAATTCTGACCAGATATCCTCAATTAATCTAGTCCCATTTGCCAGCATTTGGCCCATATCTCTCTAAACCCTTCCTGTTCATGTACCTATTCAAATATCTTTCGAATGTTGTAACTGTGGCCTCCTCCACCACTTCTTCTGGCAGCTTATTCCTTGCTAAGATTCCTGCTAAGATTCCTTCTTCTGGCAGCTTATTCTGCATGAAAAGGTTGTCCTTTAGGTCCCTTTTCAATCTTTCCCTTCTTACCTTAAACCTATGCCCTCCAGTTTTGGACTCCCCACCCTGGGGAAAAGACCTTGTCTATTTAGCCTATCCATGCCCCTCATTACTTTATAAGCGTCTATAAAGTCACCCCTCAGCCTCCAACGCTCCAGGGAAAATACCCCCAGTGTATTCAACCTCTCCCTATAGTTCAATTTTCCAACCCTGGCAACATCTTCATCAATCTTTTCTGAACCCTTTCAAGTTTCACAACATTCTTCCTATAGCAGGGAGAGCATAATTGCACAAAATATTCCAAATGTGGCTGAACCAATGTCCTGTACAGCTGCAACATGACCTTCTAACTCATATACTCTATGCACTGACCAATAAAGGTAAAAAGATGAGGACTGCAGATGCTGGAGATCAAAGCCAAAAAGTGAGGTGCTGGAAAAGCACAGCCAGTCAGGCAGCATGCGAGGAGCAGGTGAATCAACGTTTCGCGCATGAGCTCTTCATCAGGAATGAAGAGTGGCCCAAGGGGGCTGAGAGATAAATGGGAGGGGGGGTGAAGGTAGTGGGGAATACAATAGGTAGATGAAGGTGGGGGTTGATGGTGATAGGTCGGAGAGGAGGGTAGAGTGGATAGGTGGGAAGGAAGATGAACACGTAGGACAGTTCAAGAGAGCATTGCCAAGTTGGAAGGTTTGAGCCGGAATAAGATGGGGGAGGGGAGATGAGGAAATTGGTGAAATCGACATTGATCCCCTGTGGTTGGAAGGTCCCAAGGCGGAAGATGAGGCGTTTTTCCTCCAGGCATCGGGTGGCTGTCCTCCACGCTCCTCTCTGACCTATCACTCTCCGTCCCCAGCCCCTACCTACCTATTGCATTCCCAGCTACCTTCCCACAGCCCCAACTCCCCAATTTATCCCTTAGCCCCCTTGGGCCACCCCCACATTCCTAATGAAGAGCTCATGCTCGAAACGTGAACTCTCCTGTTCCTTGGATGCTGCCTGGCTGGCTGTGCTTTTCAGCACCACATTTTTCAGCACTGACCAGTAAAGACAAGTATACCAAACACCTTCTTCACAATACTATCTACCTGTGACTCCATTTTCAAGTAACTATTCACCTGCACTCCAAGAACTCTTTGTTCAGCAACACTACCTAGGACCTTATCATTAAGTGTATAAGTCCTGCCCTGAGTTGCCTTTCCAAAATGGAGCACCTCACATTTATCTAAATTAAACTCCATCTGCTACTTCTCGGCCCATTGGCCTACCTGATCAAGGTCCCATTGTACTCTAAGGTAACCTTCTTCTCTGTCCACTACACCTCCAACTTTGGTGATATCTGCAAACTTACTAACCATACATTCTATGTTCACATCCAAATCATTTATATAAATGACAAGAAGTAGTGGACTCAGCACCGGTCCTTTTGGCACACCATCGATCACAGGCCCCCAGTCTGAAAAGTAATCCTCCACCACCACCATTTGTCTTCTTCGTTCGAGCCAGTTCTGTATCCAAATAGCTAGTTCTCCATGTATTCTGTGTGACCTAAGCTTGCTAACGAGTCTATCATGTGGAACTTCGTAGGATACCTTATTGGAATCCATATAGATCACATCCACCAGTCTATCCTCATCAATCATCTTTGTTCCTACCACACCTCTACCCACCATAACGTGGTTTTCTCTCTTAATACCTGGCCAGCCTATTCTATTGTATATCTTATTTTTAGAACATTTTTTACTGTTTTTATTTATGCCAACTTTCAGTCCTTCTTCATATTCTCTTTGTCTAATATTTTTGACCCTCTACTATGTTAAGCAAAAGAGTGTACAACTAATAATCAATTTCCAACTAAATGTCCAGTTCTTAGGAAATTCCACAATACTGCAAAACAGAGCTAATTTGCCTAACCAATATTAAGGGTTCTACATTTGTGGAAGACATAGTATTCATCTGCATTTTGATGTGTTGGGAAGATGCCCTTCTCTTTTAAGGACATTAATGAACCAGTTGGGTTTTTATGACAATCTGACAGCTTTCATTGCATTTTTCACTGATGAAGGTTTACAAATCATGAATTTGTTTTAAAATTCAATTTCCCAACAGGGAATTCTGAGGCTTGAATTCACAAATTGCTAGGCTACCATGTCTGGCAACATTTTACCTGCAGATTTTATCTACATTAATTGTGTTATCAAAATAGCTGGTGTAACTGCTCATTAAAAAATAATATATTTGACAATTAAAAATGAATTAATAGTACTTAAGTTGGAAGTTTAAAAATATGTTTGAGAATATTGTTTTAATTTGGATCAGGGATTGAACCTATGTTGTAATATTCTTTTACTTGAAGAGTTGCACTATTTAGGAGTTTCTAATCTCTGACCAATCACCCAAAGAAGGGAGTGTCAGAGAAGGAAAGGGATGTGAGGAACTCTCACCTGCTTTCCATCAGCTGGCTAAAAAAATCAACTTCTTTGGAAACTAGGGAGAGGATTATCAATCTACCCACCTTTCTGGGAATAGTGTACTTTACAAAAACTGGACTAGAAGGAAGAACCAGAAAAGTCGAAATGAGCCACTAATTTTTTTTTAAGTATAAACAATAGGTATGCAAAATATTTATGTTCCATCCTCTATTCTGAGGTTTAATTTCTGTGCCAAATAATCACTGGCAATATTTCAATGAGGGAAAAATAAGGTTTGAGGGTTAAGAGGTAATTGTTTGGTGTGACAGGATAACGAGTGGTTTAAAAGATGCAGTAAAATGTACAGCATTTAATAGATGCTAAGTACAGCAAATGTTACCGAACACAAAGAAATACATTTTCCTGCACATGCATGAGTGGAGTCATTGCACTTGACTTCATTTTGGTTCACTTTGGCCTTCCTCTCTTCAAATCTAATTTTATAGTAAAGTGGATATTGAATCAGGTGCTGCTGACAACATTTCTTCTAAAGTCAATTGTACCCTTAAAAAGTTTAACAGAAAAATAGTTCAATTAACCATTGTAACCAGAATAATGATGCACTTTTCAATTATAAATACATTGTTTCTGGTACAGAGAGCCTCTACCCTTGTCATCAAACTAACCTGTTATAAAGACGTCTTTATATGGTGAGAAGCTAGTCTTAAAGAAATGCAATAAATAGTATTATTTATTTAGTTGTAACTGGCAATGATCATTACATTAGAAATGGACCTCTGGTGTAGTGGTAGTGTTCCTATCTCTGGGCCATTAGACCTGGGTTGAAGTCCCACCTGCTCCAGCATCCTGAAACATTTGATTAAAAATACCTATAATGCATTCGAATTTAGACACAGAATGCAAACTGAAAGCAGGTTTGCAAAAACTATGATAAACAATCTTTGGCTTACTGTTTTTCAAAAAAATGAATGGTTATAAAAAAAATTTGTTGCTGAGACGGACAAATTGCCATATCCTAAAATTGGTCTTTGTGAACTAGATTGTTCTGATGTAAATCATAGTTTCCAATTAGGAATGCTGCAGGCATTTTTACCAGAAAATTATGTTACCAGAAGGACAATGATTTTTAAAATGTGTTTCCCGTGGCAAGGACTTGTCAGAATTGTAGGTTCCTGTAATAAGTACAGGTTTCTTGTAATGTCATGAGAGACAAGTGGTATTAATTTGAATAGAGAATCAAATTAACTCTTTCTAGCCCAGGGGCCAGATTTTTAACTGGGCTGTTAAGAACCATGTAAAAGTTGACAGCAATCAAATGGCCTGATTTTGAAGGTTATAGCTGCTGTGCTTTCCTATACTGGAAAACATGAGCCCTGAGCTTCCTTACACATTTGGATGGGACTGCCAGTTAAAACATTGAGGGCTAGAGATTCCACAGTGGACGCAATCAGGAATCAAGATAAAAATTGTGTCTTAAACTTTAGCTTTTTTTTTTTAAGTACGGTTGCAGAGCAACTTCCCATTCCAAAATAATTACAATCATTAAATCTTCTGTGAATTATATCAACCAGGCACATAATTGAATTCAATTATTTACACATTAATTTTGAAAAAGAAATCATTGGTATATTCAATAGTGTAAACCTGAGACAAGTTAATAAATGCATGTGAAATACTTTTATCTAAGAATAATCATTTTTAATAAATGTCCAGTCTATCATCTATGACAACTTGTTTTCAATTATTTAACTTCTTAAAATTATAATGAACTATTAACTAGTTTTACAAGTGTACACTAGTCAGTTTCTTAGTATTATAAATATCTTTAAGAATTTAAAACTTTTAAACCACGTCTACTAGTGTGTCTTAAATATTACTTTTTAGAGTCCTATTGAACACAACAGTTGCAATCAAAAGAAAGCCATAGAGTTTGTTATTCACAGAGTAGCCAATTTTGAGGATGAGTTGGCTTCCAAGCACTATTTTTAAAGCATATTAAAGACAGTTGAGACTCAACTTACATGCAATGTAACTTGCATTTAAAATTCCACTGGCTTGGCAAATATTTGAGAGCCAAACTCAAACTCCAGGTCACAATGTCTGAAGTACCATGTGGAATTTGAAATAAGAGCATTTCAATACTGAGAAGTGGAAGGTAATGGATCACATCCTTTGGTGACTCTGAAGTGCTCAAAGGAAAGGCTTCACTCAAAATTCCACAAAGTATGCCCCAATCTTAAACTATTGGCCAACTGTTTTTCAGAATTCTTTTGGAATAATAAAAGGACAAGCATAAATGCATCAAATCCAATTGATGAATGATGACAGAAGGATAGACAACAGATATGCTAGAGCAGACTGCCATAAATTTGGTTTTACAATTCATCAGCATTTATACTCTGTACTTCGACAATTAGCAACAGATGAGGATAATAAAACCTGAGTTTTATCTGTTCTGATTTTGATTGGTAATGTTTATCAAGACAAACAAGTGCCAAAATATTGACTTGTTCCACCATTCCACATCTCAAAACAGACCATAAAGCTAGGAGTAACTATAGTACATCTGCTCATTTTTTAGCACCACATTGAAAATCTCACACAGAGGAAGTATAACAATAGAGCAGTGTGCTATTTTGTACAGCCTGGTAACCTGCGCAAAAGGCTAGAAATAAATCTAGTTTCACTTGAATAATTATACATGATTCATGAACTGGGAGGGAATGTCTATCATATGGAGGCAGTGAAAGGTGCACCTAAGATTGAATGAGCTGAGGAGGAGAAAAAGTTAAAATACTTTGTTCACCATTACAATGCAAAACACACCACAGCTGACCTCATTCTCTCTTCACTCTATGTTTCTAGAAACATATCTGCACAGGCGAATCCAGTTGAGATCCCTGGACGATTGCCAGCATTGGAATTATTAGATCAGAAAAAATATTAAACATCTTCCTAATTTCAATGGTTCAGTTATTTATTAGGAAAATTTTGTGAATCTAATAAATTTCATGGAATATAATTCTCTGCAATATCTTCTTTACTTTTGTTCCTTCATTGACCAGGAGGCAATTCCACACTGACACTGCTTTACATACTCCAGAGTTGACCCTGTGCTGTTCCTTAATTAAGTCCTTTTGTTTTAATATGGCAGGGCCAGTTGGCTGGGTTTTCATCCTAAAGCCAGGTAACAGGAGTCGGGAAATTTCCTACTTTAGCTGGCCTTTGCTGTGAAGAACTCCCTACAAAGACAGGCTTTCTATTTTAGGGGGTTGGTGTAAATAGGCATCTTGCCCACTATCTCCAGAAAAAATTGAGAGACAGCCATAAGAGCTGCTGCGTGCAGATGGTGGCTGTTCAAAGGGTCCACTTTGATGATCTTGGATTTCATCCCAGTTTCAACAGAACAAATAAAACAGAAAACACCCTTCTAGCATTTGCCCCAACCACAATCTCCATGCCCTTTCCACGTCAATTTATGTCCCACCAGCAAACGCTCTAGATTCTCATACTTCCCAGGCACTTTTCTAAGCCTGTAATAAAAGCAATCAAACAGACTTTCAAAGTATCCCTGTAGCAGAAACTGCAAGTATTTCACACCTCTTTGCGTAAATAAACACTGAGCAATTGAGAAATAGATTTCAGAAATCAAATAACATGTTCCGTTGGGTGCAGCTGTTTCGACAGATGAATGAATTTCTGGCATCTCATCCAGGCCTTTTCATACAGACTTGGCTGACTGGGTTCCCCACATCTAAATGTAGAAAGTCTCATGGTGCTTCCTGAAGAAGGGCTTATGCCCGAAACGTCGATTCTCCTGTTCCCTGGATGCTGCCTGACCTGCTGCGCTTTTCCAGCAACACATTTCCAGCTCAAGGTGCTTCACACAAGTATTATCAGATAGAATTTGATAATACTGGTAACTTGGTTAAACAGGCAGATAAAGATTATATTAAAGAAATAGAAGTAGAAACATGAAGATCCATAGGGACAGAAATCTAGAGTATAGTGCCTAACCAGCAGGAGGCCTAGCTGCCAAAGGAGTGGTGAAGGAAGTAGATTAGCAAGAAGCCAGAGTTAGTGGAACACAAACTCAGAGCAAGGTGAGAGGAGGTTAGCAAGATAAAAATGCGGAAAGACATGGTGGGATTTTAACATAAGGATGAGAATTTCCAATTTAACATACTGCCGAACAGTGAGCGCAAGAATGACAGGAGAACGGCGATTGAGAATGAGACAGAGATATGTTGGAATGCAACAACACCAGGATAATACAAAAGCAGCTCAGGGGTCAATGATCAAAATAACTGAACTGTTTAGTCGATATTTGTATCTTATTTTATTTTTAACACAACAAAATTAAAGCTGAGACAGTTATTAGCCACTTTACTGCAATTGATTTTTCCAGTTTTTCAACACGTCTCCAAAAATCATGTAAAGAAGCCATTATGGTCACTAACTTAAGTCAGTATTGGAGTCTTCATTTTATAAATGGAAAACTATAATTTTGAGATTGTAATTTTGCATCATTAAAATATTCTCTGATAGCATAGGGCTTTTCTTAAACTTAGAGACCTAATTCAATCTTCTAACATCTAGGAAGTATGCATCTACATCCCCATAAGCTCAGTTACATTACAAAGCTTGAAGTTGAACACCGGATATCTTAAGAATCCCTTAAGAGGAACATATACAATATTTCTTCCAGCTGCACACAGAACCCACAATAAAAACCTGTATGTTCAGATTTCTCCAAACCAGACCACTCTTTCCATAATAGGATTTTTAACAATGAGGTAACCATATTGTTGCACATCAATATTGTAACCAAATCCATTCCTCCGAAATAGCTAACTAATTAAAAGCTGGTGAGGTCTAAATAATTAATCTCCTTAACTTTTATTGATTTGACACTTTTGTGGTGGGGGATTACTGCTACTAAATTAAAACAGCTTCCTATAGTCACTGTAATTGAGTCAAAATCTGAGACATAGGAGTGAAACAAAATATACTTCAAAACTAAAATTATTGGCACTTTGAACATTTGATTTATTTTATGGTTTTGAAATGCAGATCTTAAGGTGCCCTTGGAGAGAAGAAAAGGAAACAGCACAAGACAAGCACTAAGACAGGCTTGAGTCATGGAAGCTTGGACAGATTGATATCAATGATCAAGGTAGTTTTCTCCCACCCTAATTATTTGCTTGACTGTATGTTCCAACTCCTGTAAAACAGGACTCAGTATAAAAAAATGTGTTATTGAATTAAGAGCAGGATGCAAGAGTGAACCAATTGTTTCTCCAGGTCTTTAAATACAATGATACTCTCTATTCTTCAATATGAATCATATTTGTGATCATTTTCTGAATTTGTGATCTGTTAATGTCTGAAAATATATGGCAGGAATTTGGATTTTAATTTAAGACTTTGCTTTTTGCCAAAACCACCATTAGGTTGTGCAGTGACCGGCATGCTCAGAAAGAGCCTTGGCAAGCTGTGCAGTGTGTGTGCATGTGCTCTTATATGTGTGTGCATGCGTGTGTGAGAGTGGGGAGGTGTGTGGATATGTTGAGTATGTTTTGCATGTGTGCATGAGGATGGGTGATCAGCAATCAGAGGAAGTCAGGGGTGACGTAGGGCTTGATGGTTGCATTGCAACACAATGGTGTGTGACTGTCACAATTTGCATATACACAGATGACAGTGGCCAACTTTGCCGGCCATCTTAGAGTTACACCTTCTCTGTTAATTCAAATAATTGGAACATTGTGGGCAGCATATACCATAAGTTTAAAAACATGATTTGAGCCCAGAAGGCTTTCTGGCACAAGTCAAGAAAATTAGAATCACAAAAGTAGAGTAAAAGTCTATTTGGCCAATTGATTCCATTGCGATGATATGCGCTTTTACGCGGGGTTTGTTTTGTCCTGTTTCTCTTCAAGAAAGATGTTATAAACCTGGTGCCAAATGTAAAGCAGAGTAAACAACATCATTTTTTTTTTATAAATTAGACAAAAGGAAGAGTGGGTGAAGTCAAGTTCATACAGACCCAGGCTTTTAGTTTTGCTTTCAGTTGTTGAAGTTGGGGGTTTTGGAGTTGAAGCTGCTAGATACAACGCTCCCTTGCCACCACAAAAAGCTTGAGTTCTCTCTCTCTACTGCTAGATTCATCCTGTCGGTGTTCCATCTCATGGACCGGCAGAGATATCAAGTGAAGGAAATTTGTTTTGCCTTTCCAAAGGATGTGTTTATGGGATGCTGGTGTATGAGATGAGTAGTAGTTATAATATATATTATTTTATTAAGTATTTTGTTAGAGTTAAAGTTATGTCAATTATTATTTTTTGTTTATACTTTAACTGTGGTGTAAGAATAAAATGTGCTTTGCTTGAAGTCCAGGGGTTTGACCAATTACATGACATCTGGAACTTGAAATAAGATAAAAGTTCGGGTATAGGCTATCTCCTTAATATATTTTGAGGGATTTGGTCTGGTCCATAATATCATGCTGGTTAGTACCATTCTTTCTTCATAGTCCTGAAAATTCTATTCCTTTAAATATTTATCCAAATTCCTTTTGAAAGGCATTGCTAAACTTGTGTTCACCATCCTAGCTATCAGCGATTCCGAATTCTGACCATTTGTCGTGTAAAAATGCTTTTCCTCGTTTTGCCTGTGGCTGTTTTGTCAATCATCTTAAAACTGTGCCCTCGAATTATTGATTCATTGGGCCACTGGAAAAAGTTTCTCTTGTGTTATCCTATCTCATTTTTTTCAACATTTAAACACATCTGTGGAAACTCCTCCTAGCCTCCACTGGTCTAAGGAGTACAACTTGAGACTATTTGTGTAATTATACTCCTGCATCCCTAGAACTATTGCAAAAAGTCTTTTCCACAGCCACTTGAAAGCTTTCCTAATATTTATATTTCAGAATGGATTAGATTCATAACAAATGTTTCACATATATTTAGTATGACTTCCTGGCTTTTGTACTGTAGCCAGCTATCAGTCTAAAATCTTACATACTTTATGAACTATTGTTTAAGCTTTTCCATCTTCAAAGATGTGTGCGCAAATAATATACATTGCTTTGCACCTCTTTTAAATGTATACGATTTAATACGCATTTCTCTTCATCCTATCAAAATGTATCGTCTCACAATTTTCCGCATTAAATTTCATCTGTCACATGCCTGCCTGTTGCACCAGCTTGCCATGATTCCTGAAGTCAATTGCTATTTTTTTCTATGTTTGCTACTCTTCCAAGTTTATGCTATTTGCAAATTATGTCTATAATGTCACATTTTTCTGCTATCCCTTTAAACCCTCCTGTCTTATACTTTGCAGATTTAGAAACTATCAGCAGCTCTCACACCCTCCCCCCCCCCCCATTCACTAGTAAAAGAGTTTTGTGGAATAATCAAAATTTAGTATCAAAATCAAAGAAATATACACACCTATCAAATTTAATTCTTTGCAGCAACAAAAATTATTATGGGGTAACTATTTTAGCTTGTACCATGAAAAGAAAAAATGACAGAGTGAAAAGTACATTTAGACACAGTGACCAGCAAGATTCATTATTTCAACAAGGATACTAGTAGAATTCCCATGTGGATCAAAGAAATGAATAAAATTCTAACGAAATAGATTGAGGGAATTTGTTTAGCAGCATTTCAGTCATGTTACTTAGAATACTTTTAAATGATGAACATGCAGGGAAAATATGATGAACTCAGTTTAAATAAACAGAGACTTATATAAAGTAATAAGCAAGTTAATACTAAGACAAGGAGAAAAAAAAACAGCCTGTCAAAGAATAGGGCTCACTGGTTTGAATACAAGAAAAGGTGCCAAATGGGTAAGACAGAACTTGCATAGACAATAAAATAGTAAAACAAAATCTTTCAGTATCATAACAAGACAGCAGTGAGAGAAAAGAGGTAAACATTATAAAAGCAGCAAGAAGTCTTGAAATTGACGATAGGCATAAAATAATAAAAATTCATAAGGACTACTTCCTCTCAGGCCAAACATAAGTAAATGCCCTCCCCAAAAATACTGCAAATAAAATCAGCTTTATAAATTCAATTATAAATTTAATATATAGGGGCGGCACGGTGGCTCAGTGGTTAGCACTGCTGCCTCACAGCGCCAGGGACCCGGGTTCAATTCCCGCCTCGGGCAACTGTCTGTGTGGAGTTTGCATATTCTCCCCGTGTCTGCGTGGGTTTCCTCCGGGTGCTCCAGTTTCCTCCCACAGTCCAAAGATGTGCAGGTTAGGTGAATCAGCCGTGCTAAATTGCCCGTAAGGTTAGGTGCATTAGTCAGGGGAATGGGTCTGGGTGGGTTGCTCTTCGGAGGGTCGCTCTTCGGAGGGTCGATGTGGACTTGTTGGGCCGAAGGGCCTGTTTCCACATTGTAGGGAATCTAATCTAATTTATATAATTCTCATCATATGTGTTCCACACATATCTCTTGGACAGATGCCAAGAGATTCTTCTTGACACAAAGAGCCACCCATATGTAGAATTAACTTTTAAATAAAGCAGTATAGTACTGTTAGGTGAAGAGTTTCTAGCTTCTAACCTGATCTTGGAGCTTTAGCATTTATAAGCTGGTCCAGTTTGGTTTCTCATCAGTGGCAACTCCTAAGATGTTGTTAGTGGAGGATTCAGCAATGATAATTCCATTGAATGTCTTGGCAGATGATACGATTCTCCCTTGTTAAAGATGGCCATTGCCTGGCACTTATGCAGCAGTTAGCACTTGTGCCACACAGCCCAAGCCTGGACATTGTTCAGGTCTTATTGCATAGGGGCACAGATATTTTCACTATCTAAGAATTTATGAATGGTGCTGCATGTTGTAGAACCATCGGCAAACATGCCTAATTCTGACCTAATGATGGAGGTAAGGTCATTGATGGAGCATTTGAAGATGGTTGGGCCCACAACAGTATTCTAACATGCTTAGAGTGAGATGACTGACCTTCAACAACCATAACCATCTTCCCTATGCTGGTATGACTCCACCTTGATGGCTCTTTTCCTGTGCAACATTGTGTTTATCGAGTAACTGAATTTGTTTCCTCCAACCCCTACGGTACAGTTGGTTCAACTTTCATCAAAGACTGTGATGCTTTTGTGCCCACCTATCACCAATTTGGAAATCCAAATGCAAAAAAATACAATTGATGATGATAACTCAGACAAAATGATATTCATCTTTTGAAAAGAAAAGTATATCACTCTGCCAACTAATTTTTGCATTCCTTTTCACTTGAGTTTCAATTGCCTTTCCACATACATGTAATTATAATTAGGTTGAAAAGTAAGAACTATGCAATGAGAGAAATTTCTGTAACTTCATTACTTGTCTGGCGAGGAAAGTTTTTGTGCTTCTCATTCTGGAGTATTTGCTTAGAAATGAAATCAAAATTATTGTAACTTCATCAACTATTCTCAGCAGGGTTTACAAATTTGTACCTCTGCAGATGGCCTGCATTCTCTAACAGGAAGACACTGCTGTGAGGGGAAGGGAGATTTCATCAGTGATTGAGCATTCCGAGCCATGAAAGTGTCAGCTAAGGGTCCAGCACTGTTGGGAATGCATCGTGGGTGAAGGATGGAAGATGAAATATGGGAATGTTGAGAGAAAGGATACAGAACTGGCTCAAAGATAGAAGACAGAGGGTGGTGGTGGAGGGTTGTTTTTCAGACTGGAGGCCTGTGACCTGTGGAGTGCTACAAGACTCGGGGCTGGATCCACTACTTTTTGTCATTTATATAAATGATTTGGATGTGAGCATAAGAGGTACAGTTAGTAAGTGGACAGCTAAGAAGGTTACCTCAGATTATGATGGGATCGTGATCAGATGGATCAATGGGCTGAGGAGTGGCAGATGGAGTTTAATTTAGATAAACGCGAGGTGCTGCGTTTTGGGAAAGCAAATCTTAGCAGGATTTATACACTTAATGGTAAGGTCCTTGGGAATGTTGCTAAACAAAGAGACCTTGGAGTGCAGGTTCATAGCTCCTTGACAGTAAAGTCGCAGGTGGATAGGATAATGAAGAAAGCGTTTGGTATGCCTTCCTTTATTGGTCAGATCATTGAGTTGGGGTCATGTTGCGGCTGAACAGGACATTGGTTAGGCCACTATTTTGTAATTGCATGTGATTCTAGTCCCCTTTCTATCGGAAGGACGTTGTGAAACTTGTAAAGGTTTAAAAAAGATTTACAAGGATGTTGCCAGTGTTGCAGGATTTGAGCTGTTGGGAGAGGTTGAATACACTGAGACTGTTTTCCTGGAGGCTGAGGGGTGACCTTATAAAACCATGAGAGTCAGGGATAGGATAAATAGACAAAGTCTTTTCCCTGGGGTGGGGGAGTCCGAGAGGGCATAGGTTTAGGGTGAGAGGGGAAAGATATAAAAGAGACCTAAGGAGCAACTTTTTCACATAGAGGGTGTTACGTGTATGGAACGAGCTGCCAGAGGTAGTATGATGGCTAGTACAATCGCAACATTTAAAAGGCATCTGGATGGGTGTATGAATAGGAAGGATTTGGAGGGATATGAGCCGGTTGCCGTAAGTGGGACTAGATTGGGTTGGGCTATCTGATCGGCATGGACGAGTTGGACCGAAGGGTCTGTTTCTGTGCTATACACCTCTATGACTCTATGTAGTATTAACCCTGGGAATAATATTTAAATGGCCATGATGGGAAGGTCGCCAGTACTGTGATAATAACAAGGTCTAGTCTTAATCTGATGCCAAATCCAATTTGAAATCCCAAACAAATATTCTAGAATTTCCCTCTCTCACATACCTCAGTCTGATTATTTTCACTGCTATTTAATAATATGTCTAATACGAAGGACTCATTATTATTACTGACAGCATAATCTGAGGTAATTACAGATCAGCAGTATCCAATGCAAAATGAAAGCTTGCAAATAAAGTTCTCATGTCTTTGCAACTTTCATGTAATCAATTTTAAAGGTAAAATTCAGTTTAAATTAATGTCGTTTATTCTTTAGTGAAGCATTAAATATACATGAATGTCCACTGTAGCAGATGTTTTATTTTTAAAGGCAATAAGGGTTTACAGATGTGTATTTATTAGTGAGTCTTGTTAATATCCAAATACAATATGCTGCTGGCAGAGTTAAATGCTTTCTCTAATCTTCTGTGTTGCCTGGCTTTCCGACTGCAAAGGCTTTCAAAATTGTTCAAGTGATCTCCATACCTCAGGCAGAATGTGACTCAGTTGCATCTATTGGAAACCTTTTCTTGACACCCTCTGGCAGTTTAAAAAAATTTGTTATGTTTAGGTTTTTTTCAGGTAGTTTATAATAGATTGGTATATAACAAACAAATGTACATTCAAAAGTCAATTGTGCAGTAAGTGATCACTACTGGTCACTGTCTGCATGTAAAAATGTAACAGATTGATTTAATGTGTAAACCTGGAAGTGTGTTTAAAATTTGGATTTTAAGGAACAGTTATGGGTATTGTTAAAATATTTCCCTTAAAGTTATATCCAAAGCAATTTTTTTTTTTTTACAGGTGTGCTATTATCTGTTACTTTTATTACCTGCTTTTTGTCAAACTTTTTTTTAAAAAAATTCAATAACTTATTTCTTCTTTTGTGTCTCTTTCAAATCAATCCTCTTGCTCCAATTTTGAATGTTGTGATATTGGAAGACCTTGGTATAGTGGTAGTATCATGGACTAGTAGTTATCCAGACACCCAGGCTAAAGATCTGAGGGATATGAGTTCAAACTTCCCCACGACGGTTGATGGAACTTAGTTTCTAGAATTGTGGAATTTAATGGTATTTTGGCAATGGTGACTAGGACACTGCCATCAATTGTCATAAAGAGCCATCGCTTCACTTCCTTTAAGAAGGAAAGCTGCCATCTGTACCTGGTCTGGCCTACATGTAACTCCAAACTTAGAGCAGTATGGTTCACTCTTCATTGTCCTCTGAAATGGTCTAAAAAGCCATTCATTCAAGGGCATTCCAATGAGGAATGAGCAACAAATGCCCAGCCAGTGAAAATTACATGTCCTGAATGAAAAAAAATCTTTGAGAAGGGAAAACTCTGAAAAAATATTACTTACTTTTTCTTATAAGTTGATTAATTTGATTAATCATAATGTTAAGTATAAATTTGGAGAATAAAGACAGGTGATGGGGTTGTCATACGTGTGCTCATTCTTCATGAAAAATCCTTGAAATGGCAGGAGGTGTCTGCGACTACGCACTTGGAAATACCAAGACTTCCACTTTGAGGCAACCAAGTGCTAAGCTGTATGTGCTGCTGTATCATTACTACCACTGTGAATGCATTCTTTACATTCTCAAGCTTCTACTCCCATGAATTAACTAATGCCTTGACATTTGTAGCTCTGCAGCCCAATAGTTCCTCCTCCACCTTTGAGGAAGCAATAGATTTCTCAGATGTGAATCTGTTTTACGTGCTCCCTCCATCAGTTACTCCCACCTAATTCCACATAGTCTGTATCCTCCCATGCTATATCAGATTTCACCATTATATTTGGTGTTGTTCCTCTTCACAACTAATATTCGACTGTGTCCCAGTAAAAAGGCTCCAATCTCCACCCTTGTGCTTTCTGTCTTCCCCAATACAGCATGAACTGTCTCCTGATAACCCCCTTGACAGAATGATATGAAAGGATACCCTTGACTAAGCACCACCCATGCTCCGACATCTCGACTGCTCTTCAACAGACACAACTGTAATCCTCGACTGTTGGACCTGACCTACAGGACTAACTCAATTCTTCAACTGCAAGGAAATGGATTCCCAGAATTTGATTGCACCAAGAATCCGACTGACCTTGGCCAACCCCCAAAATCAGATGATTTCTTTCACTGAATGTAGTCTCACTCTCTGACTGCTCAGAGTTCCCCTTGACTGGACAAAGGACTCTTCATCTTAGACTTTCAGACAGAGCATTTAGTTGAAGCACATGGAATGTGTTTGCTACAGAGGCTGTTGGCATATGCTGTGGATATGATATTGATTCAGGACAATGCCACACAACAACATGCCCACTCCCTCGCCAAGCTGCCTGGCTTTCTGTCTGTGCTAAGCAGCAAGTCAGTGCAGAAATGCTATAAGCCTGTCAGTTCTGAATGAAATGACAATGCGCTAAAAGGCAAGGGAAGCCAGAGATGTCAGAGTGTCAAAGTAATTGCTAAGAAAGCAAACTAACAGCCCTGCGTTTCAATCTGTTCAGGTGCCTGAGGCATATGTGTGTTTGTCCCTGCATGCAGAGTGACTTGTCAGGAGCATTGCAATGTGAGGAATAGGTGAACGCCAAAGTGCAGTAGAGAAGTGTTGAAGTGTATTCTGAGTTAGTGCAAATTCTGCCATACAATATGTGAGGCTGGTGTTTTGCTGATGCCAAGGGGATCTATGGACAAAGGGTGGAAGCAGTTGCTGCCCAAGGACTGTGTTGTGAGATGCCATTGAATGGACCTGAACCTGAAGACCAATGACACAGCCAGTGAACTTTTGCTGTTAGGTAACCGTACTGACTTTCAAGTCAGGAATTGGTGCCATTTCATTTCTCATGAGTGTATGAGAGATTCACAAACTGCATTTTAATGAGGCAAGATTAGCTGATAAGGAGATGAAAATGCACAGAAATAAAGTGTTTGTCACTTCCTCACAAGCTCTGAGGAATAGTCACTCAACCTGAAACATTAACTGATTTCTCTCCACAGATGCTGCCAGAGCTGCTGAACTTTTCCAGCAATTTCTGTTTTTATTTCTGATTTACAGCATCTGCAGTTCTTTCAGTTTTTTATCCTGTATTATACACTGCATCTTTTTAAGACAACAGCCTCACGAACTTTAGACCACTTCGACCCAGTCAACGAAAGAGAAATGAAGGCAGCATTCTTTTACCCACAAGTATCACAGAAGGGATGCTGGAGGTGTTAGTAATTGGTTGGGAGACTGGGGACTTAAAAATTCACAAATAGAATGTAATACGATTAGAGGGCGTACAAGTGTTGTCCCCTGGGGACCTGCCCTGAGACTAGGTTATCATCATGTACTTCTATGACATGAAATAAAGAAATAAAGCATTGTGTATCCAATTTTCAAGATGATATGAAATTTGGAGTCTGTTATGGGGATGGAATAAGATATCAGAAAGGGTCATAGATGGATGGATTAGGTAAGTGGACAAAGCTGTGGTAGATGGAGTTCAATGAAGGCAAGTATGAGGTCAACCACTTTGGATCTGGGAAGGACAAATTGTCATAATGGTGCTAGGCTGGGAACAATAATGAGCAAATGGATTTAGGTATCCAGGTACACTGATTAGTAAAAGCTAATGCATAGGACCAAAACTATTCAAAAACGCGAATGGAATATTGACCTCCATATCAATGGGGCTGAAATATCAAGAGGAGGATTTGATGCTTCAATTGTGCAGAACCTTGATTGGATGAAATTTTGAGTACTGCATATAGTTCTGCAAAATCTCAAAAAAGGCGAAATGGTCTGTATTGGGTGTTGGTGGCAGAAGATGCACTGATTCTCTCCAGTATTATATTCGGGCTGAAAGGGCTAAATTTTAGAGTAACTCGAGACACGACAAAAGTCCACACCAATGTTTATGTTCCACTTGAGACTTCTCCTATTTTTTGCTCATCTAAATCCACCATTGTAACCATCTATTCTCTTCTCCCTCAAAACACTTGTCTAATTTACCCTTTAATGCATCTATACGACTCTCTTCTTGCTTTAGAGGAACAGATCCCAAAGCTTTCCATCAGGGGTGGATTTATCTTATCCAACATCTCAGTGCATTGTAGACTAATGGATTGTGATTGTTTGCCATTACTAGTCACGTGTTCTATATTTTTGCATCACTTGATTACCAAAACGGTGATTTACAGTACAAATTAGCAGAAGCATGGCTCTTTTCATACAAAAATAGAAGATAGTAGCAGAGTGGGCCATTTGATCCCTTGAGTCTGCTCCACCCTTCAATATGATCCTGGCTGATCAAGCTCATTAGCCTAATCTCACCCTTCCCCCATGTCCCTTGACCCCTTCAGCTACAAAAGCTACGTCTGACTCTTCTTGAAAACAATGTTTTGGCCGCAACCATTTTCTATGGTAGTGAATTCCACAAGGTGGCCATGCTCGGGCTGAAGAAATTTCTCATTACAGTTCTAAAAGGTTTAACCTTTGTCCTTAAACTATGACCGCTGGTATTGGACTCCCCCACCATTGGGAACATCCTTTGTACAAATAACCTGTCAAGTCTTGTTAGAATTTTATAGGTTTCTATGAGATCCCCCTCATCCTTCTAAACTCCAATGAATACAATCCTAACCAACTCAATTTCTCCTCATATGTCAGGACTGTACACCCTCTATAGCAAAACCATCTTTCCTCAGATAAGAAGACTAAAACTGCACACAACACTGCAGGAATGGCTTCATCAATGGCCTGAACAATTGCAACATATTTTCTAGTTAGCAATTCCTATTTTCCTGTGTGATCGATGTTCAGTTAATTGATCTTCATGGTTCGTTTGGGGATATAACTAGAAATTGACAAGTGCCACAAGCTCCTTAATATATATTTGCAGGAAGCCAGGGCTTTGATGTAAGGTCCCATCCAAATGTCTGCACCTCTAACATTTATTATTCAATACTGTACTCAAGCGCCAGCTTGAATTATTTACTCAGGACCTGGAGTGGGCCTTGAATTGGCAATCTTCTTTGTTTCAAAAGGAGCTTTGCCACCAATTGAATCAATCTGAAATTTATAAATTTATAATTCAGCTCTATTTAATTAAACAACAAAAAAATGCTGAAAAGAGAAATCAAGGCAAGTTTTCTTCACTGAAATGCCAGAAATATTCAAAAATTTTAAAGTAACAAAGTTTGAAGTGAGAAATGAAAAGTTATAGATAAATATTCAACCTAAAAACAAGGCACCTTGTTTCAACTTTATGACAAAATTTGTGAATAGATTTTACAAGTCTCATTCATAATAACTTCAACAGAAAGGAAAATTAAGTACGTACTTAAACGGGAACAAGTCTGTTTGTTTCTCAGTCACATCAAAGTTGAACCTTACCCCACTGTGCCTTATTTCTGGTAGAAAAGTATCAAAATCATGAGGGAGATTCAAATCACATTACATATTTTGTTTGTACGAATCATTACTGCAATCATCTTTTGACTAGTACCTTGCAAAATTTAGAATAACAACCTCATTTCACAAATGTACTTCAGGCAAGATATAAATAAAAAGGAAATTTTAATTATTGCACTGCATTGTAGTTGGGCAATTCAGATAATCTTATTGCAGATTATTCTGATTAGCAGCAACTCAGCAATATATCCAAACAACATGACAATTGAACTTGGACTTTCTTTCCACATAATTGCATGGTTCCACATAATTGCATGATTTTAGATGAATGGTAAATCTAATGTACTCACCAATCCCACTATGTAGTTTGCCAATATGTTGTAAATTCAAGCCTTTGATCATAAATGGCAGTCCGCTCTTTGGATAATCCCCCATCGCAAAGCTGTATGCCTGCGGGGTGGGTCAGAAAAAAATAAAAATGTATAGCTAACAAAGAATTATGCATTTAACGCAAAATATTGTCAGCACTGGAAATCAGATATAACCAGAGAAATTCTGGGAAGTATTCAGCAAATCATGGAACATAAATGGAGACAGAAAGAGAGCTAATGCTTCAGGGTGATGATAGTTCATAAGAACTGGTAGTTGTTAGAGATTAAGAGGGCTAAATTGGACAATGTTGTAAAATAGGAGCAGGTATTATGACTGCTTCTGATGCAGGCAGCTTTCTTGCACTGCCTGCTAATTTCCATGACTGCTCTGTTCCACCAGTGCTAAATATGATGTTCAGTGACTGCTTGCCTCAGCATGAGATCCAAGTTCATACAAACATTAAACCATTTAAAGCTAGCCTGCATTGCTTAAAGGGAGGTGAATTCTGACTGGAGCATTGCTGGAATATTTGTGGAAAGGAATGTGAGGAGGAAGAATCGTAAATTATGGTGCATCAAAGGAGCAAGTCAATACTAACGATCTCTGATAATGCACTGAATGCATTGGTGGAGAAGGTGGAATGGGCGAATGATATATCCATAGGCGACTAGCAGCCCTGCCTGTTAGCAGCATAACTTGCTGTTTATTTGCAAAACGGCCTCAATTTGGCCCAATCGGAGGGCACGTGTGGGCACAGAATGGGGGGACGTCAGGTGGCTGCTGCACACCACAACCTGTTCTCAGCTCCAACACTCTTGACAATCCAATGATCTTCCCAAAAATATCACTAACTTCTCGCCAGTACTGTTCTTTATGGCTGTGCTGCTTTGGTCTCCAGTGACACAACATGTAGCTAAGGCACCAACCACTAATTCACCAGCATCCTCAGGCAAGATGGAACTTCAGGGGTGGGGCTTGTGTTTGGACTAACCACTTGCTGGATAGCACTTCATTTCTTAAATGGTGCTTGATTCTGCAATCTTTTTCACAGGTATGGTATTATCCTGAAGTTACCTGACATTTGTGCCAAAAGCACTAGTTCCGGCCACTGACAGTTATTCCTCTCTTGCAGGGCAATTTGGTTCATAATTAGAGGCAATAAAAGCTGACCAGGGGTGACACGTGCAGTTGCAAGCTCTTGACCCAACAGAGGAAAAGGTGTTTGCCATCACTGGATTGACCATGACTGACATGGACTTGAAACGATTGAAGTTCCTCATAGTTAATCCTCCTTCGCCCATGTAATCCCCCCCGCTCAGCTGACAATCTTTTCTGTGTTCTCTCATGTACAATGATAGTGCCACTTCCTCAGCGCCAGGGTTTGGATTCAAGTCCCACCTGTATGAATGTGTGTCACATCACATCTGAACAGATTGATTCAAATAATTCAGAAGAAACTATAATTACAAGCAGTGAATGATTTCAGTGTGTACCTTTCTTCCTCCCTTCACCATAATTTCTTGTCTGTTGCTGGATTTTCACTCATCCAGACAAAAGGTAGTAATTAACCACACTTTTTATTTGTCCCTTGTACATAATGGAAAGTCTCTGGGAGTCAGGAATTCAGTTACTTGCACTAGTATATCAGACCTGTCCTTGTAGACCAAGTCAGAAATCACATGACACCAGGTTATAGTCCAACATACTTGAAAACACAAGCTTTCAGAGTGTCGCCCCTTCACCAGGTGAAGTGAGAGGAAAGCAGACAGAACACCGAATTTATGCGCAGAGAGATGAAGGGCGGGCAGATCAAAAGATCATATAAATGGTGTGACTGGAGTGTCAAAAAATCTGAGTTAATGTTTTGGGTCTGGTGACCCTACCTCTGTTTTTTTGTTCACAGATGCGGTCAGTCCTGCTGGGCTTTTCCAGCGGCTTCTGTTCGTGTCCCATGTTATTCCAATTATTTGGTTTGTCTTCAACACCACCTCATTTTTAATTTTTTTGTAATTATCTCTCTGCCTCATTTAGTTGGATTATATGTCATTCCTTCAGTTGGTACTCAGCTATTGACACTTTACTCACACCATCTAACACCCTTGGTCACCTGCAGAGATGTAATATTTGACACTCCACTCAAATCATTTGAATGATCTTTTGATCTCTCTACCCTTGATCTCTCTGGCTATAAATCCTGTTGTGGAGGTGCCGGTGTTGGACTGGGGTGGACAAAGTTAAAAGTCACAACACCAGTTTATAATCCAACAGGTTTATTTGGAAGTACAAGCTTTCAGAGTGCTGTTCCTTCGTCAGGTAGCTAGTGGGGTAGGATTGTGGAACACTGAATTTATAGTAAAAGATCCTGCCCGAATAGTCAATTTTCGTGCTCCTCAGATGCTGCCTGACCTGCTGTGCTTTTCCAGCATCACTTTAATCTAGACTCTGATTTCCAGCATCTGCAGTCCTCACTTTTGCCGACTGGATGAAGGACCAGTGCTCCAAAAGCTTGTACTTCCAAACAAACCTGTTGAACTATAATCTGGTGTTGTGTGATTTCTGACTTTGTCCACCCCAATCCAACGCCGGCACCTCCACATCCTGCTGTTGTAGGCACAGCATTTACATGACTGGTGCAGCCAATTTTCTGGTCAGTATAACCACAGGATGTTGATAGCGGCAGATTCAGCAATGGTATTGCCAGTGAATGGCAAAAGGAGATGGTTGATATTCTTCTTGTTAGGAATCATCACTGCCTGGCAATTCTATGGCATAAATATTGATTTTCTGGAAAGGTGATGGCCCAGTGGTATTATCATTGGACTGTTAATCCAGAGACTCAGATAATGTTCTGAGGAGCCTGGTTCAAATCCTGCCATGGCAGATGGTGGAATTTGAATTCAATTTTCTGAAAATTTGAAATTAGGAGTCTAACAATGATCAAGAATCCATTGTCAATTGTTGGAAAAACCAATCTGGTTTGCAAATGTCCTTTAGATTAGATTTGCTACAGTGTGGACACAGACCCTTCGGCCCAACAAGTCCACACCGACCCTCCAAGGAGTAACCCACCCAGACCAATTTCCCTTTGACTAATGTACCTCACACTATGGGCAATTTAGCATGGCCAATTCACCTGACGTGCTCATCTTTGGACAGTGGGAGGAAACTGGAGCACCCGGAGGAAACCCACACACTCACGGGGAGAATGTGCAAACTTCACACAGTCACCCAAGGCTGGAATTGAACCTCAGACCCTGGTGCTGTGAGGCAGCAGTGCTAACCACTGAGCCACCGTGCCACCCTTAGGAAAGGAAACTGCCATCCTTACCTGGTCTGGCCTACAGACCCACAGCAATGCAGCTGATTCTTAACTGCCCTCTAGGCAATTAAGAAAGGGCAATAAATGCTGGTCTACCATCCTGTGAATGAATAAGACAACTTTTTTTCCAGTTTTCAGCTTAAGTCTGAATGTTACAGTGGTTTTGCTGCATGCAATCATGTTTCACCAGCCGTGGAACTGCATATGTAACTGAATCCTGCAAGCATTTGCAAACATATTATAAATAATTGTATATCATTTGAACAGAGATAGCATAGAATTCCTTCGGTCATGGCACATTTCAGGGTTACAATACTGTGCTTGGGAAAGAGCAATCTACAGTCGATAACACTCTGCAGCAGGTATTTTCTACAATACTCAAAATTATGTGCTTACTTTGCCCTCTTCTTTCTGGAAAGAGAGATTAAAATGCATTCAGTGCCCTTGGTGTAGAAAGTGTCAGTGATCTCCCTTATGGAACAGTGGCTGATGAACTGAAAGATGGAGCCCAAGCATAAAAGTTCATGGTCACCTCCACAGCTACCTGTAATGCTGTCTGCTTTGCTTTGAGATTGTATTCATGCTGTTGCAGATGACAAACTTCAGGTGAAGATTCCATGATGCACACACAAAAAAAATAAACATTTTGATTTGATTTTCTTCATAATACCCTCTGCACCTCTTGCCCATTACTTTAAGTCTATGCCCTCTAGTCCCTGATCCATCTACCAACAGGAGTAGTCCCTTCCTGTTTACCTTATCTCTGTCCCTCATAATTTTATACATCTCAATCATGGGCCCCCTAAGTCTCCTCTACTCCAAATAAAATAACTCCAGTCTATCTTTCTTCATAACACAAATTCTTCAGCTCAGGTAACATCCTGGTAAATCACCTCTGTACTCTCTCCACTGCAATCACATCCCTCCTATAATGTGGATTCCAGAACTATACACAATCCACTCGCTGCATCCTAACCAAAATTTTATACAGTTTCAGCATTACTTCTCTGCTCTCAAACTCTGTCTTTTGGTTAATGAAAGCAAGCATCTCATATGCCTTCTTAATCAGTTTATCTACCTGTCTTGGTTCCTTGGGGGACCAGTGGACATGCATACCAAGGTCCCGCTCATCCTTGATGCTTGTCAAGGTCCTATATTTCCCAGTTAAGTCATATACCAAACAGTTGCAGTCATAATTATCATAACGAATGGGGAAAAAACACACAAAAAGCACTGCTGTTACTGCAAGCAGCACGAGGGCTCAGTTAGCCACACTTTGCTTTGTTAAAATCTCTGTAGAGACAGAAAACTTTTAGAGAGATTCAAATTTCCAGTCATTAGCTGAAAGAATGACATCACAAGATTTCACAAGTGAAAACTTTTATTATAATATAGTCAAAATAAACTTGTGCCATCCCAGTGACAACCATCTCCAAAAAGAGGGAATCTAACCAAAACGCTACGTTCAATGCCTTTCTATTGCTATGGTCTCAATATATAATAAGCTTCTAAACTTCATAATTGTATTATATTATGAATTCTAAGATACATATTTTGTGACAATGAAGGACCAGCAACATATTCTTAGGTCACATTGATGCATGGAGAGCTTGATGTTATGGTGTTTTGACAACATAACTGTTCTTGTTCTGTTTAGAGGTACAGGTTGCAGTGACCGGGCTACATGGGGAAAAACCTCCATGATCTCTATTCAGTACATTCTGTTGATTATACATGCAGCTGCCATACTGGCATAACAATTTAGTGTCGAGTCCAGTGTCGCAGCACCAATCAAGTGAATTGCTGTCTCCTGCATGATTTCAGTGCTGTTACACTGGTATTTTGCACCCAAACAGATTTTGTATGAGGTTTCCACGATACTCATAACTTGATCCATTAAGTTGATAGAGAGCTAAAAACAAAATGAGCCATTCATTACAAAATACTCTGCCTCTGTATTGCTGTAGTAGTCATGGTGTTATAATATTGGTTGATGAAGTTCATTCCAGTCAATTTTGTTTTTCAAGATGTTTACAGAAGAGGATGCAATGATGGGGAGACAATGGCCCAGTGATATTATCACTGGACTATTAATCCAAAAACCCTGCAATGTTCTGGGGACCTGGGTTCAAATCCCACCATGGCACATGATGGAATTTGAATTCCATAAAAACTGGAAATAAGCATCTAATGGTGACCATGAATCCATTGTTGTCAGGAAAAGCCCATCTGGTTCATTAATGTCCTTTAGGGAAGGAAACTGACATCCTTACCTAGTCTGGCCTACATGTGACACTAGACCCACAGCAATATGGTTGACTCTTATTTGTGTCTTGGCAATAAATGCTGGCCTAGCCAGCAATGCTCTTATCTTGTGAATGAATAAATAAAAACTATGAGAGTGTTGTTCCAGAGATGGGTTAGAAATTGGCATTCCCAGAACTTCGTGAGAGCATAAATTGGATGTAATTTGGGTCTTGAAATAACATTAATGTGAGCAGAAAAATCTTTGCTCTGACATTTTCAATCAAACAAGCTGGTTCATTTTAAGCATAATTGGTTGTAAGGCTCCAAAGTTGAAGTCCTTTCCAATGAAGAAAAGGAAAAAAACACAAGTTCTCCTTTGTGACCAATCATATTTTACAATACTTCTGCATAATCTGCAGTTGACCGATGCAAAAAGAAACAAATTATGTAGTACATTTAAGGTATTAACATCCAAATAACATCCAAATAAATTACATTTCCAATTATCTACTCACTCTCCTCTCAACATGCAACTCTCCCCGCTTTTATTCATTTCATTCCTTAGTGTCTCCAATCAAATATCCTTTGGCATTTCTTGCTCAAGCGTGGTCATGATTTCTATCTTTACCTCAGTCAGCTTTCTTCTTGCAACAAGTGTACATCCAAGTGTTGATCATTCTTCTGATGAATGCAGCAGTTATTTTTCATTTCATCGATGCTAATAGCATTTTTATTAACCTCAGTCCTGACCTTATGATGGAGGAAAGTTTGTTGATAAAGCAGTTGAAGGTGGTTGGACAACTCTTTCAGCGATGGCCTAGGCATTCAAAAATTCCTACCATCTTCCGTGATATTATCAATTGTTCGACTACTAGAATATTTTGCCTTTGATCGCCAATGACTTCAGTTTTGCAGTCTACTCTTAATCAATGGTTATATTACTCCATTATTTAAATCCTTTCTAATAGGAAAACACAAGAGAAAATTTGGGCAAAGCAATGTTGAAGAATGATACTACTGAGCTAAACTGAAATCTCATCTCATCAAATGGTTCATGATTGACTATTGCATCCCAAGGAAATAATCTCCAGATGACTCCAACGTATCATGTATGACTGGTCTTATTCTGTTTTGTTCATCAAAAGAAAGCATTATGACAGACACTGAAGTCCGAGTTGTTGATGTAAGGATGTCTCCACTGAAAGAAGTCAAGATCTCAATTTGCATTTAGGTTCAGCAGTTGAGACAGTGCAGCTTCTTTTCAAACATTAATGCAGTGGAAATGATGATACAGGTGGTTCTTGTATAAAGCGTGTTTCAGTAGCGTGATTTCACTATAACTTCGCTGAAGAACGAGGGAATGTTATT
This sequence comes from Chiloscyllium plagiosum, assembly GCF_037043375.1. NCBI lineage: Eukaryota > Metazoa > Chordata > Chondrichthyes > Orectolobiformes > Hemiscylliidae > Chiloscyllium > Chiloscyllium plagiosum. The sequence goes on along the minus strand of NW_028270147.1, from coordinate 39,835,574 downwards.
TTCAAGGACACTTCCCTCTGTTCGCAATAGTGCAATTCCAGCGGCGATCATTTTGCACACTTCATTCTGCACACGTGCCGATGTTAGCATTGAAGTCTCTGTGCCGTTCTGCGCATGCACCAATGTCAGCTGCCATCAGAGCTTTTGAGAGGTACAATACTATACATTGAGCAGGTTGATCTCAAAAATTAAACTCATGAATGTTCATTGCTCTCCCTCTGACACAAGAATATTCTTGTATAATTCCTGTATAAATCCTGTAAAACTCCTGCAGAACTGCATTATTCGTATGCATACAATTTGCCTTTCTAATTTGTTCTTGTATCTGCATATCACACACTGTAAACCAACCCCCAAGAAACAGTCAGAAGACAATCAACCACAGCCATCCACTTCTGCAACCACAACTGCACCTGAAGGTGGTGATGATGACCCTCTATCCCATCATTAACAATATTTTTTAATGTAATGTGTTAAATTTACTTTTGTTTTATTAATAAATACGATTAAACCTTCATTCCATGCTATACTTTGTGTTAGGCTATTGGGTGATGTTTGAGTGATTGTGAGTGATATTTTTTGCTGGTCTGTCTCTAACCCCACTTTTCCCATAGGCCCCATTATTTCTATTAAGTGATTTTCTATTAAGCGGGTTTTGCTGGGATGCAACAGCAGCATTATAGGTGAATTACGTGTACCTGAATACTGAGATGTTTGTAAACCATGATGAAATATCTGGTAAGAGTACTATTCCCTACACCCTTTTTCAACCTTAAGCAGGGTATGCTCATCAAATGATAACTCAAAACTATGATTAGAAAATAAAAGTCAGAACATATATTAAGGATATCAAAAAAGATTGAATATGTTATAAGGAAGTAATACAGCAATGGGTTCAGATGATATCATAAATTGCAGTTTTTATGAACATCTTCCAAACCCTGAAATGTGTTGTATCTTTATAACACACTCCAACCTTTATTCCATTTTCAGTGAGACTTAACTTGCCATTTTCAGGCATCATGAACTGAAGTGCTGTTCTAATACATGATATGTATTGCAGTGACATCAAGTTTTATTTTAATGAGCAGTACAAGGGAATTGGATACCTTGTGACTTTTATAAACCTTTATCTTCCCAACCCCCCAAAATATAATACACAGTATAAACTTCATAGCAATCTTCAATTTGATAAAGGTTTCAGTCTGACAGCAGGTTTACAGGAATAGCAAGGGTGTAATTTTTATGTTCTTGACTCTGTTGTGCGCTGATTTTTTTTTAAACCTGTTAGCAGTCATCTGATAACTCCAGGGTTGAAATTCTAGCAAAGAATCATGGTCATAAGCAGTCAGATATGCATCTTGTCATTTTGCTCAATGGTCAACGAAGATGCTAGCTCCAGGCAATTCCCTGAATAAGACTACTAGTACTCCAGTATAAATGTCAGCAACATGTCCTACTACATTTTGAGTAGCAGGTAGCCACAAGGGAACTAGAATGCAACACAAGACACAGGAAATGCTGTAGTAGTCGTCTCTGTGCAGTATTGTTATGTTAGGTTTGGTAGATAAATTGTGCTTTTCAAACATGCTGAATTCTCAGTTTAAAACTTTAATATTTATTTGATCCTTGTATGCGTAACATTCTACAACTTATGTTAATGAAAGGGGGTCTGCACTGTTGGCAAATATTTCTTTGGAAGAAAGACCCTCTTTGACACCAATTGATTCCTAAAGTATTTAAATCAGTGTAAATTGGCTTTTATAATGGAAATTGCTTGATAAATTAGACGATTATATTTCCACCAGTTTAAGCAGCTTCCACAGCATCAACCAATTCAATGCTTTCTTTGGCACATTTTTGAGCATTACCATGTGTGTTTTAGAGTGGTGGTGGAAGAAATAATCTTTGTAAATACACCAAGAAAACCTGGAAAAATTAAAATTATTTGGACTGTGAGTTTTTTAAATCAGTTGCTCCTTCAACCATTACATTATTGTTGGAGAAATAGATTGTCTTGTTTTTGCGTATGTGTTATTAGTAAACATAATTTTTTGGGGATAGATTCCATCTATACTGTGAAGAAAAAGAAGATGTTTCAGATAAAGATAAATGAATTTCAAAACTCCAATGAAAGAGCCTGCAATGCTAGGAAAATTTAATGGAATTTTTAAAATTCAAAACTCCACAGCAACAGTGTTGGTCTAATTAACTAATTAGGTACGCATCAGGCATTACTATTGTTTAAACCACCCAAGTAGACGAGCAAAGTGCTAATACACCTTGGTGGTTGGGTCATCATTAGCATAAGACCAGGGAGTTACAATTGCAGAACAAGCAGACCAAGATGGTGCATAAGGGAAGGCAGAAAGTTGCTCAGTTACTGTACAGTTGACAGACAGTCCAGTTTTAGTGTGAGTTAAGATACATGGGGTAGATATGAGAGAGCATTGTGAGAGTGACCAGCAGGAGGCCAGAGTAGTTTTGTGACAAATGTGTTTTACATTGCTACTACATAACCACTATATAAACTCTGCTTGCCGCTAACAGAATGCTGCCACCACGCCAAAATGACACAAATTTAAATAATTGGTATATGAATTTCAATGCTGGTGCAATACCAGGTATTTAGGCTGTACATCCTAAAGACTGGCAGATCATATCACAGTATATCTCTTTGGCTGTTCAGAGCAGGCAAGGTACTGACTATGTCTAACCAGACCATGCTTGCAAAACTCAAAACACAGTAACTAACATTAAATGTGATTCTCCAAATGAGTAATATTTGCAAAATAATCCTGAGTGTGCAATCAATTTAGGATTGTCAGTTGGGCTCACAGTGTGGCACACTTCCATGTTCTGGAAGTTACATACATTAATGCACAGGGTCCTCTTTATTTGTAGATAAAAATAGCATAAACACACACCCTGTCAGCTTCAACCCAACAAAACAGGTAATGGTCATTCTCCAGTTCATTTCTCAATACCTTGACCAGTCAGAGTCAACCTTGCCGTTTTAAAATTTATAAAAGCTTGGCAGTTAACTTTTAGTTATTGCCTAACTGATGCAATCTCCAAGGCAATATCTCTACCAACTAATCAGCAGTTTCTCCTCCTACAGTATAAATGCTGTTTTCCTTTACTGTGGTATTTCATGGACATTATCCTGTTGAGTACATGAATTCTTAGCAGAAGTTCAAATAAATTTTCCTTGGGCTTTTTTTTTAAGAAAAATAGCATTTAAAATTTGTCATGGTTTTCAAATCTTATCCCAGGTGAAAGGGAGCAGCATGCTTGTGCAAATAGAATAGTCTTGTAGCTTTCCGTGTCAGACACACAAAATATTGTGGAAGTGGCATGTTCCATTCCCCGATTGCAACACATGAGACTGGCATTGGATATGACAATTTGTAAGCATCTATGAGGCTTTGTTTAAAAAAAAACATAAGTTTTTTTGATGACTGCTTTGTGGAATTCAGACTTGGAATGGAAACAGATTTTTCACTACATTCCACCAAAACTTACTAAAGATGAAAACCAAAATGATGCTGCGAGAACACTTTGCTGTGCTTTGCACAGACAAAAATACATTCTGACTACACTGCTCATTTAAAAGTAAGTACTTCCACTACAAATAGAGCTACTGATTATTTTTATTCACCTGACTTATGATCCAGGGAGCTGAACCATTTCAAAAGACAAATAGATATACATTATATGAATATACTACTCAAAATCTCAGAACTAAATTAGACTACAAAAAAAACTCAAGATGAGCTATAATGTAATTTGCATATGCCATTAAGAGCCCAGCAGTCTCAAACTGCTCAACAATTTGTGATAATTCTTAAATAATGACTATAATTAAAGGCGTGGAAAGCTTCCTCACAAATATGTTTGCTCATAGCACTTGATGTGTTACTTTGCCTGAAGTGGCAATGAAAGAGAACAGAGTGTACATATTTGTTCAAAATGTATTTAAACACAGTCATATTTGAGAAGGAGAAACTGACAACAAATGGATAGTATGTAGAAGATGAATGACTGGTCTACAGCTTCATGAAAATAAAGTGAATAATGTCAAATACTTAATGGCAAAAATGAGTTATACAAGATTGATATAATGCCTGTTTTACTTTCAGTTATTTTCATGTCACTTAATTTGTGTCCGTGGTGTTAGTTGAATTAGCTGTTCATGACCTCATGTTTATAGCCATTCAGGCACTTGTGAAATATAGACAATATTATGCTATAATTTGGAAAACATAGCAAAGTCCCTCAAACATCAATCAAGTAATGGCTACGTAAAATATTCAATGATGTTGATTGAGGGTGAAAGACGGACCAGAATACTGATAAAAGTCTTCTGCTCTTTTTTGTATAATGCCATGGAATTTTTACATCTGCTCAAGATCAACAGGGCACCACTTTAACATGACAATCAAAAATGGCACCTCCTAAAATGCAGTACATCCTTAAGTGCTACTTTGAAGTGTCAACCTAGATTACATACTCAAATTTATAGAATGAGACTTCACATTTTATGCCAACAAGATGTGGCATTGTTGTTGCCAAATTAGATGCCACATTTCCTACATTACAAATCTTCTATGGTCCTCTGACATTCTGGATGTGTTAAATATGCTAAATTAACGCAAGTCTTTCTTTCATTCCCCTTTTCTTATTTAGTATGTCAAATGTCACTAACTTAATTATTAGATGCAATGGCATATAGCTGCCCATCCTCTACTTCCATTCAGTCTGATGCTCTCTGGAGTTCTGAAGAATGGGAGATAATCACCTTCATATATGCAAGATTCTGATGAGGCTTGAAAGGGTAGACTTTGAGAGGCTGTTTAACCTGGCTGGATCATGTACAACATTGGAGCACAAACTCAGGCAAAGAGCTGTTGATCACCTGAACTGAGTTGAGGAGAAATAGCTTCACCAATCACTCGGAAACTTTAGATGCTCTTCTACTGAATCTATTCATGGTTTAGAAATACAAATGTCAGTGACCTCTCAGGAATCAAGCAATATAGCAAGTAGACGGGAAACTGGAGTTTAGGTCAAAGATAAGTCAATGTCATATTGAATGACAGAGTAGGCTCAAAGGTAAGTTTAGTCCAGTTTGCTCTTATTCCTCATATTCTTACATTTTAACTGAATATGTATCTTGCAATTATTATCATATAAGGTGATGTTTAAATGGCAGATGCCCATTTTGTTGGAGAAAATAGAAAGAGTGCAGAAAAAATTTATATGGACACCTGGGTGCCCCGTTTCTGCTAGTAGAAAGTGAATTGCTATTTTCATGCATATGTGAGCTAGCAAGTACTGTGCATGAATAGAATAGAATAGAATAGAATAGAATAGAATATCCTTTATTATCTCGTGTATTCAATATAAAATATAGTGAAAAGTGTGTACCATCGCCGCATATAGATGCCATTCACATTAATTTAGAATTAAAACAAACTTAAAAGAGAGAGTCCAACTTTTCCTTTTCTGCTGTCACAGCATGCTGCCGAGAGTGGCCTACTCCAGGCTTCCCAGCCCATACCATGCCGCAAGAGTGGCCAACTCCAGGCTTCCCAGACCATACTATGCTGCCGAGAGTGGCCCGCTCAAGGCTTCCCATCCCATACCATGTAGCCAAGAGTGGCCTGCTCCAGACTTCCCAGCACATACCATGCCGCCGAGAGTGACCCACTCCAGGCTTCCCAGCCCACACCAGACTGGCACCAGGTGCCCACACCATGCAGAAGCCAGAGTCCTGCTCCAAGCTTCACAGCCCAACTGACTGGTTAGCACAATCGTACTAGGCATATGGTGGCCTCGCTTTAATGGACACTCGTAGTTCTCTCAGGAGATGGTTAAGTATCCGGGTGATAACGCTAAAGATTTTTGTGGAGTTACCACAGGCACAGAAAGAGCAAACCCATTCTTGATTCCTCCACAACTTTGATCTCAGCAGGCCTGACCAGCCAGTCAGCCTTCCAAATTCACTCTGCTGCGGTAATTCACTTGTTGCAAATTCACAGCTTAATTACTGAATTTAAATCAAATCTGAAAATTATTTTCATCTTTTAATAGTGACTTTGGGTAGGTGGTGCAGGTACCCTGCATCCTTTGCATGTGTTGAGAACAGGCAAGTTCTCAGCAACTAAATAAAGGCTTTTTTGGTAAGATCTTGGCTAGATCTACAAGTTGCTGTTTACCTTTAGTTATGTGGTAATATGATCATGCATGATCAGTCTTCAGTAAATATTTTGTTAATTGATGGCTGCGTAGATAAGCTTTCTTTAATACTTAGGGTCTGCGCACATGCTACTTGGAGCATATATTTTCAGTAAAAGCTCTAACTTTAACAGATCACTTTCTCTTTAAAAAGAGAACCAAAACATCAAACAGCATTTCCTAAATTATCTAGGTCTGATGAGTACAAACATATTCATTAACCTGCTGCCAAACATGGTAAATGGATTACCAGCCTCTATTTTATAAATTTTAGAAAATCAATGGTCTGGTCTCCTGTTTGCAAATGTTGTGGTTTAAATGCCTGCTTAAATTCTTGCAGAGCTTTGTATGATAATAAGAACAAAAGAAATAGAAACAGGAGACAGCCATTCAGCCCCTCAAGCCTACTCTGCCATTCTACAAAGTCATGGCTTATCTGCTATAGGCCTCAACTCCTGTTTTGTGACAGTTCCTCAGAGCTCCCAACTCCTAAATATTTTTTTAAAAATCTATCAACATCCTTTTTCAATACTTTCTAGCTTTCACAACTTTCTGGGGTACAGAATTCCAGACATTCACTCCTCTCTGAAATTCATTCGCAGCTAAGTATTAAATGAACGTTCCCTATTCTGTAACAATGACCCCTAGTTTGAATAAGAAAGTATAGAATATTTCAATGCTCGGTCATTGCGCAGACAAATTATCCTTTTGCATTTGGCGTTTAACAGTTTTGATCAAGCTGTTCAGACAATGCTATAACACACCTCCATGGCTTTTGGGACTTGACCTCAAACCTTCTGACCCAGAGGTAGGGACATTACCATAGTGCCCAGTGCCACACAAATCTATTAAATTTGGTTTGCAGAGTTGTCTGTGAGAACACTAATATTAGAAGGGAGTACATGAGTAAAGATTCTCTCCAAAATCTTCAGCAGCCTACAATTAACCTCCAGTTGCTGAACTGCCTTTATCAATTTCTGGTGAATGATGTCATAGTATCCAGCAAAGCTTTAATTTTTTTTGACACATAGGTGGAGGTTATGTAGAATTGCACAGCATAACAGAGACCTTGGAAGGTTCTTTGGTGCAGAGGTAAGTTTTGATACCATTTGATCCCAATATGCCTTGATCAGAAAAAACAACTGAGTTATTGCTTATGGATTGATTTGGAGATGCCGGTGTTGGACTGGGGTGTACAAAGTTAAAAATCACACAACCAGGTTATAGTCCAACAGGTTTAATTGGAAGCACACTAGCTTTTGAAGCAACAATCATCTGATGAAGGAGCGTCGCTCCGAAAGTTAGTGTGCTTCCAATTAAACCTGTTGGACTATAACCTGGTGTTGCATGATTTTTAACTTTGCTTATGGATTAGAAGTATAGCGATATAACATCGTAAAAAGAATAACTACCACTTTTACCTTCTCCCAAAAAAACATGAATTTTCCCTTGCCCCAAACTTTACCATATGAAGCAGTGATTTAGAATGCTAACCTTTGAAGATTGGATTGCAAGGAGATGAAAGGTTATCTGGGTAGGTGGAAATGCAGTTTTAAGGTTACAATCAGATCAGCCTGATCTTATTGATGACAGGCAGGCTCAATGAAAGGAAGTGAATGGCTCTTAGTTCAGATGTTCCTTATGTAGGTTTGTGCATCCTTCCCAGGAAAGTAAAATAGCTAGCAACCAGTTGTGATAATAGTTTACAATAATTATGAACAACCTGACCAATATTCTAATAATGAAAATTCACAACCTAAACAGACAAGGTTTATTATGTACTGCATCTAGGCAGTCATTTTCCTCTCCCCTGTCAACCTATCAGGACTGCCTTGGTGAATATTAAAAGCACGATGAAAAAAGGGGACTGGATGAAACAACATAGAAATACCCTTTGTAGAAATATGTCCTGAACTGGCTGAGTAGAAAATGCATTAAGGTCAAAAAAAAATGATCTGATGGGCTAGACATGCCAAATAGGCTGTACATTTTATAACACATTACAGACTTATCGCATAACCTATATTTTCTCCTAATGACTGAATGGATGTACATTTACTGATTATTAATGTACATGAAATTGGCAGGAATATATTCTAAACACTGCTGAAATTTTTAACCTATATTCAAATCAAATATCTGGGATTATAGGCATCTTTGAATAGATCTATTGTGGAAATGAAGAAGGTGAGATAATAAATCCTGAAGAAGATGAGATAATAATAATAAATGATAATAATAACGAAGGATCTGTGGTATATATTCCACCTCCAAAGTACTAGAGAAAAAAGGTCTGATCAAAGCACCAAATCAATGGGAATTTATCTATTCTCAAAATATTAGGAAGGGAGATTAGAAAGGGAAAAGAAAAATCGTTTGTGTAATAAAGAGTAGTACATTTGCACTAAAAATTCAGAATTTTAACAATTAATTGGAATGGATAAGAAAAACGATGCTATGAAAGTTTGTATGTCACAGATGTTAACCAAATACATAGACATGACAAAGTACAGTAGCTGACAGCCTTTGACCCATGCAAGAGGCTCAAATTCACATGCTGTGAATTGACTGCTTATTCAGCACTTGAGGCCTACACAGATATGGAATAAGATATTGGTATGGCACAGAAAAGACAAGTAGCATGGCTCCGAAAATATAACGGCAAGAAAACCATGACTTGAAGACATTCTGTACATATATATTTAATAAATAGATGAGAAAAGATTTAAAATCACTGCCTGATATAACACTGTACTCACAAAAGACATTTATTGTTAAAAATTGTGATTGAAGCATATTTTAAACACTTGCTAATCATGTGATGACTTTTTCTGAAGCATAACTAATTTGTATAGGGTAGCTTTTATTATTTCTTTTTCCGACACCATGAATATGAAATGAAAAAGTCATAGGCAATTGGCCTACAGGGATGCTTCAATCCTTCCTTTCTCACCATGCAAAGGGAGAACCCTCCCCCAACACACATGAATAGAGCAACTGTGCTTAAGAAATGTATGAAAATAAGATAAATGGCATCACATTCTTCACCTTGCACAATATACAGCTGTACCGTGTCAAATATGCACTGTCACCCACCATGACATAAAGGCTGTCAGCTCAGCTTAAACACCTAAATTACTGCCTCTTGACTGCAGCTGGCTCTCTTTCTGTGCAGTGGGCAGTAAGTGGTGGCAAGCAATGCTGTTGAAAAGTCACAGACTGAGATTGTCACTGACATTCTACGATCATTAACAACCAACATTCAACTATAGGACATGACAAGAAAATCAGAATCGATTCCTAGTTCATATATGTAAAGCTATCTTCAATGAAATATATTTTTACTCACGAAGGCAGGAGTTCTTTTTTAATATTACAAAAGGTGATATCAGATATTTTATGTGTTTAATTAAATATAAATTTATTTAAAATAGTTAGGCATGTACACAGAAGCAAAAAACATTCAAGAAAAAGCAACTAAAATACGGAAAATTTTAAGACCAAGATACACATGTAATATATTCATGTAAGCATTGAAAACCTGCAGGGTAGAGTTCATCTGCACACAGGCAATGAAATCACAAATGAGTTATGATCAACACCACATAAAGAATAGGCATTAGAGGGGAAACAAGAAAAGTTAAATGCAATTTTCACAACAACATTCATGTGAATTGCACAGAGCTTTCAGTAGTGTCGCTGTAAAACATTTGCTCCCTCTCAGTTCTCATGTGCATTATGATCTCCCTGAAGTGCAAAAAAATTTGCACGGAGTGCATGTTATTGTAACTTGACCAGGGTATTCAAATGTTACTTTGGCTCATTCTTGTGTGCATATGTATTTAAACAAATCAGTTAACCTAAAACAATAGACATGCTTAATATTGATTACCAGCGTTATATAACATTCAAGAAGCTGGAAAAATTATAGCTGGCCAACAAACCAATGCAATACAAGATGAGGCATAGGGCAGTGTTCAATTAATGATGCAAGAACGAGAATGGAATAGCTGTACCTAATTAGATTTTTACACAATGGAAAGTCATGTGAACCCCACCTCCTACATCAAGGATGAACTGGTTTAGAAGTGAGGTACTGGCTGCTACTGATGCATTCGAGGAGTCAGCCAAAAAGGCATTACCCTGTGTAACGTCATGCAAATATAAAGAAAAAATTTCACATTGGTACACAAACAACAGGGCAGTATAATGGAAGTGATTAAAAACTATAAAAGATGGGACACGTTAACAAGACAGCAGAATGTTTCCAGTAGTGATGTCACGAATGAAGAGCTATGGATACAGGACAAAATGTATGGAATTTCAAATATAAGGCAGGAGAAACATCTACACACAGAGAAAAAATTTGCAGGGAAAATACAAAGAGGTGCAAATACTACTGTCTTTTGATAATGGGGGCGTAATTATCCTAGCACAGACAGCAATAACATGGTAAAAGTCAAATAGGAAAAGAGTTTTTAAAAGTGTGTTCAGAAAAATTTTCTTGATAAGTACATTTCCAGAAAGAAAGAATAAGAGGGTTATGTATGCAAAGAGCCAGATTTTCACCATTGACGTGGTTAGATAAAGTAAAAAAATGTTCCCAGCTTGGCAGACCCACCTCAGATAGAATGTCCTTATACATATTATTTTCACACCTGTAGGCAGGTATGGGATTGAATCACGCCTGCATCCCAGGAACAAATGGGGCAATGCCCTGGGGCAGCTGAGTAGTGAGACAGACTGATTAAAAAGCCCATCTCTGTTCATAGAATCCCTACAAGTAATTTCTAACTTTGCGCTGTAACATTACAGAGATGACATTCAAGAAACAAGAATGCTTTGTTGCACCTGCTTAAACTTGCATAATTCTTTTATGAGAGCCTGAACTCCAGGTGCACTGATGAAAACCCACCCAAACATGGAGAGAATATGCAAATTCTGAACAGACAGTCGCCTGAAGGTGGAAACGAACCCAGTCCCTGGCACTGTGAGGCAGCAGTGCAAACCATTGAGCCACCTTGCTGCCTTTGGTCACTGTGCCGCCTTTATTCTCGAGGAGTTTCTCTTACACTTAGCCTCTAGCCCTCACCCCTTCCACAAACACATACATTTTTCAATCCACCTCCAAACCAACCCAAAACCACTTAATCCCTTCATCTATTGCCCTACAAGCCCTTACCAACTGAATATCAATTCATGCCCCCACCACCTCAATTGGCTCTGTACACTCACCATACTAACACATAGCTCTTGCACGTTCATTCACCAATACGCTACCTCAGAACTTTGAACCCTATAGTAACCATGACATGAAACTTACGACAAAAATACTCATTCATATTTTTTGAAAAAAAATCACTGAATTTCATGAAAGTGTCTGTCAAATATATGATTGATGTGTCAAGCCATGTTCAACTGAGAGTTCAGACTCTCATAAAAGAATTATGCAAGTTTAAGCAGGTGCAACAAAACATTATTGTTTCTTGATTGTCATCTCTGTAATTTTACAGCACAAAGTTAGAAGTTACATGACACCAGGTTATAGTCCAACACGTTTATTTGAAATCACAAGCTTAAGAAACGTAGCCCCTTCATCAGGTGAAGTGAGAGGGAGGCACATAGATTAGATTACTTACAGTATGGAAACAGGCCCTTCAACCCAATAAGGTCCACACCAACCCGCCGAAACGCAACCTACCCATTCCCCTACATTTACCCCTTTACCAATTCACCTGACCTGCACACCTTTGGACTGTGGGAGGAAACCGGAGCACCCAGAGGAAACCCACGCAGACACGGGGAGAATGTGCAAACTCCACACAATCAGTCGCCTGAGGCGGGAATTGAACCTGGGTCTCTGGCGCTGTGAGGCAGCAGTGCTAAATATTGTGCCACCGTGCCGCCTACATAGAACACAGAAGTTGTGGGCAGAGAGATCAAGGACAAAGAGATCAAAAGATCGTACAAATGATGTGAGTGTAGTGTTGAATAATAAGTCTCTGCAGGTGACCAAGTGTGTTAGATGGTGCGAATAAAATGTCAATAACTGAATAACAACTGAAGGGATGACCTATAATCTGATTAAATGTGGCAGAGAGATAATTACAAAGAATTTAAAATAAGGTGGTGCTGGAGACAAACCATTTGTCGTGTGGGATTTATTTTCAATGTCTTAATGTGTATTTACACAAGGTTGAGGGGCATTAAATGCTTAAAACTTCTGTTATTAATATTTTAATAATCTGTTCAAAAACCAGAGAAAAAAATCAACTCTAAGATGGCCGGGAAAGGAACCAACACATGGAAAATTTTCTTTTTAATGCAATGAGTGCCTAGGATCAGCAATGCCTGGCAGGGTACTGGAAGCAGATCCAATAGTAGCTTTCAAAGGGAATGGATAAGTATTTCAAGAGAAAACAAAATTACAGACTTGGAAGAAAGGGTGGGAGAGAAAGAAGAGTTGAGTTTTTCTTATTGAATACCAGCAACGATACTATGGGTCAAATAGTCTCCCTCTGTGCTCAATCTGTTCTATGATTCAATGTGATGGCTGTGAAATTCACTTCTCAAGCTAGTGGTTAAAGCAGACATTATCAACGTTCAAGGTAAGATCTGACAGGCGGATGCAGAAAAAAAATGGGAATAGGGTGGATAAATGTAATTTCCTTTGGATGAGAGTAAATGCCATCATGAATTGGTTTGATTTAATAACCTGCTTCTACTTTGTATTTTGAAAAAAGAATGTGTTACTGTAGGTTTTATAGGATAAGTTATAATTACAGATATTTCAATAAAACAAAAACTGCATTTGGTAATTTGGTCAAGCTGTAGAAATTAATAATTCCAAGTGTAAAACATGTCATCAGAATTAGCTAACCTTCACATTAAGGTTTTGGGACTGTTGAATATAAATATTGGCTTTTTAAAGTCAAGATGGAACCACTGAATGCAAACAGAATTTTAACTAAAGCAGAGTTTTAAAGCTACAAAAAAACTGAGCTTTTTCTTCAATAACCATAAGGAATATTGCCCGATTTATGTGGTGGGATGATATGCCAAAGTTATCAATCTGAGTTTGCTTGGACTTGATTCAGACAGGATGCAAAAGATCTGCTATTTTGAAATCATGTGACTATGCTTTTACTTTTGATAGTGAATGGTAAGATGACAAAAAGCAATCTTTCAGTCCAAATTCTAAGCTCTCATGCAGCCTTGGAAAAGCAAATGGAAGAGGGCACAGCTTTGAATTAAGTTGCCACAAGAGGACTAATCCAAAGTAATGGAAATGTAGATCGGCTATTTATTTATACAGTAATGACTTAAGTAATATTTACAGCAATTAAATGCTGAAGTTAATATTTTTTCTAACCATAAGAAATATTGGCTGTGGCTGCAGATATGCAATATTAAGTGAAGATTTGTTAAAAAAAATTCAAACTTACATTTCTGTAGTTTTTTTTTAATCTAAAGAGAGACTGTTCATTCTTTTACCAAACCTCAGGACAAAAATCACTCAATGCTCAAGGTCAAAAGCAAACTCATGCATATTCAAGCATTTTACACAATTGATTTTTAAAATAAAATATTTCCCTGAGTTTTGCAGGAAGTGGCAGGATTATTGATCAGATTGAGGTGAGGCCACTTAAAATTAACTGGAAAACTGTGGTACCTTAACAGCGAAGGTTCTTAAATGAATGTGGACATATTGCAGACACACACAAATGCTTATGACAATCAAACACCTTCAGCACAATTGTCAGGATTCATTACAAAAGCAATGTCAACACAAGTCTTGAAAGAAAAGATAGTGACTGCATTTAACACATCATTAACCCTTTCCCACTTCAAATGACAGCAAGTAGTAATCATAAATCTCCCTAAGATAACTGGCTCTGTTTCCCTGGAGTCGTATCATTTGTTTTAACATAGCTTTACATTCCTTTCTCTGGGTAACATATCCAGAACAATCTTGGAAAGCAGGTTTTAATAAAATTATGATTAATAATTACAAAGTATGAATCACAAAGAATTAAAAAAGCAGGGGAAAATACTGTGAATACTGGACATATGAAATGCAAACAGAAAATTACCTCATCAAATAGAATATGTGGAGACAGAAACAAAGAGCCATATTTTTGTTATCGAGGTAGCTAATTAAATTTGGGAAATTTCCTTATTCAATTGATACTCCTCTGCCCATACTCCCACCTGCACTCTCCAACTCCAGTACCCCCACTCTTAGGGCCAATGTTTGCTTTAAAGGAGCTGAGCAAGACAAGTTGGATTGGCCAGAAGGCCCACATTGATTCTCATGATTCTTGTTCCAGCTATTTTATACGTTGTTAGGATCTCTAAACCTTAATCTTCACATACCCAAGATCCCTCATTACCCTCATGGCCCTCCATGCCCATTCATGCGCACACTCTCCATGGTCCCTCATACTCGGATTGACATTCACCCATTATCCACCATGAGCAGACCTTAGGAGACACGTGAAGATGAAAAGAAAACTTATTTTTAACAATAATACAGCTCTCACCCATGCAAGTTTGATACTAAAGAAAACTTCCATTCATAAAACCCATTCAAATTTCAAGTTATCTACCTCTTACTAAAACAAATAACCTCTATTCAGACTTGATATCAAAGATACCTTACTTATCAGCCTCTTCAAACTGTCCATCAAATGGCTAACTCAACTTTATTGCTTTTGAAACTCAGCCAAACATTTATAATATTATAACAATATTGCTTGGAAAATATCAATAAAGAAGTCCATCAAAATTGTTGAACTAGTACAAAAAATCTATTATTTACTTCAGACAGTCTGCCAATCAAACCAATCCAGCAGACACAGTTATTGTTAACTATTGATTGTTGTGGCTTGTATTATTTCATGTTTAAACTGCAGGGGATTAATAAAATACTTTTTATCATGATACTTAAACAGACCTTACCCAACTTTCAACAGCATTTATGTTTATTCCATCTGTGTGTGACTTCCATATTGCAGATTAAGGCCCTCAGATAAGTGGCAATGGTATCAATGTTCAAATGGCTAGGGTGAGTTTATATTTCCCTCCTGTGTGAATCACTCCTCTGCCACAAAAGAAATTGGGGCTGCTGGAAATGGGCATGTTACCTATGCTCCGCATCCAATCTGCCAATTCAAAAGATCTTGGAATCATTCTAACCCTCCAAAAATTAGCCTAGTGTTTACACCCTGAATATTTCATATGGCAACCAAATTGAAAATGGGTAAAAATAGACAGCTTGCCTGAAGGAAGAAGGCATGCTACAGTAACAGGCAGGCCTCTTAAATCAATGTATCTCCTAGTATTTGATAGAAAGTCAATGTTCAAACATTTGAACTGCTGAGCTTTCTTAATTGCCTTATTCCCTTGTTCTGCATGTAAAGTATATAATGCGAAGCGTTATATATATGAGGCCTGAAGAAGGGCTCATGCCCGAAACGTCGATTCTCCTGCTCCTTGGATGCTGCCTGACCTGCTGCGCTTTTCCAGCAACACATTTTCGGATATAATGCTCATAACCCAGATATTAAATTAGAGAACTGACTGCCTAATCATGGGGAACAGCAATGCTAACTGCAATCACATGCAGCTGGAATGGCCTATCAAATTCACAGGGTCACTTAACTTGCATAATTTAGATACACTCCTTACACATTTCCCACATGTGGATGATTAGTGGGCACAAAATGAATAGTGTAGTAGCTCTTTAAGGAGATGATGTATCAACTTCACTGGCACCTATCTGGCTATCCAGCAAACAAAGCTTTCCTTGTAGGTCAGTACCAAATTAGAATTTCAGTTTTAAAAATATAATTATTTAATAATGGAAAGTTTTATTGCTGCTGAAAGTCAACAGCCTTCTGCCAGCCATTATGCTACCACTGAGTCAAAACCACATGGGAGTTGTAGAACATAAAGTCCATGGAAGACTGGCACTAAAAGAGTATATAAGAATGAAACAAAGAACAGTGGAGGCTGGAAACTTGAAATAAAAACAGGAAGTGCTGGAGAAACTCAGCAGGTCTGGCAGCATCTGTGGAGAAAAAGACAGTTATATTTTTGAGTCATAGAAACTGTCTTTCCATGTCTTTTATCCATCCTGACACCCCAGGTCCTATCATGGCCTGGTTTGCTTTCAGCACAGCCAACCCATTCTCATCCACTTATAATTCCATTATCATCTATCTAGCTTTTCTTCCCTGGTTTACTGTCAACAATCCCTTTGTCTTTTTCTTCTCCTTCTCACTCTCTGTGCTCTGTTTCTATCTAACTGTTCACTCCTCCCATTCTCCCCCAGCCCCCTGTCATCAAGATAAATACCATTTTTCCCCACTTGCTATCAGTTCTAAAGAAGGGCCACTGGTCTCAAAATGTTAACTGTTTTCTCTCCACAGATGCTGCCAGACCTGCTGGGTTTCTCCAGCGATTTCTGTTTTTGTGACTGTGAAAGGGTGCTTAGTTGACTTTTCTATTCTGTTTGGCATTGCTAAATACCAGAATGCTGGTTAGACAGAGACCGGGTATGTACTTTTCCAGTTAGTTTTATTTCTACTCTCACTCCCACAAACTCCAACAACAGATTCTTTGCTTTACATATAAATACACCTAATCAAATGCTCATGCAATTATCCCTCAATTAACATATAACCATCACCTATTCCCTCGTCCCATTTGGTCTAAGGCATCCCTGCTTGACCCTAATAAATAATAACAAATTCCCCTTTTTAAGGTGAACAATAATAATGAAAAACAAGCAAAAGTAAAAATTGACAACATATTGTGCAGAATGGCAATATATATTTCTGCTTTGTTTTTCTTAGTTTCTGAGAATTCCAAATGTCCTTTCTCCAACTTTTCTAATAGTTTCTTTGAGCTTGCTTATTTTTTTGTAAAGTAATCAGATAGTTAATAGAATCATAGAATTACTACAGTGTGGAAATAGACCATTCGGCCCAACAGGTCCACACCCACCCACTGAGGAGCATTCCACCCAAACCCATCCCCCTACCCTATCCCTGTATCCCTGCATTTCTCATGGCTAATCCACCTTGTCTGCACATCCCCAAACACTATGGACAATTTAACATGGCCAATTTACCTAACTTGCACGTCACTGGTTTGTGGGAGGTAACCGGAGCACCTGGTGGAAACCCACGCAGACAAGGGAGAATGTGGATACTCCACACAGACAGATGCCAGAGGGTGGAATCGAACCCTGGTCCCTGGTGCTGTGAGACAGCAGTGCTAACCATCGAGTTACTGTGCTATTATCCACTTATTCAGATTTAGAGATTTCTCTATTCACCAGCATCTATTTTCAAAATGCAATAGTGATCCTCTTTCTTTTTTTCATTCACGTATTCCATCAAATGTATTTTATCCCAAAATGACTTACGATGGATATAGCACTCAATGGATATTACTACTGAATTCCATTGTAATATCTTCACTACACATTATTGTTGGCTGACTAAATATGAGGTTGCTAAATCCACAAAATATAAAATGAAAATGGTTTTCCTTTATTCCACCCTTTATTCACTAAATGTTTTATACTTTGGAGAATGGATAGGCAAATTGCCTATGCAGTTTTGAAACAATTAACTTCTTGTCTTCTAAATTTCCATTCCCCAAATACAATGGACCATATTCTATTGAAGGAATATAATAGTGCTTGGATTGTGTAAATTATAATTTCACAGATTTTCCAAACACAATAGTTTTGCCATTTTCCATGCCCAGTTTCATCTATATCCATCCAGCCAATGGGCCACTTAATATTAATGGTATTTTGCTGGATGCTACATCCTAATAATATTGATTTGCACTATTTTACAAGGAATGACTTCTGTTTAAAGATTTTAGTGCGTTGTCATTCCACCGTAAAAAGATCCAACTCTCAAATTCCTTAACTTCGTTCCAAACTTAAATATCTAGGGTGTTTTGGTAGTCAGTCTATTCCACATACTGTAGACATGCATAATTGTCTAATTGAAACATTCTGCCACCAGCATATTTATCTCTGGCCTGAAACTTCTTGTGATTATGCAATATTCTCACTTTGATCTATATCTCCTCTTCTCCCTTAAAATCAACTATTTCATGTTTATTTATAAATACTCTTTTTGACAGTCATGATTTAATTCGATTTTGAATCACATGCAAAATGCATTTTATTTCCTTCTTCACCTTTTACTTTTAAGTGTGTTCTATATTTTTTCTAGGCTAGCATTTACTATACATCCTTAATTGTCCAGGGAGCAGTTGAGTCAACCACATTGCTGTTGGTGTGAAGCTCCTGTAGGCCAAACAGGTAAGGAAGACAGATTCCCTTCTCTAAAGGACATTTGTGAATCCGACTTTCTTTTATGACAATAAACAATAAGAACATGGCTGCCATTAGAGCAGCTCATTTTTAAAATTCCACATATTCAAACTCTACGAGCTGCCATGAGATTACAATCCCTATCCCCAGATCATTCGTTTGCAAGTCTCGATTACTAATCTAGTGACATCCCATAATGCCAGATCCTCCACATAGACCACACCCTGGGCATTTCCGGGAATGATTTTTTTAAATTGTAAATTCCAAATCCACTTTGCTCTTCAAAACTGTCATAGAGTCATAGAGATGTACAGCATGGAAACAGACTCTTTGGTCCAACCTGTCCATGTCGACCAGATATCCCAACCCAATCTAGTCCCACCTGCCAGCACCTTGCCCATATCCCTCCAAACCCTCCCTATTCATACACCCATCCAAATGCCTCTTAAATGTTGCAATTGTACCACCCTCCACCACATCCTCTGGCAGCTCATTCCATACATAGCACCCTCTGCTTGAAAATGTTGCCCCTTAAGTTTCTTTTATATCTTTCCCCTCTCACCCTAAACCTATGCCCTCTAGTTCTGGACTCTCTGACCCCAGGGAAAAAAACTTTGCCTATTTACTCTATTCATTCCCCTCATAATTTTGTAAACCTCTATAAGGTCACCCCTCAGCCTCTGACACTCCAGGGAAAACAGCCCCAGCCTGTTCACCCTCTCCCTATAGCTCAAATCCTCCAACCCTGGCAACACCTGTGACTTATGTCTAATCATCACACTAGCCCATTAACATTCAACCCCAGGGCATCAATGTGGATTTCATCAGTTTCCTCATTTCCCCTTCCCCCACCTCACTCCAGCTCCAACCTTCCAGCTCAGCACCGGCCCTTATGACCTGTCCTACTTGCCTGTCTTCCTTTCCACCTATCCACTCCACCTTCCTCTCTAACCTATCACCTTCATCCCCACCCCCATCCACCTATTGTACTCTATGCTACTTTCTCCCCACCCCCACCTCCCTCTCATTTATCTCTCCACTCTGCAGGCATCCTGCCTCTATTCCTGATGAAGGGCTTTTGCCCAAAACGTCGATTTTCCTGCTCCGCGAATGCTAACTGACCTGCTCTGCTTTCCAGTACCACTCTAATCTAGACGTTAACATTGTGTTATCATTTTTGTTGCATGGACAATTCCTCAATTTATGCCCTGAAAGTTACTGGAAAGGAATGCTTTTCAAGAAATCTTTTCTGTACATCTGACATTTGCTCTGTCATCACTGCTCTGTCGATTTGACTCTCATCAAAACTAAGAATCTGTCTAATCTTGATATGTAAGCACAGTCTAATAACTTAAATGCCAGCACAGATCAGAAAATATCCAAATTAAATTTCTCCACTCTTCTATACAACCTACTGAACTCCATCATGTGTTCTTCTACAGAACTACCTTCACTTATTCTGAATTTGTCAAAATCTGACCATGCCTCAAATGCAGTTATTAAACATCTTTTGAAAAATTTTATCCATGAAAGTTAATATCAAAAATATAACTCTTTTAGAAGATTCTCATAAATGAAACTACAGCAATAAGAAATCATCAGCAATTGCGACTCTCAATTTGGCACCATGTAAAGAAGTGCATGTCATTCAGCTACAATTTACCGTATATAGTTAGACTTTTTAATCCCTGAACTATTCAAAAATATGTAGATATCATATGAACACCTTGTCATCAGCATTAAATGCAATAATTTCTACTGCTAAATCATGGCTAATTTACAGCACTAATTTCGAAGGGCTTTAAATTGATTATACACGGAAATCTTTTCCCAGATTTCATGTTCAGCAGGCAGCCATAATTCTTCTGATGATTATGAAGTTCAAACTGGTAAAATAATACCTGGAAGCTATGCCAAGAAGCATACCAGATAGCTTTATGAAAAACTTTGTCACCCGATTCCAGCCTCGGGTGACTGTGTGTGTGGAGTTTGCACATTCTCCTCGTGTCTGCGTGGATTTCCTCCCGGTGCTCTGGTTTCCTCCCACAATCCAAAGATGTGCAGGTCAGGTGAATTGGCTATGTTAAATTGCCCATAGTGTTAGGTGCATTAGTCAGAGGGAAATGGGTCTGGGTGGGTTATTCTTCGGAGGGTCGGTTTGGACTGGTTGGGCCGAAGGGCCTGTTTCCACACTGTAGGAAATCTAATCTAATCTTAACAAACTCTGTGGGAGATGCATTCAAAAGAGACTATTTAAATGCTTTATAATTTTTATATTTAAAACAATTATGCTATTTCAGTATCTTGCTACGTCATTAATTTTTCGTATATCAATCAACCTACAAGTAAAACTGAACGACCATTGCAACTTGCATCATTCTCCAGAAATCTATCCTCAGCTACATCACCATGCTATTTCTTCATGATACCATCAAGAGTCAAGCAATCACCTTTCAGTATATGTACATCAATGGCACTGACCACCAATGTTCTCTTTAACCTCGGCAGCAAACATTAAAGTTTCCATGCAGGTCATGTACAAAGTGGCCCCTTTAGGTTTCCACACATAAGCAGCTACACAAGAAAGGTTCACTGCACTCCAATAAAAAGAGGGTAGGTTGCTCACTATTTGCATTTCCCTTCCTCGAACTAATTATCTTGTAAGTAGTTTATCTGAAAACTAGTTCTTCATATCTCATACGTGTTCTTATTCAAAATAAGGAATGCTCTTGTTCCATTCTCACTGATTCCACTTGTTTACTTGGCTAAAATCCCAGTTTAAAACTAACCATTTCAAAAAGTGCAGCTTTGCAATACTTTGTAAAATTACGAAGCTAAATGAAGAAATTAGGGATTATTTAACCACTAGGCTCATCAGTCATTGTTTTTAGGCCAGTAATTTTAATTACTAAATGGTAGCCACAAAAAAAGTGAGGTTGACAGAAAATAAATTTGGTCAGGTTTCTGTTAGCCTCTGTTATTTCCCTTAGATTTTGTCACATAAACAAGTAAACTGAAAGAACAAATGGAAGGATGAACAAAGTAGAATGAAAGGTGGGGGAAAACAATGCACAACATTCAGCTTTTCTCGATTTTTAAAATTAATTCACAGCTCGGTGCGAATCGAGTTGTGTGACACTACCATTATGCTAAATGGGACTGACTTTAAATAGATTAGATTAGATTCCCTGGAAACAGGCCCTGGAAATACCGACCCTCCGAAGAGTAACCCACCCAGACCCATTTTCCTCTGACTAATGCACCTAACACTACGGGCAATTTAGCATGGCCAATTCACCTGACCTGCACATCTTTGGACTGTGGGAGGAAACCGGAGCACCCAGAGGAAACCCACGCAGACACGGGGAGAATGTGCAAACTCCACACAGACAGTCGTCCGAGGTTGGAATCAAACCTGGGACCCTGGTGCTGTGAGGCAGCAGTGCTAACCACTGAGCCACCGTACTGGGTCCAATAACTCAAAACAGGGTATCCACAGGGCACTGTGGGCCATCTGCAGCAGTAGATTTGTATTCAACCACAATGTTTAACTCATAGCTCTACCATTGCCTTAAAGCCAGGCGATCAACTTTGGCTTGAAGAATGCAGAGGGTCTGCCAGGAACAGCAACAATGCATGTAAAAATTAGGTTTCAACCTTGTGAAACTACAACACAGGACTACTTATGGAGTCATAGAAATGTACAGCATGGGAACAGATTCTGGAGTCCAGCTTGTCCATGCAAACCAGATATCCTAAATAAATCTAGTCCCATTGCCAGCATTTGGCCCATATCCTTCTAAACTGTTCCTATTCATATACCGATCCAGATGCCTTTTAAATGTTGTAATTATACCAGCCTCTACCACTTCCTCTGGAAGTAACATGCAACAGACAGAATTAAGCAATCCCACAACTGAGCTGGTTATTCTTGTGCAAGTGCACCATGTTAACGTTGTTAGGCACTCCTTCTATCACATTTTCAAAATTGTCTCATGGGACAAGGGTGTCACTGGTTGTGTCAGCATTTGTTACCTATTCTTAAGAGTCAACCACATTACTGTGGGTCTGGAGTCACATGTAGACCAGACCAAGTGAAAGTGGCAGTTTCCTTCCCGAAAGTACATCAGTGAAGCAGATGGGTTTTCCTGACAATTGTCAGCAGATTCATGGTCATCAGTAGATTCCAGATTTTTTACTGAATTCAAATTCCACCATCAGCTGTGGTGGGATTCGACCCAGCTCTCCAGAACATTACTTCGCTCTCTGGATTAACAGTCCAGTAATAACACCAGTAGGCCATCACATCATTTTGCTGATGTTTCAGAGCAGACCAATGGAGCAATAATTGGCCAGGTTGGATTTGCTCTTGCTTTTTCTGGACAAGATGAACCTTGGTAGTTTTCTACATTATCGGGTACATGCCAGTGCTGTAGCTGGCCTGGTGCAGCCTAGCAAGTACTGCATCTAGTTTCTGGTTCTATTGCCGGAATGTTATTAGGGCAACAGCTTTTGCAGTATCCAGTGCCTTCAGCTATTTCTTGATATTACGTGGATTGAATCAAACAGCTGTGTTATTAAGGATCTCAGGCGGTGGCCATTTGGCAGTTATGGCTGAAGATGGATATGAATACTTTAACCTTGTCTTTTCCATTGATATACTAGACTCCTCAGTGTCAAGGTTGCAGATATTTGTGGATCCTCACCCTCCAGTGAGCTGTTTAATGCAGTATTATTCAGAACTGCATGTGTTAGACTGAAGAGGTTAGATCTGCCTTATCTGTTGCATGCAGCTTCCACATATTGCATGTGAATCGCCCTGTTCTCCAGCTTCAAGGAGAAAGTGAGGTCTGCAGATGCTGGAGATCAAAGTTGAAACTTTATTGCTGGAACAGCACAGCAGGTCAGGCAGCATCCAGGGAACAGGAGATTCGACGTTTCGGGCACAGGCCCTTCTTCAGGAATGAAGCTTCACCAGCTTCACCAAGGTGACACCAAAGTTTTAGGTTTCCATAGTGCTGTTCCTCATATGCCCACCTGCTTCTTCACTGAACTAGGTTGATCTCCTGGCTTGACAATGATGATAAAGTGGATGGCATACTGGGACACAGGTTTACTGTTGTGGTTGTGGACAGTTCTACTGTTGCTGATGGCCCACAGCACCTTGTGGATGATACTGATTGCTTGCTGATGTCCCTGAGAAATGAATCCGTGAATAATTCCCGACACCTTTTGTTAAGTTGAAACTGGCGCAGTACTGTACAATTCTCTCAGTCTGCAAACATTTAGCTTCCAGCCTGCTTAGGTCCACCACATTGCAAGCCTGAGTTACAAACCTAAATTGGTTGACAGTGCAACTCTTCGCACAAACAGGATTATTCAGCAATTCCAATTATAGAATCACATCTAATGTTGGACAATCTGTTGTGGGTTTTTCATGCACTCACTGGTTATGTACATTCAGTACCTTGTCCATTGTTAACAGCCAAAAGAACATGCTGATTGCTATGACCCATGCCAATCTTTGGGACATGTGACCTACATACCTAAAATCACACTGCCCTGAAATCATATTCTTTTACTTCAGAGAGATAAGGCAGTAATAGATTTTTGGTACTATGCTATTTAGAAAGAACAACTTCTGGCATGACTTCAGCCAAATCTGACATAAGCTCCCATCTGTACATTTTAAGGAAATAAATCCAATGAGAAACTAAAATAAACTTATTTAATGTGAAAAGATCACAGTCACAGGTATGGTTTATTGAGAATGAGAATTCAGCTACTTGATGACAACACTTGAAACGTTTACATCTCATCAATAATATGTCAAGCCATTGTCAAAAAAGAGTGTCAAGATACCACACAGTGAATCTCTTTCATCCTACATTGAGTTTTTGAAACATATAATTTTGCAGACACACCAAAACTAAAACTCATCCACTTACCAACATACTTCTCCCAGAAATCAAATAGTTCTGAAACGCGGGATCCAATATCCAACTGAGATAATGATCTCCAAGTAAATTCTTAACTCCATATGTCCAAATTTGTACAAACATCTTAAGGGAGAGACCTTTACTCAGATGGAAATCTTACTCAGAAATTGTTGCCATTGGTTCATGTGCCATCCTGCAGAATCATAATCCAGGTTGACACAAGGCAGTACCATGAAAATGCCAAGCTGTTGAGGCTGCTTTATTTTCTGATAAGATTTTAAACTGAGGTAAATGTAAAAGATCTCTTAGTGACATATGAAGGATCAGGGAGTACAATGTGGTGTCCTGGATAATATATCTCCTGTATACATCACAAACAGAGTATCTGCCATTAATCTCACTGCAGTTTAGTAGTTATTGCTGTGCACAAATTAGCTGATGCATTTTAGTACATTATATGTGTCCATGATATGCTTTGCACATTCTGAGGTTGTGAAAGGTACCATCTAAAATCAAGTTTTGTCTTATATTTGATCAATAGAGGGATTTCAGGACTCAAGTTTTCTGCCAAACTTCAGGATAAAAAGAAATTAAGCCAGTGCAAAAATGAAAACTTCCCACTGAAGAAACAGGCTTCAACTAAAGTACAACTAAGGCATTAATGTGATGCCTCTGGTTTCCAGAACCAGAACCTCAGCCAATGAGCCTGATACGGAATTGAAAAAAAATCCCTTTACGAGGGTGGTTCAATCCATGATTGAGTCAGGTCAAATCTAAACTGCAGATGTACACTACAACTTGACACTAGTAAAAAAATGAAGTGGTGCTCCATACATGTACTCCATTGGAGCCCAAGAGTGCATCAAGACTATATCTCATTCAGTCTGAGTTCCACAACAACATCCATTTTTCACGCTCACACCTAGTCCATATTGCACTCTACTGCTTTAACTAGTGAAGAGAAGAAATGCTCTTTTACAGAAACTAAGGCATTTTTGGATTTCAATATTGAAATACTTTGATAAACTAAACAAGTTTAAGATTCAGGTCTCTTGTATCTGGCTGGCTCTCTCTTGAAGCACAATAGAATTATTGGATTTCCTTACTAGTCATGATGCGAAAAGTTCCCTCCTTTCGAATCCTATTCTTACCATGCAGTTACAGTATTGTGGAATTTAAAAGAAAAATTCTGGGTGCCATATTTGAAAGAGTCATTTTCGGCATTTTGAATCATTGAACATGATAGCTAAACTTAAAAGTAAACACTACTGTTCAAAAATCAGACTAACACATATGGTAGTAAGATTAGAGCGGTGCTGGAAAAGCACAGCAGGTCAAGCAGCAGAGGAGCAGGAAAATCGACATTTCGGGCAAAAGCCCTTCATGAAGAGCTTTTGCCCGAAACGTCGATTTTCCTGCTCCTCAGATGCTGTCTGACCTGCTGTGCTTTTCCAGCACCACTCTAAACTTGACTCTGATCTCCAGCATCTGCAGTCCTCACTTTCGCCTCACTCATATGGTAGCCATATCCTTTCTCTGTAAGGTAAGGCCATATCTTTCCTCTGTAAGGTAAGGCACCTGGTTTGTTGGGTTAAACATAAATGAATCAGAAATACCATAAAAGTAAGGAGGTAAATTATACTGCCTGTAACATTACTGTGATCTTCTGTTTACCAGTCTGATCAATTTGAAAAGATATAGCTGGCCTAAGTTCTTCTTTAAAACAATTCCATCATTGTAATCAAACTTAAACACAAAATTAAATCATTAGCAAAAAACATTATGTTTATTATGTCAGAAACAATTCAGGAAAAGAATCCCTCGGCAAATTCTGATTTTCTGTACTTGCTCCAGTAGACAGTCTTCAAAGCATTGGATAAGCTGCATTTACTCAAGCAGAGAAAAAAAATCTAACTCGACTGCAAACCGATTGCAGTAACTAGTCAAGAATAACATCGTCCACTTGGCTGTCAAATCACAAAAGTCATCCTGTAATAGATTCTTACTTAGGAACTCAATTTGATTCAAAAGAGATCCTTTTTATCCCAATACATCAAATATTAAACACTTGTATTAGAGAGAATGTCATCAGGGTTTGCAGCTTATATCTCACACAGCCTTCCTTCAACAATAGCCATCTTAATGTTATCTAAACAAGCCTTCATATACTTTTCCTTCTTATCATTTTAAAAAAATACTTGAACTGGTATTACTTTTATTCTGTGTCTTTTTCAATTTTACAAGGAAGGCTTAGCAAAGAAAGCAGGAGAATAGGAAATGCACAAGGAAGCTCGCATTCACTGATGCCATTCAATAAGAGCAGCCTAGCTTGTCAAAGCGGACATTCAAAATGAATTGGCATATCTATTCAGCCACTGGTGGATTTCATGCGATACAGTTTCATATTCTGTGATAAAGCCCGATAAGCAATTGCTATCCTGACACTTCTGCCTTGTATTATTGTTAATATTCCATATCTGTAGCAAGTTCCCAATAAAAGCATTTAATTTTAAATGTGACTTCCAATGGGTGCTCTTCATCTCCCTTTTCATTTTCATCCAGGCACTTTTGCCATGGTTTTGGATTCTGCCCCATTAGTTTAGTGACCAGCCATCCGAAACATCTGTAGAAATGGTGTCCCCTTGTGAATCTGGGAGCTTTTCCATTAGTGCCTTTAATATTCTGACACATAACATCATGCGAGTCAGCTACTATTACATTCATACACTGAGCACACTCTGAAATTACATTGCTGCTTGTAAGATGGAAACATATAATCAGCTATCTCCATGCACTGTGAGCTCAATCAGGAGTACAAGTAAAATGGTCTTATGGATTAGTTTTTCTCAAAACTTAAAAAAACTGTTTTTGCATCAGAGTGAATTCTAGATTACTATGAGGGTCAATTGTGTTAAACAACCAAATACAAGCAATTTCCAGGTTTTTCCACCAGAAGTTTATTTATTCTATAATTTTAAGCACTGTAAATAATATCAAATATATTGATATCTGTAGATTCAAATAAAAGTGATAGTCTGAGAATACACCTCATGGCCTGGCATATCCCTCATTCTATCGTTATCGTCAAGTCAAGGGATCACACTGGCCCAATGAAGAGCGTAGAAGAGCATGCCAGGAAATTTCAAACTGGTGAATCCATTACACAGGACAAAGTTGGCTCCAAGATAGGGGACAAAGTGTGGTGGTGGAGAGTTCCTTTTCAGACTACAGGCTGGTGACCAGCAGTATGTGCTGGATCCACTGCTTTTTGTCATTTATATAAATGATTTGGATGTGAATATAAGAGGTATGGTTAGTAAGTTTGCAGATGACACCAAAATTGGAGGTTTAGATTAGATTACATTACAGTGTGGAAACAGGCCCTTCGGCCCAACAAGTCCACACCGACCCGCCGAAGCGCAACCCACCCATACCCCTACATTTACCCCTTACCTAACACTACGGGCAATTTAGCATGGCTAATTCACCTGACCTGCACATCTTTGGACTGTGGGAGGAAACCGGAGCACCCGGAGGAAACCCACGCAGACACGGGGAGAACATGCAAACTCCACACAGTCCGTCGCCTGAGGTGGGGATTGAACCCGGGTCTCAGGCGCTGTGAGGCAGTGGACACCTAAAAAGGGACCTTGAACAGCTGGGCAAATGGGCCAAGGAGTGGCAGGTGGAGTTTAATTTAGATAAACGTGAGGTGCTGCATTTTGGCAAGGCAAGTCAGGGCAGGACTTATATCCTTAAGGGCAAGGTCCTGGGGAGTGTTGCTGAACAAAGAGCCCATAGGGTGCACGTGCATAGTTCCTTGAAAGTATAGTTGCAGGTAGACAGGGTACTGAAGGAGGTGGTTGGTACACCTGCTGTTATTGGTCAATGCATTGAGTATAGGGATTAGGTAGTCATGTTACACTGTACAAGACATTAGTTAGGCCAATGGAACACTGCGTTCAATTCTGACCTCCCTGCTATAGGAAAAATGCTATGAAACTTGAGAAGGTACAAAATATATTTACAAGGATGTTGCCAAGGTTGGCAGGTTGGATCTATAGGAGAAGGCTGAATAGACTGGGGCTACTTTTCTTGGTGTGTCAGAGGCTGATGAGTGAACTTATGGAGATTTATAAAATCATGTGGGCATGGACAGAGTGATTAGCCAAGGTCTTTTCCTCAGGATAGGGGAGTCCAAAATTGGACAGCATAGGTTTAATGTGAGAGGAGAAAGATTTAAAAGGGACCTAAGGAACAACTTTTCCACATAAACAGTGGTGCGTGTTTGGAATGAGCTGCCAGAGGTGGTAGAGGCTAGTACAATTACAACATTTAATAGGTATCTGGGTACATAAATAGAAGGAGTTTGGAGGGACATAGGCTAAATGCGAGCAAGTAGAAGTAGAATAATTTAGGATACTGTGTGGATAAAGAGTGGAGCTGGAAAAACCATAGTAGATCAAGCAGCATCAGAGGAGGAGGGGAGTCGACATATCACGTTGGAACCATTCATCAGGACTGATGAACGACTCCCCTCCTCCTCTGATGCTGTTTGACCTACTTGGCTTTTTCCAGCTCCACTCTATATCCATTCTGTTCTCTCGCATTCTCACCATCTCTAACTTAATTTAGGATACTGGTTGGCATGGATGAGTTGCACCAAAGGGTCAGTTAATGTGCTGTACATCAGAGTATTGAGTACAGGAGTTGGGAGGTCACGTTGCGGCTGTACAGGACATTGGTTAGACCACTGTTGGAATATTGCATGCAATTCTGGTCTCCTTCCTATCGGAAAGATGTTGTGAAATTTGAAAGGGTTCAGAAAAGATTTACAAGGATGCTGGAGGATCTGAGCTACAGGGAGGGGCTGAACAGGCTGGGGCTGTTTTCCCTGGAGCGTTGGAGGCTGAGGGGTGACCTTATAGAGGTTTACAAAACTATGAGGGGCATGGATAGGGTGAATAGACAAGTCTTTTCCCTGGGGTCAGAGAGTCCAGATCTAGAGGGCATAGGTTTAGGGTGAGAGGGGAAAGATATGAGACCTATGGGGCAATTTTTTCACGCAGAGGGTGGTACGTGTATGGAATGAGCTGCCAGAGGATATAGTACAGGCTGATACAATTGCAACATTTAAGAGGCATTTGGATGGGTATATGAATAGGAAGAGTTTGGAGGGATATGGGCCGGGTGCTGGCAGGTGGGACGAGATTGGGTTGGGATATCTGGTCGGCATGGATGGGTTGGACCGAAGAGTCTGTTTCCATGCTGTACATCTCTATGACTCTAAGTGCTTGCCAAATCAAATACTTAAAGCAGCATTCAATAAACTGAGCCATGCAATCTCACAACCAATGAATCAGATCAATACTCTACATCAATGAGAAGGGATGTTTGCGATGATTGTACAATGTTCAGTACCACTGGGGTGGCATGGTGGCTCAGTGGTTAGCACTGTTGTCTCACAGCGCCAGGAACCTAGGTTCGATTCCAGCCTCAGGTGACTGTCTGTGTGGAGTTTGCACATTCTCCCAGTGTCTGTGTGGGTTTCCTCCCACAATCCAAAGATGTGCAGGTTAGGTGAATTGGACATCTATGTTGCCCATAGTGTTCAGGGATATGTAGGTTAGGTGCGTTAGTCAGAGGTAAATGTAGAATAATGGGGAATGGGTTTCGGTGGGATACTCTTCGGAGGGTCTGTGTGAACTTGTTGGGCTGAAGGGCCTGTTTCCACATTGTAGGGATTCTAATTCTAATTCTAAAATAAATTCTAATTCGCAAATCCTCAAAAATTTGAAGAGTCTGTGTTTTTATACAGCAAGATGTAGACTCCACTCAGGCTTGAACTAATATGCGGTAAGTAACTTTCATACCGCACAAGTGCTGGCAATGACCATCTCCAACAGGAGAGAAACTCTCTCCTTTGATATTCAGTGGCATTACCAGCACTGAATCCCCCAATATCACCATCTAGTACGACAAAATCTCTATGAGCAGCAACTTAAACTTTATCCTGCAACTTAAACTTTCATTCCCTCTTCCAAGATGGAGTAACTCAGTAAGCTACCCTTGACAGCACCCTCCAAAGCTCTCTACCTAGAAGGACAAAGTCAACAGAAGCGTAGTAACACCATCACCTGCAGGTTCCAAGCCACATACCATCTTGACTTGTAAAATCCTGGAACTATCTACCCTACAGCATATTGTGCATTTTTCTACACGGAGGACTGCAGCAGTTCAGGAAAGTAGCTCACAATCCCCTTCTCAAGGGCAATGAGGGATTGGCAGCAAATGCCAACAACATTTACATTGGAAGAAAGAACAGAAATAGCATATGGAAAGCTGATAGAGACTATTCAGAACTGGCAATTAATTGAAGTTTGTTATTTTTACCAAGTTGCTGCTGTATGAAAAAACACAATCAGAATTTGGTTGGTATTTAGGTTAACAAGAGGAAGTGCTTTAGAACTATACAGCAAAGACTAAGCAGCAAAAATGAGATATGCTACAATAAATAAAATGAATTCAGTCATCTTACATAACAGCTCTCAAAGGCAGTGTGGATTTGAGAATTAAAGTTACAGCATTGTGCATTAATTATGCCCCACATGCCCTTGCAGCACAACTTAATTTCAAGAGTGTAGAATTATTGAATTAACCTGATAAATTCATGCACAACTTTACAGAAAGTTTATGCAGCATTTTGCTGGACCACCTGACTGCACAACAAAATATGCTGCACAATGGTTTGGATTGGTTTGTAACTACTTTCGTGAGAAGCACAGCAGGTCAGGCAGCATCCGAGGAGCAGGAGATTCGACGTTTGGGGTTTTCCAGCATTACACTCTTAACTCTGATCTCCAGCATCTGCAGTCCTAATTTTCTCCTAACTTCTTCCTTGAACAATTTGTGGGGATGGGGGAAGGATTACACCAGGGCTAATTTACTGGGATGAGATATAAACAGAGTTATAAGTCACAACTTAAACAGAAGGAACTAGATCATAGGCTTGAAAATAACAATATGCTGGAAAAACTGAGCAGGTCAGGCAACATCTGTGGAAATGTTTCAAGATGATAAACCTGCTGTGTTTTGCTGAAAAAACACAGCAGGTTTACCATCTTGAAACATTAACACTATTTGTTTCCACAGATGTTGCCTGACCTGCTCAGTTTTTCCAGCAATTTTGTTCTCATTTCAGATTTCCAGCATCGACAGTACTGTGCTTTTGTACTGGACTTTTAAAAAAATGCACTGTACTTTTGACGAACAGTATGTGTGTCTTTTGGACAATCCTTCACAAACCTAGTTCTTTATTACCGTTGTATTACCCAATGAAGGTGTCAAGCAGATAATAAGCACTACTTTACATGTAAGAAAAGTGAAATGGTAGAGTAATTCCGCTTGTATCCTCTAGACCTCTTGAAGGCAAACATAAACAGGCACTTGCACAGATCTGAGGATGGATTATCGGCTGATATCCTTAACAGCTTAAGGGGGCTCGTGACAGAACAGAGAAGGAGAGATCTAGATGGTATGGCATTTTGGTTCTTCTCACCCAACTAGCAGCTGGTTATGAGGAATAGTGGTAGAAACATGGAAGTAATTTAACTGTCTGCAATCTTTGCCATGGAATATTATGTGGGACAGGCCAAACTACAAAAGTGAAGAAAATTACTTGCAAGTTCAGTCTACTCTCAGGCACCTTCAATGCTGATTAGGAGAATGGTATCAAGAGGTTTATAAACCATGCAGGAAAAAAAAAGGAGATCGAGAAAACTAAAAATAAAAAAATGTCCTAAAAATTGCATCAGAATATTATGACTTAAGATAGGTTTTGGTGACA
Source organism: Chiloscyllium plagiosum (assembly GCF_037043375.1). NCBI lineage: Eukaryota > Metazoa > Chordata > Chondrichthyes > Orectolobiformes > Hemiscylliidae > Chiloscyllium > Chiloscyllium plagiosum. Next base: position 39,803,185 of record NW_028270147.1, on the reverse strand, counting down.
TGTTTTGTAATTCATCTTTCAGCTTCATTTTCACCCTGCAATAATATTGTAATACTTCATACAATAATGCACAAGCTCACTCTTTGTTTGAAAGACATTCGTATGACAATCATTTACATTTTGGGTTTAGTTATTATTTTACAGTTCATACTATATTTGCAGAAGTACGCAGTGTTTCACTGGTTTCAGTGTGAGGATGAAATGCTGCATTCAATTTTTACATGTAACACTGAACTTATCTTCCTCCTCTGTCTTTCTTTTATTGATTCAGAGAATGTGATTTTAACTAGCTAACTAGCATTTGTTGCCCAACCTTAATTAGAGTCATAGAGTCATGCAGCACGGAAACAGACCCTTTAGTCCAACTCACCCGCACCAACCAGACATCCCAATCTGATCTAGTCCCATATACAGTCATTTGCTCCATATCCCTCGAAACCCTTCCTCTTCATATATCCATCCCGGTGCCTTTTCAATGTTGTAATTGTACTCTCTTCTACCACTTCCTCTGGCAGCTCATTCCATACATACAGTTGCTATTGCAGATGTCTTCTTTGCAAGAGTTGTCTTCTGAAATTGCTGCAGTTTATTTGGTAAGGTAGACTTTAATCTTGTTAGAAAGGGAATTCCAGGATTTGACCCATGACAATGAAAGATTGATAATATGTTTCCCAGCCACAATGGTGAGTGACTTCAAGGGGAACTTGTAGGTGGTGATTTTCCAATGTATCTGCTGCCCTTGCCGTTCAAGATGGTAGTGGTCATGAGTTTGGAAGGAGCTGTTCAAAGAATTTCTGTAGTGCACCTTGAGACATGGCACACACTGTTGGTAATGTGTGTCATTAGTGGAGGGAGTGAATGTTTGAGGATGTGCTGCCAATCAAGCAAGTTGCTTTGTGGTGTCAAGTTTTGAGAGTGTTGTTGGATTTATCCAAGCAATTATCCAAACAAATGGGAAGTGTTCCACCAGACTCCTGATTTGTGCTTTGTCGATGAACCAGAAGGTGGATTATTTACTGTAGGATTGTTCTGGTTTTGTAGCCACAGTATTTATATGGCTAATCTAGGTTGGTTTCGAGTCAATGGCAATTTCCAGTATATTGGGAGTGGGGGATTCATTGATGATAACGTCATTGAACAGCAAGGAGCGTGGTTAGATTATTTTGTTTCAGATAGTCATTGCTAAGCATTGTGTAGCACAAATGTTATTTGCCACTTTTCAGTTCAAACCTGGATATCATCCAGGTCTTTCTGCATTTTGGCATGAACTGCTTCAGAATCTGAGGAGTTCCAAATGGTGAACATTGTGCACACATCAGCAAACATTCCCACCTTATGATTGAGGGAGGATCATTGATGAAGCAGCTGAAGATAGTTGGGGCCAGGACAGTATGCAATGGAATGTTGACAGAGATGTTCAGGAGTTGAGAAACCAGAGCTTCATTATCCACAATCATCTGTCTTTGTGCTAGGTATGACTCCAAGCTGGACAGAATTATCCCTGATTCACATTGACTCTAATTTTGCTTCCCTGATGTTTCCATACTTTTTATCCATCATTAACTTTCTTCGTACGGAGTAGTTTGCAGGGTCATTTCAGAGAGTAATTAAGAGTCAAGTTGCTGTAGATCTTGACTCACATGTAGGCCAAACCTGGCTCAAGACTGTTGTAAAGACTTCAACTTTATCTGTTGCATTGATATGCTGGGTTCCGCTTTCATTGAGCATGGAGATATTTGAGACCGGATGTGGCAGGACTGCAGAGCTTAGAACTAATCTGTTGGTTGTGGAATCACCACTTATGCATCTGGTGCCTACTCCTGCATTCTTCACTGAAACAGGGCTTTAGTGGGCAATAGTGGAATGGGTAATATGACAGGCCATGAAGTTGCAAATTGACTTGAGGACAGTTCAGCTAATGCTGATGACCCATAGAACCTCATAGATGCCCAGATTTGGATTGCTAGGTCTTTTAAAATCTATTATTTTAAGCATCGTGATAATGCCACACTACATGATGGAGTGTATTCTCAATATGAACATGGGACTTTGTCTCCACAAGGACTGTGTGGTGGTCACTTTTACCGATACTGTCATGGGCAGATGCATCTGTGGTAAGCAGATTGGTGAGGAAGAGGTCAAGTGTATTTTTTACTCTTGTTGGTTCCATCAACAACTGTTGGAGACCCAGTCGAGCAGTTGTGGTCTTTAGACCTTGACCAGCTCAGTCAACAGCGGAACAATAGGTAACTCTTGGTGATGGACAGTGAAGTCTCCTAGCCAGAGTACATTCTGTGCTCTTGCAACCCTATAGTGATTTTTATGACAGTCAACAACTGCTTCACGGTCATAACTAGTTGCTCAATTCTTCAATTTTTAAATGCAAATTCCACCACCTAACATGGTGAGATTTGAATCTGGGTCCCCAGAGCGTTATGTGGGTCTCTGAATTACCATCCATGACAATACTCGCTCTTGCTCCATGCGACACATATTATTTGATGAGAGATTTCAATACTACCATTGTGACCATGTATTTTGGAGAGTTCAACATCCTCATTTACAAAGAACACCTGTATTCATAAACTTCTTGTATAGGTTTTGTTGTCATTTCCATGTCTCCCTAATTCTCAAATACAATGATAAATCAATAGGATTTTCTCCTTCTGTAAAGTGGATAAAATGTCACGTTACTTGCGCTTCTAGAGGAAGTTAACACTCACACTATTTGCTTAGAGATAGAATTCAATTCCTGAACAGAGTCAGTCAACTGTAAATCTCACAGCAGGAGACAGTTAGGTCAAAAAACATTTAACTAACACCATAAGGACATAAAATGTGGAGAAGTTCACCTTTTGGCCCATCAAATCTGCTCCTCCATCAAATGAGATCACAGCTGAGACTGATAATTCTCAATTTCATTTGTCTGCTTTATCCTATCAACCATGTTTTCCTTATTGATCAAAAATGTCTCTCATCCTTGAATATATTTAACTACTCTGTCTTGACAGCCCTCTGGAATAAAAATCCCACATATTGCCCACCCTCTGAGATAGAGAAAAAAATCCTTATCTCTGTCCTAAACTCTGTGACAAGGTCTGTGTATCTACCCTCTTAAGCCTCCTAACAATCTTATGTTTCAGTAAGGTCATCTCTTATTCTTGTAAACTCCTCTGAATATAAGTCAACCTCTCTTCATAAGAAAATCCCTCCATTCACAAAATCAATCCAGTGAACCATCTCTGTATTCCTACGTCATAGAATCAAAGAATCCTTACAGTGCAGATAAGGCATTCAGCCCATTAAGTCTGCACCGACCCACTGAAGAGCATCACACTGTATCCATGTAATTCCACATTTACCATACTTAACCCTGCTCGACTGCAAGGCAAAAGTGAGGACTGCAGATGCTGGAAACCAGAATTTAGATTAGAGTGGTGCTGGAAAAGACTGCTAGACTGCACACCATGGGGCAATTTAATATGGCCAATCCACCTAACCTGAACATCTTTGGGCTGTGGGAGGAAACCAGAACACATGGCAGAAACCCACGTAGACATGGAGAGATTGTGCAAACTCCACACAGACAGTCGCCCAAGGCTGGAATTGAACCCGGGTCCCAAGCAGTATGAGGCAGCAGTGCTAACCACCATATCTTTACTTCCATAAGTGGATCAAAACAGTTCACAGTATTCCAGCTGTGGTCTGCCTAGTGCCTCAAAGTTTTAGCAAGACCTTCCTATTTTAATCCACTATTCGCTTTAAAATAAAGGTCAACATTTCATCTGCCTTCCCTTTTATCTGCAGTATTTAACATTTAAATAATATTCTTCCTTCCTATTCCCCTTGCCTAAGTGCATAACCTCACATTTTCCTACACAAAATTCTCTCTGCCAAGTTTTAACCCACTCACTTAACCTGCCAAGATTGGGGCAGCATGGTGGCTCAGTGGTTAGCACTGCTACTTCACAGCAGCAGAGTCCCAGGTTCAATTCCGGCCTCAGACAACTGTCTATGTGGAGTTTGCACATTCTCCCCATGTCTGTGTGGGTTTCCCCCGGGTGATCCGGTTTCCTCATGCAGGCCAGGTGAATTGGCCATGCTAAATTACCCATAGTGTTAGGTGCTTTAGTCAGAGGGAAATGGGTGTGGGCCAAAGGGCTTGTTTCCACACTGTTGGGAATCTAATCTTAAAAAAACTTTCTGTACTTTTTGTGACATCCTCAGCACTTGTCTTCCCACAAAATTCTCCCTGCCAAGTTTTAATCCACTCACTTAACCTGCCAATATTTGGCGGCACGGTGGCTAGCACTACTGCCTCACAGCGCCAGAGACATGGGTTCAATTCCAGCCTCAGGCAACTGTCTGTGTGGAGTTTACACATTCTCAGTGTCTGCGTGGGTTTCCTCCGGGTGCTCCGGTTCCCTCCCACAGTCCAAAAATGTGCAGGTTAGGTGAATTGGCCATGCTAAATTGCCTGTAGTGTTAGGAGAAGGGGTAAATGTAGGGGAATGGGTCTGGATGGGTTGTTCTTCGGAGGGTCGGTGTGGACTTGTTGGGCCGAAGGGCCTGTTTCCACAATGTAAGTAATATAATCTCATCTATTTCTGTGCCATTCATAAACCTGGCGATAGCTCAATCACTTCCATCATCCAATCATTAATATATATTTATAAGTAACTGTGGCCCCAGCACTGATACCTGGGGAACTCCATCAGTTACAGGTTGTAATCCTGATAATGCCCGGCAATCCCAACTCGCTGTCTTCTATTAGTTAGCCAATCCTCTACCCATGCTAGTCTAATAAATCTAAAGTCATGGGCTCTTATCTTAATATCTAAATGTCATACCATTTACTGCTTTGAAGACAACGGTGATAAAGACTGAGTGTAGAATGTTTGTTCAATATGTTTTGTGCATGAAACGTTAGGGGAGTAAGAGGAAGGAATGATGAGAAACATCTCCTTTCCAAGAGTGCACAATTGTGTAAAGTCTTAAAAACTGACTGACACAAGCTACTGAATAGTTTCTGTTTTACAGTCCCTATCTATGAAAGTGTTGAGTGGATTGGGGGAGCTGAAAATTGGAATATTAACCAAATCAATCATCAAGGTTACCCCCGAAGGTGAAGTTTAAAAAGAAGAAAAAAAAAATTAATTACAATGCTTTTATAGCAAGAACTGTACAGTGAAACAGATTAGTACTTTTAACTCAGGGAGAAGATATTCAGGTTGCTGATGCACTTTTTTTATTCTCAGTGTTGTAAAAGATCCAGAATAAAATGAGAAAAGACAATTTTAACTTCTGTTCCATCAGATGTAAGTCCATTATACAAAACTGTCCATATTCTAATAATTGCTTGCAAAATCACTGCAAGCAGACTTTAAGAATGGTTGGTGCAAAGAACAAGAAATTTCAAATGAAAAAGTAGGAGTATTCTTGAGGTTAAGGTTGAATCATAGTCCTGAACCAAAGGAGATGAGGCTTTGTTCTTGATTTAATCTGAAGAATACCTGGACTAGAAGTATTTGCATGCCAAAATGAAAGAAATCATTTGGATGAAATGTTTAATTGAGGTACCATCAACCTACTCAGGTAGATTTCAGAAAAATAGATAGAATAGACTGGCCTTTGCCCAATAATTTAAAAGAAAGACACAGGATCATATATGTCTCAATAAAATCATGAGGTGGCTTCTGAGAAGATGTTTCCACTTGCCCACTTTGATAGGTTGGTGAGTGGTTGGGTGGAGAAGGGGTGTGACAAAGAGCGAAGTGGAGTTCAGACCAGATCTGTCGTGATGTAATTGGTGATAGAGCAGACCCAAAGGACCAAATGGACTGCTCTTGCTCCTATGTCCAGTTAAAGGCATGGGGAAGTTTTCTGTGTCCTAGACAACATTCACCTGTCAAGACACCTTACTAATTTCTGAAACAAATTGCTTGGGGTAAGACTTCCAGAAAGTGGGGACTATTGTTGAACAGGAGGTTTGTTAGTTGGCAGGAGGTGGGACAATCACCTCTCACTTGGCAGGAAGTCCCACCTTCGAGTGCTGTTCACTAATCTGACTGGTCATTGGCTCAGAAGCTCAAATACTGCCAGTTGTGCACTGGTCAGGACTGAGATTGCAACCATTCCCAGATTCCAAATCTTGGGAGTTCACGAACAGTCAAGAGCAGGTATCTTGCGACTGGGAGAGATGTCTAGGATGAGGAGTGGAGAGAGCAACTGTGGGGGCAACTCAGCTTTGAACGGAGGCTATTGCAGGAGACACCCCGTGATCTTCCCACATGCAGCCTAAGCAAGGTGATGTTCTAGGCTACTTAGGGGCCTCAGATGAGCTAATGATGGCCTTGGCCTCTCCTGTCTCATGACAAAATGGTTGATCGGGTGGGTGTAGAATCAGTGGGAAGACGATCTGAAGAATTTTACATCCTCAACCTCATCCATAAACCCACTGGCAAGAACGCATCAAACTCAGCTGTTGGTCATTTATCCGACTGATATTTGTGACTGGTATGCAAAGTACTTGCTGCATAACATCAGCGTCTAGGCGGAGTTAGATTGATTATCGATATACAACAGAATCAAAGTTTATGGTGTGGAGCTGAGACCACAGCTAGATCAACCATAATCTTACTGAGTGTCACAGCAGGACAAAAGGGACAAATAGACAAATAGAGTAGGTTGATGCTCCGGTTTCCTCCCACAGTCCAAAGATGTGCAGGGCCAGGTGAATTGGCCATGCTAAATTGCTCGTAGTGTTAGGTAAGGGGTAAATGTAGGGGTAGGGGTATGGGTGGGTTCGCTTCGGCGGGTCGGTGTGGACTTGTTGGGCCGAAGGGCCTGTTTCCACACTGTAATGTAATCTAATCTAATCTAAACTGTTCCTAAGTTCCTTCCTTCATTCCTATGACCACATCATAACAAATTTCCATGACTAAGAAGTGCTTTATTATTCGTCACGAGTTAGGGTTCATTTTCAGTTTAGAGGCAAGTTCTAGGGGGAATAGAGACTGGAAGATTTATCTTGCCTGGACATGAAGGAAGAAAAGAGAAGTTAGTTAGATTAATGAGAGAAGGGAAGAGAAGAGACGAGATGAGAAGAGAAAAATATTAAGTGATTTATGGAAGGCTATGGCATACATGGTTTGAGTTCTAGAAGGACAAGCAAATGGATTATCAAGAACTTAAAATGTTTAATGGAACTCTTGGGTGGAATTAGAAAATAAAAAGGGATTTGGGTTTATGCTCTATGTCTTGACAAACTACTGATAAGTTAGCTTTGTTAAATGGTTTTCAACATTGTTTTGTTTTAAATAAAAGATAAATGTTAGTCATACCTCACCTTAAACAAACAGAGGAAATACCCTATTCTACATTGCATTCAATTCTCCTTCCCTCCAGTGAGAAACCAGACTTTGTAAAAACCCGAAAGGGCAAAGAGCGTGTATACCTGATGACTGCAGCACACCAACACCTGCCCTGGCCAACATGGAATTTTAACTGCACAGTAGCCTTTCATGTTCAATGGCACCATCTTCTTTCAATCTTTATCCACTTGATGCAACTTGGCATCAACAAACCACCATATTATTATGCCTGCTGTTGGACCATGCCGGTCATCATTCCTTTGCTTCCATGCTTTATTTTAGAACTGACAGACACCTAAGTCTTGCATGCTTCTGCCAGGTCACTTGGCGAGCAAGTGCAGCCACGCATCTCAGGCATCTGCGCAGGATATCTCTGCACTGACATTGCTTTGTTTGTACTCACTGATGTTAGCACTTACTTGGATGCTGTCAATTTCAGTGTGGGTCACATCTAAGCACACAAGCTCTTGAGCTCTCACTGGCTGCCAATCTCTACTGTTTGCCTTGCTTTTTAATGCAGAGGGCGAGACAGGCAGCACTGTGATGGTGGGGAGGACTGAACAGTTAATCTGTCAATCAAGCAAAGGGTGGACATGTCACTGAACAACACTATGCTACATCATGCTTGTAGCATGTGCCAGTAGTTACACAGAAAACACACACCAAATACTTCAAGCTAATGAAAATATGTGCAATTCAAAGGGGAAGAATCTTTGGTGAGGTGAACCTGGACTATAGTCAGTCAATGGTTACTGTCATGATTAGTCAAAGGGCTTATCTGATTACACCACAAGGTATTGGTGACGGTCAATCTTGCAGGAAAATTGCAGGCAGGCCAAGGATTACAGGCAGATGAGTCGGGTGTTGTTGAGACGTCAGTTCAGGCAATGGGCCAGTTTTTCCTGCAATGAAACAAAGGGCGGTACAGTGGCTCAGTGGTTAGCACTGTTGCCTCAGAGCCAGGGACCTGGATTCGATTCTAGCCTCGAGTGACTGTCTGTATGGAGTTTGCACATTCTCCCCATGTTTGCATGGGTTTCCTCCAGATGCTCCTGTTTCCTCCCACAATACAAAGATGTGCTGTTTAAGTGAATTGGCCATACTAAAATTGCCTACAGTGTTCAGGGATGTGTAGGTTAGGTGCATTAGTTAGGGGTAAATGTAGAGTAATAAGGAATGGGTCGGAATGGGTTACTCTTCGGAGGATTGGTGTGTACTTGTTGTGCCCAATGGCCTGTTTCCACACTGTAGGGATTCTATGAATTTTATGATTGAGTCTGATAAAAGTATGTGCAAAAGCAGTTAGTGGCATGCTTAAGCAAGAAAAGTGGCCCCATTGAGTGAATGAGAAGAATGGAAGGCAGGAATGGGTAGTAGTCTGGGAGGATGAGGTGGGTGAGCACTCAAATGGTTATGACACATGCAACACTGAGGGTTATGGTCCATCAGCATTGGTCAGATATGTGTGCAATAGCAGAGTGGAGTGAATACTGGCCTCTTGTGTGTAAGGCAGCAGAAAGATGATGGTACTCATCTTTGCAGAGCACAGACGATCAGGGGCTTTTTTTTTTTTAACTACAGCACTACTTGAGATTCTGGAGGACCCTACACTGATGCGTACTGCTTTTCGGGACCAGTCTGGCTCTAACTGGTGGCATAGCCTATTCTGAAGATCTGCTGGTAAGAGGACTGATCTCTTCTCCCTCACCCCATCCCAATGACATTTCCAGTTTTCTGGTGGTGCAGTGGGGAACGAACTTGCCTTTCTTCTGGGTCATCTCTTTGGTGATAAAGATCAACCAACACATTGTGAGGGGAAGTTCCTGTCATGCAGTATCTGAAGTGTAGAGCCACTGGGCTTTACATATGGTGCTAGAAGCATTGAGGCCAGAAGGCAGTGGTGAGAACTTGCGCTTTGTTTGCTATGCTATTCCCTAATGTGTCTGACATCTTAGCTGTATAATTAATGAGGTGAAATGCAGAAGATCATGTGAGGAAATATTCCTTGGGCCAAAGAGGAGTGGATGCCATGAAATGCTCTCACACTACACTTTTACTGCTAATGGGAATACTCAGGCTTATGTCGTTCGGTCTGATTATGCCTTTTAATACAAAGTAATAGCTATTACTCGAAACATATTTACTTGATTCTTGTGCGATAGAATTAATTTGTTTCAAATCATGGAATCTTGTGGTGTCAGTCTTTCAGTTAATAACCAATGTTCAAATTTCTCTTTAAGTACAAACAGCCTCAACAGGATTGTCACAAAATTCACTGAAAAGTAAAATCCTTAAGGAAAAATATATTGTAAATCCAGACGTATACAATTTTAGGAATTCATTTTGCTGTTGCCAACTTCATATGGCTGATTGAACTAAGTTTAATTCCCACCTGATGATAGTATAGAATATGTGCATTATCATTTCATTCCATTATAGCTATGATTTCTAACCCAGTCCTCAGGCATTTTTCACATTTATCAAAACTAAAATCCTGTCCTCAATGGTGTAGAGTTCAAAATGTATGCCTTAATGACAATTAGTACAGAAAGCTCCTCCAGAGGAGAACAACAACAAATCAAATGCACTAATAGCACTGTTGGCTCATTCAAGCAGCTGTTAATCAGAGATTAACACTAAATGCAATAAAGGTATTTCAGAGAATGTTAAAATATGTACTTTCCTGCATTGGCATTAAGGTAGGTATTGGAAAGTGAAACACACATATTCACCAACATTAAAGATACTTGTTTAAGGAAAGCTGACAATAGCTTGAAACATAGGCCCAAGGAATATTTCCTCACATGATCTTCTGCATTTCACCTCATTAATTATACAGATTTAGACTTTATACAATAGTGTCTAAATTGGTAATGGTGAACAAATCCTTTCAAATTGTTTATATGGTGCTACTAATTCGCTATTGCCATTCTACACCAGCATATAATTTCAAACACTATCCCACGTGAATCTCTAGGCCCAAGTGGAAAAAGAATATTTCCCCTTTGCATTTTGCCAGAAGTCCTGGGGCTTCCCCAGGCTATGTTATCGACTCCAGGAGAAGTATTTTATAATGAGTTAGAAGGATAGTTCTAGTTAAATATAGATACTTGGAGAAAGTTGATGCAAGAGCTTTCACTGGTTAACTTCACAGAATGGATTCCAAAACCATACATAATAACTATTTGGGTGCTTTATCCATAAAATAGTAAATCAATTATCTCATTCTAATCTCTATTCTTCTTTCTTCAGGATCACAAAATTCTATGGTTTTTTTCCAAGCACCTGTCAGATATTGGCTGAATTCTTGATCAATTCATTTATTATGAACTTAAGATTCTATCCAAAACAACCTTGGACAATATTTTTCTATTAATCCTATAATCATCTTCCCGTTTCTATCTACAAGTACATTACTTTACATTTATTCATATTACATTGCACCTGGTCATTGACAAGCCTTCAAATACTGGGCCTCAATGTCTCAAACTCTTTCTTCAAACTTCACTATTTCTGTATCACTCCTCCTTAAAGCGTATTTTCTTGACCAAGCTTTGGACATCTGTCCAAATATCTCATGATCCACTATCAAATGTTGTCTGATAATGTTCCTGTGAAATGTCTTGGGATGATTTACAACATTAAAGATACTATATAAATGCAAGTTGCCATTGTTGCTGCTTACTGCCTGCCCAAACATGCAAAACAAGTCCTTGTCTTCCTGTAGATTGTTAAATTATGGAAGTAGCAGGTGTAGTTAATGTAATGAGGGATAGGAAAAACAAAGTTGCGAGATGTAACCATTGATGCACTTTCCCTGATAATTCAGGAAATAGCAGCTTTAAGATTGCCAATTGCAGCTGTATTCTACAAGCCACAATTAGTATACTTCCCAATTACGCAGATATGCTGTCGCCTACCAACTAACTGATTCCCAAAGCAACATTTGAAGTCTTTAGCGTAGATTACTTTACATTGATAGGATTAATGTTTTGGTCCAAAATTCTGATTGCAATGAAGTTACCTACCAGAATGATGTTGTGAGGAAGAAGCAATGTTACAATGGAAATTTCCCAAAAGGAGAAAGGAAAAATCAGAGGGAAAATTACTTCTCATTTGCTCTCATGAATTTTCCAGTAACTGGTCTATAAAGCATTAATGGTATAGGTTAATATTCTTTTCTTTCAACTTAAGGTAGTACAATACTCAGATCACAGGAAGGAAAAAGAAAAATACTGAACAGACTGCAATTTCTGGAAAGTTAAACTGTTGAATTAGTAAAACACAGAAGATCAGATATAGCAGTGAGTGTTTTTACAGATTAGTCTTGCACCATTATAGTAAATGGCAGAGTTATACAGAATGCAGAGGTTTGCTTTACTCATAGTTTCCACTATAGATACTGCTTTTTAGTTAGCTGTACTCCCTGGAGGTGCTTTTGTTTGAATGAAATCTGGCCTCAGGCTACAATAAGTGTTTTTCAATTAGGGCTGTCACAATATAATGATATGATGATATATCATGTGATATTAAGCCTATGATAATCATATCACTCATTTTTTCCATATCATGGTAATCATAGAATAACATTATCATAATAGATAAACATGGGGAAAGGTTTTACAATGTTGCTGTCTGAAATTATTTTTCTCCAATAAAGTTATTATACTTTGACTTTTGTACATTAAACAATCATGGCAGGATTGCTGAATGACAAGTACTTTGAATTGATAGAAATATATGGATAAGACCAATTTCTTTGTCAATATGTACAAGGAAGTACAATACTATTATTCATTCAAAACTCCATCAGGTCTTTATGATCGCAAAGTGATACGTCTGAGGTGGCAGACAGCCCAATTGGATAACAGTAATGGAATTATAAATAAATGATATGAACTTTATTTGAATTTCAAAATATTCAAAGCTTAAAAAAAATTGTATTGATTAATTGATATGCACAGATCACATGAACTAAAGCAACAAATTGCTATATACTTTTGAAATGCACCCAAGTTATAATTGTCTAATTTCAAAATGTCTTTGTGACATACTTTTGATTATGGATTGAATTTAATGGATTACTGCACAGTTCCAAATAAACTTCGGAAGAACGTTTTTTAGCTTCTGCTTTATAATTATTTGAAAGGCAACCTTGGAATTTAATCTAAATGATGTGTGAAAATCCAATAATCTGATCAGATATTTTGGATTTATACATTTAAAACAAATTGTCTTCATATTACACAAATGCAAACGGAACAACTCTAAACCAGAATCTTCATAAACAAATTGACCTGTTACAAAAACAGAAATTGCTGGAAAAGCACAGGAGGTCTGGCAGGATCCAGTAGGCGCAAAATGTTAACTCTGCTTTCTCTCCACAGATACTACCAGACCTGCTGTGTTTTTTCCAGCAAGTTCAGTTTTTCTGATTTCCACATCCACAGTTCTTTGGTTTTTTTGAACTGTTATAGCCTTTATACTTGTGAAATATTTTGATCACTCTGTATCATAGGAGAAAGTGAGGACTGCAGATGCTGGAGATCAGAGCTGAAAATGTGTTGCTGGAAAAGCACAGCAGGTCAGGCAGCATCCAAGGAGCAGGAGAATCGACGTTTCGGGAATGAGCCCTTCTTCAGGAACCACTCTGTATCATAGCTCATTTGAAACATGTTAGGACTTTAAAGGGAACTGAATGCTTTTCTTGTGATCTCAGTTTAAGAAGGAAGAGCACCACCATATTTTTGAACCAAAAAAAAATCCTCACCCTCTAGTTATACATCACCTGCTGCTGATCATATCCCGACAGAGTATGCCATAGGAATTGCTGAATGTTAAAGGAAGATATTCAATATCCCTGCTGTGTAATGGATACTGGATTTCAAGCACTATAGGAATTATTAGAATATGTTCAAATAAATTCATTTGGGATTTGCTCCTTGGCTGTAATCCACAAGTTACACTTGATAATTTGACCAACATTGTGCCCAAGTTCTGTTGAAATATCTGTTTTAATCTTATGAGAAAATGCCCAAATTTAAAATGGATGTAAATGGAAATAGATAAATGTAAGTAGTGGGCCAAGTGGATAAAAATTTTCAGATTCATAAAAAAATAATTTTCAATTCATTTAACCACGATTCATGCACATCAGATGAAAAATGTTTAAGAACCTGTGGTGAGGGAAGATTCTCAATTTTGAACTTTTACAAAATTCATTCAAATGTAAAGAAAGAAACATAATAAGCCTCAGATGGGATAATTTATTTTAAAACACTTAAACAATTCCAATTAAAATTAAAACACAAAGAAAATGAATTTGTTTCTTGTTGAACCTGAAAAACTGAAAGCACCATTGAGAGATTTGCCAAAGAAGGGAATTTGGATGATACTCACATTTCAATAACTGGGCAGTGGTCAACATGACTGACAGAGAAACACTGAGCCTTCAGTACAGATTTCTGGAAAACACATCTTTTATCTAAAGCAAGCAATATTGGACATACTCAGGAGTCGATAAAATATGAAGCTGGAAAAAGCACAGCAGGTCAAGCAGCATCAGAGGAGTAGGAGAGTCGAAGTTTCAGGCAGGAGCCTTCGTCAGGCATGAGGAGGGGGAAAAGGGGCTGAGAAAAAATATAGAGAGGAGCTGGGGGACTGGTAGGTGGGGTGGCAATAGATGGATGCAGATAGGAGGTGATTGAGGTTGGGAAGGGTGGAGCGGATAGGTGCGAAAGAAGATAGACAGGTTATGTCAGGTCAAGGGGGCCGGGCAAAAAGAGAGGGCTGAACCTGGGATAAGGTGTGGGTGGGGAGATTTGAAAACTGGCGAATTCTATGTTGAGGCCATAAGGTTGTAAACTCCCAAGGCGGAAGATGAGGTGTTCTTCCTTAAGTTAGTGGTCTTATTTTGACAGTGGAGGAGGCCCACAATGGACATGACGTTGGGCAAGTGGGAGGGGGAGTTGAAATGGCTGGCAACCAGGAGGTGGGGCTGATTGGAGCATGCAGACCATAGACGCTCCCCATATGCTCCATCTCTCCGATGTAGAGGAGACGACATCGGAAGCAAGAGATGCAGTACATCAGGACGTACACAGAGCGTCAGGCAATATCTACGAAGGGAGGAACATAGTTCAACTTCAGGTCAATGACTTGGCAATATATCTCTTAACTTTTGTTCCTCTTGCCACATATGCTGCCTGAACTGTTGAACATTTCCAGTATTTTCCATTTTTATTTGATTAATATTCTCTTCATCCCTACTCAGTTTCACCTTCATGACATCAATAAGCCCACCTATTTCCACCTCCATAAGACCAGCTGACTTTGCCCTCCTCAGTTTACCTGAAACCCTCATTACCTTTATTACCTCAAGACTCAACTATTTAAATGAAAGCCAGCTGCTCTCCTATATTCTACTCTCCACTAACTTCAGGTCACCCAAACTCTGCTGCCTATGTCCTAACTTGCAGCAAATCCTGTTTCCTTATCCACTTTGTGTTGACTGATTAGCACTGCTCCTGATCAAGCAATACATTAGTTTTAAAATTAACTGTATAATTAAACATAAATTAACACTTTTTCAATAATCAACACATTTTAGAAATGGCAGAGCTGGTGATGTTCTGCAAAATGTGGGAACTTATGGCATGAAAGCACATTTACATCAAGCACTTGCGCTGCAGAAACTTCGGCTCAGGATTATCAATTTGAAGGCCAAGCTACAGACACTGCGCCTCATCAGGGAGAGGGTAAGTTACCCAGATACTGTCATCCAGGAGCAGTCACTCTCTTTAGGATAGGGTCTTCTGACTTGTTCACTGGGTCAGGGACAGGAGGGTAAGGCAGGTAAGGGAGGTAAGGGAACCTAAAGGACAAGAACGCAGGCACATTAGCATATGACGTAGTCCATCAGGTTTGAGGATTTTTCCAATTGTTTGGATGAAAACAGGGGCTGCAGGCTTGACATGTTAACTGCCCATGACACTATGATATGAGAAGCTATTCAAGAGAGGAGAGTAAGAAGAAATGTAGTGGTAGTAAGAGGTAGGGAGTATTAATAGTGAGGGGATTGACACTGTTCTCTGCAGCAAAGAGGGTGAATTCAAATCACTGTGTTCCTTGCTTGAAGTCAGAATTTGGGATATTTGTTCTGAAGAATTTGCAGTTGAAAGGGGAAGATGTAATGATCATGGTCCACATTGGTAACAATGACATAGATAAAACTATGAAAGGTTCGACTGCAGAAGAACGAAAAGGGGTTAGACGAGAAATTAAAAAACAGAACCCTAAAAATGATGTTTGGATTACTCGTGAGACACTTGCAAATTGGTGTAGGATGAATAAAATAAGAAAAATGAATGCGTGGCTCAAACACTGGTGAGGGAGAAGTGGTTTTTGGTTTGTATGGCGTGGGCACCTGTACTGAGGAAAGTGAAATCTGTGTTGCTTAGATGGTATACATCAGCTATTGGGGTCTCATGAACCACAAGACGAGGGAAGTAGACAGTGCAGTGGCAGACATTTAAAGGGATATTTTAGAATGCTTAGAATAGTTATATTCCTACTATAAAGAAAAATTCTAAAAGATGAAGCCACTATCCAATTAACTAAAGGTAAGGAAAGTATCAAACTTATGGAAAAAAGCATGTAAATGTGAAAGTGTGTGTGGCGGGTCAGATTGCTGGTGAGAATGCAAAGAAAAACTAAAATGTTAATCAGGACAAATAATTTAGAGCTCAAGGGGAAGCTAACTAAAAATGTGAAAAAGATAGCAAAAATTTCTATAAGTACCTAAAAAGGAGTGAGTGACTGTTGATCATCTCGAGGATGTGAATGAGGAGTTAGCAGCAGATAATAAAGAAATTGATTTTCTTTCTGTCTTTGCAATAGTGTATACAAAAAAAAGACAATAATACATGTTAAACAGATGACAGTAGGAAGAGAGGAACCTGGTAAATCATAATCACTAAGGTAATGGCACTAAACAAACAGATGGAGTTGGTTAGCTTCTGAGGCTTCACGGCTTTCCACTTAGAGTCTGAGAAAAGACAGTTACTGAGGTATTTAATGTTGAAACTAATTTTCAAAAATTGTTAGGATTTGGATAGGTACCATTTGACTGAAAAGTAGCAACTATAACCCTTTACTAAGATAGGGAGATGGAAAACAGGAAGTCATAGTCAGTTAACTGGACATCAGTCGCAGGGAAGATGTAAGAAAAGAAGTATAACTGGGAATGGGAAAAAAAAACACAAGGTAATTGTATGAGTCAATTTGGTTTGTGAAAGGGAAGTTATGTTTAGCTAATTTATTTGAACCCTTTGAACGTGTAACACGCACTGTGGATAAAGGGAACTCTATAGAAAAACTACAGGAGAAGATTTATGAAAAATAAAAGCTCGTGGTTTATTGGGCAACATACTAGCATGAACAAACTTGGATAAAACAGACAAGATGCATAAATGGGTCTTTTACAGATTAGCAGGATGACATTTGGACTATTGTGTGCAGTTTTGGGCCCCATATCTCAGAAAGTATGTACTGGCACTGGAGCGAGATCAGAAGAGGTTCATGAGAATGGTCCCAGGATTCAAAAGCTTAACAGATGAGGAACGTTTGAGGACTCTGGATTTATACTCTTTGGAGTTTAGAAGGATGAAGGGGGGATGTAGTTAACATACAGAGTACAGAATGGCCTGGACAGAGTTGATGTTGGGAAGATGTTTCCATTGGGAGGAGAGACTAGGATCCGAGGGCATAGCCTTGGAGTAAAGAGAAGATCTTTTAGAACTGAGATAAGGAGAAACCTCTTCAGCCAGAGAGTGGTGAATCAATGGAACTTATTGCCACACAAGGTTGTGGAGGCCGGGTCATTGAGTATATTTAAAACAGAGATGGATAGGTCTTGAGTATCAAGTGGATCAAGGGTCATGGGGAGAAAGCGGGAGAATGGGCTGAGAAACTTATCAGCCATGATTGAATGGCGGAGCACACTTGGTGGGCTGAATGGCCTAATTTCTGCTCCTAAGTCTTACGGTCTTATGAATGGGATTTATGCTGAGTCTCAACTTTTTACAATTTATACAATGATTTAGATGAGGGATTTGAAGGCACTGTGGCTACATTTACAAATGATACAACAATAGGCAGGACAGTTTGTTATAATAACATAACAAGGAGGCAGACCAATATAGATAGGATAGGTTTGTGTGTAAAATCTGGTACATGAAGCATACTGTGGGAAATGGGGTATTGTTCATTTTGGCTGGAAGTGTAAATATCTGAAGTGTTCTATCTGAATGGTGAACAACTGCAGAATTCTGAGGTGCAGGAGAATCTAGGAATTTAGGTATTGTAGTGCATGAGCAAATGATTAAGGAGGTTAATCGAATGCTATAATGTATTATGAGTAACTGATCATAAATATAAGGAAAGTGCTCTCAGATATGAATGGCATTGATGAAACCATATCTTGATACTTTGTGTGCATTTTTGGTCGCTTTATTTAAGGTAGGATGTTAATAAATTGGAGATGGTTCAGAAGACGTTTACTAGATTGATACCTAGGATGAGCAGATTATCTTATGAGGTCGTACAGTTGTGCTTGTTTCACTGGAGCTTACAACAGCAAGGGATGATTTGATTGAAGTTTATGAGATCCGGAATGATCTTGCCAAGGTGGACATCGAAAAGATGTTTACTATTGAGATTGAGTCTAAAATGAGTGAATCACTCTTTTAGGACAAAGAAGGTGGAAGTAGTCTTCGAGATGAATTCATTCAATACTTAAGGTGGAGATAGATGGATCCTTGTTAGGCAAGAGAATCAGAGGTTGCAGGCAATAGACAGGGACTCAAAACATATTTATAAATGAGCCATGATCTAAATGAACAGGACAGCAGACTTGAAGAGCTGAATGATCTAATTTGCATGTCTGTTTGTTCAGCTATATAGGTCTGATGCTCTGGCTTTCCTCTAAAAACCTCTCCATGTGTATACCTTATTTTCCTCTTTTAAGACACTCCTTACATGACCAAGCTTTCAGACATCTGACCTGATGTGACTTAGTGATTCAGTGTCCAATTTGTCTTGTAATATTCGTGAAATGCCTTGAGAAAGTTAAATATATTAAAGACATTGGTTGAAATAGCAGTGGTAAAAATGGGCTATAAAGCTTCAATTTCCATCACTTATCTTAATACTTAGGACAGTTGTGGACCAAAATTGTTTTTCCTCAGCAAAACTTAGACCTAAAATGACTACAGCAATCACATGAGCACAAGATAAGCCAAGTTCAAGAAACTAACGTGGAGTAAACAAAACCATCTGAACTGAAAGTACCATTTTATTTAAATATATTAAAGGCAATCAACTGAGTCAGGTGTCAAGAATTTTGCATCGTCTAACAAATTGGACGTGAAGTTACCTACTAGTATTCGGTTTCGAGAGACCTTAGAGCTGTACTCAAGAATTCACGACTCGTACATATCTTAGTCACGACTTGGGTGAGCAGCACCATGTGTAAAAAAAAGATTTATAACAACAAAACTGGAAGACTGTCTTTTGTTCTCACTCAAAAACAGTGTTCAATAATAAAGTATATTGGAGAAACTTCAGGAACTTAAGGATCTATAAAACATTATACTGCAAATTCAACTCATCAACTAACAACTATGATCTCAGGTTAAACCTTACCTCTCAAGGACTCCAAAGCCTTTGTACACTGCCTATTCTTGAGCTTCCTTTTTATACAAGACACATTCCCCTTTAAACTTTATACCTGTGTTTGCATCTGTCATTGTGTTTTATTATTTTTCTCCTGGTTACTAAGTAATGTCATTCCTCTTTCCTTTACTCAAATAAAACTGCAAATGCTTCCTTAATTTTGACAAGTATTGCACTTTATTAGAAGTGTGATATGGTTGCATGATGAAAAGCAATTAAAAACATTTTTTATGCCAACCATGTTTAAAAAGAGGGGACCCAATTCACCCCTCTTTACCTACTCAGAATGCTTTATAAACATGTTACTGCTATTGTTTCTCCCACCACCCAACTAATTTCTAATTCTAGCCTTTGGTAAACACAATGGCAATTACCCATCACAGTCTTGAAAACGTAACTTAGTAAATGGCATTTTTAAAATAATTATTTTAGAGTATAATTTTTGGGGTCCCACTTGATTACTATTTAAAATGGAACGGCTTATGTTGTCAATGCACTGAAAGATTCAGTTATTCATTGTGAGGTTATGATGTTATATCCAGAGACACAAAACCTACTTTTAAAGGCAACAGATTGCAATCCTTAACATGATCAGTATCTTCTGTACCTTTCCCAAGTAAAACTCATTGCATTAACATCTATTGAAATAATTAAATGTTATACTGTATATTCCATTAAAGTGAGAAAATAAAAAGTTTCTTACAAGGTCAATAGAAAATGGCAGCCAGACCAGGGAGTTTTATTCTGAGAAGGTTAAGCACTATTTTACAAATGTAGTCCAATTATTGTTTAAAGCAATATAAACTTTATCTAAACACTGAAGCTTTCCAAAGACCTATGAATGTCAAAAACTGACCAGACTAATCAGTCAGGAGTAATATTACGTTAATATTTAGCAAATCAAACTAGAGAACAACCTTGGTTATCCGAACATCAATTATCCAAATTTCGGATTATCTGAACAAGATCTCAAGGTCCCAGTATGGCTTCCTTTGTTTATGATCAGATCAGTTATCATGAATAATCAGATATCAAAGCAAAATACTCCCCACCCGTCTCATTTGGATAATCGAGGTTGATCTGGAATGGAATATACAGAATGAGTTATTTTCTAATTGATTTTTAAAGACTAAATAACACATGCTGACAAACACATATATGCACACAGTTTTATCTGTGATTAGTATATGTACTTGTGAAGTAACAAAAGCTCACTTATGCTAAATGTAAACAGAGAGCTTGAGTAAATATTTTTTCCTAAAGTTGTAGAGACTTTGGCTTTAAATGAATTTGTCCCTTATTTACCCTTGGCTTTTGCTCTTGCTCAAGGAAGAATGGTGCTGGTCTGCTGTAAGATCTAAAAGCACTATGCCCCAGCAGTCAAAGCACAGCTTTCAAGAGAATGTGAGAGTCAGTACTGAATGCTACACATTTATCAAACCCACGAACCTTGCTGACGGAGCGAATCCTTCCATCATTACAGGCTCTCAGTATAGGATACATATGACTAAGCCAGCCTTCATTTTTACAGATTAATATTCTCTCTTTCAACCTTCACACAGTGATAAATAGGTAAAAGAGACAAAAGGAGAAAACGAAGTTAAAGAAAGAGCAAGAGAGTGAATGCAATTCATAATAAGTTAAATGAGAGAAAATGAAGTTGAATATTTTATAGCCCAAGTATCAAAAAGTTAAAAATGATTGTTTTTGAAAATTAATTGTTCTGTTTTGTTCCAAGTTGCTCTCAGACTATAAACCATATAATAGGGTGTCAGTTTAAATTTATTTTGGTGGATATCATCTTGATGAACAAAATTAAACCATTAAAGTGGCAATATATTAGAGTGACAAAAGCTCAACAGACATATACCACACATTAAACTATTTACCATTAAGATAGCATTACAGAATGGTCTTTTCTCAAAGATATATATTCATATTTAGACCAGTATATCATATGTTTATCTAATAAGAAATACTATTAATGCACTATAACCCAAGCCAAGGGAATGAATATATTCTCTTGTTTACCATTCATGTCAGAAACATTGTCTATTCAGAAATTGAACATTAGAAATGAATTTTCCTGCTTGAGGTGTTAAATAAAATATATAAAATGAATTTTCCTGCTTTGGGTGTTAAATAAAATATATAAAATGAAATGTTTCAGTTCCACAACTGCCATAATGGATGTGAATTACACCCCATCTCCCCCAAAGATGGCAACAGAGGTAAGCAAGCAAGGGAAACAACAGAAAGGAATTGAAATTGGAGAGAAATTTCCTGCCTGGTCGCGAATGAATTTCTTGATGAGAATGTCCATATGCAATGCCAAATAAGTGGACAATTAATAGCCACAAAAATATCAACTCACCACCTCCAATATCACTTGCCACTTCAAGAATTATCCCAATCCAGCAAGGGAAGGGATACTCCCATAGTTTTGCTTGCTCTCAGCAAAGATAATCTATTTTTTGCCCTTATCACTGCCATAAGCACCAACCCTTCATCTGTACTTCTTCTGTACTACCAATTACTGTTGCTTTACATTTTGCTCTGGGGTATATTTCCTGTCTGTTCTCCTTATTCTCCTTCCAATCCTTTCGCCACTTTTCCAACTTCCTTCAGTTTCAAAGAATTGAACTCAAAACATTAATTCTGTTTCTCTCCCCATAGACACTGCCAGTCTTGCTGAGTTTCTCCTGGTTACAGATAAAAGTTCAGTTTGACTTACAGTTCAAAAAGGATTAGTTGTTTTTTATGTGGGGTTATGTATATAATATATATTTGTTTTAATAAGGGATTAAGTATTTGAAGAGTTTTTAATGTTTTGCGTAGGCTCTCATTAATGGTAATTTTATTATTTTGTCCACAATAACATATGTTTGAAGCTTATTTTAATTTATGTCAAGATGGCCACGATGTTTGTTTATGGTAAACACTAGGTGAACTGTCATGGAGGATAAAAGAGCATGGGGTGTTAGGTGGGGTATGGATTGGCATGGAGGCTATCAAGGGACATGGGAGGGTGGGGAGAGATGAGTTAGCATGAAAGTATTTTTAAGTAACCACATCACACAGAATGATAACTGGTTAAGAATGAGGAGACAGCAAGTCAATAAAGATTTTGTTCTCCTATTGTCTCAAGGTGACATATTAGGTTCCTCAGTTTTTGTTGTAGATGGATGATTTGAGGAACCCTCTGAAAACTGGGAAGTGTATCTGGGAAAATCACTCAAAAGTATCACCATTGAAATAAGGATATGGGAACCCTTTGGTGACTGGTAGCAACTGTGAACTATTCTAAAAAGCATTGTGATTCCATGGAGAGTGTGATTAGTAATAAGGTTAAAAGGGAACATCATTTTCTCCAATTTAAATATATAAGTTGCCTATAAAAAAAGTATTTCGTTAACTGATTTTTCGTCATTTGTTACAGTAAAAGGTTTAAAGCACAAAGTCTTTCCTTGCCATTTTCAGCTATTAATTGGAACTTCAATTTTTTTTTAAACATTATTGGTTATTAAGGCAATTACAACAATAACATACTTCAGAGGCCAGATAAAAAGGAACCTGAGGAACACTAAATACCACTCACACAGTAACCTCAAATTCCTTGCCCTTTCATCTTGTTATCCACCTCATATGTTTCTATATGGAAAACATTCATAGAATTTCCCATATCAACATATAAATGATTTTCTCATCCTCAGGATGAAGCACCGGCGGTATACCCAAGGAGACCCAAATACATAAATAGAAAGTGGGCTCTACCACCAGTGCTTCATCCGGAGGCACACTTAAGATGTTACCTAGTATGGTGACAAAACGTCTGCAAATGAAACTTCCAATTCAGTGAGCAAACCTACATCCAGAACCTCAACCCGAGCTACAATTCTTCTCAAAACTTGCTAATTTATAGTTTGCCCTTTTCCTTTGCTGTGACTTCGATTTGGAGTCATTCATGTCTTTAATGACAAATAGGGTAAACATGCTTATGTCAGTTTCCGTGGCTACCTCTGGAACAGACTGCCAGTTTTTTGTTAGAGGATATAGCTTGAATGTCATCAAACAATATCAACCATAGCTGACCTGGAGAACTAGATTAGTCACACATGAAAGTCAAACAACATCAGCCTGGATTTATGATCAGGCGATCTTTAATAATAATAAATTCCAGTAATACAGAACTAATCAGATTACATACCTAAATAACAACAAAGTTTGGAGAAACTCCGGTGTGGCAGCATCTACTGAGAGAGAAATAGAGTTACCATTCTGAGTTCAGGGACTCTTCATTATGTTTACCTTTATTCCTTTTCATTTCTGTCCTAATGTTTGATCAAGTGCTTGCCAAAATCTCAAGGGTCATGAGACTTGAAACATTAACTCTGTTTCTCTTTCCAAAGATGTTGCCAGACCAGCTGAGTTTCTCGAGCACTTTGTTTTCATTTCAGATCAGTATTTTGCTTTAAATTGGAAGGTTGCATATTTTCCTCATTCACACCTCCCTTAGTTCTTAAATAATGAAGCAAAGTTTCAAACCAAAAGCACAATTTTAGAATCTGGAAAGCTTTCGACAATTGATTGATACACTTGCAATTTCCTTATCTATTTCTTTTAACATCGCAGGGTGTAAGTCATCAAGTCCTGGAAATTGAATCTCAAGTCTTATAATTTTCTCCATTACCATTATTTTACCTTATATTAAATCAAATAAGTCCCACTCATTGAGTTTTCTTAGGATTCAGTTGGACATTTATATTTTGCTGGATGTCGGATTGCTCGCTGAGTTGGAAGGTTCGTTTTCAGATGTTTTATCACCATAATAGGTAACATCTTCAGTGAGCCTCTGGATAAAGCACTGATGGTATAACCCAAGGAAACCCGTACACATAAATAGAAAGTGGGCTATACCATCAGTGCTTTATCCAAAGGCTCACTGAAAATGTTATCTAGTATGGTGACGAAACATCTGAAAATGAACCTTCCAGCTCAACAAGCAAGCCTACATCCAGAACCTCAACCTGACCTACAAATCTTCTCAAAGCTCGCTAATTTATATTTTGCCCTTTTCCTTTGCTGTGACTTAGATTTGGAGTCATTCAAGTCTTTAATGACAAAAAGGCAAATAAGGCACATGCTTATGTTGGATTCCATGGCTCGTGTCTTTTCTTTAACCTCTGGAACAGATTGCCAGTCTTTTGTTAAAGGATATAGCTTGAGTGTCATCAAACAACATCAATCATGGCTGACCTGGCGAACTCTCCTGCTTTTCAGAGGTATATTCAAAGCATTTACAAATTGGTATATTGACCTCATATGCACAGGAAAAAATAGTTAACAATTTGAGTCCGGTAACCCTTTGTCAGACTGACATTCTGACAAAGGGTCACTGGACTCAAGATGTTAACTGTTTCTTCTCTTTACAGAGGCTGCCAGACATGCTGAGTTTTTCCAGCATTTTCTGTTTTTGTTTCAGATCTTCAGCATCTGCAGGTTTTTGTTTTAATTTGGTAATCAATCTGTTTTGGTCACATTACGAACTCATCCTCCATGGCCATTAACATACAAAAGGACTGAGCAGCCTGCTCCTCCATTCAAGAAGATCATGGCTGATCTAATTTTAACCTCTACCCTACATTCCTGCATACCCCTGATGATTACCAAGGGGATGAAAAATTAAGAGTCTGTCAACCTCAACCTAAAGAATATTTTGAGATTCTGCATCCACTGCCTTTTGAGGACAAGCCAAATGTGTAGTTATGGTGAGAAAGTTGTCCTGAGTGAAGGCTTAAATCAAGGAGCTAAAATTTCTAA
Source organism: Chiloscyllium plagiosum (assembly GCF_037043375.1). Classification (NCBI taxonomy): domain Eukaryota; kingdom Metazoa; phylum Chordata; class Chondrichthyes; order Orectolobiformes; family Hemiscylliidae; genus Chiloscyllium; species Chiloscyllium plagiosum. The sequence goes on along the minus strand of NW_028270147.1, from coordinate 39,778,259 downwards.
TGGCCTGATGAGTTCACCCAATGGGGAGTAAGGCTCCCCAGGCAAGGCAGTGGCCTGGTGATATTATTACTGGACTGGTAATCCAGGGATTCCAAAGACACTCAACCCTCAGAGAAAACATGTTTCTTCATCTCTGATTTAAATGGGTTACCTCTTATTTTTAAACAACGACCCCTCGTTCCAGATTCTCCCACAAGAATAAACATCTTTTCAATTTCACTTAGTCAAATCACTGTAGGATCATATAAGTTTCAATTAAGTCATCCTTGATTCTTCTAAACTGCAATGGATTCAGCCCTAACCTGCCTAGCCTTTCCTTATAAAGCAATTTGCTCATTCCAGGTATTAGTCTAGTAAAGCTCCACTGAACTGTTTCAAACATATAAACATTCCAAAGTGGGACTTGAACTCAGAATGGAGAAAGTGAGGGCTGCAGATGCTGGAGATCAGAGCTGAAAATGTGTTGCTGGAAAAGCGCAGCAGGTCAGGCAGCATCCAAGGAACAGGAGAATTGACGTTTCGGGCATAAGCTTCATTCCTGAAGGGCTTATGCCCGAAACGTCGATTCTCCTGTTCCTTGGATGCTGCCTGACCTGCTGCGCTTTTCCAGCAACACATTTTCAGCCTTGAACTCAGAATGTCAAGCTCAGAGAGAGGTCGCTACCCATGTGGCCCAAACGTTTTTCTCCACTGCCAAAAATGGATACATATTGATCATTTCACATGTCTGCCATTTCCTTATATTTTATTGTTTAAAAAAAAACATTTGGGGTTCAGTTTAACATCACTTTCTGGATTTCTTCCTTCATTCTCCCTTCATGCAACTCTTATTACTTGTCCTCTGTTTCTTTTTATAGCTTGCCATTTGGTTGGATTTCCACTTGAGCTCGCATTTTGTAAGCCTTTTCCATAAGCTTCATGTTCTAATCTGCCTGTCAACTGCACCATTGTATCCTTTGGCTTTTCGGGCTCTGTATTTGTTTTACATTGTACCAAATAGTTTTTTTGAATATTTTCCACTGGTGGTCTGTAACTTTATCTATAAGTAGTTCAGCTTAGTTTATTGTAATTCATTCCTCAACCTTTGGAAGTCATTAACCAATTCTGGTTATATGCTCATCACGAAATCCACTGAACCCTGTTCCATTGACAGTTCTAAAACACAGCATTCTACAAACAACCCTAATTGCTTTCAGTATTAAAAATTGTTCTGTTAAAACGTATTTGAAAAGTAAAATCTCTTATTACAAACTCATTGTTTTTCCTGTTTTCACTATTTATGCATTCTCTACTCTGGTACTATGAGGAGATTTACATCCATACAGCATCATTCTGGAATATGCCTTTAAGAAGAATTCTAGTTCAAATTCTGTATTTGTTTTAAGTAGTGAGTTTTATAGTGGATTTCTCATATTAAACTGAATTGCATATGAATTCAAAATTAAATGCAAAAGTAACAAAAACATTTTCTTTCATTAACAATTTTAACGACATCATTTCAATAGTATAATTTTAATTAAATCATATTTATATTTTGCCTTCTTCCTCTGCTATGAGTTAGATTTGGAGGTACTCCTGTCTTTAATGACAAATAAGGCAAACAAAGCACATACTTATGTCTGTTTCCATGGCTCATATTAATAACTGCAGTTCTATCCAGATTAGTGCATGGAGATGTTGAACAGATTTACCAGAATGATGTTAGGAAGAAGGGATTGCATTTATAGGCGGAGGCTAGAAAGGGTAAGATTATTCTTAGAGTATCAAAAGTCCAAATTTTAAGGTATCTTGGCTGAGCAAATAAGGAAAAACTATTCCCATTGTTGAGGGGGTCAATAACCAGAGAGAGTAATTTAAAAAAATTAGCAAATGATCTTATTCAGCAATATGTTATGATATTTAATATACTGTCTGAAAGGGTGGTGGAAGCTGATTCAATAGTAGCATTCTAAAGGTTATTGAATATACAAGTGAAAATGGAAAAAAAAACTGAAGGCTGTAGGGAAACAATAGTTCAAGAGAGTCTAACTGAGCAACTCTTTCAAAGAGCTGGCACAGTTAAGATGGGCCGAATGACCATTTCCTGTGCTGTAAGATTCCGTGATCCTACGAAAAAGACAGTGCAGATTTACTTGCAAATATTTGAAAGCACTATTTTTTCTTGTTCGATCAACGTAATTTCCAGTACAGCAAATCCACTAATTATTGCAGCTCAACAATGTAGCTAAAGCTACATTTAAGACAGCTCAATGAAGGGCCTCATGACTTCTACTAGTCCTGTGTAAATCACAGAAGAGTCAAGAGCTGTCATCAAAATGCAGAATGATCTTAACAGTTTGAACAGTTCTTTTCTGAAGAGCTTCAGTTGTTAAACAGTGTACCTTTTATTTTGACTCCCCACTTATCCCCATTATGAACTGCTTAACTAACCTTCTTTAAAATAAATCTGTTATGGCTATAGGACAGAAGGATGATTAAAGTAGCAGGCAAAAGCAGAGTCCTTTAAATCAGCTTGAAGTGAATCCACTTCAGCATATAACCTTCAGCATCTTCATTGCAGCTATTTATAGAGATTCCTTTAAAATGGCTCAGCTGGTTCACCTTTAAGATTTCAATTCTTAAAATGTAGCATTTTATTATGGTAAAGCCACTGAGGTGCTGGAACATTTAAGTTTTCTTTTTTCCTTGTAAAGTTTTGCTATTTGCAGAATTTAAAGATCGTATGAGGAAAGGCTGAGGCACTTGGGGTTGTTTTCATTGGAGAAAAGAAGTTTAGGGGTGACTTGATAGAGGTGTACAAGATGATTAGGGGTTTATATAGGGTCGACAGTGAGAATCTTTTTCCACGTATGGAGTCAGCTATTACAAGGGGGCATAGCTTTATATTAAGGGGGGGTAGGTATAGGACAGATGTTAGGGGTAGGTTCTTTACTCAGCGAGTCGTGAGTTCATGGAATGCCCTGTCAGTAGTAGTGGTGGACTCTCCCTCATTATGGTCATTTAAGCGGGCATTGGATAGGCATATGGAGGATAGTGGGCTAGTGTAGGTTAGGTGGGCTTGGATCGGCGCAACATCGAGGGCCGAAGGGCCTGTACTGCGCTGTATTCTTCTATGTTCTATATACTGCTTCTGATGCAGCACTCCTTCCACCTTACAAAACAATTCATACTAAGAATATGAATGGACAATCATATTAAGTAGATAGCACTAACACTCAAAGCGGTTTACTTTAAAACAAGAAAAAGCTGATATCTTAGGTTTCTAGTACAGAGTGGGTGCAATCCAGAATTATTTAATAACAGTTCAGCTTCCAAGAGTATTTATTTTTCCAAATCTTTTGCTGTATTCAAGAAAATTTTGCTTTTGTTAAAATACAGTCTGCAGAAACATTCCAATGCTATTGATAACACATTGTTGGGAGAACACAATTGATCACTACATCACACATTAAGAGTGTTGAGAGAGGATAATCTCAAAATGACTCTTATTATCCTCAAAATGACTTTTATTATCCTCAAAAGAGTTTTCAGAATTTAGAACACCCTTAGTTGAAATACTGGCAAGCAAATTAAAATTAAAAGTTGCAAGATAAAATGCTGCATCATTGCATTATTGTGAATGTTTCTCTGACAGTCTGTGGGTGAAAGCATGTTGCTTGAATTCACTCATCATGGAGCTCCGATTTCAAATTCTGCAGATTGTTTTCCTGGTTGTAACCTTTCTTTGAAATTAGCTTACATCTCATGGGCAAATAACACTGAATGATTCCTAATTACCAATTATGAAAGAATATGTGATGGGTGAAGTAGAAATGCGATGGTGGTGGCAGAGTCTGCAACAGTCTTGGTCCTCCTTTCTGGAAGCTTCTTGCTAAATTCCTCAACCTTATTATCTCTCTATCTTTTACAATTTCGATCAAACGCCATCTCCTTAAACAAATGTTATATGGTCTTCTCTTCTCACTCTTCTATTATTTTGCAGTCTCCACTTCTCAGTGTGTGCTTCTATTGTGTGAAGCACGAGCTGCTATTTACGGCATCAACATTACATTGGACAAATACAAGCTGTTGCTGATGTTCAAAGACTAGAAAATATTTGATGTTGCTGTTAAATGCAAAATATGTTCAATTTGCCCTCACTAACAACTTGTTCCTTGACAAATGCAAGAGCCACTAAATAAATAGTTGTTTTGCAGTTGATTGTTTTATCTAAAATAAAATTAACCAGCATCCATCAGAAATTAAGAAACAAGAAAAACTGTAGTCTATTTGGCCTCTTAAACTTGCTCCACATTCAGAAAAACCAAGGCTGATCACGGTTTTAACTCCACTTTCCCATCTGTCCCTACCATAACTCTTGACTCCCTTCTAAATCAAAATCTGTCCAACTCAGCCGTGAATATATTGATTGTCCCAGCCTCTCCTGCTCTCCGGGGTAGAGAGTTCCAAAGATTAACAACACAGTGAAAAAAATTCTCTTCCATTCAGTCTTAGATGGATACCTCTTATTTTTAAATGGTCTCCCCAGTTAGAGGCTCCTCTCCAAGTGGAAACATCCTTTCAGCATTCAAATTCAGGTCCCCTCAGAATCCTACGTGCTTCTCTATGATTGCCGCTCTTTCTTCTAAATTCCAATGAATTAAGTCAAATCTGTTGAACCTTTCCTATTCATTCCAGGAATGAACCATGTGAATCCTCTCTGAACTGTCTTCAATGCAGGTATATTCCTTCTTAAATGGGAAAATGAAATAACCACACAACACCCTAGGTATAGTCTCATAAACACTCTGTACAATTGAAATGAGATTTACAAATTTTATACCCCACTACCCTTGCAACAAAGGACCAACATTCCTTTGACCCACATTATAACTAGCTGTGAGCTAAATGATAACCTTCTGTAATTCCTATATGAAGACACCTGGATCTTCCCATGCTGCAGTATTCTTCATACTCTCTCCATTTAACTAACATTTTATTTTGCAATTCTTCCCATCAATCTCATATTTTGAACAAACTAATTTATTTCTGCATTTCACTCCATCTGCCAAATTTTCAGCCATTTGCTTAATCTATGTCCCTTTGTAGGTGCTATGCCTTCCTCACAACTTCCATTCTTACCTATATTTGTGTCATCAGCAAATTTGTCTTCAACACACACCATCGTTTCATTGAAGATGGAAACTGTAAATATTTGAGATCCCCGTCGCACTCTGTTAATAAGTTTGCCTATCTGAAAACAGTCCTGTTACATAAGGAGATTTGAAAAAGGAGGAGTATGCCATTGAGCTCCTCAAGCCTGCTTCCTATTCAATAAGACCATGGCTGATCTGACTATAATCTCAAAACCACATTCCTTTCCACCTTGATAACTTCGCATCACTTCCTAATAAGAATCTAACACCATCTTAAAAATATTCAAGAGCTCTTCTTCCATCAACTTTTCAGGAAGAATTATAGATACCTTCTGAGAGGAAAAAAATTTCGCCTAATCTTTGTTATAAATAGGTGACTCCTGATGTTTAAATAGTGACACTCAATTCTAAATTGCTCTATAACAGGAAACATCCTCCCCACGTTTACCCTGTCAAGACCGTCATGATCTTATATATTTCAATCAGGTTACCTCTTACTCTTGTAAACTTCAGTGGATATAAGCTGTGCCTGTTCAACCTTTCCTCATAGGAAACACTCCCATTCCAGGTATTAATCTGGTAAACCTTCTCTGAACTGCCTTCAATGTATTTGCATGCTTTCATAAATAATGTATCCAATACTGTGCACAATGTTCCAGATGTGGACTCACCATTGCCTGTACAACTAAAGCATATTCTCTCTACTTTTATATTAAATTTCCCCTTCCAATAAATGATAACATTGTGCTCAAATGATGAGTGCTCAAAGCCATTGGGGTCCTTCTCTACAAATGTAGAATTTTAACTTAAGCCTCAATGGGAAGCCTATACAGTGATTCTGACTGTAAACCAGGAATTTAAAATAAGCTAGGACTCATTTTTGAAGAAGCGATTGAGGGAATGAGGTTGTCACTAGCTAGGCCAGCATTTGTTGTCCATCCCGAATTGCCCAGAGAACAGTTAAGAATCAACCACACTGCTGTGGGTCTGCAGTCATATGTAGGAGTCACATGTATGCCAGACTGGGTAGGGAGGGTAGTTTTCTTCGCTGAAAGACATTAGTGAACCAGATGGGGTTTTCTCACAATCGGTAATTGATTCATGGTCATCATTAGACTCTAATTCCAGATTTTTTAAATTGAATTCAAATTCCGTCATCCTCCATGACAGGATTAAATCCAGAATGTCCCCCGAACATTACCTGGATCTCTGGATTAACAGTTCTGCAATAATACCACTTGGCCATCATCTGCCCTAAACTTGCCACCTACCTACCCAAAGTTGCAATTAAGGCTTATATTTATTTCATTTTGCATAAAATATACATTTACTTATTACATTCCTTTCCCATATACCTAAATGTTACCAGTACAATAACCAGCATTAAAGTACAATAAAATTTATATTCTTACAAATTATTCCCTAATGTTTTCTGAAATTTTTGTACGAACCAAGAAAAGAACGAGAAACAGGCTTTTGTCAATAATGACAACATAATAATGTGTACATTACAGTTTTGATCTCCCAAACCCATTGCAGAATGGATGCCTTAAAATTATCACTGATAACAGTAGACAAATGCTTAACATCCTGCTCATACAGTTTTTGGTTTGCTATTTCAGCAAAATTTTATCCGTTTGAAATGCAAAAACATACAAAAACATGCAAAAACTCAAAGTAAAATAATACCATATGATAACACTTAGAAATTAATCCAACTGTTTTGATTAAAACTCCAATCTTCAACCAGCCACAAACTTCTGTCCATCCAAAAACTCTGCTGTGCTCACATTATCCAATACCAAGTTTCACTCACCCATCACAAGTAGTCATAGCTCCATCCACATAGGCTCCATGTTTCAAAAATTCCCTCCTAAACTACTACTGTCTATTAGTTGTTTAGGCATTAAGTATTTCATTATATTCAGGTTGACAATTCACTTGTGCTCCTACATATGTGGTAGACTTTTGGTATAGAGGTGCATGTTTTTATTACAGACCTCTATAAATAAAAAGATTAACAAGTGCATAAAGTGTAGATTTCATAAATATCCTCTATGCCTGGCTTTCTGGAGTAGAACACTGCTTCCCCATCTTTTCCTTTATATTTCCTTTAAAACACATTCCAAAACCATCTACACGGATAGATTTCAAACTTAATTGGATACTTGCAAGACTAACATCAATATAGTGTATAAATAAAAGTGCACTTCTACATGATAATACAAGTTGTATTACCATGTTTTATGACTACTAAGTCATCTTGAAATCAAACATGATGCACAACATTTTATACATTATCATACAGAATAGCAAGTTGTAGATGATTAATGTAGGATTTTACTGTGATCTTTCATGCAAGCTCACTGTGTACGCAAGAAACATTCAGCCTATTGATAAATCCTATCCTAAGCAAGTCCTGGATCTTGCTGTTATAAATTTGCAGTCAAAACAGCTGCTTGCCATCTGCAAAGTGACACATAAGCTCTTCCCTCTTATCTCTCTTAGCTGTATGTTAATCAGAGCTCTGCTTAGTGCCTTCCTCATCTCAGTGTTATTATGCAGCTGCTGACCCTTTCTGACAGAGTCAACCTCCAGTCAATATTCAGGAAAGGTTGACGAGAAAGGACGAACATTGAAGGGTTAAGGAGGGGACGCACTCTAATATAAAATTCAGATATTTAGTCACCAGCTGAGCTGAATACAATTGAACACTTGTACAATTTTAAAGTAGCTATAATGAGATGCAAATTATCATCTTTTACAATTGTAAAATATCTAATCAATGAAGACCTCCTCTTTGGGTTAGGGTGATATAAAAAAAGTGAACTTAAATTTTATTCATCATTTCTTGGAAAATGCCTTTTGTTACTACAAGGGCCAACTCTTAGTAACCTTTGATAATAGTCAAATATTTTTTCTTAAAAGTTACATTTATAAGTTTCTTTTATAATGTCCCCTGTATAGCTTTGTAAGATTGAAATCCAAACTGAAATACATGGCATTTCCAGAAATATTTGCCCCCAAGACAAGTCAAAAGGCAGTTTTTCCTTTTTTCAATATAGAGATAAAGAATCAGTTACTCCAAATGAATAACAGATCAAAGACACATCAGTATGCTTAGAACAGTGATCTTAAGGCATCACAAACTTGTAGAATATCAGACAATACTTCATTATAATTTTTTTTTAACAGGAAGGGTTTTTTTAAAGGGCTAATTTTTTTTTAAAATTCAGATTACAATGGTAATCGTGCAGTCTAAGAACTATTCTGACTTCATTGTCCAACAATATTTTATATTGTTTGCTTTTCTGAATATGGAAAGTAAGAATAGCAATACAAAGCAGATGCGTGGTTATAAAGTTCCACAAGGTAACAAAAAGGCTAAAATGGTAATAATATCAGTTTTATATAGTTACAGCCCATTCACATCTTTAAATAAAAATGCTTAAAATATGTGGACACAATAGAACATGGTGAAAAGGGAAGTGTTCCAGTCCTGGAGGGATAAAACAATCCAAAATACTGCAATAATATGTGGTTGGAAGGGTTAATGGAAGACTCGTGCCTTTATCCTCTTACTTTCAAGCTTTTTTTTATTCTGCCTGATTTAAGACTTCTCCTCTCTACACTGACAGTAAGGTATTTCTCTCCAGCAGATTATAAGTCACTCTGGGCTATTATTCAAGTACAAAGTCCTGGCCTCTCTGCATTTAGACCAAATATAATATCCTTCATGCATACATTATCTGTCTTCCTATTATCTGGTATGATTTCTGAATTAAATTTCAGCAATGTAATATTGGCTTGAAGAGAGAATTTCTTTATAGGCTAGTCAAAGGTTAAAATACCAATCAAAATAACACTGCATATGCACCAAGACATTTTAATATTCCTAAACCCTGTGATTGTAAGGACATAATATTTTTTCCTGATTACCCCAAAGGCAACACATGCTTACAAGACAGCTATGGCAAAGAGAAACTTCAGAGTTCAGATGGTACATAATATCCTATTTAGCTGTGACACAAAAAGAAGATCCTAGTTCCAGAATCAACCCAGGCTTCGAGCCATCAACTTCTCATTTCAATGCAAATGGGATTGGCTATTAAGCATCTCTTAAGACTTCATCCTTGAAAATGGTGCCTGTTACTCAAAGTACCTTTTTGAGATTAATCCACTTCTTGAAGTAATCAGGAACTGGCAGACCCAAGAGTTGGCATTGTCCTGGCAGCCTAAGAAAAAGAAAAAAATGTTTGATTCTATTACAGTTCAGACCTTTTTATTTAGGTAGCCATAAGACTATGGAGAAAACTTCATGTCTAGTTGCCATCCAAACAGCAGAAGAACTACTGAATGAAAAAAAAGTAAAGTTGTTTTCTATCTTATAAACCACACAAAAATTCTCTTAACTTTAATGTAACAAACAAAATAAAGAAGTTCTCATATTGCATACTAACATAAGCATCAAATAGTTGTTTGTATTGGCATCTTACATTGAAAGGAAGATTGCCGTATGACCTTTTTTCTAACTATACAAACCTAGTGATGGCACTTTTACACTATGAGGAAATTAAGCTGGTCGATTTAACACTTTCTGTAATATAGTAATAACGTCAAAAATTATAAAAATGTAAAACAATTGTGATAGCTTTATGAATTTTAAAGCTAAATATTGTTATGATATTATATTGTTTATTGCAGGATTTCTATAAAATGAGTTTTAAATATCATATTACAGTTGAATCTTAATGGATTTGAATTTGATACATTTTTGACAGGTGCTTAAGTGAATATCTGAGGTTCCAAAGCATGGAGCGACAGCCAGTAGATAGCCAAGAATAACACCTTGAACGAGTAACACCTGAATACTTTGTGGTAGGACTAAATCTAATTATATCAAGGAAATTGATACTTTGCAGAGAAGCTCAGGGCACTAACCAAATCAAGTGGGTTAAATGTAAAATTTAACACCGGGTAACGTTCATCATCTGAACTCTGCTATCAGATTACTGTCTTAAATGCTGTTTATACACAATATGTACATGATGGTGAATATACTTTACCATTGCTTTTCTAACTACATCAATAGAATATTTCTGCTGAAGCAAAAATATTTTAATGAGCATCAGTATAGTATGATCAGATTATTTGTCATTAATGGAAAATTATAGGAACAGGAACAAAGCTTGCACATATTTTTGTGGCACAGATTTCCACTTGAATAAAACACTAAAACAAGATTGGTATTAAAACTATTGTTTCTGAGATTGCAATTGCTTCACATACTTTTGGTTCAATCCTTCTAAAAAAATTGCATCAAGGTTTCTAGAGCATTTATAAAACTATAAATCCAAAGTACTGTTATTCTTTGGCTCATTTTGTTGTGTGCTGCAACAGAAATTAAATTAAACATTTCATATACGAAATAATAATATTTTACACAAAGCTACATTTATAAAAGCTGACTGACAACAATTCAGATTGTAGAAAAGTGACGAACATGAATAACTAGACATTTCACTCACTGTCATTCAGGTATCGTCAATGTAATTGTTTGAATGGGAAATAATCTGGCCTATAGCAATCCATGCTTGAATTAGGTATGGATTATCTCAAGAGTCGATTTTGAATAATATAGTATTATAAGAAAACAGAGTTCATTAGTATCAGTTCTATAGACAGACTTGCTTTGAGTAGTACAAACAACAATGTAAAGTGGATGTAAAAATGCCTTTTGTCAACTACAAATTAAATAATTGGCTAATCTTCAAATATATTTCCTCTTTCAAATTGCTGAATGTTGAATTTTAAAATATGTTTTAATAATAACATGTAATTTTAGGTGGAAAGGGGAAAAAAATTGAATTTCACCAATCCACAAATCTACAAACAATGGTTATAATTTTGATGAGATGGCTGAAATGCCTGACACTAGAGCCAAAATTGGAATTATACCAAAAAAATGTTCATGGGATAGGACAGCTTGCTAGGACAGCACGTATTGTCCATCCCTCAATGCCTAACTGTGGTGAGCTGCCTTCTTAAACTACTGTAGTCTTTGAGATGTAAGTGCTCTTAGGAAGGGAACGCCAGGATGTTGAAAGGATCCTAAGATTAGAAAGGAACAATGATATATCCAAGGTAGGATGATGAGTGGCTTGAAGGGGAACTTGCAAGTGGTGGTATTCTCCTGCATGTGCAGTCTTTGTCCTTCTAGATGGTAAAGGTTACATGTTTGGAAGGTGCTGACTTGGTGAGTTAATGCAGTCCATCTCATGGGTGGTACACACTGCTGTCACTGTGTGTTTGTGATGGAAGAAGTGAGCTTGTGGTTAGAATGCCAGTCAAGTTTGCTGGTTCATATTGGATGATATCAAGCTACTCAAGCATTGTTGGAACTACATCCATCCAGGCAATTTCATAATCTACTCCTGATGTGCCTTGTGGACAGTGGACAGACAGTGGGGAGTCCAGAAGCTATTTACTTGCTGCATACCTTCTGACCTGTTTTTATAGCCACTATTTGTATAGTTGGTCAGCTCCAGTTCTGGTCAATGGTAACCCCTGCGACACGAGTCTTTTTCCATCAGCAGCTGGACCTGGAGAAGAATTAACCTGCAGTGGTCAATTAAGTAGCCTTCATCAGAGCTGCCAACCCAATTCAGGATGGAAACCAGCCCCCAAAGAGCGAGTAACACAGTAATGGTATTACTAGTCTTGCCAGTACGAAGGCTGAAACTAAGAGACTAAAACAGTTGAATGGCTAAGGCACTCTGAAAGAGATGGAAGTAAGATTGGGAGATGCTGGGTTCTGGCAGGCAGGTTGAGGTGAGGGTGTCAGCATTCACTACTGGGGTTAGAACTACCAGTGAGGGGATGGGGGCTTCATTGATCCAGTAATAATCCAAAAAGAATGGCATGCCCTAACCAGAGCTTACTAAGTGGCCACCATATTCGTATTTCTTCATGCAATATTAGGACCTTGATATAGGGGTAATAGCTGTGGCAGTGGGAAGTGGTTCTTAAATGGCTAGTAGTGGCTTAATTGGGTTCCAGCTGTTCTGTCACATTCCAGTCACTGGCAAAATGGCATGATGATGGGCAAAGATCAAGCATGGCCCAATTCCTTCCTTTGGTACTTAACCAAACTGAAACAACTCCACATAGGCTGGTATCTTGTCATCAAGTCACTCTTTACTTACATGTGGAAAGTCCCTGACACTAAACCAGCTCCCTCACAGCCAGTTCCCAGAGTGAACGAAACCTCTGACACTTCTGTGTATTTCTGTCAACCAGGGATCCCTGATTGGATCAGATTAACAGCTCTAATTCGGGAACTCATCTTTTATGAGGTCCATCTGGCTAACCTCATCATAATCACTACACTGACTTCTTGCCAATAATCCATCACCAAAATTCAAGCAAGTTTATTTGCTTTAAAAAAAAGCTGATTGAGGATTATTTGTAAGACTACAAACCATTGTTTACTTATTTTGCAAAAAAGAGCAATATCTATCACATGAACATTCCACAGCTGACCAACACAAAATAACAAAGATTCAAGCTTTGGGAAAAGATTTGTAGCTGGGGTGCTGGTTGCCATAGTTGTGGTTATCAATGAACACATAGACCTAGACCCAATATACCAGCCGCTACGATGAACAACCAGAACCGACAACAGGAAGCAGCAGGAATGGAACCAAATAAATTCCAGAAGACACAGTACAACAGCACTTCACAGGAGGCTAGAAAGTATTGAAGATGTCACCTACACAGGGTCTGCAAATCAACTTCCCAACTCAGTGAACATACCCACAACTACTAACAAAGGATATTTAAAATGCAACAAATCTTCTAAATTTTATTCTCAAAAAGAAAATCGGAATTAAAGAGTACATTTTTAAAGCCACCATATCATTATTTTTCCACATAAACACTGAGTTGATGTATTATCTCCACGTTACCTTGAAGTTTTTTTTATTTTAGTAGGCATCTTAAAATAGACATATTGTAGTCTCAGATTTAAATCTTGACCTCAAAGATTTCCAATTAAGCCCCCATCCACATTTTGTTTCTGGATGCTAGCTGCTGGTTGACGATTTTCTTGCTACGATTTGCATTTTCTGCAAAGTCATCATTTTTTTCAAGACTTGTCCAATCAATTACTTTTGGCTCGAATATATTGTTGCTTTTGTCATTTAATCTCTCCTGCCTTATGCCCGATCAGAGACTTTTCCTATTGTTCCTCCCTTTTCTAGCTTTTTCCTGCCTCTATACGTGGTTAAAAAAATAAGTTGTGTCCTATGTACTTTTAACTCTGGTGTACAATAATGAAACAAATACTGAATGAAATGATGATATTCCAGAAACAAAAGTAGGAAATACTAGAGATTCTCAGCAAGTCCGGCAGCATCTGGAGAAAAGCAGAGTTAATGTTTCGGATCCAGTGACCCTTTTTCACAACTGATTGTAGCTAGGAAAAGTTGTGTATATATGCTGAAGATGAGGTGGGGGGGAGGAGGAGGAGTAAACACTAGGTGGAGATGGACCCTAGACAGAGAGAACAGCAGTTGGATAGAAAAATGTAATGGTCAGCCTGCTGGAATTAATAGCTGTGGACGGGGAATATTAGTAGATAATTTTTGGTAGCAGTCCCATGCGACGACAAGGTCTGGTGTGTATAGGGTAAGGACAGGGAAGAGAGTGCTCAGGCCGCAGCCTTCAAGACTCATTATCATTTTTGGTCTTGAACACCCTCTTTCCATGATACTAATTATGAGTATTGGGACATTAACCCAGGCCTTCTGATGCATTGGGCCCCCAGAGATAGGGACACTATAACCAGTGCCATACGAGCTCCCATAGACTGAGACATTTTCTAATCAATCTATTCAGAGACATGATTAAATGCCTCTGAAGCAAGTGAGTTTTGAACCTGGGTCTTCTAGCTCAAAGGTAGGGGCACGACCACTGCACCATAACAGCACCTGGATAGATTTTACATAAAATGTGACACAACTGTGGATGAGCAGAGGGATCTTGGTGTCCATGTACACAGATCTCTGAAAGTTGCCACCCAGGTAAATAGTGCGGTGAGGAAGGCATATGGCGTACTGGCTTTTATTGGTAGAGGAATTGAGTTCCGGAGTCCTGAGGTCATGATGCAGTTGTATAAGACTCTGGTACGGCCGCATCTGGAATATTGTGTGCAGTTTTGGTCGCCATACTATAGGAAGGATGTGGAGGCATTGGAACGGGTGCAGAGGAGGTTTACCAGGATGTTGCCTGGTATGGAAGGAAAATCGTATGAGGAAAGACTGAGGCACTTGGGGCTGTTTTCACTAGAGAAAAGAAGGTTTAGGGGTGACTTGATTGAGGTGTACAAGATGATTAGGGGGTTAGATAGGGTCGACAGTATGAACCTTTTCCCGCGTATTGAGTCGGGTATTACAAGGGGGCATAGCTTTAAATTAAGGGGGGGTAGATATAGGACTGATGTTAGGGGTAGGTTCTTCACTCAGCGAGTCGTTAGTTCATGGAATGCCCTGCCAGTAACAGTTGTGGACTCTCCCTCTTTATGGGCATTTAAGAGGGCATTGGATAGGTATATGGAGGATAGTGGGTTAGTGTAGTTTAGGTGGGCTTGGATCGGCGCAACATCGAGGGCCCAAGGGCCTGTACTGCGCTGTATTCTTCTATGTTCTATGTTCTATGTAACTGCTTCCATGCCCAAGTGAAAGGTTTTCTCACAGGATTTGTTCTAACAATGTGTTTTCATTATTGATTTCTTTGACCATTATTTCAGCTACAGTGGAGGTTTTCTGTTTGACCTAGACTTCATATCTATCAGCCTTCTCACACAGGAGCCGCTTATGCAGCGCCACCTCTGTTCCTATATCTGTTGAGGAACAAAAACAACAGGGTCAGACCTCCAAGTTAGGTGGTTCTGACATTTGATGACTCCGGAAAGACGACCTTCCCACAAGTGAAAATATTGCCCACGGTGGTCAAGGGTGACACGGTACTTAACTTCTTTGCTGACAACTCCCGCTAGGAATCAGCTGGTGGTTTGAGATTTGTTAAATCTCAAAATCTGTTATCCAAACTCCTATCTTGCAGATGACAGGTATCATGTTTGCCATTGCTGGCAAATATGTGCATTTCACCATAGTTGAGGCCAGTCAGAATAAGAAGGCTCTCAGATTTGCAGTTTTGGCTGGATTCCCACAGGTCCAGAGATTGCAAATGTGATCATTTATGTGCCATCAGATCATGGAAAAATATTCATTAACTGAGAGGGAATCGACTCAATCAATTTCAGCTATGAAGTAACCACCAAATTATCATACATGCCTATTCGAGATACGTAGGAATCTACAATGAGGAATCTGCTACGATGCCTTCAACATGTCATATCTCCAACTAATATTCACATCTCTAAGCAAAGTCAAATGATGGCTCCTTGGAGCCAAAGGCTGACCTCTAAGGTCATGGCTGATGACACACAGCTGGAGTGCTATCACTGAGGCCCAGGTAAGATACACCCAAAGCTACATGAGAGCAAGAGCTGTAGTTGAAAGCTGAAGATGTGATTAAGTTGCCTGGAAAAGTCTGGGCTTGGCTTCAATATGCACCAGCAAGGACCTGAAGGTTAGTGGCCTGCTGTACCTTGGAAAACATATTTGTAATGCATGGCATAGCTTTTGGCTGCAGAGTATGATTCAACAGCACTATTCTCAATGTGTTGATTCTCAAGCAAAATTGTGTTGTTTCTGTTTGAACATAAATTGCTCAATTCTTGAATATTCACTTGTGTACTAGCACAGAACTCAAGTGTTGCTGAAAGAGAAATATCTTGTTGAAACGTTTCACCTTATCAGGGCAATTTACAAGAATTCCAACTTAAGGGGAAAACAAAATCAACATTTATACTGCATGAAGATAATTCTTTAATGGACAGTAATTGGTAGAGGCATTGCAA
The DNA here is from genome assembly GCF_037043375.1 of Chiloscyllium plagiosum. Taxonomy (NCBI): domain Eukaryota; kingdom Metazoa; phylum Chordata; class Chondrichthyes; order Orectolobiformes; family Hemiscylliidae; genus Chiloscyllium; species Chiloscyllium plagiosum. The sequence continues at coordinate 39,762,140 of NW_028270147.1, read as the reverse complement.
GAAAAATGTATCAGTTAACGATGACTGACAGTTAACTGTCAGGCTTCATTAATATTTTAAATCAGGAAGGTTGACATCATTTGACTGAGGCAAGAAATGAACCAGTGAGTGGCTGTAATCCATGTTCCTGAGTTGAAACAAGCAGAGTGTGTGTACATGTTCTTTCTGTCGCAAAGATCTGTGTATCAATATATACAGTGTTAAGTACATGCAAATGTACCACACTGTGAGCCCAATTTACAATCTTATATTGATCATCAACATAATTCTTCATACATTCAGGATTATCCAGACAATGTCGTCCAATTACGGAATCATATCTAATGTTGAACTTTGTACTGTGTGTTTTTCAGATATATGCTCGTTGGGTACAGTGAGTATTTTATTTATAGTGAACTGCCAAAGGGATGTGCAGTTTGATATGATCTGCAAGTTTTTGGGAACATTACCACCCACACACCTGGCACCACAACAAACTGAACTTTAGATATCACATTATTAATTTGTGTGATGGGCAGAATGTAATTTTGGCTTGATGGCTGCATTGAACAGTATTGAACATTATGGTCTGCCATTCGCTTTCCATGTCCTCAGGCTGAAATGTTTTGCTCCATCTGTCCTAGCATGAAACAATCTCATAATCAACAATCTATTCCTTTCATAGACATCCATTTCCCATTCTTTGAATTGTCATATCATTCTTTATGAAGCAAGAAGCCAACTGACAGACAGCAGGCAAAAGTGGGGAGCAGATGACAATGCAACTTTTAATTAAAGTTTGTGGATGATAGCATTAACAGAAATATGACCATGTTAAACACCAAAATGTAACTACAAATTTTTCCTCCTCTTTCTACATTTCCCAAGTAGAACAACTAAATGGTTTTAGATTAACTAAAAGCAGACTGCTCACATCCTCAAAATAAAAGCAAAATACTGTGATTGTTGGATTCTGAAATAAAAATAAAATGCTGGAGAAACTCGGCAGGTTTGAAAGCATCTGTAAAGAAAGAAAGTTAACATTCAAGTCCAACATGACTCTTTTTCAGAACAAGAAAAGGACTGGTAAAGTAATAAGTTTTTATGCTGTAGAAAAAGGGGCGAGGGAGAGCAAGTGAAACGGATGGTAAAGATGCTCAGAGCAAAAGGCAAAAGGTTTACTCAGAATCAGACAGAAGAGAAACAGATGAAGAGTAGTTGCTCACTGTGTCTTTGGTCAGACTGACAAGACTGCACACATTTTGCACTGTAGTTCCAGAATGGTCACTTTTGTACACTAACTGCATATGCTGAGTTTCAGAGACAAACAGGAGGTTTTCCTCTGACAAGGAATCTTCACTGCTGTCATTTCCACCACACTGTCCTGTTTACTTTTCCAAGTAACCTGTCATGAAAACCTCTTAAGGTGTTATTCTAACTGAGCTGGTGGAGGGGGCAAAAGTCATTTTCAGATGTGGAAGTGCTGCTGTTGGACTGGGATACACGTCAAAAGTCATAAGACACCAGGTTATAGTCCGACTGACAAAGCAGCAATGCTCCAAAAACTTGTAATTTCAAATAAACTTGTTGGACTATAACGGTGTCATGTGACTTCTGACCATGCATTTTCAGAGTAAGTCTTTTTCTGAGGATTCGCCATCACCACTCAACACCTTGAGAGACACTAACAGGACACTAAGTGGTTAATCAAAGACATGAATTAGGACTAACAAGTTGAGAGGATACGATGTTATCTTTGTCCCCTTAACTAAAAGAAAGATGTACTGACACTACAGGCCTTCCAGAGAAGGTTCACTAGATTGATCCAAGGTATAAAAGAATTTTCTAATGACGAAAGGTTGAGCAGGTCGGGCTTGTACTCACTGGAGTTCAGATAAACTGGCAGGTTGCCTTTAAATAAAGGTGTGCTAAAACAGGACTGACATGAGTCACTGTCACTCCCACAAACTTTAGTCAGTCAGGAAATCAGCAAGGACTTTAAACAAAACACTGACAAACATGCTGCTGACACATCCCATTCTCCCAACAAACTGCCAGTCAGCCTCACTGTAAGAAGTCAGACAGTTAGAACTCAGACTGCTGAGTCTGGTTCTCTTTCAACAAATGTTTTTATTTAAGAATCTTTTTCCAAGACACATAAGACAGAATAATAAGGGGTAGGCAGGATAAATGTTGCCCAGGCTGATTAGCAACCCTTGGCATGCAACTATGAATTTTGCTGTAGGAAGGAGCAATTACATTACATACTTGTGCTAATCAAAACTATTTAAGATCATGTAGAACACAGTAAGTTTCACTGATCTGTAGCCACATATAATCCAAATAAAAAAATCCTCCAGTCTCAAAATTTATTAACACTAAAATACTAAGAGTAAGCGACTACTAGAGAATCAGGGGGTCTATATGGAAACTGTACATAATGATAGAGATTTCTCCCTAACCCTCTTTTGATTATCAAAGTCAACTTTGGCAAATCAATTGTTCATGTGACTTATTGCTACTATACAGAAGATTTAAATATTCTATATCCATTGAAATTAGCACCAATTTTCAGAGGGTACATCACAATTAAGTTATATCCATCATTGCTGAGATTTTGAATAATACCAAGAAAACTAGAAATTACTGTGTTCACTGCAACCTAGTGGGTTGCATGCTTGCCTTCGAGTTGGCAGTTATAGAGTCATACACCATGGAAACAGACCCTTCGATCCAATTCGTCCATGCCAACCAAGCTTGGCAAACTAAACTAGTCCATTTGCCTGCATTTGGCCCCTAGCCATTTAAACTTACCTATTCATTTACCTGTCAAAATGTTTTTCAAATGATCTAACTGTAACTGTATACACTTCTTCTTCTGGCAGTTCATTCCACATATAAACCATGTGGAAAAAGTTGCCTCTCAGGTCCCTTTTAAATCTTTTGAACTCCCCAACCCTATGGAAAAGATCTCTCCTATTTATCTTATCTGTGCCCCTCATATTTTATAAACTTCTAGAAGGTCACCTCTTAACCTCCTGTGCTCCAGTGAAAAAGGTCCTAGCTTATTCAGCCTCTCCTTTAAAACTCAGACTCTCAGTCCCGGTAACACCCTTGCAAATCTTTTCTGAACCCTCTCCAAATTAATAATATCCTTCCTATAGCAGGGCCAACAGAATTGTACATAGTACTCCAAAAGTGGCCTCACCAACAACCTGTACTTTGGTAACATAACATTCTAATTTCTATATTCAGTGGTCTGAGCAAAGAAGGCAAACATGCCTTCTTTACCACTCTGTCTACCTGTGATGCTTTGGATATGCTGGTATTAGACTGGGGTGTACAAAGTTAAAAATCACACAACACCAGGTTATAGTCCAACAGGTTTAATTGAAAGCACACTAGCTTTCGAAGCGCCGCTCCTTCATCAGGTGATTGTGGAGGACACAACTGTAAGGTGCAGAATTTATAGCAAAAATTTACAGTGTGATGTAACTGAAATTATACACTGAAAAAAACCTTGATTGTCTGTTGAGTCTTTCATCTGTTTGAATACCATGATAGTTTCATTTCTTTCATGTGTAAATCACAAAAAACTTCTTTTTTAAAAGTTGCATTCTCAGGTTAGCTGTAACAATTGGTGTTAGCTGGACAATATGTTGAAGGTGTTAGCCCCCTGTGTTGTCTATGCCATGATGTTTAGATTGATTCTAATCTAAAAAGTGAGATAACAGAGTTTTACATGAATTCATGCAGTTTTTGAGCAAAGTACAACGTAACTCTGCAAGTACAAATTCACTCCACAAAATATGTGTGCGCATCTGTCTGGGTTGGGGGGTTGTGAGCATGAGAGAGTGTGTATAGCGTGTCTTAACTCTGTGAGTGTGGGTCTGGGGTGGGGGTTGTGAGTGTCTGTGAGAGAGTGTGTATATGTGTGTGCATGAGTATAGAGTGGTCTAAGTCAATTTCCAATTAACTGTGTACTTGAAGCCCTTGGTCTTTCTATTCTACAACACTCAGGGACCTAAACACATTATCTGTGGGTTAACACAAGTCCAGCACTGCAGGAGTACTACACCATTATGATATATTAAACTGAGGCTTTATCTACTCTCTCGGATGGACTCAAAATATCCCACAGCATTGTGTTGAAAGGTGCACAGATTTAAGGTAAAAGGAAGGGTTTAGGGTGGTTGTGAGGAAACTTTTTTTTCATCCAGAGAGTGGTGGCAACATGGGACACTCTGCCTGTAAGAGTGGTGGAGGCAGAAATCCTCATAACATTTAAGAAATATTTAGATGTACACTTGTGATGCCAAGGTACAGAAGGCTATGGACCAAGGGCTGGAAAATGAGATTAGAATAGTTAGATAGTTGCTTTAGATCAGTCGACTTGATGAGCCAAAGGGTCTTTTTCTGTGCTATAGATCTATAAGACTCTAAGGGTAGAGGGGTTCTCCATGGTCTCCTGCCAATATTTACTCCTCAGCCACCACCAGTAAAACAATATTATCTTGCTATTATCACATTGATATCAGCAGGACCTTGTTGATTTCTTTGTAGACTAACACAGGGCTAATAAGAGTAATGCAGTTGCTATTCCGTACTTTAACTTCCAAAAGGTGCTTGATATAGCGCCACACAACAGACTTAGAGAAAAGTTATATCTCATGGAGTGAAACAGACAGTAGCAATGTGGATGGAAAATTGAGTGTTAGGAAATAGTGTAATGGTTAATGCATATTCTTCAGGCTGGCAGAAGGTTTGTAGTGACGTTCCCCAGGTATGAAGTGGCTCGAGTCTGGAATGCACTGCCTGGAAGTGTGGTGGAGGCAGGTTCAGTTGAGACATTCAAGAGGGCTCTAGGTGATTGCTTAAATAGAAAAAGATGGGAGAATGACAGTATGTCATGATGCTCATTCAGCGCAAACATAACGGACTGAATGGCATTCTTCTGCACTGTAATTATTCTGAGATTGTTGTGCACAAACTGGCTGTCCTACTGACTGATGGTTTCTCCATCACAACAGTTCAAAACCTTTTTTAAAAAAAATACTTTATTGCCTGAAAATACTTTCTTTTAAAGGCTAGATTATGGTAGTATTGTTACTTTTCCAAGATGGAGACTTCAAATATGTCCAGCAGACTGAAAACAAGACCAAAAACAGACAAACGTATCTTACATGGAAATTATGACACAAACACATTTGTGGAGCTCAAGCAGGCTATGATTGGTAAAAAGTAGCCATATTCCAACGAATCTGACTAATGTGCACAGTTCTTCACCTATTATTCCTTAAACCATTTGTCTAGCCAATCTCAACTTCATTAACTCCAATATATATTTCACAGCCTCATGAATCTTCTGATTAAAAATGTTTCTCTTGCTTTCAGTTCTAAATTTCTTACAGTTAAGTCCCTATGACTGCAGTAGTCTGTTCCTATCTGCTCTGCTAGAGACAAAAGTACTGCAGATGCTTGAATCCAAAGTAGACAGGCAGGAGGCTGGAAGAACACAGCAAGCCAGGCAGCATCAGGAGGTACAGAAGTGGATGTTTCGGTTGTAACCTGAAGCAGCACTCCAAAAGCTAGTGCTTCCAGTTAAACCTGTTGGACTATAACCGGTGTTGCGTGATTTTTAACTTTACTTTTGAGAATGGCTGTGTTCTGTCTATCTTATATTAGGCAAATCATAGAACATAGAACATAGAAAAATACAGTGCAGTACAGACCCTTTGGCCCTCGATGTTGCGCCGATCCAAGCCCACCTAACCTACACTAGCCCACTATCCTCCATATGCCTATCCAATGCCCGTTTAAATGCCCATAAAAAGGGAGAGTCCACCACTGCTACTGGCAGGGCATTCCATGAACTCACGACTCGCTGAGTAAAGAATCTACCCCTAACATCTGTCCTATACCTACCACCCCTTAATTTAAAGCTATGCCCCCTCGTAATAGCCAACTCCATACGTGGAAAAAGGTTCTCACGGTCAACCCTATCTAAACCCCTAATCATCTTGTACACCTCTATCAAGTCACCTCTAAACCTTCTTTTCTCCAATGAAAACAGCCCCAAGTGCCTCAGCCTTTCCTCATACGATCTTCCTACCATACCAGGCAACATCCTGGTAAAATCATGCCAACATAAATGTGCCCTACAAAAATAGAGTAGACTACATAAGGTTAATATGAATCAATGTTATTTTAACAGCAAGTACACCAAGATTCAACATTGAACAATTATGTACAGAACCAGTTTCAGATGTTTTGCCAACTTTGAACATTGCAAAAGCTGAATTGGGAATAACACATTTATGGAAACTACCTTGACCATAAACATTTCTTCAGCTTTATTTTAAGTTAATTTTGCAGATTCTCCACTAACAGAGGTGTGCACATGGACCCAAGGAATTAGTCCAACAATCAAAAATGACCATAGTAGTACATAAAATGGCTGAACAGAAATTAATGATGGAGCTGATGCATTTACATGGTTTTAGTGGTAATGATTTTATTTCTAATCAGAATTTATACATACAATCTTCAAATATACAACAGGCATAGCCCATATTTATACTCAGCTATACAAATACAATTCTGAGAAAATACGTTATTCTTTAGGATAGCCTATGATCACAGTTTGTATTTATATTCTGTGGCCAATTCTGATTATTACTAACAAAAATAAACTGACAGAGGCCTAAACATCCTATAGGGCTAATCTTTGGATATAGGATGACTGTACAACTCAGTCTTATACACCTTTTAAATCCCACTCCATCTTCATCACGTAATTAAGCCTGAAGGACAAGCCACCTAACATCTCCTCCCTTTTCTTCAACCCTCCCGTTATGCTTTCAGGTCTCCAAGAGCTGCTGCCTAGCCAGCAGGCCGGCAATGAAGGGTGAAAAGGAATGCATGCAACTGGTGATGAAATTCTACTATTTGTAACAACAGTTATCCTGTACAAGCTTTAGATGGCAACTTGGAGGTAGGATCAACATATGAATCACTGGGCATGAGTGGGCTGCATAAAGGCCAAAGGCAACGGGCAGATTATCCATGTGTTCTGCTGCAAGACTCAGATGGACTCTAATGAAGCAATGTACAATAAAGAACATGCACACCAAAATGGTTGATGCATTGGCAGCTCTCCAGATTCTGATGTCCCAAGGAATGGGATGGCGTCAGACTCCGATTAGACACAACTTCACATAAACATAGGGCCCATCGAATCTAACTTAGAAATGGTGTCCAATTTTGGGATAGTATTTGTGGGCACAGCCATGACGCACAGTCTGAGACTGATTTCTCAGTTCCAAAGCAGCAACGCTAAAAGCCAACCATGTGTTAGTGCTGCAATGGAAATGCAAACGGATGCCATGAAATCTATTGGTGCCATGCATGACCATCTTGATGAAGGAGAATAAAGTAAAAATGTAAAAAAAACACTTATTAAGCAGTAGCCGCAGATTATTTTGCTTTTGAAGTAATGGGAAACAAACTTAATATCCACTTTGAAATTAAATGTTAACTACATATTCTTATACTGTTTGTAATAAATCTCAATTATAGTTGAAATTAATGCTGGTGTAGCTTTATTTTTCCAACTTCTGAACAGGAAACAGGAAAGTAAGAAAATTAGTAGCCGAGATGCCCTAACACTAATATTTGCTTCCTGGGTTTACTTGAAAATATCAAAGCAAGTAAAGACACATTTTTTCCAAAACACTAAGAGCAAGAGCTGACTTAGATGACTATCCGAAACACTGAAGCCAAAAGAATCTAGATTGAAAGAAAAGAGAGAAACACAAAAATATAATACCTCCAATAATGGAATCACTGAGAAAAGGAGTTTGCTTAACTAAATCCTGCCTTTCCATGTTGCAGCTAGCATGTTAAGTTACCAAACAACACATCACCATACAACCCCTGCAGCTTTTTATTTTAATGTTATACACGCATTGCAATTTTGATAATTTTTGGAGACATTTTGAGTGTCAGCCATTGGCAATTATGGAAGTGATTTTATGCTATTCAGTCATTGCTCCCGGGAACTGGACGGAGGCTGCCAAACACATTTTCATCAGTTCTCAAGCCAATACGAGGGGAAGGGCTCTGTCTGAGACTATATCACAGTTAACATGCCTCATAGCCCCTTTGGTTTGAAATGAAAGTTATACTCATTTTTCTATCTGCAGGATTTAATATTACTAAACCTTGGTCAAGAAATTTGTCAGTGGCCTTTCTTCTGTAAGTCAACTTCATTTTATTTTAAATGTTATACTTCAGCTACTGCAATGATTTCCTCAATTTGTATTTGCTGATGTGCAACTGACTTAGACAAGGCAAAATATATTTTGTTTTTGTTTTGTGCTATTACTTCCTGAAATAGTCTGAGGAAACTTCAACTCTAAATTCATGCCTTCCATTGACAGGATAGTTGTACTGGAGTAAAAAATGGAAAATAAAGTAAATATGCATACTTTTATTTGTACTTTGTAATCTAGCTGCAACACCTTCTTGAGTATATCACAATGAGAACAAGGCACTGTTATACCTCAAAATGAATAATCGTTATATGAATGCTTAAAATTGTATCCATTAGCTATTCAAGAATAGGAGCATCACTTTTTTCTGCTATATTCAACAAAACCATAAGTGAAAGAAATTTTCAAGTAAAGTGTTTTGGATTTGAAGGCCTACTTGTGTCCACTTAATTGTTTACAAGACACTTGACCTGCTTTCTAAACATATCAGTATTCACTATGTTTTTAAGAAGCTCAGGAATGGTCTGAGGAGAGCCAGGAGGGGGCATGAAAAAGGCTTGACAAGAAGGATTATGGAGAACTTAAAAGCATTTTATTCATACGCGAGGAATAAGACAATGATCAGGGAGAAGGTAGGGCCGATCAGGAATAGCATAGGGAACTTGTGTGTGGAGTCTGAGCAGATAGGGAAAGCCTATCTGAGTTTTTTGCTCAGTTTTCACTAAGGAATGGGACCTTGATGTGAATGTGAACTTTGAGGAGCTGGGATACAGGCTTGATCAGATCAAGATTGATGAAGTTGATGTGCTGGAAATTTTGGAAAACATTAAGACTGATAAGTCCCCAAGGCCAGACCAGATTTATCCTAGGCTGCTTCAGGAAGCGAGAAAGGAGGTTGCTAAGCCGCTGGCGAAGATCTTTGCCTCCTCATGCTCCACGGGAGTCGTACCGGAGGATTGGAAGGAGGTAAATGTTGCTCTTTTCAAGAAGGGTAATAGGGAAACCCCTGGCAATTACAGACCAGTCAGTCTTACATCTGTGGTCAGCAAAAGTTTTGGAAAGAATTCTGAGGGATAGGATTTATGATTATTTGGCAAAGCATAGCGTGATTAAAGGCAGTCAGCATGGCTTTGTGAGAGGCAGATCATGCCTCACGAATCTTATTGAGTTCTTTGAGGAGGTGACAAGACAGGTCGATGAAGGTTGAGCAGTGGTGTATATGGATTTTAGCAAGGCATTTGATAAGGTTCCCCATGGTAGGCTCATTCATAAAGTCAGGAAGTATGGGATACAGGGAGATTTGGCTATCTGGATTCAGAATTGGTTGGCTGACAGAAGGCAGAAAGTGGTGGTAGATGGAAAGCATTCTGCCTGGAGGTCAGTGTTGAGTGGGGTCCCGCAGAGCTCTGTTCTTGGGCCTCTGCTCTTTGTAGTTTTTATAAATGACTTGGAAGAAGAGGTTGAGGGGTAAATTTGCAGATGACCCAAAGGTTGGAGGTGCCGTCGATAGTATCGAGGGCTATCGCAGGCTGCAATGCGACATAGGCAGGATGCAGACCTGGGCTGAGAAATGGCAGATGGAGTTCAACCGTGATAAATGCGAAGTGATGCATTTTGGAAGGTCAAACTCGAATGCTGAATATAGGATTAAAGACAGGATTCTTGGCAGTGTGGAGGAACAGAGGGATCTTGGTGTGCAAGTACATAGATCCCTCAAAGTTGCCACCCAAGTGGATAGGGTTGTTAAGAAAGCATATGTTATTTTGGCTTTCATTAACAGAGGTATTGAGTTTAAGAGCCGTGAGGTTTTGCTGCAGCTCTACAAGTCCCTGGTGACCACACTTGGAATATGGTGTCCAGTTTTGGACGCCCCGCTATGAGAAACATACAGAGGCTTTGGAGAGGGTGCAAAGAAGGTTTACGAGGATGCTGCCAGGACTGGAGGGCTTGTCTTTTGAAGAGAGGTTGACTAAGCTCAGACTTTTCTCTCTGGAAAGGAGGAGGAAGAGAGGTGACCTGATCGAGGAATACAAGATAATGAGAGGAATGGATAGAGTCAATAGCCAGAGACTTTTCCCCAGGGCAGGATTGACTGGTGTGAGGGGTCATAGATTTAAGATATCAAGAGAAAGGTCTAGAGGGGACGTCAGAGGAAGGTTCTTTACGCAGAGAGTTGTGAATTTCAAGGAATGCGTTGCTAGCGGTGGTGGTGGAAGAAGCAGAGTAATTAGGGACATTTAAGCGACTGCTGGACATGCACATGGGTAGCAGTGAGTTGAGAGGTGCGTAGTTTAAGTTATTTTATTTTACATTAGGATTAACCCTCGGCACAACATCGTGGGCAAAAGGGCCTGTTCTGTGCTGTCCGTTTCTATGTTCTATACTTGACTCTCAATACACGTATTCACTGTTGTAGGCCTCCAATTCACATCTCACAGCTTTTACATACAGCCTATTTAATCATTGCAGGTGTTCACTCAACCATACATCACTCAAACTATGTTCTCTGAAATATTGCAACAACCAATGGCTAAGAACCTAAGTCAGAAGGAACATATATGGTTGCATGCCCTTAGTCCAATAAAAGGATATTCACATCGTAATTGGAGCGGCAAATTGGTGACTGTGGGCAAAAGCGGCATTGAAAGTGATGGAATGTATATACCAAATTGTCCTTCTCAAAGGCCATTTCAGCATCATCTCAAGTTGTTTATAAGTTACAGCTGGTGCAAATCTACCTGTTATTTATTTCTCCTTTCAGGTACTCAAGAACTGCAGCCTGACCAGACAATGGAACACAAAAGTGGAAGAGGAATCATAAGCTGATGATTTTCCCAACAGTATCCACCAGGCGAGATACTGACACTGTACATACTGTAGTAAGTACTGTAGATATTAGATCTGCATGCAGTGAGACATTGAGCATGATTAGCCTGCATCCAGGGCAGAAGGAGAGGGTAGAGTTAGCTCCAATTCACCAGCGAGCAAAGTCATATGAGCTCTGCTGCAAGGGATTCAGGTGAAGATTTCAGTTGATCAGTATACAGAAGAACAATGATGTAATGTACTCAATATTTAGTACACTGGCAGTCTGCTGGAAAGACTGTGCTCACTGACACTAACCATGCACATACTTTGAGCAGAGTTTGGAGTTTATCTTTTCCAGGGTGAAAGTGAGGACTGCAGATGCTCAAGATCAAAAGTCGAGAGTGTGGTGCTGGAAAAGCACAGCAGGTCAGGTAGCATCTGAGGAGGAGAATTGACATTTCGGGCATAGGCCCTTCATCACTTCATCGTTTCCAGTCTGTAAGTGGTGGCCAACATCAATATTCGCATTGTAGGAGTGCTTGTGACAGTACCATGTCTTTAAGAAGATTTGTCCTTTTTTTAAATGAAGGGAGGTTAAGACAGATGGAGAAGCGGTCTGCTTCAAGCCACTAAAATAACAGCCTGTGAGGCTGTGTTTTTTTTTTAAAAAGTTGGAACAATAGAAGCAGGCTGAATGAGTAGGATCAGGATTCCACAGCATCAGGATTTTTGGAGGGAGGAGAAAAGTGTATTCCAGTTTAGTTGAAGTTAGGAAGTTTGCCTATAAGAATGGTGCCAAAATGCTAAAACTAAGAAAAATAGCTAGAATAAGTCTCCAAAAACATTATGTAACCCCACCCATTTCCTAAACTGTGTCATATTGCAAACATTTCCAATTCATCTGTCACTTCCATCCAAGAGGTGGATTTTGAAATGTTTTTGTATGGATGAGCTCCTTCAGGTCATTCTCTGGTGATGACTGAGCACAGGTTTTGCTGTGAAACACTTGTATATTTCTAACCAGTGAAGCATTTTTTTTGCTATTTTCTTCTGCATCATAACAAGTCTGTGAGCAGCACATCAGTGCTAAATGTCAGTGCCCATGAAATAGAATTTTGGCATTAAGGACTCTGAAAATAGAAAATTTGACTCCGTGGCAGCTGTCAACATGTACTAATGAAATCTGGCATCAGGGTCTTTATTTTGAAAGGAGACAATGTTTTGAGTTTTTACTGTCTTTTTAAAAGGCATGAGCTGGAAGGTACACTGGTTACTAAAGGGGAACCTAGTTGGACTTTGTCAGCAGTGACAAAGTTGAAGTCTCCAGTGTAGTGGACAACTGATTCCATTAAAATCCAAGCGTGCGACAGTTAACTGAATGACCCCAAGGTCACACCAACATCATCCAGGCCTCTATAAATATTGTATGAGGCTGTCAACATTGCTGTCACCTCAGAGGCCAAGGCACAGTTAGAAATACAATAACTATTATTTACAGAAATAAAAAGGAGGAAATTATTTGTGCGTAAATGTAAAGAATGAAATCTGCTCACATTTATTTGTAGGTATTGTACAAGTTGGGGGATTAGATTGTTAAAAGTAAGCAAAACAGAAAAGTGCTGATTTTGTTTTCATTCAGTTATGTATAAGAATTCAAAGTAAGGGATGTTTAATCATGACAAAATTAAGTACCATTACCAATAATAGTGGGTCAGAACAGGAATTGCGATGAAAGAAAACAAGCACTGATGCTAAATGGAACATAGCTGACATCAGACAACACATGGAAGGTTCCTTGCCAACAACAGTCTTTACCCCATCTGTGTCTGGGAGTGAAACAGAAACCTAATTACATTTTCAGTGCAGAATGTTACAGCCCAATCAACTTATAACAGAAGACCCTAGGTAGCCTGGAGGAATATTGGGAGGATATTAAGCTGGAAGTGACTGTCAGTAGCAAGATATTTAAAGTTTTTTTTAAAAAGTAACCTAAGAAAGTGAATTATTACTTCTGGCTAAACTCTAATTCATGACAGAAAATCGTTGGTCCTCATATATTCATCCTCACATGCTTTGGCTCCCTATTGGTTTGAAATTGTCACATGCTGACAGTTTATTCGTCTTCTTGTGACTGCAGACAAATGCTCCATCATCATTTCTCTTCTATCCCACTGCACTACACAATTGGTGTCAATTCATTTTATACCACAATTAAGTACTGAATTAAATTACTTTGTTTTCCTCCCAATGCACAGTTTTCTCTCAATACTAAAACTGCTTCCTCAATCATTCTCCTCAAACTTAAAAGTTTGGACTTCTCAGCTATCAGGTAACATGCAGTACATATGAACAAGACACAATTTCATGAATTCCAATACATAGATACATATCTCAGTTTGCCGTGTCAGATGAATATATTTTTTGCACCAGAACTATTAAATTCAACTTCAAAACCTGTCATGGTTGGACATAAAATCTCAATTATTGGGATACTGGTTCAAAACCATCATCACAAAAGGAAACCAATGAATTTACTTGCATTTATTTTTAATAAATTTACAAGTTAAATTCCATCTACCACAACTGATCAAAAGCTTAACTGAACTAGCATATCATGATGTGATTTTTATAGGCAGGATAGATGCTGAGCGCTCTGTGGAGAGTCAACTTGATGCTTTTTTCTGTGACTGGACTACATAGTCAACCCTTCCTGAAGCACTGTTGGTGTTGTATATCCTACTACAAAATGAACTGCAGCAAATCACTAAGGTTACAATAATAATATCTTCTAACCTTGTAACCATGATCACCACAAAGGACAGGGCAGTTAGAGCACCTTCGAGTTCCCTTTCAATTCACATAATCTCCTGGTTTGGACAGGCATTGCAGTCCTTTCATCAATAAAAGGTCAAATTTCTTCCCCAACATTATTGCAGGAGCACAATCACTCCAAACGGAAAAACAACCACCTGCACCTATATGGATCTTTCCTATGATAATGCAACCCAATGTCCTTCCTAGCTGTACTGTCAAATAAACTGCAACACAACCAAATAAGGCAGATGATCAAAAGCTTTGTCAAATAAGTACGTTTTTAAAAAGCATCTTAAAAAGGAAAGACAGGAAGAGATGCAAAGACTTAGATTAGATTAGATTAGATTAGATTAGATTACAGTGTGGAAACAGGCCCTTCGGCCCAACAAGTCCACACCGACCCGCCGAAGCGAAACCCACCCATACCCCTACATTTACCCCTTACCTAACACTACAGGCAATTTAGTATGGCCAATTCACCTGACCCTGCACATCTTTGGATGGTGGGAGGAAACCGGAGCACCCGGAGGTAACCCACGCAGACACGGGGAGAACGTGCAAACTCCACACAGTCAGTCAGTCACCTGAGGCGGGAATTGAACCCGGGTCTCTGGCGCTGTGAGGCAGCAGTGCTAACCACTGTGCCACCGTGCCGCCCACTTAAGGAAAGAGCTTCGGAACTTGATAGCTGAGTAGCCACCTACGGAAGAGAATACATTCAAACTGAAGCCAGAAAAGGAAGCAACAGATATCTGACTGAGATGAGGAGAAATTTCTTCACCCAGAGAGAAACAGAGACAATAGGAGCAAGAGTAGGACATTCAGTCCTTAATGATTGCTGTGTCATTTAACATGATCATATGTGCTCATCCAACTCAGTCCCCTGTTTGCACTTTCTCCCCATATATACTTTGAATCCTTTAGCCTGGGGCACTACATCTAAGTTCTTCTTGAAACCAATGTTTTTGAAGTAACTCCACGAAGGCAAGTACGCGGTCACCAAATCTCCTTTTATTTATATGTGTACAATACATGACATGACCCAGCTAGTTCAAAGCCATCTCCTGGCGTGAGCAAAACCCCAGATACTCCTGTTTATATGTCAGCCGTGACTCCCTAATTGGACTGTTAACCTGGTTCAATCAGGGAATTCATACTCTATGAGATCCACCTGGCTGACATTGTTCCAATCAGTACATCCTTCTCCCTCTAAATCTTTGGTTGTTGGCCCATTCTTTATCCTGTAGCTTCTCCTGGGGCGTTTTCACACCAGGTCCAGTTCCTCAGATTCTGCCTCAGATTCTAGCAGCATCTGCTGGATTGTAGCCAGACTCTTGCACCCAGAGCATCTCGACCAAAACTCATCTTCAGGCAGTAAGGAAGTCGAAGCGTCAGAACCTGGCTTCGCATCTACCATACCTTTTACCCATGCAGAGCCATTCTTATGGTTTCAACACCAAAAACTTTATCTCCCAAAATAAACTGCCTGTCTCACTTAGAGGAGTCTTGTGTCTAGCATTGGCGTTCCTGATGATGTTTCACTCTTCTCTGCATTAGCAACGCTGCTGGAGCTATCCTGGTAGTTACAGGAGGGGATAGTCCTATAGTCAAATAGAACCAGGCAAATTTGGTATAAAGTGAAGCTGTAGGCTGTTTCTTTAAGCCTGCCTTCAAAGTTTGGCCTGCTCTTTCTACTAGACCACTGGACGACGGATGGTATGGAACTGTCCTTACATGCCGAATGCTATTCGGTTTTAGGAAATACTCAAATTCCCTGCTAGTAAATGATGGCCTGCAGTCTGTGACCAACAACTCCACTAGTCCGTGTATTGCAAAAGATGCTCGCAACCTTTCAATCGTTGTCGGCATGTTTGACAAATTAACTCTATGCACGTTCAGCCACTCTGTAGGAGTGTCCACAATGACTAAAACCATAGAGATTGCATGAAAATGACCTGCATAGTCAAAGCGTCCAGGGTCCAGGGTATACCTGGCCACTCATGAATGTAGGTGAGCTGCTGGCAGTACATTTTGTCCTTGTTGGCAATCCGAGCACTGCCCTACCAATTTGGCTATGTCGGCATCTAATCCTGGATACCAGACATCTTCTTGCCAGCATCTTCAATTTGGAATCCCCGGATGACCCTGGTGAAGTTCAGCCAGTATCTGGTGGTGGCCTTTGCTCAGGACAATCATTAAAGACCATTTCCAATATTGACCCTTTTTCAATAGCAAATGTAATGGTGCCAGGATGGAGATCAGGTTATGTAAAAATGTTCTGTAATAATTCACCATCCGAAGGAAAGACCTAAGCTCTGGTACAGACATGGGAGCCAGGCATCTTTAGTTGCCCATACTTTACCTTCCAATGGTTGTAACCTGGTATTGTTGACACTATAGCCCAAGTAGGCCAATTGGGTGTCTGGAACACACATTTTCCCCTCCTAAGGCATACGCCCACCTGAGAGAAACATTTTCAGCACTCCATCCAACTTCTCTAAATGCCCTTTATTGGTCACCCTGGTTATCAGCATGTCATCCAGATAAGTGGCAACTTGGGGTAAACTTTGTAAAATGTTCTCCATCGACTGCTGTAAAATGGCACAGTCTGATGGTAGCCCAAAAGGCAGTCTCGTACACTGACACAAACCTTTATGTGTATTAACTGTCGCACACTTCTGGGAATCGTCATCTAATCACAATCGCAGGTACACATGGCTCATGTCCAGTTTCATGAAGGACAGCCTCCCACCAGTTTTGCATATAAATCCTCTATATGAGGGTCAGGTTATTTATCCAGCAGTAAAAAGCGGTTCACCATTTGTTTGAAATCCCCAAAAGGTAAACTGACCTGTTGGGTTTCACAGTCAGTACAGCTGGTGCTGCCCATTCTGTAAACTGGACTGGTTTGATGTTTCTTTTTTCCTTTCCAGCCTCCTAATTTCCGCCTCCACTTTTGCATTTCAGGCAAAAGGCACTGAGCGTTCTGTGGAATTGCTTCTTGGTCAACATTCAACTTTTTCACACAGAGGGTGGTACATGTATGGAATGAGCTGCCAGAGGAAGTGGTGGAGGCTGGTACAATTGCAACATTTAAGAGGCATTTGGATGGGTACATGAATAGGAAGGGTTTGGAGGGATATGGGCCGGGTGCTGGCAGGTGGGACTAGATTGGGTTGGGATATCTGGTCGGCATGGATGGGTTGGACTGAAGGGTCTGTTTCCGTGCTGTACATCTCTATGACTCTATTTAAGGTGGCTCCTTTGATAGTCCCTAAACCTTCCTGAAAAAGGTCTGGATATTTAATTAGGACTTCATTCAGGCAGCCATTTTGCAATCAAAATATGTTGAGCCAATCAAGCTGAGTCTTTCTTAACCAATTTCATCCCATCAAGCTTGTGCCTGAGCCTTTTACTACAATCAGTCGTAACTGAACCTACTGCTTCATATAAAAACTGGAACCGAAGTTGTATCCATAATCTGTAGGGATTCCCCAGTAGAGATTCTCAGCCTGGCTGAGGTCTTAGGCAAACTTAAAGGTTGGAGTCCAGAGCAAATGTTGTTAAAGACTAGTTCTGCAATCACCCCTACAGCTGTGCCAATCTCCATGAGAACTGAGTGACCATTTAACCAGAGTTATTTTGATTGATTCTGGTTTAGATGTTGCTACACAATCCAACTGTTCCAAATGAGTTGTAGGTGGACTTTCCAGGGTGTTCACTCACCTGGATACTGACCTATGAGTTCTCTTACTCAATTCAGGCCTACTGGGACTCTTTTGTTGTTGTATACTGGCAGCAACAACAATGGCCTGCCAGCCCAGATTCGCAAGTAAAGTTTAACCGTTTGGCAAAAGTTTGGCTTTGTTTTGGGTTTTGCTGTGGGCTGATCTAGTGTCGTGCCTTTCAGGATATGTCCCAAGTGAGGCTATGCAACTGCCTTCACTCAAGTGGTGTTCCCCAAACTCAGTCAGCCTGGCCAGGGTGTCCACTTCCATTGGCACGTCCTGTAACTCATATGCTCCACTTGCCGCATTTTCTAACAACAAAGTCAGATGCAGGGGTGTCTGACTGAAGTCTAGTTGGGCTTCACCTAGAAGGTGCTTTTGCATGGTCACATCATTTTTCCCACATACCAAATGGTCTCTCAGCATCTCATTTAGGGTTAAACTAAAATCATATTCTTCTGTCAGTCATCTGAACCATGAATTCCCTGGCTCTTGAACTGTCAAGTAAAACCGATAGCGTCTCAGAAGTAGAGGAGGATTGGGATCGTTCTATTGCTTAGCTAAACCTGTCAAGGTTTTAGTATCTGGTGCCTCCAGCAAAGTTAGGCTCCTAACAGCTGAGAATTATTTGTTCCTTTTCGTCTACTCCAATGTCATTTGTCTGTAAAAAATAACGCATTCTTTCCACATACTGGGCCTAGTCTTCGATGGCAGGATAAAATGAGTCAATCCTCCCAAATAGCTGCAAAGTGCCAAAAATGCTTATCCCAACTGATACACGTCTGTTGTGAGCAAATCTCTTCAGGGGTGTATTTTTCTTTCATTGCCACTGAAATAACTCTCGAAGGCTGGTATCCCCATTACCAAGTCACTGGACCCCTTATTCTTCTAAACTCCAATGAATATAGTTCTGATGTAGAGTGCTTAGTCTTAGAAGTAATTTTCTGATCACAAATCAATCTACTGCATAATTTTGCTAAGTTGTGGCAATGCTGCCAAAATTAAACACAATTGTGAACAAGTACCAGCTAGGTAAACCAGGTGTTGATTCCTTATTGCCTGTTTCGCTCCTGTCAAAGACAAATTTTACTCCCAATTCACAGCAGAGAGAGATTTAATCTGCCTCTAATCCAAGGTGTAAATAATCAATTTGGATGCTGAGCACAAATTGTGAAACAGAAATGTCCAATTTTCAGCTTTGATATAAATATTCACCGAGATTTAATTGATATTGCAGGTACAAAAAAAAAGGGGAGGACACAGAATCATTTTGCTTGCTTTAAAAGGAATACAAAAAAAAACTGCATGGCTAATTTTATTCCAAAATAAATAAAAGGTTTCAAAACAGTACTGAAGATTTACCGAAGCTCAATTAGAGCTAATTATTATGCTAATTACATGTCCATTTTGTTTCCGAAGGGGGATTGAAAACTAATTACAACACTAACAGAAAAACTTTACAGCATCTATTGCATTTAATAAGTCTATATTCTATAATAAAGCAAACCTATGTTAATTCCCCATTTGAATTTCTGTAATTATTTCTTCTTGGTAATTTTTCTTCTTAAATTTATTTATATTTTATTGTGGTAATTTATTTACTTACATCTTAACTTCTAAATCACTCCTGATACACGTGCTCTCTTTTACAGACCAGCTGCTATTTCAGTTTTCTTATCTGTGTTGCAGCCGCTTTGCATTGAAATGCACTGAGCGACTGCTGTCAATTGATTTTTCTGTTCAGCACAAAATTATACCAAAACATCGTATGTGATTGTAAAGTGGCTACGAATTAAAGTGATCTAAGTGAAGTGCATCACTTTTGTTATCCGGTAGTGCCTGGAGCAGCTTGGTTCTACTAGTTGCCCAATTATACTGCAGGGCACCCCAATGACCCAAGAGGCTCCAAAGAATACAAATCAATGTGCATCCCTTCATTACCTCCATTGGTTTGTCCCTCCCCCGGCCCATACTGAATATTTTAAGACCTTTCCGTGTCCT
The DNA here is from genome assembly GCF_037043375.1 of Chiloscyllium plagiosum. NCBI lineage: Eukaryota > Metazoa > Chordata > Chondrichthyes > Orectolobiformes > Hemiscylliidae > Chiloscyllium > Chiloscyllium plagiosum. The sequence goes on along the minus strand of NW_028270147.1, from coordinate 39,742,537 downwards.
TCCAGTTACCAGCGCATGAATAAAAAAGAAAAATACTGCACAAAATGAACAAATTTGAACACTTGTGTTACACACAAACATTCAGCAGATGTCCACCAAAGGACCAGCATTCTTTGCATATGCGCCAGTTTGAAAAGCCACTGTGCATCTGGAGTAGCATTGCCAAACTGTCATTATCTACACCAGCAACATAATGGCATAGCAGCCACAAAACCACGCTGCCCACAGCTCATAGCCAGTGTTGTTCACAGTCTTTTGCATATAGTCTCATTCTCTCAACCTTGCCGCTGGTCAACCAACACGCCACATATGTTAACTACCCATAGCTACATGCTTTTTAACAAAGATAGACTTTGTTTTAATTTTTTAATATATGATCTCTTATTAATATAGGTGCCAGAGTATGGTGACTTAAACACTTTTCACTGCATTTTTTTGTAAAAATACAAAGTGACAGTAAATTACTATTCCATTCTACTCTATATCTCATCTGGACAACCTCTGGATTACTGCTACTCTGTCACCAGTGCTCATTGTTGACCCACAACTTGTAATTTTCCAGTACACTAATGCAAAAAAAATTTAAAAATTAAAAAAAAAAATCGGATAAATCCAAACATGACCTCTCATTTCCAGATAGCTAAAGAGAACACAAAATTGATAGTAGCTTAAGTTCACCAACACTTCATACAAACCAAATTCTGGCATGACCACCAATGCCAACTTTACAGTCCATGATAGTCTGACACCCACTTCCAAGCGATGAGAGCTGGGTGCAGCAATGAGGTCAGTCTGGCTTGCAATACTGCCGCTAATCTGAGCTCTGTCATGGATTGTGCAGCTTCACCCTCGCCAGTGTCCCCATCCTCCCTTCAGAAGCTCCCATTTCCCCAGTTCCTCTGTGCCTTGTTGTACACAGGAAAGCACACCAGGATGATGTGATACACTCTGTTTGAATTATAGTACACCACCAGCTCAAGCAATGAAACTGCTGCACCAGAGCTCTGGTCTAAGGTCTGCATCAGTCAGTGGGTTGTGCAGTGAGCCAGGGTCACACTGGGTAGCTCTTGTCCTCCAGAACCATAGTTATAAGGCATTTGGACAGTCAAATGCACCAGGTGTTGAGTGAGTGCTCCAGGATGTAGTAGTCATGGCAACTGTCAGGGTATGAGGAGAGGTTAAACAAATTAGGCCCATTTTCTCTTGAATTTAGAAGGTTAAGGGGAAACTGATCACAGTCTTTAAGAGAGTAGCAGAGCAGAAAGTGAGGACTGCACATGCTGGAAATCAAAGTCAAAAAGTGTAATGCTGGAAAAGCCAGTCAAGCAACATCCAAGGGATGAAGAGTTTATGTTCGAAACGTCGACTCTCTTGCTGCTCAGATGCTGCTTGACCGGCTGTGCTTTTCCAGCAAGATGGTGACATAATAAGACATGATAGATAAAGATAAACTGTTTCCACTGGGCCAAAGCCACATGTATAGAGTGTTAGGCCACAGGTCAGCCAGGATCTCATTAAATGGTGGAACAAGCTTGGGGTCTACTGCGGTTTCTAAGTTCTTATCAGTGCAGATCACCATTAACTGCCAAAAGGAGGAGAAATGGTGCCACCACCTTTGGAAAGCTGATGAACAATGGTTCATCTTTGGCCTTTTTTGTACATCATTGCTCCTAAATTCTTATCACTGAGATGCCAGTGTTCAATTTGCAAGCACAAATGGCATGGCGCAAATTACCTTTCACCCCTAAACATCTCCACTCTGCATGCAGAGCAAATGGACAAAGAAATGATTGCAAATGTTTATTTAATGTATTTGTTTATCGATATCCTAGCATCAAGCAAACATGACTTCCACATTTTCACCCATCAAACTGACATTGATTCTGTCCACAAAGGATGTTGAACCAACCATTTTCTGGTAGCACTTTGTGTCAACAGAATGGCAATTGATAGCAGGGAACAACATCATAGTGGACACCATCAACACTGCTCTACATTTGGTGACCAAGTATCCTCCCAGAACTTCCATGTTTCCTTTAATGTCACACTACTGACAGCCCATTTCCACACATCCCTTCCATGGTGACAGTCTCTATATTTAACTGTGAGGAGAAAGTGAGGTCTGCAGATGCTGGAGATCAGAGCTGAAAATGTGTTGCGGGAACAGCGCAGCAGGTCAGGCAGCATCCAGGGAACAGGAGAATCGACGTTTCGGGCATAAGCCCTTCTTCAGGAATGAGGAAAGTGTGTCCAGCAGGCTAAAATAAAAGGTAGGGAGGAGGGACTTGGGGGAAGGGAGTTGGAAATGCGATAGGTGGAAAGAGGTCAAGGTGAGGGTGATAGGTCAGAGTGGGGTGGGGGCAGAGAGGTCAGGAAGAAGATTGCAGGTAGGAAGACAGTGCTGAGCTCGAGGGATTTGACGGAGACAAGATGGGGGGAGAAAGCTGGTGAAATCAGAGTTCATCCCTTGTGGTTGGAGGGTTCCTAGGCGGAAGATGAGGCGCTCTTCCTCCAACCGTCGTGTTGTTGTGGTCTGGCGATGGAGGAGTCCAAAGACCTGCATATCCTTGGTGGAGTGGGAGGGGAGTTGAAGTGTTGAGCCACAGGTTGGTTGGTCCGGGTGTCCCAGAGGTGTTCTCTGAAATGCTCCGCAAGTAGGCGGCCTGTCTCCCCAATATAGAGGAGGCCACATCGGGTGCAGCGGATGCAATAGATGGTGTGTGTGGAGTGCAGGTGAATTTGTGGCGGATATGGAAATTTCCTTTGGGGCCTTGGAGGGAAGTGAGGGGGGAGGTGTGGGCGCAAGTCTTGCACCTCCTGCGGTTGCAGGGGAAGGTGCCAGGAGTGGAGGTTGGTTGGTGGGGAGTGTGGATCTGACGAGGGAGTCACGGAGGGAGTGGTCTTTACGGAACACTGATAGGGGAGGGGAGGAAAATATATCCTTGGTAGTGGGGTCCGTTTGGAGGTGGTGGAAATGACGGCGAATGATACGCTGTACATGGAGATTGGTAGGTGAGGACCAGTGGGGTTCTGTCCTGATGGCGGTTGGAGGGGCGGGGCTCAAGGGCGGAGGAGCGGGAAGTGGAAGAGATGCGGTGGAGGGTATCGTCGACCAGGTTGGTGGGGAAATTGCGGTCCTTTGAAGAAGGAGGCCATCTGGGTTGTACGTTTTTGGAACTGGTCCTCCTGGGAGCAGATGCGGCGGAGACGAAGGAATTGGGAGAATGGGATGGCGTTTTTACAGGGGTCAGGGTGGGAGGAGGTGTAGTCCAGGTAGCTGTGGGAGTCGGTCGTATTGTAGTAGATGTCCGTGTTGATTCGGTCGCCTGAGATAGAAATAGAAAGGTCGAGGAAGGGGAGGGGAGGGAGGAATCTGAGACTGTCCAGGTGAATTTGAGGTCGGGGTGGAAGGTGTTGGTGAAGTGGATGAACTGTTCAACCTCCTCGTGGGAGCACGAGGCGACACCGATACAGTCATCTATTTAGCGGAGGAAAAGGTGGGGGGTGGGGCCAGTGTAGTTGCGGAAGATGGACTGTTCCACATATCCTACGAAGAGGCAGGCATAGCTGGGGCCCATGCGGGTGCCCATGGCTACTCCTTCCGTTTGGAGGAAGTGGGAGGATTGGAAAGAGAAGTTGTTCAGGGTGAGGACCAGTTCAGTCAGTCGAAGGAGGGTGTCAGTGGAAGGGTACTGGTTGGTACGGCGGGAAAGGAAGAAGCGGAGGGCTTTGAGTCCTTCGTGATGGGGGATGGAGGTGTACAGGGACTGGATGTCCATGGTGAAGATAAGGCGTTGGGGACCGGGGAAGCGAAAATCATGGAGGAGGTGGAGGGCATGGGTGGTGTCCCGAATGTAGGTGGGGAGTTCTTGGACTAAGAGGGACAGGACCGTGTCAAGGTATGCAGAGATGAGTTCGGTGGGGCAGGAGCAAGCTGAGACAATGTACAGAGATGAGTTCATTGTCCAGCAACACATTTTCAGCTCCATATTTAACTATGACTTACTGTTCTTCCAGTCACCTGAAGCCCAGCGTTAAACCTTAACGATGCCCATCCTGCGGACACTACAGTGATGCTCATTGTCATGACCACACCACCATCCCTCCTCCAACTCCCCTCACCACCAAACCCACCACAATCATTATAAGATTTCATGCCCTCCAATGCCTTCGTGCATGCCCCTCATGTACACAGATTCTCCTTCACCATCCATGTCCTTTCCTTTGCAAATTCATCTGCTTTCCCACCCCAAACAACTCTTCCAGCACTTTTGTCCCTGCTGTCCTTACGGTATCCCTTACACCCTTCTGAACAATCGACAGACAGACCACCAGGACTGTATTTGCCACAGGGCTCTAACTAACATCAACATGTAGGCTCGAGAAAACTGACCAGATCCCTGACTGTTGTCTTAGCAGCTTGCTGACTAACAATATGAGTTTCCTCTCACTGCTTATGCTGGTCACACAAGATTGTCCATCCACTCACACTCACTCTTCAGACAACAGACAGTTACTAGTCCCCCGACTACAAGTGTCCCATGCAGCCAACTGACAACGCTAAGCCTCTGCACTGTGTTCAGACTGTGGCCATTACCGACAGTAACAGAAAAACTGACAGACAGCAGCTTTACCCCTTGACCGGATTGAGACTAGCTCCCACCAACTTCCAACATGGCTACCTGATTTTGTGTTTGCTGTACGGGGCAGACGGCATAAACTGGGATTAGATTGACATTTCAGGGTGAACATCGAGATTTGACTCCGGTTTTTGGACAGATTTCAAATGACAAGAAAGACAAGCAGCCTGTGTACCTGCACAAGATAGCATGTCAATACGGCAGTACTGAAAGCCTTTGTTTCTGGTTCAAATGTCAACACATCAACAGGCATGGAATGGCAAAGCAGGGATGTTGCGAGCATGCATGTAGGTACTAAGTGCAAGTGCTAATGGAGCAAAAGAGGAAACTAAGATGCAGCCTGATCCAATTCTTGAGCGGAGACTTGTCATAGAGTCATAGAGATGTGCAGCACGGAGACAGATCCTTCGGTCCAACTCATCCATGCCGACCAGATAACCCACCCAATCTAGTCCCATCTGCCAGCACCTAGCCCATATCCCTCCAAACTCTTCCTAATCATAAACCCATCCAGATGCCTTTTAAATGTTGCAATCGTACTAGCCTCCACCACTTCCTCTGGCAGCTCCTTTCATATATGTACCACCCTCTGCGTGAGAAAGTTGCCCCTTAGGTCTCTTTTATATCTTCCCACTCTCACCCTAAACCTATGCCCTCTGGTTCTGGACTCCCCCACCATCCCAGTGAAAAGACTTTGTCTACTTACCCTATCCATGCCCCTCATGATTTTATAAACCTCTATAAAGTCATCCCTCAGCCTCCGACACTCCAAGGAAAACAGCCTTCACCTATTCAACCTCTCCCTATAGCTCAAATCCTCCAACCCTGGCAACATCCTTGTAAATCTTTTCTGAACCCTTTCATGTTTCACAACATCTTTCTGATAGGAAAGAGACCAGAATTGCATGCAATATTCCAATAGTGGCCTAACCAATGTCCTGTACAGCCACAACATGACCTCCCAACTCCTGTACGCAATAGTCTGACCAATAAAGGAAAGCATACCAAATGCCTTCTTCACTATCCTATCTACCTGCGACTCCACTTTCAAGGAGCTATGAACCTGCACTCCAAGGTCTCTTTGTTCAGCAACACTCCCTCAGACCTTACCATTACGTGTATAAGTCCTGCTAAGATTTGCTTTCCCACAATGCAGCACCTGTCTCTGTGCACAAAGTATCCTTGTAGCAGCCTTTCAACCCTAGTTGCCAGTTCAACTTGCAACACAGGTCTGTGCTTCTTGAGCATCCCGTACATGTATTGGAGAAGTGCCATTGTGGTCCTGAGAGGTTGGCAAATGCCAGATGCCAATGTCTGTGAATGAATAGTGTGGGGGTCTGGTGCCTGTGGATCATGCCTTGAGATGCTGTTTGACAGCCTGGAAACTCCTTGTGGTGAGATGAAGTCCTCATGATGACTCTGAATTTCATGTCAAGAGTTCTTGACGAATAGAGTGTCCAGGCATATTTGATAATATAGAAAGTTGAATATTAATGAGGCCAATTGCAGCATTAATGAGGTGTTTAATAATCTATAATCCTCTTTAATTGGCAACACACAGTTGCCTCGTGAGAAACTCACCTTGCCACTCAGCAAACGCATAAAAGATGCGGTGAGATGTACCTAGTGTCAAGATTGGCGTTACTGAACTTTGCATTTGATTCAGCCACAGATCTTCTCGTAGCCCATGTCACTTAGACCCCTATGAAAGTCCACCCAAAGTTTAACTTGTGCATATTTTTCTGTTCAAATTTGGTGCAAGTTGCTGTGGTAAAAATTTATTCCAGAGAAAGTTCAGTACAGAAATAGGCCATTCAGCCCCACTGGTGCTTATGTTCTACATTAAGCCTCTTCCAAAGCAAAATCATCTAATCCTACCAACTAGATCTATCTTCTATACCTTTCACCCTCATGAACTTAGATACATTTAAAGGAGAACCAGCTATCTTACTTCCTCACATGGCAGCAATTTTTGCATCATCACCACTGAGGAAAGAATTTTCCTGAATTTCTCATTGGATTTACAAGAGTAATAACCTCAATGTTTATAGACAAATTTTGAACTCAGTCACCAGTGAAAATATCTTCTCTATGTCAACTTTCTGACCCATTCATTATTTTAAATCCTGAAAAAAATTGATGACTTTGACAGAGAAATGCCAACCAAAGGCAAAAGTATGAATGAATTAAGAGACAAAACGAGTTACTTTTTATAACAGGACATTGTGTGCATGGAAATGAGCCTCCAGAGTAAGATTAGGTTTTTAAACTTACAGGCAGCTTATTAAACGTTTTACTGGGGGAGGCCAAAATCAGTTAGAGGACATCAGATTTCTTTTCCAAACCACCCCCAAGATGTCGGACCCATGACACCTGTCCAGAAATGTGCAGGTTAAGTGGATTGACCATGCTAAAGTTCCCCATAGTGTCTAGGAATGTACAGGCTAGGTGGATTATCCATGGGAAATGCAGGATTACAGGGATAAGATTGGGTGGGGGGGGTGGGGAAACGGTGTCTGGGTATAATGTTCTTCAGAGGGTTGGTCTGGGCTTTATGGACCAAATGGCCTGTTTCTATATGGGCATCCCACTGCAACTTGCCAGCCTTTGGTCACATCATTAATCAGGCAACTCAGACAGCACAGCATTTCAAAGGTCCTGGTGATAGAGGAGATGAGGTGATGTAAGTGATGTGGTCGTAGAGGCAGAAACCCTCAAAACATTTAAGAAGTATTTAGATTCACACTTGCGATGCCAAGGTATAAAATTTGAATAGTTAGGCAATTGTTTCTGATTGGCGTGGATGCAATGGGCCAAAGGGCTTTTATCTATGCTGCAGATGTCTATTAATCTATTATCTCAAATCAGCATTGTCCTTCAGAATTTCTGGAAAGTGAGCAGGAGCTACACTGACTTCATTTAAAAAACCTCAAAAATATTTCTGTACTCGTTGTGCAGCATCCAACCAACCAAATTAATGGGGTTCATCCATGTCAGTGGAAATTGTAATTAGTGCCCTACTAATGTCACAAAAATTGATTTCCATAAATCAAAAGATGCCCTGCCTGAAACAAGCAAGTGTCCCACTGGCTCAGGAAAGTCCCTTTAAAAGATTGCAGCTGCTGAAACAATACTGCTATTAGGATGTTAACAGTAATAACCATGAGATTGTTACCAGCCGTTAATATTAATTTGAACAAATAAATTAAGCCCCAAAAGTCACTAATGCCTTGACTATTACACTAAACTCTATATCCAGAGTATTGACAATTCAACAACAAAATCCCAGCATGTTGCCGAACATTAATTTCTAGATTCATCATGTCCCCCATTAATAATCCTCTTCATTTGTTGACATTCATTGTATTAAGCCAATGAGTAGGGAGGCTTCAGTATAACAGGTGAATGTGACACATAACCTAGATTTACATGTGCACCATGATGTCAAAACTAACCTTCGATTTTTAGATTTTATGGGGGGCTAGCTGGGACTACATCAGCTGGTGGATATAATACATGTATTAAGTTATACACTGGCTGCCAACATTCACTGAAACTCCGATTCTCCACACTTGTGCAAGCATGCATGTAATTTGTGACACAGTATTCACATGATTTATTATGCAGCATGTTTACTTGTATAAATTCAATGCTTATGTGCAGCAAATACAATATGACAACTGCAAGTACATTTCATAACTTAATGTTTCTCATTGATGCTAGCAAAACGTATCTGGCGCAGATCAAAAAAGGACATTAGAATCATGAATCCCTACAGTGCACATAGAGGCCATTCGGCTTATTGAGTCTCCTGTCGAACAGCATCCCACCCAGATCCATCACCTCCCACATTAATGATCACAATGGCTCGGCTGATATTGGGAATGGAGTACAAATTGGTGGAATTTAAATGCAATTAACAAAATCTGGAATATCAATCAAGTCTCAGTAATACTGACCATGACAACTTTCACTGCTGTCGTAAAAAACAATCTGGTCTACTAATGTCCTTTAGGGAAGGAAATCTACTATCCTTAATTGATCTGGCCTACATGTAATTCAATATCCACAACAATGTCGTTGACTCCAATCTGCTCTCTGAAACTGCCTAGTTCAAGGGCAATTCAGGATAGGTGACAAATGGTGCCTACAATCATTGAATAAACAAAATAAAATCCAAAACAGGATAGTGTAAGTCTTGCAAGAGATTTGCAAATGGTGTTCCCATGCATCCTTATTTACTGCTGTCCTTGTTCTTTCAAGCAGTAGAGATTACAGTTCTGTTGCACTTGGGCTGTAATCCAATATTTTTTTTAAAAAGACAATCATCTTTTGTTTCTGTTAGAAGATAGAGATATTGACTCTGTTCCTATCTGCCAATTCAAACTCAATCTAAATGTGAAAAATATCAATTCAATCTCATAAACCCCCAACGAGCAAGACTACTTTCTTCCTTTTCACACTCTACCTACCTCTTCATAGTTGAAGCCTTAACTCAGAAATATTTCATTTCAAGACTTAAATCGGGGAGACCAAACGTAAACTCAGGGAACAGTTTGCAGAGTTTCTCAGCTAGGCCCGCAGGGGCTGATCAGACCTCCCAGTCACCACCCATTTTAATTTCCCTTCCCACTCCCTTTCCAACATGACCATCCTTAGCCTCCTCCATTGCCACAATGAACCAAACCACAAATTGGAGGAACAATACCTCATCTTCCGCCTGGGCAGCCAACAGCCCGGAGGACTCAATATGGAGTTCTCCAATTTCAAATAACTTTCCTTCCCACTCCCAATTCCCTCCCTAGCTCCTCCCCCTCCCTTCCACCCCTCCTAGCCACCTACCGAATTCATTCCTCTCATTGACCAACCAAGTCGTACTCTCTACCGGTCTTCACTATCCCCATTTCACCACCCTGCCCCCACCACCTCCTGTATCTGCAGCTTCCCCTACACCCAACCCCAGCCCTGAAGAAGGGTTACACCCAAAGCGTCGACTTCTCCACCTCCTGATGCTGCCTGGCTTGCTGTGTTCTTCCAGCCTCCTGCCTGTCTACTTTAAAATTTTCAAAGGCTCTTTTAATTGGACTCCCAGCCTCATGTTATAAAAGAAGTAAATATCAAAGCTTGTATTCACACTTGCATGGAATAAGATATCCCATTATCAGTCTCAGCATGCTCAGTGTACAACATGAACAAATTTCAAATTTTTTGGTTCAAATTACCCCATTCTATCTCAGCAACCTTTTCTTGTGCTCAAAACTTCTCGCCTCTTCAAAGCCAGGTTACTCTTTGTCCCTTACTTCTGTTCGTCACCAGTACTAGCCCAGTAAGCCCATTCTGCACCCTATTGTCTAGTTGATGTCACCTTCCTACCTCTTACCATTCTTTAAGAAACTTCTTTGATAAGGTGCCACATTGATAATGCTTTTATCTGCCTGATTTAATATTTTCCTTCTATTCCAAATCTAGGTCTATTCCTCCTAAATGTAAAGCATTTAGAGTTTTTTTTTCTTTTCATCTTCAGAAAGCAATACAAAAATACAGGTTATTGTCAGAAACAAGATGCTAAATACTTGGATTAGTAGAGTAAATTTTGGTAGGACCAGCAGGTGTGATGACTTGCTACAGATAACAAAAATATTCATTGGTCATTTTCAATGTGAAATATAAACACAGCATGTACTTCGTAATCCGGTTTTATAAATTCTAATTCCTTACATTGTTTTTAAATCCCAATCTCCACAGGTTACAAAGATGGAGTTGACTTTAGGATCCAGCAAACCTTCTTTTCTCATCCAGTCATCAACCATCTGCAAAAAGCAAATATGATGACGAATAAATAAAACTAAGATACGCTTAATTCCAATGCAAGAGTGTGGTTACTAAACTTTTATCAGCATTCTGTTCCAAAATGTTATCTATGCTTCTATCAATAACTTAAACATATGACAGAAAATCTAAAGCACAAAACGTTTTGCTTCTTTTTATTCTTCCTATTATGTACATTCATCCTCTCCTAAAAAAAAAACAATGTTATCTTTTTGCTTACTTCACAATAAATTCTACTATTCATACCATTCTCTGTAAAAGTTACAATGGTGCGAGCAGGATCATGATTGCTGAAGACTATGAGATTGAGAAAGATAATGAGGGCACACATCACAATGTTCACAGTCAGACGATTTATGATTTTGATTAGGGTTGAGGGAAGGGTGGAAATCTATTTGCAAACTGGAAAAGTCAGGCACAGATTTGTGAGGCAACAAGGTGGACAAGAACTTCAGAGAGGAAAATGATATTAGAGTTGGGGCAGTAGTTCACAACAAACACAGGGATAAATAATATGTTTATCGGTAGGGTGACAATAATGAGTTTGAAAAGAAGTGGTAGAGTAATTGAGGAAATTGAACCATTTTGAAAGTCAACTAACTAGAATGTCAGCATTTTCATAAAATGTGATCAAGGGAACTGAAAATGGCTCTGATGGATAATATCAATTCAGAGAGGACACAAGGGGAGTCAGATAGAAACCAAAGAAAAAGATAGGTTCTAGTCTGGGGCCTGGGGGGAACCTTGATCTGAATGTTGACTTAGAGGGCAAAAGGGAAGTACGATGGAGGCAGCTTAACTGATGACTTCAATTTCACTCATAATAAAATTCATAAACTCCTTGTACATATTGTTGCAAGTAAAGATAGAAAAGGTGAGGGAGAAATGTTTCGAGACACAGTTGGTAAGGGTAAACAAGCAAAGAGTTATTGTTACATTGCAAGGTTGAAGCAGCGTGCATTTGTTTCACAAGAGATCAAACATACTGCTGTTTGATATGATCAAACCAAGTATGGCAATGCATTGTTAAATTAGCTATGTGCCAGATACACTCAAGTCTGTATCTTTTGCAGTTCGGAGGCAAAGATAAATGCTGTAGAATGGGCCTCATCTATCCCAGAGGCAGAGAACAGCTCATAATATTGAGGTGGGGGTAAAATTAATAGAAATTTGTCATGGTATTGATCCTCTAATATGGAATCCAGCATGATATTTGGGAATCAGTTTCCAAGTACTTCCACTAAGAGACGTGAAGTGATGTTACAACTGTACAGGACTTTGGTTAGGCCCCATTTGGAGTACTGTGTGCAGTTCTGGTCGCCTCACTTCAGGAAAGATGTGGAAGCTTTGGAGAGGGTGCAGAGAAGATTTACCAGGATGTTGCCTGGAATGGAGAATAGGTCGTACGAGGATAGGTTGAGAGTGCTAGGCCTTTTCTCGTTGGAACGGCGAAGGATGAGGGGTGACTTGATAGAGGTTTATAAGATGATCAGAGGAATAGATAGAGTAGACAGTGATAAACTTTTTCCCCGGGTACAACAGAGTGTTACAAGGGGACATAAATTTAAGGTAAAGGGTGGAAGGTATAGGGGAGATGTCAGGGGTGGGTTCTTTACCCAGAGAGTGGTGGGGGCATGGAATGTGCTGCCTGTGGGAGTGGTAGAGTCAGAATCTTTGGTGACCTTTAAGCGGCAATTGGATAGGTACATGGATGGGTGCTTAAGCTAGGACAAATGTTCGGCACAACATCGTGGGCCGAAGGGCCTGTTCTGTGCTGTATTGTTCTATGTTCTATTCTATGTTCTAAGGCACAACTTATGAAACAGTCAAAAATAACCTGCTTGATAATTATTGGTTGTCAGCAGGTTTATGTTGTAGTAACACAGTTTATCATCAATTCCATTAAAAAAATGATTTAAGAAACAAGGGACAAACTGAAAACTTGCAACTATAAAGTTAAATCAATGTTTGACTTGACTTACAATTTTACCAAAACCTACTAGTCTAGACATTTTAACCTACCTCAAACATAATTAGCACCAGATTTTCCCTTTTCTGAGCATTTCAAGTCAATGTGCAATTATGTGAAAATGAGCAGCATTAGCAAAGCCACATGAAAATATAATTGGTCCAATACAGTGCCCATACATTAATATTTTTTTTAAAAAGCTCACTCTGAAATTATGGATACATTATTGAGGTCAAAAGAGACAGTTCAAATCCAAGTCTAATGCCTCAATAAGATCTTATTTACCTGAAGGGCTTCTTGTAATGTTGGTTTTCCGTCAACCATTGACTGAACAATCCCTGTGAGCTAAATAAGAAATCAAGTTACAAGTAGGTTAAGACAAAATTACATGTTAGATGATTGTGAGATCTCTAAGCATTAGTAATATTTCAAAGAGTCATAGATTTGACAAAAGAAAATATAAAAACTTTATAAAGGTGACTTCTGTCACAAATAATTTATCATAAAGAATATCAAAATCAAAGATAATATGAAAATGTAGAGCAGAATATCCAATTGTACTTAAAAGTTAAGAGTTTTGTCTTAGCAATCTCCACATCTGTAAATCATCTCAACACTTTATAAATGAGGAATATGCATAAGGCAGTTAAATCTACTTATACAGAGGAATCTGGATTATCCGAATATCAATTATCTGAAACTCGGATTATTCGAAGGGGATCTCAAGATGCCGATTGAAACATAACGTCAAAGAGCTATTTCGACCCAGATTGTGTCTTTTATTTTTGGATAAAATGATTAAAAAAAACGTACTCGGCTCCGTTCGCTCTCTCTCTCTCTCTCCCCCCACAGACCCACACTTTCCCTGGGGGTTCTACATAGGGGTGAACCCTGCACTCCCTTTCCCCAGATAATCTCTCCAACATTGTCCTGTACAGGGCAGAGGTGGAACCTGTCAAAACATTGCAGTCGTGTGTGTGCGCGTTTGTGTGTGTGCGCGTGTGCGTCTTACTGTTGATGTCCAGCCTGACTGCCCTGTTGGGTTGGGGGGGGGGGGGGCGTGGGCGTGTGCAGTGCTGGGAGCGGACAGGGTTGGGGAGAGATGGGTTCAGGAAGTGGGGGTGTCCTCACACGTGATGTGCTGCTGCTGCCTCGTCTCTTGAACGGGCAGCAGACTTCACAGAAAACTCCGAATTCCAGAGGGAAATCAATTAATTGAGTAATCAATTACTTGAACGAAATAGTGCCTGCCCATCTCGTTCAGATCATTGAGGTTCCTCTATGTATCATAATTTGAGGTTGCAACAATGGGAACCCCTTGTGATCTAAACTAATTTTCAATCTTACATATATCTACTAGGTATGAATGGAAAATATTTGAGAGACAAAAGCTAGATATGAAACATTAAACTGTTACAAAGCAAGTGAACATACAAAGTGACAAATTTAATATAAATACTTGACCACAGAGGGCAAGAAAAATTGACCACAGAGGGCAAGAAAAATTTATGACACCACATTGTTCCAAACGCAAATATATTTCACTAGGCTAGGTTTTTTTTCCCAGATTTACCTATTTGACAATGAGTCCCTTTGCTCTTTTCTTTCTTCACCCTCTCAAACAAAATACTTTTTCTATCTTGTTTGAATTATCACCCAGAAGGTTTGTCAATAAAACCAAAATATTCAGGCTTAAAGTAAGTTTGCAGACCCATTGCTAATCTTATTAAGTCAAAAGAAACAAACGAATATCTGAGCTCAGAGTGGTAGGTATGAAATATTCGTTCAAAAATTGTTGGGGCAATAATGTAGCATTCTCATTGCCCACCATTTTAAAAAAAGCAATTTGTAGCAAGGAAGAGGTACCACATTAGTTGTGAATTATCATACATTTATGGACAACTGCGCTGCTCAACAATCACATCACAAAACAAAAATGTGTATCAACTTGCCAACAAGTGTCAAGAAATTGCTGGAGTTGTGAATTAAATGTGAAAGAGTCTCATTTCAGCTGGTATTTCTTATTGGAAGGATTCAAATGATAACTCGATTTAAGATTCTGACATTCTACTCAATCCTGCAAGCCTGGAAAAGAACTATGATCCCTCAGTCCTGCAGGTAAATTTTATCTTCCTTAACTCAATTTTTTTTTTGTCTCCGCCATCATTTTTATTTTGGTATCTAATTTGACATGAATCACCACATTTCCTTTACTTGGTTCCATTCTCTAGCCTTCAATTGCATCAGTTAAGGAAGTACATCAGTGGACCCAACATTCAGGAGTTTCCAAATAACCACAAAAATATACCATCTGAACAGTGAAGAGAAAAACAATTCCTGTCACAAAAATATGACATAATAGCAATGTCTAACAATATGTTTCTCGCTAGTTTTCAACCATTACACCAATTAGATCTATATCTTAATTGTTCTTATCAATTCATGTGTGTCTTTGAATTGCAAAATTAACAATTGGAAGAAACTCAATCCTCAGAAGCTGGGTGAGCTCATCAAGGGAACTGGCCTGTAGTGAGAGAACGAAGGCAAAGTAAGAATATAGGTTTTAAACGTTTTCATAAGCCTTTCATAGTTAGATTTTAATCTATTCTAACCATCAGAATCTTAGATAGAAGCTATAATATGCTATTGTTAGCAGAGTTTTAGTTACTTGAAAAAAATTTTGAAACAGGAAAAACAAAATAAAGCAGAAATCCCAGGTGAACAATTCACTCTTCTTTGGTTAACAAAAAAAGTCAACAATATGTCTCCTTGAATCAGACAGTAAGCTGGTCAAGAGGACAATTTAATCCAATTATCCACTTGCTCGACAGGTAATAACCGCTTAATCAAGAAATATAATTTCAAGAAACATTTTGAGTTTGCTGATCACTATTGTGATCTGTAGGAACATTATGCACTAGTTATTCAAACTTAACTGATATTGTTACACTGCTGCAAGAATAGTCACCGTCTAGTTTTCAACATTCATTTTATTTTGCCTTAAGGTTCATTAAAATAATTTAGAAACATTGAGAGGCGATTGGAATACAATCCTTCCAACTGTACAAGCAAGTGTACAGTTAAAGTTCAGGCAAGTGTTATGGATACCAGTTTCCTCTCTCTGCTCCTGGTTAACAATCTTAAAATACGTCTTGGTGGGTGCAGTATCAACCTTATATTTGGTGGGCATAGACCTGTAGCAGAAAACCAGTCCTAAAAGATTACTAATTTGGGATATTTCTTAAGGTACTCATGAAGCTGGCTACGCTACAACATGGAAATTCAGCATGGCGGCAATGTTTTGGATTTTAAGGAAAAGGTATATACATTGCTTAACTAACACACCCAAAAACCAAAAAAAAACACTGACTTAGATCATCATAGTTCTTGCTTGTGCCACCTTGCTGTATATAATTGGATGATAAAATATTTCTAATAAGCTTTTCAGAGATGTTATTACACACCTCTGGAGTAGGAGGTACTCCTTCTGGCTCAGAGATAGGCACACCACTTGACAAAAGAGCCCTCATATAACTGGATGATATATTTGCCTTAACGTCATCTGCACTTCAAAAACTGAGAAAAAACAATTTATAATCCCACAATATGCATAAATATTGCAACTTGATGACCACAAAAACAACAAAATTCATGCCAGGGTACAATAAATAGCACAAATAGAAGCTTCATCTACATGTATCCAATTTATCATCTTAGTTCATTTGACACTTGTGATCAAGTTTAGTCTCCTAAGCCAATTCAAGAATGATAAGTTAATATGTATTGCTTTACAGAGTGCTGACATGCCAGGAGCTGACTGTGGTTTTCACTGTATGCTCACATAGTTAACAGCACTGTGACATCTCAACACAGGTGAAATAACATACTATTTGTGAAGTATGTACTGAATGGTTACACCAGTTAAGACAGCATTCAAGTTCTTTCTTTCCACTGGGGCCACGTAACAAAATTGCTCAAAAAAAAAACTACTATGGTTAATACAACATACATTTCTAAGGTAATTTTAATTAGACAAGAAAAATAAACAAGTTTATTTTATCAGAAATTAACATTTGTTTTAGGAAAAATATGCATTCTCTCTCTTTACATTTAATATTAATCAGCTCTATGAATCACAATAGAACAGAAATGTTTCATTTCAGGGTAATTCAAAATTGTAAATTTGACCATATTTAGGGAGCTTTTTTTAAAATTATGCTTAGACAGACTTGAGGCAGTAGGCATTAAAAATATCATCAGGCAAGAGAGAATAATTGAAAAGAATATAACTAGAAAAATGAGACACAGAGATTACTTTGTCTCAACCTAACAATGATACTGTAATTTGATTGATGGATGCGAAGATATATCCACTGTTGCGAACGCTCTTCAGAATGGGGTGGAAGGTCAGTCAGGCAGTAAAGTGGACTTCTATCAAAGCGTGGAGGTTCCTCAATGTGAAGTGTAAATGCAGTTAAATTCTGCCAGAATTTTCCCTCAAGAACAGTGCTGAAATCCATCATTTTGAAGCCAATTAGGAATGTCATGAAGGTATGATAATCATTTTAGAGAGAAAAATAACAGGATTTATAATGCTGAAGAATACAATTAAATCTACTTTCCTGGGAAATATAATTCATTTCCAAATAAACATTTGCAATGGTAGTTTTAGCACTCAATTATTACTACATAGAAAAGATCTTTTAAAGATCAGGATCGATTGCTGTATCGCATGTTGAGATACTTATAGTGGCTTCTTCATCAAAAACACTAATATCCAGGCACCAATCTTAGTTTTGTAACTTAAATATAAATTTGGAGTAGTCACCTTAAAATCTATTGAAACAAGTTTTCCCATTCCCAATACAATATACTTTGTCAAAGGCAGGTTTTATACCACAAAGTTTCTCACTGAATTTCTCTAAATCAATTTGAGACCAGAGAAAGTGTACAATATGCCTCTATTTTATAAAGACAGCGCTCTTTGAAATTTGTCACCTCTTGCAGACAGACCTGCAGCGTCAGCGTGAGCGAAAGGGGGCCACTGCCACTACTTGTGGCTATGAACTTCTTTATGCAGATTAGAGCAGGTGACATTTTTATCATCTCCACGTTTGTCACCCCAGTGCTGGATAAGGGAAGTGATTGATGCAATTTATGCAATGAGAAGGAATACATCGTGTTGGCTCAGACTGGAGAACAGAGAACATGCACGTGACTTTGTGTTGCTAACAGCCTCCTTCACGCTGTAGGGCATTATTGACTCCAAACACATCGGTTGCCACCTGCAATTAAATCTATTCCTGGAGGTTTCATCACATGAATTGTATGACTTTCCCTCAGAACACAATTCAATCAGAACTCAGTTCTGAAGAAGTCATACCGGACTGGAAATGTTAACTCTGTTTCTCTCTCCATAGAGATATTGCCAGGGCTGAGTTTCTCCCGTATTCTCTGGGATTGCTTCTGTTTTTGTGCACAGATTCCAGTGTAAATAAATCGGACAATATTAGTCAAAGCCACAAATGCACAACCTTTTATGTTGTTTCAAGATTTAATTGGCAAGAATGAAGCCCCTGCTCATCTAGATTGCACCCATTGGAGGAAACTTTACCTTAAAATTAAGATATAATCTTCTAACTAGCTTTACTAAAATATGTACTGAGTTTAGGGTTCGGAAGAAATCATGTTGGACTTGAAATATTAACTCTGTTTCTCGCTCTGCAGATGCTGCTAGACCTGCTGAGTTTCTCCAGTATTTTCTGTTTTTACTTCTAACTACCTATATGTGCATGGTATTCAATGAGAAACAGTCTGCATTCATATTTTTAAATATGATGTTGGATGAAAAAATTTGATAAATCTTGTAGATTGCAGGATTGTGCATTTCTAGTGAACCTCTTTGGAGGTCCCTGTATCAATTCTCCTACATAATTATTTATCAACTAAATGACAGCCTCCAGAGGGAAGAAGTTCAATTGATTCACACAAATTAACTGCTCAAACAGTTAAAGCAAAAGCCTGCAAGGTGAACTAAACTTATTTTATTCCAAAACCAAGGGACACTGCAGCAATTAACACATCATGACCAAAGATCACTAAACCAACATCTAAGATTGTTTAGATTATCTCAGCAAACAGCCCGAAGATACATGGTATACTCAAGCAGTTTCTCAGCAGCAAGCTTGCACTTTGAACATTTCACTTAAAGTAATGTGCAAAATATTGAACTCCTCCGCCTCAAATTAAACATTGTATTCAATAATGGTCACATATGAAATGTTTGACAAATAAAGTCATATATTAAATATAAAGAATTTTATAAAACATATTTTCAGATGATATTTTTGTACCATAGACTGTGTGCAAGGTGAAAAAAAATGGGTCCTGATTATTTTGTGAAACCCTTACCTCTGTACAAAAAGGTGTCAATTCTGAATGTACAACTGGTTGAACATACGTATGAAACACAGCTTCAATTTCCAGTGTCCTTCCATGTAGTTTAAGGATTGGGAATTCTATTATTTCCTGGGGGAGGGTTAGGGATAGAAAAAATGACAAAGTAAACAAAAAAAGTTAATTTCTTCTACACACGTATGCTTAAGGTCACAATTTCTTTTCAGTTCATTTTCCTAGATATTACCTGCACTGATAAATTTTTGATAATTACATCCTTTGAAAAGAAAGAAATCCTGCATCTAAAATATTTTTGCTGAGTTAGCTTTAGCTTTTTTTTCCCCATTTTTAAGACTGCCCACCAATTAGAAACTTTATGTCAAACATGGATTCAGAACATTTTTGTGTCATGTATGCAAGTTGCTTGTTCTCAAAATATGTATTCTCAGGAGGTGGGAGATTCTGACAAAACTATATTTAATGCCCAAATCTAGATGCTGTGAGAAAGCAATGATCAATGTAAAGAAACCTAAAGCAAAATGTTGGAAGCATTCTGCAGGTCTGACAGCATTTCTAGAGAGAGAAATGTGAGTAAATGTGTTGAGTGTTTGCACTTTGCATATGTGATATTTCAAAATAATATGAATATGCTTGACATGAGAACATTGTGAATATAATGTTTTTAAAAAGTCATGGAGAAACTAACACACACACACACAATGATAAATTTCCAGGATCTGCTCAGTTCGCCATAGGCTACTAAAATATATCAGTGAGGAAACTACAGGAACAACAATCATAATTTTCCTCAGCTTTCCAGATTCTGGAACTGTCATGTTGGATTTGAACATGACAAATGTCACTTTTTTTATTTAAAAATCAAGGGATGGAGAAATCAGGAAATGACAGACCGGTCAGGTAAATATCAGGTGTGTACAATCTACCTGCAGAGATAGTGACTGAATGCTTGAACATTGTCAGCTGATCCACAGAAACAATGTGGATTTATGAAAGTTACATGATATCTGAAAAATCAGCTAATATTTTTGAGGAAGTTGCCAATATGATAGGCAGGAAAATATCCATGGATACTGACGATATAAAAAACCTTTTGATCAGATTCAACACAAAGATTATTAAAAATTGTTATCGTGTACCATGGATTGATCATTGCATAGGAGATAGAAGACACAAAATAGGCTGGCCAGTGCAAAGTGTGTGCATGAAGTGATCCTTGCATTAGAGAACACGTAGACCCTGGAGCTCAGGATTCATATAGATAATGCCATTAAGCTGCAGACAAATTTCTGGTTGCTGCATTGCCTTCAGGTAGTGGCTGCTGGCATAATCAAATGAGCAAACAAGAGAACACATCCAATGTTAATTGCTCTGGACCTCTAGACAGTGATCAACAGCAAAATTAATTCTACAGAAATCCTAAAAACAAAAATGTTACTAGTCGGATTAGATATATTTTAAAGCCACCTGTTCAAAAAGGTTATTATGCACTGCTGGCACAGGTGGGATTTGAACTTGGGTCTCCTAGTTCATAGGCAGGGACACTACCACTGCACCACATCCTTTTATAGTGAGTTGAAATGAAAACCTTAATAATATACAGTTCTTTATCAATATCTGGAAACAACTGCATATAGAGATCAACACAAAGGAATTTTTTTTAAAAGAGAGGTAGACTGCTAAAATGAATTTTAAAAATCATTCACAAAAATGCTATTTTGATCCCTAAAAATAATGAAAACATAGTAAAGTTGCAAAAGTACTGAACAAATTCTCGTACTTAGACGAATTTCTCAAGAACACAATTTTGGTACAGATATTTTACCTCAAAGCAGAAGTCTGAAGCTATGCAGATATTGATGGAAAAAAAAGACGAGATGATGAAATAATTTAAAAATAACAAAACCATTGTTAACACCAAGATACAACCATTATTAGTTAAAATGAAGCAAATTTCAATTTCCATTTAAATCACGTTTATAATTTGATTGGTTTGGCGCCAATGTTAACATAATACTTCTCCTACACACGGGAAGATTATTGATTGAGGTTCCACCAATTCAAATTTATCAAGAAATAACTGCAATTTACTTCAATACTGTTTGCAGAATAGTATCTGCTCAGGTTCATATGATGCAATGGAAATGCAAACAGTCCTTTCAGCTCTGGAACGGTGTTCAAAATCAAGTTTTACTAATGAGGCCAAGTATATGTTATGAATTTAAGAGCAATACCCAAAAGAGGCATGTTCATAATAAAAGCCCCAATAACTTACAGTCCCACTAGCATCATAATGGTATAGTATGGGTGACCTTCTGTGGTTAGAGTTAAGACACATTATTGAGACAGGTTAGGTGGAGCTACAGTCTGTATCTAATGACCCATTATACTGAGAATGAAATCAATGGTCAGGAACCTTTTATATTGGATTCTGAATCATTTTCATCCAGCTTGAATAACTAGTGGCTATTTAACTGATCGTACATTGGACACCTCCCACTCCCAACACCCACCATACACTGTTGAGTCAATGATAATGCAACAACACATGTAATGACATCTTAATATTTACGATCTGCCATTTAAAATGACTCGCAAAACAGATTATGAAACTGCCTACCAGTTTTACTGAAGTTATTTCCTCCAGGATCCAAGATAATTTCACTCATCAAGATATGGGGGACATGGAAGAAGAAGTGTCAAGTCATAACACTCCAGTTATCACACTGAGAGGAAGTGGCTTTCTGTTCCATGAATTTTGTACATTCATAAATCTAATTAAAACTCGCCCATAATCACTTCATTTTAAATACAACATAGGAAGTTTAGAATTCTTGATTTTGAATTGCAAATATAACCAAGTATATACAAATTCTGACTTGAGTTATGTAATCATCATCTCTTTCCCATTGTTATTGTAATAACACAATAATTTATTTATAAGCAATTAACAGATTTACACCGGTTCTTAAAAAGTATATACTGAGTTATCAGCTTTCCAGTAGTTTTTCTTCATACACAATAAAACAATAAGGGGATGACAAGGCTGCAGCATATGTGGAAATGTTGAGTTATGTTTTAAGTCATTGCAATTAAATCGAAGTAGCGTATTAATAACTTTTCAACCCTTAAATTACATTGTTTTGAAAAACACACCAGCAGGCATTGTTCTGTGCAGAATATAGCAATTTCAACCTTTTCATCTGTCAATTATTTAAGTATCTTATGAAAATTTGGCTTTCTTTCGTGTATCAATTGTGATTAGGCTAGATACATCAGTCTCAGTAATCACACTGCCAGATACAATATACCTTACAACTCACGTAAAACAATTAAAGACTGCTTGCAATTGTCTGGTTAGTAATATTAAGGTAGAAAAGGGACCCTGAAAAATACTCTCAGTTGATCTGGCTGACATTGTGAATCTGATGGCAGTAACATATAAGCTTTATAGGGAAATATATTTTAAAGAAGCAATACAATATAGTTCTCACCACCATCTGGATAACAAATTGCAAAACGAGTAAAATGGGCATACAGGAACTTGTTTTTCAATATATACTTCTGTTTTGATTTACACAATAGCCGTTTCTAAATAATTTATGGCATGATAAATTTATTGCACAGTTCAAGCTAACTGCAAATAAGAATTGCCAAATAATTAGATTTTAGTGCAATGCTTATAAATTATCCACTGATTTGTCCAGACTTGTTTGTCAACCCTGTTGTGCTTTAGGTCATCTTTGACATTTTGGTGTTTGTGTTTTAATTGCTGATTTACACTTTGACAGATGAGTCTTGATGCCTTATGTCCAGGTCTGTGATGTCTAAAGGGATTCAAGGCAATTAGAGGAGAAGTGCTCACCTTGGAAATGATGTGATACTTTATTCTTTTCCTTTAGAATTCAGTTAAGAGGGGTACAGTAAAGAATGAATTGTCTTACAATAACATAACAGATGCAAGATTAAATTCAAATGAGGATTTCACAACATACAGCGATAAGTAAAACTTTGGGTTGGTAAACACTATCTGCATAGCATCAGACTGCTGACATTAATTACGTTATGAATAAAATTTGTTTTATTAAAAAATGATTTTACAGTCAACAACTTAAGCTAAAAGTGGCAGTTAGAAATGGCATTAAGTAACTTTTCTCTTACATAAAATGTTTACGCCCGAGCCTTTCTATAATAGGATGGCACATAATTGTGTATGGTCATTGTTCCATTCCATATTGGAGGTGACAAAAATCAAATATTCTGCATCAGAATTAAATAAATATTATTTCTATCTATGCATTCCATGTACATTAAAACCTGACGAAATTGGCTCATATGGGGAGTTGGCATGACGTGCTGCAACCTCCAGTCTACAAAGTGTTGGAAGACAAATTTCATTCCCCTCTCGCCATACTGTATGAAGTTCTCATTTTAGCAGCAATGTTGTGGGAATATGCAAATTGGAGGCTAAGTACTTGCTTGCGCCAAAAAAAATATTAAAACCAGAGTTGTCTTTGTGGCTGTTGTTTTACAATTCATTCTGGTCTGTTCAGAGGTATGTGACATTAACTCTCCCATTCACATTTCATGCAGAAGAATCTTGAGAAACCAAAAGGGAACTGATTAACCAAGTTATTTTTCAGCAACTTTAGCAAAACACCTGAATCCCTTTGAATTCATCTGTTTTAAAAGAAATGCTGAAGTTATACTTAATAGACTGTGGAACGCACCATTAAAATCAACTTTTCTGGGCATACTGGACTCAAAATGGCCTTTCAGAGATGGCAGATCTTTGCAAATGTAACGTTGCTGATGGTAAATGTTGTAAACTACAAGGTGCTGGCATGCTGATTGTCACTTGCAATATGTAAATAGGAACACAAACTGCACATGATGTGCCTTTTTAAAGACTTTTTTAATGCAACAAATGTAAACTAAATGCATGCCAGATTAATTAACCATGTTCATGAATCCAGTTTACTAAGGATTTCTAGATTCCCCTTGGGTATACTTCTTTTCAATTTCAACTTTAATAACTTCAATTCCCAATCACAAAAGCAGACCCTTTGGTCCTCTACATTAGGAAGACAGGACGTCTACTTGCAGAGCGCTTCAAAAAACATCTCCAGGACACCCGCACTGACCAAACCATGGCTGAACACTAACTCCCCCTCCCCACTCCACCTTGAACATGCAGGTCCTGGGCCTCCTTCACTGCCACTCCCTTACCACCTGACAGCTGGAGGAAGAATGCCTCATCTTCCACCTCAGGACTCTCCAACCCCATGGCATCAATGCGGATTTCACCAGTTTTCCCATTTCCCCTCTCCCCGCCTTATCCCAGTTCCAACCTTCCAGATAAGCAACGCCCTCATGACCTGTCCATGTTCCTTCCCATCTATCCATTCTACCCTCCGCTCCAATCTATCACCATTACCCCCACCTCCATCCAGCTGTTGCACTCTTGGCTACCTTCCCCCCCAGTCCCAGACACCCCACCCCTCCCATTTATTTCTCTACCCCAGAGGCTCCCAACCTCATTCCTGATGAGGGTGGTTTGCCCGAAATGTCAATTTTCCTGCTCCTTGGATGCTGCCTGACCTGCTGTACGTTTCCAGCAGCACACTCTCGACTCTAATCTCCAGCATGGGCAGTCCTCACTTGTGCCTTTATTCCAACCAGTTCATGCTGAACATAATTCCAAATTAAAGTAGTCCCACCTGCCTGCTTCTGGCCTATGTCCTTCCAAACCTTTCCTTTTCATATAAATATCCAAGTGTATTTTAAATGTTGAAACTGTGCCCACACTCACCACTTTCGCACGAAGTTCATTCCACACACAAACAATATCTGCCCCTCATGTCTTTTTTAAATCTCTCTCCTCTCACCTTAAAAATATGTCCCCTAGTCTTGAAATCCCCCATCCTAGGGAAAAGACACCGACCATTAACCTTATCTATATCTCTCATGATTTTATTAACTCTGTAGGGCCACCTCTCAACCTCTCACATACCAATAAAAAAAGTTCCAACTTTTCGTTATAACTCAAACCTTCCAGTACCAGCATCATCCTGGGAAATCTCTTCTCTCGCTTGAAGTATCTTTCCTACACCAGAGTACCAGAACTGGACACAGTATTGCAGAAGAGGCCTCACCGATGTCCCATACAACCTCACCACGACTTCCCATCTCCAATACTCAAAAGGATTGAGCAATGAAGGCAAACATGTTAAGCATCTTTTTTAACTACCCTATCTATATGTAATGCAACTTCAAAGAATTATGTACCTGAACCCCTAGGCCCTTCTGTTCTGCAATACTAGTTAATCAGTTCTGAGATAGCAAATATCACAGAGCAGTAGTATGGGTACAAGTATTAACTTTGGCATGTATGGACTAGGAATATTGAATTGATTATGTTTTCACTTGTAAACATAAAAGGTGATAGGATTGCTTTTTGAAGATATGAAAATGGACCAGTTAACATGGACTACAAGTTGTTTCACTTTGTCCAGAAAGGTAGAACCAACAGGTATGGCCTACAATGGAAAATGAATATTTTCAAAATTCTCTGTGAAAATAATATTTCAGCAAGGGAGTGGTCAATCTCAAGCAGTAAATGGATTAACGGCAGCTCTCAGCTATGTTTGATGTTATGGTTTGTCATGGTTCAGGTCGCACAAGACACCCTTTGCTAGTGCTAGACTTAACTTAATTCAAGTACACAGTAGCCAGATAATATTTTATCAGGCAAACCAAAACTGATCTAATTTTGAAAAACTATACAATATAAAGGCAAGTGCAGTTTTGATCAACGGCCAATAGATGTCACTATTGCAATTAAATATTAAAATGATATATTTACAGAATTAAGTTAAAAATCACACAGGTTTGTTTGGAATCATCAGCTTTTGAATTTCTGCTTCTGAAGCAGCACTTCGAAAGCTAGCGATTCCAAATAAATCTGTTGGACTATAATCTGGCGTTGTGATCTTTAATTTGTCCACCCCAGTCCAACACTAGCACCTCCAAATCATATTTACAGAAGGCGTCTAGAAGCAGATCATTGCTCCATCAAGTACATCTTTATTTGACTTCAAGGATTGTAACGTTGCATTTCTGCAAATTGGGCATATAAATCTAAACCAACTTTTCTGGATTCAGAAACTAAAAAAAGTGCTGGAGAAACTCAGCAGAAATATTCAGAACTGGTGAAAAGTCACTGAATTCCAAATGTAAACTTGGTTTTTCTCTCTACAGCTGCTGCCAGTCCTGCTGAGTTTCTCCAGCACTGTGTTTTGTTTCAGATTTCCAGCATCTGCAGTCCTTTGTTTTATTCTTATATTCATAATCCTGAATCAATATGATGTTTGGGGACAATTAAGTTAATATTTGGCTGATACAGACACTTATAAATACCCACCATATAAATATTTTTGAATTAGTAAAATAATTTCTAGAAGTATGACCAGAAAAAATACCTGAGGCTTTATTAATTGTTTATCACAGGTTGCTTCAAAGTCCAAAACCAAAAAATTATGGTAAGTTTGTGGATGGAATGATTGTCTGGATGGTGGTTGCTGTACTGAAGCCATATTATCAACACACAGAGTAGGTGAATGAACGTCTGAGTACCACTTGCTGTTAGAAACCAATTCTGCACTTGTTCTCTCAGAAGACAGAAGTACTGAAGACCGTCCCAATCCAGAACTTGTGTGCAAAATAAGAAGAAGATTGGCACGTCTAATCCAAGGGATAAACTGCAGCATTGGATTTCTGCAACAAATCAATACAAAAAACCAGAACATTAGGATACCATGAAGTAGCTTGAAGATTTGTATAACAGTGTGAAGGCAACATGTTAAACTACTCCAAACATTCAAAAGAAAAAGTTATATATTCAATTGACAACTGTTCTGGACCTTTAGAAAGCTTATTGATTATGTGTTAGTTTACATCACAAAATTTTTGGATAACAATTTTTTTTTTCAGGGAACGTATTCCATTCTTCCTCTCTTACTCCAAGCTAGAAGATTAACAAAGATACCCATTTGTGATCCTTGACAAATATTCCTCCTGGATTTGCGACCCACACAAAAGTGAAGTTAACAAGTTCAGGAAATATTACTAAACTGGTAGGATTAAAATTAAGTTTTATTGTCATGTGTACTCAAGTATAGATTTACAGGAATAGAGTGAAAAGTTTACAATGTCGCCTGTCATGGCGCCATCTTAAAAACAAAGTACCTAGGAACAAATCTTAAGTACAAAAGAGGAACAAAGAAGAAAAAAATTGCATCACTTTACAGTGATTCATAGTATAAAGTTAGAAATAAGACACAGTTGAAGGGTAAACATTGCAGTCAAAGAAACAGATTACAGATAAGCATTACATTGCAGTAGATCAGAGCAGAGGCTTCCACAGGTGGTCTGACCGGCTCAGCAAGCCACTGGTCGCCCGTGCCGGACCCCAGTCCAACAAACAGTTCCACTCTGCACCATGTCTCCAGCGTTACTGAACAAAATAAACAGCAACACAAAGCTTTTTGAACAACTACATTGGCAGTGATGTACAGTTCAAAATGAAAAATCCAGGAAATTCAAGTTGCAACATTGTGTTATATGAGTAATACATAATCCTTTTTACATTACTTTCTAAACTCTCTTCAGTCCTTAGCAAGATTCTTTCTTATTTTTGTCTGTGCTATGCAGCCTTTTTTTTTTTAAATTTGTTTACAACATTAAGGCAATGCCGATGCTATCAGCATTTATTATCCATTCCTAAGACGTCTGGAGAAGGTGGAGGTGAGAAGCTGTCTTCTTGAACACTTGAATTCCTACCCTATGACCTGATCTTGCAACCATAGTATTCATGATTAAATATATCGCCCAGGATGTTGATAGAGGGGGATTCAGTAATGATAATGCCATTGATTGTCAAGCAGTGATAATAATGCCATTGATGATGATGATTGGTCATGGTCATTGACTGGTACTTAAGTGGTGCAAATATGACTTGCCATTTATCAGCCTAAACCTGGACATTGTCAGGACACAGTCTGCGACAGTAACTGAAGAATTGTGAATTGTCCTGAGCATTGCAACCCATCAGTGGACATCTCCAGTTCTGATCTTATTTTAGAGGGAAGGCCATTGACGCAGTTGAACATAGTTGGGTCTAGTACAAGGAATGAGGGTTTTTGTGGCAGCAATAAATATCCCAACCCCAAGGCCTGGCGGCCCGGTTTCAAGTCTCACCTGCTGCAAAAGTGTGAAATAATATTTCTGAACTGGTTGATTAGGAAGTATTTGGAGGAACTCTTGCAGTGATCATTTTGGACTGAAATGATTGAGCTCCAAGAATCAATACATCTTCGTTTGTGATAGGCGTGACTCCAACTAGCAGAGAGACTTCCTGAAATTCCCCTTGACTCCAATTTTGCGAGGGATCCTTGATGCCACACGTGCTCAAATGTTGTCTTGATATCACTTTCACCTCAAGGGTGCAGTTCTACTCTTTCTTCCATGCTTCAGCCAAGGTTGCAATGAGGTCAGGTGTTGTGTGGCCTTAGCAGAACCTATGCAAGGAATCAAAGAGTGATAGCACTACTGACGACACTTCCAAGCACTTATGATCAAGAATAAACCGATGAGCAATAATTGGCTGGTCTATTTGTCCTGCTTTTTGTGCACAGAATACATCTAGGTAGCTTTCATCATTGTTCGGTATATGCCAGTGTTGTAGTTGTGCTGGATCAGTTCGGCTAAGAGCACAGCTAGTTCTGGAGCAACTGAGTGGCTTGCTAGACAATTTCAGATGAGAGTCGATCACACTTCTGTGATTATTCAATGACCATTCTAGATCACATAAAGGGTAGCAGATTTTCTTCCATAAAGGATATTAGTGACGCAGATGGGGTTTTTCAACAATTGACAATATTATTTGACCACCACTAAACAGTTTTTTTTTAAATTCCAGATTTTATAATCCATGTCCCTAGAATAATAGCCTGGGACTCTGGATTACCAAATTTGTGATATTAAAACAAGCTGCAAACTCCACCTTTCCTGTTATACATGCTCAAAATTACTTGATTTCTTGTGGATTTCTCCCCATTACTTCACCCCCACCTTCCTAATTTACATACTTAAAATACAGTATATGAATTATGTAAATTCCACAGAAGAAAACGAAAGGAAGGCTAATTAAAGTATTTGTTTTCTGAATATCATCTCCCTTAAAGTTTAGTCAGTTGAAAGCGGTCTGCCAAAAGTAATAAATGGTGCCAGGAACAGCAAGGATTTTAAGTAAGAATTAGATAGTACAGTTCCAGGTACAGCTGTTATACAGTTCACAGATTTTTTTTTTAAATCACAGATTTCCTGCCAACAGGTAAGGGTTAATCTTGTGGAAACATCAGCTCAGATGCCTAGTGAACAGCTGTTAAAAGATCTTCTTTTGGTTAGATGTTTTTATTATGTTCTCTAGATTTGCCCTTCATCCCTTAAGAGGCTTCTCTGCCTGGGATACTGGCACAGTATGGTGACAGGAAATGGAAATGTAACTGATGTACCACTGTAAAGGGCAAATCTAGATGCGGCAGAGGTTTTAAATTAATACAATGGGTTTGGGGTGATAAAGATAAATCTATAAGAAATTAAACAAACATAAAATTAACGAAAATGGAAGGTCCAACAATGGACAAACAAAAGTAGGGACAAGAGAGTTACAGAAAAGGCGTTTAAAAAGAAAGTTTCAATTAACTATCACTAAAACGGAGTTGAACTGAACAGGTCATAACAAAGCAGCAAAAGTGGAAATAATAATAATGAGGAATTGAATATAGTGGAGATTAGTGAAACATAACTACAGAAAATTTATGACTGGAAAATGAACACAAGATCAAATAGGACTTAGAAAAACATAGGGGAGGAGAAAAATGGAGACGAAGTAATTACATTTAATAGAGATACATAATGGCAGCAGAAAAAGTGATGGAACCATCAGTAAGATTGGATGAAGATACAAAAATAATAAATTATTAAATCATACTTATTGATGTAGCCAACAGACCACCTAATAATAGGGAGGTGAAGAAAGATGTAAAATATGCAAATTATGGAAGTAAAGCACATCATGGAGATTTTGACCATCCTAGAATTCACTAATCAGTTGATATATGCAGACAGAATGAGCAAATGGTATTCATATCCTGTTATTCTTTATTTGTTCGTTAGATATGAACGCCCCTGGCATGACCATCATTATTTATTGCCCATCCCTAATTGCCTTTGAGCAGATAGTGGTGAGACTGTATACCATGTTAGGTGATTTCAGGAGGGCAAATAAGAGTCAATCACATGGCTCTGTGGTCACATTTAGCTCTGACCAGAAAAGTAGTTCGTTCACTGAAGAACATTAGCGCACTAGAGGAGTCTTTTTTAATGATAATTAGTAGTTTAGTTTTTTTTTAAAATGTGTTAATGGATACAAGTGCCGTCGGTTGAGCTAATTTTTCATTAATTTGTGCAATGTGGGCATCGCTGGCTGGCCATCATTTATTGCTCGTCCCTAGTTGCCCTTGAGCTGACTTCTTGAACCGTTGCAGTCCACCTGCTGTGGGTAGACCCATAATGTCCTTAGGGAGGGAAATCCAGGATTATGATCTAGCGACAGTGAAGGAACAGTAACATATTTCCAAATCAGAATACTGAGTGGCTTGGAGGGGAAGTTGAAGGAGTTCCCATATATCTGCTGCATTTGTCCTTCCAGGCGGAAATAGTCATGGGTTTGGAAGGTAGTGTCGGAGGCTTTTTGGTGACTTTCTGCAGTGCATCTTGTAGATAATACATGCGTTGCTACTGAATGTTGGAGGTGGAAGGAATGAATGCTTGTGCCAATCAAGTGGGCTCGTTGTCCTGGACGATATCAAGCTTCTTGACCGTTGTTATTGGAACTGCATTCATCCAGGCAAGTGGGGAGTATTCCATCACACTCCTGACTTGTACCTTGTAGATGGTGGACAGGCTTTAGAGAATCTGGTGGTGAGTTACTTACCGCAGTATTCCTATCCTCTAACTTGCTTTTGTAGCCACTGTGTGTTATATGTCGAGTTCAGTTGAGCTTCTGGTCAATGATAACTTCCAGGATGTTGATAAAGGGGGATTCCGTGATGATAACACCACTGAATTACATGAGGTGGAGGTGAGATTGTCTCTTATTGATGATGGTCATAGCCTGGCATGTGTGACACACATGTTACTTGCCACTTGTCAGCCCAAGCCTGGATCTTGTTGCATTTGATGGACTGCTTCGGTATCTGAGGAATCATCATAGCACTGAACATTGTGTAATCATAAGGCAAACATCTCACTTCTGACTTTATGATTAAGGGGAGGTCATAGATGAAACAGCTGAAGATGGTTGGGCCTAGGACACTACCCTGAGGAACTCTTGTAGAGATGTCTTGGAGCTGAGATGACTGACCTCCAACAACCACAACCATCTTCCTGTGTGTCAGGTATAATTCCAACCATGGATAGTTTACCCCTGATATCCATTGATTCCAGTTTTGCTTGGGCTCCTTGACGCCACACTCGGTTGAATGCAGCCCTGATATCAAGATGGAACAATAATTGGCCAAGTTTGATTTGTTGTGCTTTTTATGTTGGATCAACCTGGTCAATTTTCCACATGGTCAGATAGATGCCAATGTTGTAACTGTACTGGAACAGCTTGAAGAGGGGAGCGCAAATTCTGGAGCATTGGTCTTTAGGACTATTGCCAGAATGTTGTCAGGGCCCATAGCCTTTGCAGTATTTACTGTCTCCATGAGTTTATTGATATCATGTGGAGTGTTTGAAGACTGGTATCTGTAATGCTGGAGTTGTTTGGAGGAGGCCAAGATGGATCATCTACTCGGCACTTCTGGCTGAAGATTGCTGCAGACCTCCAGCTTTATCTTGTGCACTAATGTACTGGGGTGTTCCATCATTGAGGATGGGAGTATTTGTGGAACCTCCTCCTCTAGTGGATTATTTAATTGTCCACCACCATTTACACCTAGATGTGGCAGGACTGCTAGAGCTTAGATCTGATCGGTTGGTTGTGACCTGGCTTTGCTCTATCACTTCCTGCATATGCTGTTTAGAATACAAGTAGTCCTGTTTGGTAGCTTCACCAGGTTGACACCTCATTTTTAGGTATGCCTGGTGCTACCCTGGCATGCCCCACTGCATTCGCCATTGACACAGTTGATCGCGTGGGTTAATGGTAATGGTTGAGCAGGGGATACGCCAGGCTGTAAGGTTATAGATTGTGCTGGAGTACAGTTCTGCTGTTGATGGCCCACAGTATCTCATGGATGTCTTGAGATCCTAGATCTGTTTGACATCTGTCCCATTTAGCACAGTGATAGTGCCACACAACACAATGGAGGTTATTCTCCATGTGAAGGTGGGACTTCGTCTCCACAAGGACTGCACGTTGGTCGCTCTTACTGATACACTCATGGACGGATACATCTGCAGCTGGCAGATTTGTAAGGATGAGGTCAAGTATGTTTTTCCCTCTTATTGGTTCCCTCACCACCTGCCACTGACCCAGTCTAGCAGCTATGTTCTTTATGACCTGACCAGTTCGAACAGTAGTACTGCTGCTGAGCCACTCTTGGGGGCGGACATTGAAATCCCCACCCAGAGTACGTTTGTGCCCTTGCTTTCCTTAATGCTTCCTCCAAATGCAGTTCAACATGGGAGGTGTACGATTCATCAGTTGACGGAGGACAATACATGGTAATCAGCAGGAAGCTTCCTTGTCCACATGTAACCTGAAGCTACGAGACTGTAGAGTCCAAACATGTTATATTTGGACTTCCAGAAGGTGCTCGACAAAAGGATACCTCACAAAAGGTAAGGCATGAACGACCACAACGCTGGAGGGAGCATAATGGCCTGAATCAAGAATTGGCTCATGGGATGGTAGGGATTCTTTTCAGGTTGGCAACTTATGGCCAGTGGAATTCTACAGGAATAAGAGCTGGGACAGCAGTTCACAACATATATTGATGACTTATCATCACAGAATCCCTACAGTGTGGAAACAAGCCACTCACTCAATCGAGTTGACACTGACCCTCCAAAATGCATCCCATCAGGACCCAAACCGCCACCACCCCCATCACTGGAATTCTGCACCTCCCATGACTGATTCGCCAAGCCTGCACACTCCTAGACACTATGGGTAAATTTGGCATGGCTAATCCACTTAACCTGCATATCTTTGGACTGTGGGAGGAAACCAGAGCACCCGGAGGAAGCCCACGCAGACACAGGGAGAATTGCAAACTCCATACAGACAGTTGCCGAAGAGTGGAAATGAACCCAGGTCTCTGGCACTGCGAGCCAGCAGTGCTGACCCATGATGATTAGCAAAAGCAAGGAAGTAATGATAGCATTGTGCCACATTACACAAAAGATGTGATTGTACTGGAGAGGGTGCAGAGGAGATGCATCAGGAAGCTGCCTGTGATGGAAAATTTAAGTTTGAGGAAAGAGTTGGATAGGCTGGATGTTTGCATTGGAGCAGAGAAGACTAAGAGGTTATGAGAGACATGGTCAGGAGCAACTGTTCCCTTGGTTGAAAGGTCAGTCACGTGGGGAGACGGGTTCAAGCTAAGGGCAGGAGGTTTAGCGGGAAATGTGAGGAGAAGCTTTTTTACCCAGAGGGTGGTGATATTCCGGAATGCGCTGCCAGACAGGTGATAGAAGCAAATTGCCTCACATTCTTTAAAAAGTACCTGAATGAGAACATGGTATAATACTCAAGACTATGAGGTAAATGCTGGTAAATGGGATTAAGTTGAAGATGAGGTCTTTCTCAGATACTGGTGCAGATTCAATGAGCCTCTTCTGTACTCTATGATTCTATATTTCCACCCTGGGAAAAAGATTCCAACTATCCACCTTATCAATATCTCTTATAAGTTTAGATACTTCTATCAAGTTGCCCGTCAGCCTCCAACACTAGTGAAAACAAATTTGTCCAACCTCCCCTCATCGCTAATATAGGCAACATCCCGGTAACATTTTGCTTCTGCTCCAAAGCTTCCACGTTCTTCCTATAGTGTGACAAGTAGAATTGCATGCAATTCTCCAAATGTGGCTTAACTAAAGTCTTATATAGCTGCAACACAAATTGCCTACATTTATACTCAATGCTACAACTGCTGAAGGCAAGCATGCCATAAATCACCTTTACCAGTCCACTTTTGTTGCCACTTTCAGGGAGCTATGGATTTGGACCTCAAGATCCCTCTGTATATCAGTGCTCCTAAGGGTCCCACCATTTAGTATACACTTGCTTTTGCATTTCATTTCTTAAAATGTATCCTGCCTGGATTAAACTCCATCTGCCATTTCTCCGCCCAACTTTCCAACTGATCACTATCCTGATGTATCCTTTGACAAACTTCTTCATTATCCACAACTACACCAATTTTCATATCATGTGCAAACCTACTAAAATCAGACCATCTACATTTTTCATCTATCTCATTTATACATGGTACAAACAACAGACTTCCCAACACTGATCCTTGTGGAACACCATTGGTCATAGATCTCCAGTCAGAAAAACACCCCTCTGACTTCTATAACCAAGCCATTTTGTATCTAACTTACAAGCTCACCATGGATCGCATGTGAAATAATCATCTAGACCAGCCTACCATGAGGAACATCTAGACAATAATGAGCATAAACCAAGTTTATTTATTTCAACTTATTATTTTAAAGACTAAGTGTGACAAATACCGGGGTAATAGATTGGAATAGATTCACAAAACGACACGACCAGCTATCCTTAGTAGCCACACACGCAGATGACAAGCAACATGAATTCGACTGGGACAACACTACTATTATAGGACAAGCCAAACAGAACAGCCAGGGAATTCCTAGAGGCATGGCATTCATGCACAGATTCAATCAATAAACACATCGACCTGGACCCAATATACCGACCACTGCAGCGGACAGCTGGAACTGACAACTGGAAGCAGCAGATGCAAACCACTACAAATGCCGGAGGAAACATCACAGAAGCGCTTCCCAGGAGGCTCCCAAGCACTGAGGATGTCACCTAGTCAGGGGACAAAACGTCTGCAACACAAATTCCCAGCTCGGCGAACAGAACCACAACAACCTGCTCTGAATTATGTACTACATTTTTGATCCTTCCTTAAAAAGGCTAAAATGGCACATAGCATCAAGGTGTAATCGCTCCTACACCCTGTAGAACTGAAACAGAACATCAACTCCTCGTTTAATAAAGGATAGCATCACTTTTGATTTCTTAATTACTTGCCATACCTGCAACTAACGTTTTATGACTCATGTATCAGAACACTTAGATCTCTCTGCACCTCAGAATTCTGCAGTCATTCTCCCTTTAAGTAACACTTTTTTTGAAAACACTTCATCTCTAAGTAAATGATTTCAGATTTCCCCATGTTATAGTCCATTTGGCAGATTTTTGACAACTCATGTTTCTCATCTAGTTAGGTCTGCAACCTTGTTCTATCCTCTGCTCAAGTCTTTCCAATCGGTTTCGTGACATCTGTAAACTTAGCTACAATGCATTTGCTCCCCTCATCTAAGTCATTGATTTAAACAGTAAAATGTTGAGGACCTGGAAGAGATTCCTATGGGATCCCACTTGTTACATCCTGTTGATCAGAAAAAGACCTATTTAAGTGTATTTTGTGTTTTCTGCCAGCCAGTCAATTTTCTGTTGATACTAGTTTGTTAATCTTTCCACAATGAGCTACTATTTTGATAATAACTTGTGATGTGGCATGCTGTCAAATGCCTTCTAGAAACTGAAGTACAGTACATCAGTGGACCCTTCTTTATCCACACCTTCAAGGAACTCCAGTAAACTGGTTAATCATGATTTCCTTTTAACAAAACCATGCTAAATCTTCACAAGTGATTTGGATGTTTCTAAATTTGCAGCTATAGGTTCCCTAATAATCTCCTGTGATAGATATTGGGCTAACTTTTTTATAGCTTTGATTTTCTGCCTTCCCACTATTCCTGGAATAGTCCAATAATCAAACAAATTCTGAAAATGTAATTCTAATACATCTACAAACTTGTTAGCTGCTTTAAGACCTGAAGATTTATCGTTCCACAGCTCCAACAATTTGCTCAGTATCACTTCCCTAGTAATAGCAATTTCACCAAATTCCTCTCTTCCTCCACCTCCTGATGTACAGTTCCTTGCTTCATTTTTAAACACATGTAGAAATGTTTGCTATCCATTTTCACATTTATAGCTAGCGTTCTCTCACACTAGTTTCTTTTTCTTGCTTAATCTTGTAGTCCTCCTCTGCCATTCTTTATATTCTGACCAATTATCTATCCTGCCACTCACCGTTACTTGTTTTTTTTTTAGAAACTTAAGTTTGATGTTTTCCCCAATTTCCTTAATTAACCACAATGGTGGGTCCTCCCTTTACATTTTTTCTTCATCGTAGGAATATACTTATGCTGAAATATCTGTTAACATTTGCCTCTGCTTATCGATTGATCTATCTGCTCGACATTAGCCCAATTCATTTCAGTCATCTCAGCTTTCATGTTTGTACAAGACCATGGGATCACATCTGGGGTACTGTGTGGAATTTCAGTCGCTGCATCCGAGGAAGGATGTTCCAGCTATGAAGGAAGTGCAACAAAGATTGATTGCTGGGATAGTATGGAGAGAGACTAGATTGATTAGGACTTTATTCACAAGAGTTTAGAAGAATAAGGGGTTCTCTCAGAGAAACCTACAAAGGTTCTAACAGAACTAAACACAGTAAATGCAGGAAGGATTTGCTGATGACCAGGAAGTGCAGAACCAGAGACACATTCGAAGGATAGGAGGTAGTTTATGTGGGATTGAGACAAGGAAAAATTTCTACATCGTGAGTGGAGACTGTGGAATTCTCTGCCACAAAGGGGTCAAGGCCAAAACATTGAATGGCTTCAAGAAGACATTAGACATAATCCTTAGGGTCAAAGGGATCAAAAGGAATGGGAAGAAAGTGGAAATAGGCTACTGAGTTAGATGATAAACAATAGTTATACAGAATGGCAGTGCAGGCTCGAAGGCCTAATCCTACTTCTACTTTCTACATTCCAGTCTTTCAATGCTGTTGCCTGTCATTACCCAAGTATAAAATACTTGTGTCAAAAAGTGAGATTCTGGAAAGCACAACAGGTCAGGCAGCATCCGAGGAGCAGGAAAGTATATGTTTCAGGCATAATCTCTTCATCATGAATGTGGGGAGGAGGGATGGGACTGAGAGATAAATAGGAGGGTGAAGGTGAATGCGTGGGGAAAGGTAGCTGGGAACGTGACAGGTGGATGCAGATGGGGGTGATTATAATAGATCAGTGGGGAGGAAGACGGACAGGTCGGACAAGTCAAGAGGGCAGTGCCGAGTTGGAGGATTGAATCTGGGATGAGTTATAGAAAGGGGAGATTTGGAAACTAGTGAAGTTGTTGTTGATGCCATGTGGTTGAAAGATCCCAAGATAGAAGATGAGACATTCTTTCTCCCGTCGTTGTGTGGCTTGGATTTGGCAGTAGAGTAGGCTCAGGACTTGCATATCTTTGGTGGAGTGGGAGTGCGGACATGCAAGTCCTGAGCTTCCTCCACCACCAATCCAAGCCACCCAATGACTGGAGGAAGAACATCTCATCTTACGCCTTGGGACCCTTCAACCACACAGCATCAACATCGATTTCACTAGTTTCCAAATTTCCCCTTTCCACACCTCATCCCAGATCCAAACCAGCACCATCCTCTTTACCTGTCCATCTTGACCTTCCCATCTACCTACTCCACTCTCCCCAACAATCTATTATAATCACCCACCTGCAACCATCTACTGCCTTCCCAGTTACCTGCTGCCCCATCTCCACCCCCTCCTCCTATTTATCTCTCAGCCTCCTTCCTCCTCCCCGATGAAGGGCTTATGCCTTCTCTCCCCCCCCAAAAAATGATTCTTGTCCTCCTTGGATGCTGCCTGTACGCCACACCTTTCGACTCTGATCTCCAGTATCTACAGTCCTCACTTTCTCCTATAAAATACCAGTAAAATCCAAAAGAACCATGGATGTTGTAAATCAGAAACACAAACAGAAATTGCTGGAAAAACTCAGCAGGTCTGGCAGCATCTATCGAGAGAAATCAGAGTTAATTTTTCGGGTTGAATGAGGAAGGGTCACTGGATCCAAAACATTAACTCTGATTCCTCTCCACAGAGCTGCTGAGCTTTTCCAGCCAGTTCTGCTTTTGTTTATAAAATACCAGTATTAAACCCAATTTTCTCTCTTCCAAATTTATTCATCTTATGAACTCAGGTACCTAAAGGAAAGTGCCTTTCCATTAAGATCATGAATTAACCCTGCTGTCTGGTTGATTCCAGAATGTGATGTGTTAAGAAACTATATGAAATATGTAATGATTGGGACCAGGTAGATCTCATTGATTATGAAGTTCTTGATTTGCCCAGGTTAACAACCCCAATTAGGAAAGCTTTGGCTGACCAATGTAACCAGGAGATTAGAATCTCCGCATTTCAGGACTGACTCTGAGCTGGCTGATGATAGCCAGTGTACTGTGCACTAGTAAATAAAGGGTGACTTAGAGATGGGACCCAGCCTCTGTGCAGTTATTTCAGTGGTGACGGGAGATAACAGGACATGCCTGAAGAATATTTGCTTGCAACTGTCATCTTATAGTTGGAGTAAGTATTTCTGTCATCACACCTCTATTTAGGAAGCTGGACGCTTTTGAACTGCTGTCGAAGACTGGACCTGGCATATGGAACGAATGCAATATTTTTTCCGGCCAAATGAAATTGGCGCAACGAGAGATCCTTCTAACTGCATGTGGACCCACAGTATTTTCAGTTATAAGGGGCTTAACTGTCCCAGAGGCACCAAACACTAAAATCTTCCAAGAGTTGACAGTTTGTTAAGGAATATTATGACCCCAAACCTCCTCTAATCCTGAGATGCTATTTGTTTCATTTGGCTGTTAGAGAGCTTGGGGAATCGATAACAGGATTTCTGAGGTGACAATGATTGGCAGAGGATTAACCCTGAATGAGATCCTGGGAGACTGTTTGGTATGTGGAATTAATGATGTAATCATGCAGAAGTGAGCTGAAGCCCAACTGGTCTTCAAACAGGCACTACAGCTAGCTTTGTCATTAGAAAACATGGCAAGTGGAGCATGGGAGCTACAAAGCATCCCAATGGAAGTGGACACCCTCACCTGTCTGACTGAGCTTGGGGAACAACACTTGAGTATGGGTAATCGCAGACCTCACACAGGGCATGTCCTGAGCAGAGGGCCAGTCCACAGCAGAACCCCACAACAAAGCCAAGCCTCAGCCAAGTGGCTAAACAGTTCTTCAGGATCTGGGCTGATGAGCCATTGTTGTACCACTGCCAGTATGCGGACTCAAGACAGCAAAGGAGTCCTACAAGGCTCGACTTGAATAAGAAAGCTTGTAGACCAGTACCAGAGAGAGTGTAACCTTGGAAAGTTACCCTACATATGGGTTGGAACAATTAAATTGCTTGGTGACACCCACATTGGAGCCAATTAAAAGTAATGTTTGGTTAAATGGTTACCCAGTTCCCATGGAAGTTGATACCGGCACAGCTGTATCTGTGGATGCAGAATCTGTCTTGTTCAAGATTCCCTCGGGACTCCAATCTTTAAACTTACGAAAGAACTTGGCCAGACTGAGAACATACACTGGGGAATCATTGTAAAATAAGGGCATGATTTTGGTTCCAGTTCCCTACGAGAAGCAGTTGGTGTAGTTACCACTGTTGGGACTGACTGGTTGAGAAAAAAATCACTTAGATTGACACAACATTTTTCGATTGGAAAATGGCTGCTTCAGTGAAGTTTTAGTGTAAGGAGATTTTCAGGAAGGGCTTGGGACTATCAAAGGGGCCAAAGCCATTTTACATGTAGACCAGGAGAAATTCTGAGATTTTGCAAGACCTGCCAAGTGCCATTTGTCCTGCGGGAAAACGTACAGTGGAAAATCAGGAGACTGGAATGTGAAGGAATCATCAAACCAATACAGCTTGCAGAATGGGCTGCACTGGTCATACTGATTGTGAAGCCTAACGGCTCAGTTCGCCTTTGTGGGAATTTTAAGCAAACGGTAAAGCGCTTCTCACAGCTGGATAAATACCAGAGAATGTATAGGCAAAATTGGCAGGGGAGGCTGTCCTTTACAAAGCTGGACATAAGCCATGCCTACCTACAATTGTGACTGGATGAAGAGTCCCAGAACTATATTACAAGTAATACTCATAAGGATCTATATCAATACACAAGAATGCCATTTGGAGAACATTTTACAAGGGCTACCCGAGGATGGCACTTATCTAGATGATGTACTAATAACAAGACCGACCAATAAAGAGCACTTGGAGAACTTGGACATAGTACTTAAACATTTCTTCCAGGTAGGAGTTTGCCTTAGGGAAAAATGTGAATTCCAGGCACCCAAAGTGACCTACTTAGGTTACAGAGTTGACAAAACCGATAAGTTTGGGTGATCAAAGGAGCCCCACCTCATCAAAAGGAGCTTAGAGCTTTCCTTAGGTTAGTGAATTATTTATGGAAAATTCGTTCGTCACCTAGTCGCCATCTTGGCAGCCTTGCACCTGCTATTGAAAAAGGGTCAGCCTTGGAATTAGTCACAAAGCCAAAAAGCAGCTATATTGTCTAAGGTGTTAGCTCACAATGATCCGAAGTGAGAAGTAGTGCTAACATGCAATGCTTTCCTGTATGGTATTGAGGTAGTGTTGACTCACTGGTGGCCCAACAGAGAGGAATGTCTGATAGTGTATGTTTCTTGGACTTTGGCTGATGCAGAATGCAAGTACGCCCAGACAGAGGAGGAAAGGTTAGTGGTTGTCTTTGGTGTGAGGAAGTTCTACCAGTACCTTTACTGGCAGATATCTGTCATAGTAACAGATCACAAACCCCTGCTAGGAGGAAGACAAGGCAGTGCCACCCACATCTTCTAGTAGAATTCAATGCTGGGCCTTTATTCTCAGTATGTACAAGTTAAAACACTGTCCAGGAAGCCAGGCGGCGAACGTGGATGCCTTCAGCTGCCTCCCACTGGTAGATACTCCACCGGTGCTGCCTCCACTGGAACAGACTGTTTTTGGACAAAATGATCCTGTCCAAGTGAAGCTAAAACAACAGGTGGTAATGGAAGAAACCAAAGGGACATCACAATCAGGATTGAAACCTTTTCTAGACTCGGCGGGACCAGATCACCAAAGAGGACAGCATATTACTATGGGGAGCAAGTGTGATTGTCCCCAGTATAAGTCGCCATCAGATAATGGCTGAACTCCACCAGGGCCATTTGGGGTTTCCAAGATAAAGATGCTGGCAAGAAGCTATGTCTAGTGGCCAATGTTGGATACTGACATAGCTGTGTTGGTGGGGCAGTGCCCAGAGTGTCAACAAGAACAATTGCCACAAGCAGCAGCCCCACATTCATGGGAATGGCCAGATAAACCCTGGACTCATTTGTATGTCGACTAGGCTGGTCCTTCCATGAGCTCAATGTTCCTGGTCAAAGTGGTTGGATGTGCATAACATTCATTCAGCAAACTCCGGGATGATGATTGAGAAACTGTGAACATCATTCCTGATACACGGACTCCCAGAAGTATTGGTCACAGACAATGGGACCTCATTTATCAGCAGGGAATTTGAATATTCCCTTGGGTCCAAAAGCTTTTGGCACATAAGTGCAATGGATGGTATGGAGCTGTCCTTTCGAGGAGAAGGAGCAGTCCAAACATTGAAGGCAGGCTTAAAGACACAGCCTACAACATCAATTTATACTAAACTATCCCAGTTCCTGCTAAATTATAGGGCAACAGGGGGGATAGCTCCAGCATAACTGCCGATGGGGAGAAGATTCCGTACCAGGTTAAAAACTTGATAATTCTAGACCTGGAAGATAATTGAATTCAGGGATGAAGTTTGGAACGGGAACCTTGGAAATTGCCCTGTATGAATACAAGGTGAGGTTGACGCAAGGTCAGGTCCTGTGACTTACAAGGTTCAGGTAGGTGATACAGTCCTAAACAAACCATGGATCACCTGAAAGCTGTTACCTCGCAGATGGGGCAGAAACAAAACATACCTGTCCCCTCCAAAAAGCCAGTAGGCCTGGGAGAAACCGCAAGTGCTCCCCCTCAGTCTAGTGTCAAGGAAACTTCAGAGTCTGAAATGGATGCAGCCTCAATATCGTTGTCTCTGGAAGAGGAGGAAACTCTCCAAAACATTCCAGACACTGGAGACGGACCACTGTCTAGAACGAGCTGCTTGTTTCCAAGTCAGAGGAACCGGACCTGGAATAAAAACATCGCAAGAGAAGCTTCAAGCGAGAGACCAGGCCTACATCCCTGACTTAGTGGGTAGAGAAATGTGGTGACTGGGACCAGGTGGACCTCGTTTACTGAGGTTCTTGGTTGGCCCAGGTTAACAGCCCCAATTAGAAAAGCTTTGTCTGACCAATATAAGCAAGAGACTAGAATCTTCTCAACCGAAGACTGACTCTGAGCTGGCTTGACACAGCCAGTGTACTGTGCACTAGTGAACAAAGGGTGACTTGGTGACAGGCACCTGCCTCTGTGGAGTTATTTCAAAAGGCTTTTGGATTCCTCATCCAGGCTATCATTGTCAATTCTATTTTTTCCAGTTGATTTATAGAGTCAAATCACTCAGATTCTTCCCTTATTACATACAGACAATATTTCACCTTGTATATTCCATTCCACATCATGGTTACTATTCAGAGGCCTATAGCCCACTTCTACTGGTGTCATCGTTCCCTTACTATTCATCATGTCCACCCAACACAATTCTTCAACCTGATTTCCTGAACCAAGGTCATTTCTAATGACTGCACCAATGCCATCTTTGGTTAAGAGTGCTACCTCTGCAACTTTACCGAGCTTCTTACTCTTCTGAAAAGCATATAGTAAGAAGAATACACTAACATGGTTGTTAGTTCTCTTCTGTTCAGCCCAGATATATTAACAAGGGAGAGTCAGGAGAGTGGCATTGAGGCCACAATCAGATCAGCCATTCCCTTACTGAATTGTAGAGCAAACTCAAGAGGTCAAATGGTCAACTCCTCCACTTATTTCTTATGTTTATGTTCTGGTCTTACGATACAGAAAAATAAATGTCAATTCAAAATTAATTCTATAGGGGGCCCCCAACTTATGAAAGCAATCCCATCCAGGGGTGTCATTTAAAGGTCCGTCGTCACAAAACATTTGCTGTACTTATGAATGGCCACTTTATAGTGTCCTGCATTGTGTTCCAACTTGCATACAAGTTGACTTGCATTACATTAATCATTAAGATTAATCTTAATAGCAGAAACAAATTATTTACTGATCTGTTGAAACAAAATATCAAATAGATGTGAACATGCTGCAATAAACTATTTATTGTTTTGCTGACAAAAATTAATTTAGTTTGGCAAAACCATTGTTTCCAACACAAAATAGGTTCACAATGAATATTATTCTTCAGTGCCAAAGTTTCTTATCCAAGCATAAACTTCATAAGAATTCTTGTTTTTTTCATTCAGAAACAAACATTGTTATAGATGTAACAGCTTAAGATGAAATATAAGAAGTTGTCTGTGTCACCCATGAGTTTACAACGCAAATGAGAAACTATGACATATCGCATAAAGGAATAAAATCTAAGGTTTCATACAAGAAGGAAATCTCAATGACACAAAGAGTCAACATAATTCAGAATTGGCTTGCCCATAGAAGGCAAAGGATAACGGTGGGTAATTTTCTGCCTGGAGGTGCATGATTAGTGGTGTTCCACAGGAATCCATACCAGGACTTCTGCCGTTTGTGGTATATATAAATGACTTGGATGAAAATGTAGATGGGTGGGTTAGTAAGCTTGCAGATGATCAAAAAATTGGTGGAGTTGTGGATAGTGTAGAAGGTTGTCAAAGGATACAGAGGGATACGGGCAGAAAAATGGCAGGTCGAGTTTAATCCAGGTAAGTGTGAGATGCTGCACTTTGGGAGATCAAAGGTTAAGGCAACGTATACAGTTAATGTCAGAGGGAGCTTGGGGTTCAAGTCCATGGCTCTCTGAAAGTGACCATGCAAGTAGATAGGATAG
This sequence comes from Chiloscyllium plagiosum, assembly GCF_037043375.1. Classification (NCBI taxonomy): domain Eukaryota; kingdom Metazoa; phylum Chordata; class Chondrichthyes; order Orectolobiformes; family Hemiscylliidae; genus Chiloscyllium; species Chiloscyllium plagiosum. The sequence goes on along the minus strand of NW_028270147.1, from coordinate 39,698,402 downwards.
TTGAAAAATGTGGTGCTGGAAAAACACAGCAGGACAGGCAGCATTCGAGGAGCAGGAGAATTGACGTTTCGGGCATAAGCCCTTCTTCAGGAATGAGGCTGGTGTGCCAAGCGGGCTGAGATAAAAGGTAGGGGGGAGGGAATTTGGGGGAGAGGCACTGGGAATATGATAGGTGGAAGGAGATGAGGGTGAGGGTGATAGGCCGGAGAGGGGGTGGGAGCAGAGAGGTCGGGAAGACGATTGCAGGTCAAGAGGGTGGTACTGAATCCAAGGGTTGGGACTGAGATAAGGTGGGGGAAGGGGAAATGAGGAAGCTGGAGAAATCTACATTCATCCCGTGTGATTGGAGGGTTCCTCGGCGGAAGATGAGGCACTCTTCCTCCATGTGTCGTGTGGCCAGGGTCTGCGATGGAGGAGGCCAAGGACCTGCATGTCATTGGCAGAGTGGGAGAGGGAGCTCAAGTGTTCAGCCATGGGGTGGTTGGGTTAGTTGGTGCGGGTGTCCCAGAGGTGTTCCCTGAAACGTTCCACAAGTAGGCGGCCTGTCTCCCCAGTATAGAGGAGACCACATCGGGTGCAGCGGATACAGTAAATGATGTGTGTGGAGGTGCAAGTGAATTTGCGACGGACATAGAAGGATCCATTGGGGCCTTGGAGGGAAGTGAAGGGGGAGGTGTGGGCGCAGGTTTTGCATTTCTTGTGGTTGCAGGGGGAGGTGCCGGGAGTGGAGGTTGGGTTGGTCGGGGAGTGTGGACCTGACGAGGGAGTCGCGGAGGGAATGGTCGCTCCTGAATGCCGATTTATTTATTTATTAAACCCCTTCACAAAAAATAGATCAACACTCAAACCTTTAAAAAGAATGATATCAACATCCAACCATACACCTTTCATCACAACACCACAAAGCAATGAAATTCATGTTCTTAATATTTAATTAGAGGAAATTTCTATATCCTCACTGCAATGGTTCCCAAAATAGGTTAACATACCCCTGGGTTTATAACATGTATGTCTAGGGGTTACTTTTCATTACATAAAGGCAAATTTTCAGAGAAGTTTATTGGGATTTCCAACACAAGCGTCTCTGGTACTCAGATTCATGCATGGCCACTCACTTTCTCCAATCACAGGTTGTTCTTGTCCATGCTTGCTGCAAATAGGCGCACAACTGAGTTGCAGCAGTGCCTATTAGAAGCAAGTACAGAAGGGAACAATAACAAGCAACAAGCAGCATTAAAGATAGTGACAACACATGTGCCCAGGTACCAATGTGACAGTGGGAAGAGAAGAGTTGGCCAATTCAAGTGAGCGATCAACCTAATGAAGCTGCCTTACAAAGGTACAAAGGAGTGAATAATGGTAGGGGTTGGGTAGAGAGAGAACTGAGTGAGTTGGGAGGCACAATTACAAAAAGGGCTATTGCGTGAATATGTTGAGGGGATAGTAAAGAGAAGCTAAGAGCAAAAGGGGAACTGATGTGGCTCATAGTAAACATAGTGTGTTAATTCTCCAAAATTCTCTGTGTGGAAAGGATTGGAAAATAGAAAATAAATCACTCTATTCAAGTAGGGAGGGAGGCAGAAAAACATAAATTATAGAACAATTTGCTCCAGATCTATTGTGAGGAAGGTGTTAAAATTGATCATTGACATTATAGCTATGCACTTAGAAAAACTCAAACTAATCAGACAGAGTAGGCATGGTTTTGTGAAAGAGAAACCATGTTTACTCAATTTATTGGAGCTTTTTGAAGGAGTAATGTGCACCATGGATAAAGGAAAGCCCACTGATCTGCTCTAATTTGATATCCAGAAGGCACTTGATAAGATTCCACAATAAGTGTTATTGCATAAAATAGGAGCTCAAGATGTATCAGACAAAATTGTAGCATTTTTAGGAGATTGACTGGCTGGCTGAAAACAAGAGCTTACACAAATGCATCTCTTTCCAATTGGCAGATGTGACAAGTGAATACCAAATGTTCTGTGCCAAGGCCTCAACTTTCTATAATTTATACCAATGACCAAGATGAGGGGTGTAAAAACATGGTTGATAAATTTGCAGATATCACAAAGATAAGTAGGAACGTATGTTTTGAAGAGGAAAGAACAAGGTTGCAGATTAATATAGTTAAGTGAGAGTGGATTTGTGTGAAGCTGTTCACTTTGGCAGAAAGAATAAAAAATCCTGCATATGATTTAAATGGAGAACAACTGCAGATTCTGAGGTGTACAGGGATGTAAATGTTGTAATACAAGTGTCACAGAAGGTAACTATAGAAGTAATATAACCATGTAGAATAAGGAATGAGGTTTCCTAATTGTGCTATCCTTTATTATGCAAGGAATTGAACATAAATGTTGCACTGTTTAAGTTATGTAGGGAATTGGTGAGACCACATCGTGAACACTCTGTGCAGTTTTAGTGTCTTGTTTTAGGAAGGCTGGATTGATACCTGGAATGTACAAGTTATCTTACGAGGAAAAGTTGACAGTCTGGGTTTGATCTCACACTGCAGTTAAAAAAAGTTAGAGATGACTAGACTGAAGAAAATAAAGTCCTGAAGGGTCTCAGAAATGTGGCTGTTAAAAGGATGTTGTTTTCCTGTGGAGAGGTCTTGGGTGCACAGTTGGAAAATTAGAGTGTGATATTAAATAGTTAATTTGCTCTACTGACCTGCAAGAAATTGAATGCCCCAGGGGTAGGGTTGTGTGTTTTTGTCTTATAGTTAGAATGTAAGTAAATTTACACGGCCATTCCCTTGCTATTCAGGGATGATTTACATTGATTTCTGAATCGGGGATAAAAACAATAAGAACATTATAGTTGGAATTCTGACTACTCCCTGTAGCTAAAAAATACAATTCATACCAGATTATCCATTAAAGGATAATTTGGGCAGAAAGGCATTGTACCTTGAGTGGCATGTAACTGAGGGAGTGACTGGGGGCTGTTTTGTGTTCTTTACTAACTGGGACGTAAAGATTTTGTATAAAGGAAGGACTGTTTCCTTTGTTCAGGGAGAGACCCCTGGACATGACTCACAAGCATGGCGGAGTGTTCAGAGTTTGTCCAAAGCTTATATTGTACTGTGCTTCATAAAATTTGGTTGCTTGTTCACAGAAGTTGGTGTGTTGCAGTTGCATCAAGTGTGTAAGGACCTCAGGAAAAAGAAATCAACAAGAGGACAAAAGAAAGTAGCCCTTGCATTGGATTTTGTGACTTTCAAAACCTCTAACACAGAGGCAATGGAAACAGACATCGAATATTTTTAAAACAATAAATAAATGTTGTGGCAAGGGAATCTCAGATTATTAGGGTAGATGGAAATGTAGAATTCAAAATATAAACAGATTAGCCATGGTCTTATGGCATGGTGAAGCAAGCTCAAAAAGGGCCAAATGGCCTACTTCAGCTAATAATTTAGATATTGTTACATTTCTGGGGTCTGTTACTTTAATTGTTTTATATCAAAGAAACGTGCAATTTGTTTCAATGAGTCAATGCAGACTTTTATGTTCCATTTAAGTCTCCTCTGACCCATCTGCACCTAACCCAATCAGCATAATTTTTTATTCCTTTCTCCTTCATATCCTCATCTATAATATTTTCCCTATCTAGTCCTTATTTCTGCAGTTACTCCTAGATTTCACCTTCTGACCATATTCTTTGCAGAGACATTTCTGCTGAATTTCCTTTTGATTCATTAGTGACTATCCTACATTTATTGCTTTAGCTTGGGACTCATCTTCAAATGGAAACATTTCCTCTCCATCCACTCTGTCACATGCTTTCATGATACAAAAGGCTTTTATTAGGTCACTCCTTCAGGCTAATCTTTTCTAAAGGGAAAAAAAAAATCCAGCCTGATCAGCCTTTCCTGATACATTGATCATCTCATTTCTGGTGTCATGGTAATGAATTATTTTTGCACTTTTATATAGGTGCTTCTATTGTGTTTATGTTTTGAAGATTTGTGCTCAGAAGATTGTGAACATTGATTCATTTGGAAGATTGGATGATGACTGGCCTTGTCCTTCTCATAGATGGTGTCCGAATTACACTTTTAAAAACCCAAATGGAAGAATTAACTAAACGAAGTTCCTTCACTGTCACTGGGTCAAAATCCTGGAATTCCCTCTCCGAGAGCATTGTAGATCAACCTACTGAAGCAGTTCCAGAAGGCAGCTCATCACCACCTTCTCAAGGGCAGCTAGAGACAGGCAATAAACATTGGCGAGCTAACGATGCCCACATCCGATGACTCAATTTTTTTAAAAGTAAACAACCAGAGCCATACACACTATGCTTGGAAGTGTTACTGAGTAGTCACATGTCTGGATTTAATTCTGTCAGAACATTTGAGGGTGGAGTTTGGAAAGGTCAGTTAGATGTGGGTTGTCAAGATTGTGCTAACCAATTCATTCTTTGCAACCTTTGAGAAAACATCGAGAGTTGAACAATAGAGTTAAAAAGACTGATGGAGCAATTCTCCTGTAAGGCTTCTGGAAAACCTATTTGGACAGAGCCTGAACGACTACTTCTGAAAAGAACCCAGTGACAACTGCATGTGTCTGGTGACATCTATCTACGTGTATCACGATACTAGGCTGAAAGCCATCTGTAAGATTTCAAGTATCCTTTGATCTTCATGTGCAGGGTCAGGTGAATTGGCCATACTAAATTGCCCGTAGTGTCAGGTAAGGGGTAAATGTAGGGGTATGGGTGGGTTTCGCTTCGGCGGGTCGGTGTGGACTTGTTGGGCCGAAGGGCCTGTTTCCACACTGTAATCTAATCTAATCTAATAATGAGTAATTATTTAGCCAAATAAACTGTCTTTTTAAAGAAGTTAATCTCTGTAAACCTTCTGTATATTTTGCTCAAACTCACTGTTTATTTACTTGGGACAGTTGATATTTATACATTTCAAACTGTGTTAATCAGCTTCACACCTTTGTTAAGTTTTGTTTTTTTATAAACAATAAAATTGTTGATTGTTTATTAAAGAAATCTAGTTGTCAGATATTTCTTGTATTCTGCAACTAATATAAATAATACACTGGTAATATATGTTTAAATATATGCTGTGGCTTGTAGAAAAAGAATGTGCACTCCTCATAACATATAATCGGAAGCTTGACAAGGACAACCCAAAAGTTGGAAACAATTAGAAATGGGTAATAACAACTGAAAGAGAATAAAAGGAAAGTGCATTTCAGAGATGGAAAAGCACTCCAAAAGAGAGAAAAGGGGAAAGAGTACTGACGTTGCAATTAGATGACAGTGAGAGACAAGACAGAGAAAGGGAATATTGACTGAAGAGGCTAGAACTAGAAAGGGTGCCCTTGACTCCAATGAAAATTAGCATGAAGGTAGGTCTGATTCTTACACTGGACCCAGAAAGAAGTTTCTGCAAGCTGTGGAAGCCTTCCTGATGTTTGACAGAAAAGGACATAAAAAAAAAGGTATTTCAAACAGATGAGGGGACAAAAAGAAAACTAGGCATTGCTCATATAAAGCAGACTAATTGAAAAAAGGTCACAAACTTTAAGCCATAATTTCTAAAGAGGCTTCTGCATATCATAAGATGGCAAAAGAAAAGCAATTCTTTGGGCTTACAAGTCTGAGGCTTACAGGCAGATATTCAAAACCAATGGAAACAACGTGGGCAGACCTGAATAGACTTTGACAGAATAAAGCAAATTAACTTTGATTGCTGGCGCAGACGTGAAAGATTGAGACTACATAAAGAGCCCTCAATAAAATAATTCTCTTGGAAAAATTTAAATTCTAGCAAGTTTTGAGAAGATTTGTAGCTCAGCTCAGCGAGCAAACCTACATCCAGAATTTAAATTCTCTTTATTAGTTTCAACAGCCAGATAGACACTCTCATGGCTCATGATTAGTTTATCCTTGTCGATAAGAGGTAGTGTGGTTTACCCTCAATTATGGATGGGCAATAAATGCTGGTCTAGGCTATGTTAAACAAAACAGGGTCACTAGTATGTCCTTACTGTTATGAATCTAGTTACTTTTGATGTAGGTTTGCTTGCTAAGCAGGAAGGTTCATTTTAGACGATTCGTCACCATACTAGGTAACATCTTCAGTGAGCCTCCGGACGAAGCACTGCTGATGATTCCTGCTTTCCATTTGTATGTTTGAGTTTCTTTGGGTTGGTGATGTCATTGCCTGTGGTGACGTCATTCCTATGGTGAGGTCATTTCTTGTTCTTTTTCTCAGGCGGTGGTAAATCAGGTCCAAGTCAATGCGTTTGTTGATAGAGTTCTGGTTGGAATGCCTTGCTTCTAGGAATTCTCTTGTGTGTCTGTTTTGCTTGTCCTAGGATGGAGGTGTCGTCCCAGTCAAAGTGGTGTCCTTGCTCATCTCTATGTAGGGATACTAGTGAGAGAGGGTCATGTCATTTTGCGGCTAGTTGATGTTCATATATCCTAGTGGCTAGTTTTCTGCCTGTTTGTCCAATGTTTGTTACAGTCCTTGCACGGTATTTTGTCAATGACATTAAAATAGCAACTAATGAACTTGAAAGACCCTTTACAGACAACAAGCAAAACTAGTGTTGGTGGGTTTGTGGGCTACCATGATGCATAGGGGCCTGAGTAGTCTGGCAGTCATTTCCGATGTCTTTGATGTAGGGGAGAGGAAACACGTCGGGTTTCTATACGTGTTTTGTCTGCTTATTTGGGATGGATTCTGAGAAATCTGCGGACTGCGTTAATTGGGTACCCATTCTTTTTGAATACACTGTACAGGTGATTTTCCTCTGCTCTGCGTAGCTCCTCTATGCTGCAGTGTGTGGCGGCTCATTGGCATAATGCAGCTTCGTTTGGAGAGGTTTTGCCTCTGTAGTTCAATTTTTGGTCCATATGTGTTGAATTCCTGTAGATGCTGGTTTGAAGTTCCCCATTGGCTCTTCGCTCTACTGTGACATCTAGGAATGGCAGTTTGTTGTTGTTTTCCTCCTCTTTAGTGAACTTTATGCCAGTAAGGGTATTAGTGATGGTCTTGAAGGTTTCCTGTATTTTGTTTCGTTTAGTGGTGATAAAGGTGTCATTCGCGTAGCAGACCCAAAGTTTGGGTTAGATGTTTGGCAGAGCTATTTGTTCGAGTCTCTGCATTACTACCTCTGCTAAGAACCCTGATATCGGAGATCCCGTGGGTGTCCCATTGGTTTGTCTATAGGTTTTGTTATTGAAGGTGAAGTGGGTGGTAAGGCATAGGTCCACTAGCTTGACGATACTGTCCTTGCTGATGAAGTTGGTAGTGTTTGGTGTATGTCTTTGGGTCTTCTAATAGTGTAGTCAGTGTTTCCTTGTCCAGGTTGATGTTGATGGATGTGAACAGGGCTGTTATGCCAAAGGAGACCATTATTTCATCCTCTTCTACCTTAGTGTCTTTGATGGTCTTCAAGAATTCTTAGGTGGAGTGGATGGAGTGGCATGAGTCTTCTACTAAGTGTTTTAGTCTTTGGTCTAGCTCCTTGGCCAATCTGTAAGTTGGTATTCCAGGTCGCAAGACTATGTCTGAGGGGGGACTCCTGGTTTGTGAATTTTGTGTAATCCGTAGAAGCGTGGTGAATTGGATCCATCTGGTTTCATTTTTCAGAAGTCGGTCTCATTTATTTCTCCACATTTCTGAAGTTTTTTTTAAATAGGGCTGTGTTTCCGTTCTCTCGTTGTGGGATCAGGTCTATCGCCACTTGTTGGCGAGTGTTGGTATCTGCAAGTAGTGCATTTGTTTTTTCAATGTAGTCTCTTTAATTTAAAATGACTGTCAATACAGATTAGCAAGGAAACCACTTCGATTGGGTCAACACATCCATCCGAGGACAAGCCAAACAGAGACATGCACGAGAATTCAGAGAAGCATGGCATTCCAACCAGAACTCTAATCAACGAACACATTGACTTGGACCTGATTTACCACCTGAGAAAAAGAACAGAAAATGACATCACCACAGGAAATGACATTACCAACCCAAAGAAACCCAAACATAAACAGAAAGTAGGAATCATCAGCAGCGTTTCGTCCGGAGGCTCACTAAAGATGCTACCTAGAATGGTGATGAAACATCTGAAAATGAACCTTCCAGCTCAGCGGGCAAACCTACATCCAGAACCTCAACCTGAGCTACAAATCTTCTCAAAACTCGCTATCTAGTTACTTTGATGATGTGCTAATGTATCGTAACACTTGCGAGGACCATTTGGAACACCTAAAAACTCCATTTAGAAAATTACAGTTGGCTGATGTGGTGATAAACATTGCCAAAAATGATTTTGTAGAGAGAGTAACCTACCCAGGGCATATAACAGTGCAAGGACAAATCTTGTCAAGAACAGCCAAACTACAGGAATCCCCTGACCCTCAGACCAAATGAGAAATCCTAATGTTTTGGGGGTTTTGTGTGCTTTCTACTGCAAGTTTATATGAAACTTTATCACTACAATTGCTGTACTCCTATATTTGTTACAAAAGAAAGCCAAGCTAGTGTGGTCAGAGCATTGTCAGGCACATTTTGAGAGAGAGAAGGCAATTTTAATCAATAAACTAGTGTTGATTCCCAAAGGTTTCACTAAGTCCTCCAAGGTAGTAAGTAATGCCAGTGACCTGAGGAAGGTGCAGTCCTGTTACAAATAGGTCAGTCAGATCTAAAAATGCCAGAGAAATTTCTCTAAAAGGATAAATGATATTATGAGTTACACTGGGTAAAGAAACCCCGAGACTATTGCTCGTCTTGGACGCTCTGATTGTATGTCCTATCACAGATATTGGCAATATACTGGTCATAATCCCTGTTCTATGTGGAAATAATTCAAAATCAGAATAGTAAACTGATTTGATGAATTTTCTTATGCAGGCCTCTCACTTAAAGCTCATCCACATTGCAGGGTAAAAATGTAATTGCAGATGCTATGTTTAGAATTTAGTCTTGCTTTGATTTATCCAAGTACCAAGATGATACCATACTAACTGCATTAATTATATATAAAAAGGTGAATGAATGAGGATGCACTTTAATTTCATGGTTCACAATTGGTAAAGAAATATTTGAATTTAAAATGACATTTCATTCCTCCAAAACTGGAGTTATAATCAGAGATGTACAGGATGGAAACTCATCCATGCCGACTAGATATCCCAACCCAATCTAGTCCCACCTCCCAGTACCCGGCCCATATACCTCCAAACCTTTCCTATTCATATACCCATCCAGATGCCTTTTAAATGCTGTAATTGTACCACACTCCACCACTTCCCCTAGCAGTTCACTCCATACATGTACCACCCTCTGCCCCTTAAGTCTCTTTGATATCTTTCCCCTCTCACTCTTTACCTATGCCCTCTAGTTCTGGACTCCCCAACTCCAGGGAAAAGACTTTGTCTATTTATCCTATCCATGCCCCTCATAATTTTATAAATCTCTATAATGGTCACCCCTTAAGCCTCCAACACTCCAGGGGAAACAGCCCCAGCCTGTTCAGCCTCTCCCTTTCGCTCAAATCCTTCAACCCTGGCAACATCCTTGTAAATCTTTTCTGAACCCTTTCAAGTTTCACAACATCTTTCTGATAGGAAGGAGGCCAGAATTGCACGTAATATTTCAACAGTGGCCTAACCAATGTCCTATACAGCTGCAACATGACCTCCCAACTCCTGTACTCAATACTCTGACCAATAAAGGAAAGCATACCAAACACCTTCTTCACCTACCTACCTGCGACACTACTTTTAAGGAGCTATGAACCTGCACTCTAAGGTCTCTTGGAGTACTCAATACTTCAGATTCTGGTAATGGGAAAAATTTCTGGTTGTAACAAGGAATTCCAAGGAAATTCCAAGGAAAATAATCCTGACACTGATAAAAACAAGGTCAAGAGTATGGTGCTGAAAAAGCACAGCCAGTGAGGAAGCATCCGAGGAACAGAAGAATTGAAATTATGGGCATAAGCCCTTCACCAGGAATCTTTCACCCTTCATCTGCAATCTTCACTTTCTCCTAACTGATAAGAACAAGTATGACATCAAAGATATGCAATTTTGAATGAGAAATCAACAGGCTAGAATCTCCATACTCGCAGGTCATTGGGGATTAGGGAGAAATTACTCCCCCAATTCGAACAGCAAAACAAATCATCAGATCATATTTAACATCAGATATTATTCTTAAATCAAGAATCCACAAAACTAGCTTGCTCCCTTTCCAAAACCTAACAGGATTCTAGAGATGTGTTTCACCTCCTTTAAATTCTATCAGATTCAGAATTAGTGCTGATTTACTTTGTCATCTTTTTCCTCCATAAATTTGATGCTTGCCTTAATAATTAGCAGTAACAAAAATGGAGTAGATTTTGGAAAATTAAGTTATAAAAACAATTGAAATAAATTAGTTGAAAAAGTGAAATGACTTCAATTTAAACTTCTTAAAAAGAAAGAGATGGGGTTCATACAACGGTGCACAGTTTAGCTGTAACTTGGTGTTCTCCAATTCTCCCTCTCGAGCAATACAAGTTAAATCAGTGGAATAAGAGATCACAGGCATGAACCTAACTGCATCTTTTTTCTTTCCCAATCAGCTAGTTTATAGAAAGTAATGTTTACATGCTTCTGCAGCAGTTGTAATGCTGGAGAAAAGTGAAGTAAACTCACCTCCAAGCTGTTAATTATAAAACAATATGGTGTAAGCCTAGGATCACCTCAAAAAAAAAATCATAATCATGGAGATGTACAGCACAAAAACACATCCTTCAGTCTAACTCGCCCATGCCACCCAGATATCCTAACCTAATCTAGTCCCACTTGCCCGCACTTGACCCATATCCCTCTGAACACCAACCCTGCCCCCCCACCCTATTCACATACACATCCAGATGTCTTTAAATGTGCTGCTTTTTGTCTATCTTCCTTCTTTTAAAAGTTCCATTGTTTTGATCAATTTTCCCTAAAGTTCCAAAACAATACAACATCATATAAAATAGTAATTGCTGCTTATGGAATTGGAGGAAATCGCCTCCAACATCTAAAATACCTCAAAAAAAAGAGCAGCTCTTAAAGCCACAATTTTTCCCATCCTCCACCTTGGATTAGCCAATCACAACACAGTAAATATAAAAATGAAAAAAGAAACTTAAAATGCCCAAAAGCCTCAGAAAAGCTGTTAATATTTCAAGTATAAAGGCTGTATTACGTTTTACTGAAATGTCTGTGCCAAAACATTAATCTAGCTTATTTTCTTTTGCAATACTTTTTAAGAACTTACTCTCGAGATGCGAGCATAACTGGCAAGGCCACATTTATTGCCCATTCCAGCTGTCTTAATGCAAATGCTGGTGAGCCACCTGCTTGAACTGCTGCAGTTCATGCGGTGTAGATACATTCATTGTCCAGATTGTTATTATTTCTGGCACAAAGTGACATGGTACCACGAAAAGTTACAAAACTGTTTTGTCCCTGTTATTGGTGATAAGGTTTGCTCGCATCACTTAGGTGATTTGAATTTCCTTATTTAATTGTTATATTGTAACTACTCATGAACAACTTTTAAAATATCCGCATTTGTTGATGTACTTTGCTACAGCAAAAAATAAAACCATCATGACGAGTGTACTGGTTTTGTTATCCAATTTAGTGCAGCTCCTACATCACTGACATTTTACACCTCCAATTTTGGTGTCATCTGCAAACTTACTAACTGTCCCTCTTATGCTTGCAACCAAATCTTTTATGGAAATGACAAAAAGTAGAGGGCCCAGCACCGATCCTTGTGGCACTCCACTGGTCACAGGCCTCCAGTCTGAAAAACAACCCTTCACCACCACCCTGTGTCTTCTACCTGAGCCAATTCTGTATCCAAATGGATAGTTCTCCCTGTATTCCATGAGATCTAATCTTGCTAATCAGTCTCCCATGGGGAACCTTGTCGAACGCCTTACTGAAATCCATATTGATCACATCTACTGCTCTGCCCTCATCAATCTTCTTTGTTACTTCTTCAAAAAACTCAATCAAGTTTGTGAGACATGATTTCCCACGCACAAAGCCATGTTGACTATCCCTAATCAGTCCTTGCCTTTCCAAATACATGTACATCCTGTGCCTCAGGATTCCCTCCAACAACTTGCGCACCACCGAGGTCAGGCTCACCGGTCAATAGTTCCCTAGCTTGTCTTTACCGCCCTTCTTAAATAGTAGCACCACGTTTGCCAACCTCCAGTCTTCCAGCACCTCACCTGTGACTGTCGATGATACAAATGTCTCAGCTCGAGGCCCAGCAATCACTCCTCTAGCTTCCCACTGGACCAGATGGGCCAATGGGCTGAGAAGTGGCAGATGGAGTTTAATTCTGATAAATGCGAGGTGTTGCATTTTGGGAAAGCAAATCCTAGCAGGATTTATACACTTAATGGTAAGGTCCTAGGGAGTGTTGCTGAACAAAGAGACCTTGGATTGCAGGTTCATAGCTCCTTGAAAGTGGAATCGCAAGTAGATAGAATAGTGAAGGCGGCGCTTGGTATGCTTTCCTTTATTGGTCAGAGTATTGAGTGTAGGAGTTGGGAGGTCATGTTGCGGCTGTACAGGACATTGGTTAGGCCACTGTTGGAATATTGCATGCAATTCTGGTCTCCTTCCTATCGGAAAGATGTTGTGAAACTTGAAAGGGTTCAGAAAAGATTTACAAGGATGTTGCCAGGGTTGGAGGATTTGAGTTATAGGGAGAGGCTGAACAGGCTGGGGCTGTTTTCCCTGGAGCGGAGACTGAGGGGTGATCTTATAGAGGTTTACACAATTATGAGGGGCATGGATAGGATAAAAAGGCAAATTCTTTTCCCTGGGGTCGGGGAGTCCAGAACTAGAGGGCATAGGTTTAAGGTGAGAGGGGAAAGATATAAAAGAGATCTAAGGGGCAACCTTTTAACGTAGAGGGTGATACGTGTATGGAAGAGGCATTTGGATGGGTCTGTGAATAGGGAGGGTTTGGAGGGATATGGGCCGGGTGCTGGCGGGTGGGACTAGGTTGGGTTGGGATATCTGGTCGGCATGGACCGAAGGGTCTGTTTCCATGCTGTACATCTCTATGACTATTTTCTAACCCTTTCAATGATATCAGGTAGCTTCAACCTCATTCGCCCCTCACTACATAATAGTTCCATAAAATCTAATAAGACAAATGTCTGATAAAGAATTTAAAAATTGTAACTCAATGCCTTGGTTTTACTGAAAGAACTGCAGATGCTGGAATTCTAAATAAAAACAAAGAACTGCAGATGCTAGAAGGCATGCATGGAAGAGATGTGGCAGTCAGTTCAGAGGAAGGGTCACTGGAGCCAAAACATTAACTCCAATTTCTCTCCTCAGATGCTGCCATACCTGCTGAGCTTTTCCAGCAACATCTTTTTTGTGCCTTAGTTCAACTGCTGATTTAAAAACCATTCAAGACTCACGATGTTAGATTATGATAACTTCAAAACTATCACAATGAACTGTTTTTTTCTAACTCATTGCCAGCCACTATATAAAGACTGGCAAGCAATGGAATAGTTCAGTGGCCCAGGGATTCGTTGTTGGGATCACTTTTATTTATCAACACGATTCAAACTTAAACACAACAGGATAAATTTCAAAGTTTGTTCATGTTACCCAACTGGAAATAACTACTACAAAAAAAAACTTATCAGGATATAACTGAGATTACAACAATGAGTATATTAGTGAATAATATGGTGTACTATAATAAAACATGACTCAAGACAAAATAAGGATGTAAATAATGTAACATAAATAGTCAATTTCTCAAGGCATTGTGGAGAAAAAGAGATCACTTTATAGATTCAAGTGCAGATACATAAATACACTTCTTTAAAGTTGATTAGAACTGTTGCTTTTTAAAACTGTGGTATTAAAGACATTTATAAAATAGGGCTTATATTTTTGAATTCCACAGCAAAATGGTCATAATAACATTTTACAAAATGCTATCTTGGCCGTAAGTGAATACTGTACATTTGTTACAGAAGATTCAAAATGGTCCCAGAGAAGGTGCAATGCCAATTTGCCTAGAACATTAAAAGGAACAATTAAAGTGAATAGGATTGTTGTTTCTCAAATTGTGTGGGAAAGACAGATTGCATTAAAGTGTTCAAGTAATAGGAGTATAAAATACAAAGACGAATATAAACAAATTTCCAAAAGCAGATAGATCAAATACTGGAGATTGTGATTTCAAAACGAACCTTGAATATGCTAAAGATTAAGATAAACTTTTTTTATGCAAAGGGTTATTAGAATAGAGAATGCTTTTCCACAAGTACTGATCAATATTAACCCAAATACAGCAATCAAAAAGATCTCAGATAAGTACTTGCATATATAAAAGATATCCAAAAATGTGTTGAAATCAACGTGACAAAAGCAGCCTAAGTGCAAGTCTCTTCCAGTCCACTAATTATTTTGTACATGCACTGGAAATCTTTCCATGCTATTTCTCAGTGATTGGTGGATATAACATCAGACCTTATAAATAATGAAACAAACTAGACAAAATAACTAAGATTAATGTGTGTACTTCTTGCAAGATTTTTAATATGTTATGAGCTCTCCTATTGTTGGGGGATTGGACAGTTTAATGAAATATTATTTTCAAGAACAGAGACATTAGCACAATGCAGACCTGGAATGTGTTGGGACCTTGTCCTGTACTAGAGTATCAATGTCCAAGAGGATCCAAATGTACAGTCATTTTGAAATAAATCCTGAATCACTGGAGAAGTAAACTTAGGATCGTTAGGGATGGGAGTTTCAGGATGTACTAAATGCAGAAGATGCTTTTTGGAATCAGAAATCGCAGGGAATATGATTGAGAGGATTGGCAGGAACTCCTGAGATTTGCACATTGTGAGGAGGAGGATTCTGGCTCTCAGGAGAAGGGTATGAGGTGGAGGAGGAATTTTTGGAAAATTTGGGTTGAGAGGTTTGGTGATAGACACAGTCTGGGAGAAATTAAAGGTTGTTTGAGCTTGCAGAAAAAAATTTAATCAAGGAAAATTAGGCCCAAATTATAATTTGCCCCAATAAATTAGTGGGTGTTGTTCTCCCCCACCTTCATAATAGCAAGTGCTTTTCCCATCTTTATTTTCCAGTCCTACAACGTCTAAAGTTAAATGGTCTGGAGTACTGTACAACTTCTTTGATGCAGAGCACCAAAGCACAAAAGTTAATTATTCACAGAGTCAGAAAATTATACACATGTGGGCGGCATGGTGGCACAGTGGTTAGCACTGCTGCCTCACTGTGCCAGAGACCCAGGTTCAATTCCCGCCTCAGGCGACTGACTGTGTGGAGTTTGCACGTTCTCCCCGTGTCTGCGTGGGTTTCCTCCGGGTGCTCCGGTTTCCTCCCACAGTCCAAAGATGTGCAGGTCAGGTGAACTGGCCATGTTAAATTGCCCGTAGTGTTAGGTAAGGGGTAAATGTAGGGGTATGGGTGGGTTGCGCTTCGGCGGGGCGGTGTGGACTTGTTGGGCCGAAGGGACTGTTTCCACACTGTAAGTAATCTAATCTAAATCTATTAAAACAGACCCTTCAGTCCAACTTATCTGTGCCTACCAGATATCCTAATCTGACCTAGTCCCATATGGCCCATATCCCTCTAAACATTTCCTATTCAATGCCTTTTGAATGTTGTACTTGTAACCACCTCCACCAATTCCTCTAGCAGCCCGCACCATACACACAGACACACGATGCTCTACGCAAAAAAGTTGCTCCTTAGGTCTCTTAAATCTATGTCCTCTAGTTTGGACTCCCCCACCTGAGGAAAAAGACTTCAGCCAATCACCCTATCCACGCCCCTCATGATTTTATCAACTTCTATGAAGCCTCTGACATTCCAGGGGAAAGAGCCCCAGCCTATTCAGCCTCTCCTTATAGCTCAAACCTTCCAATCCCAGCAACATCCTTGTAAATCTTTTCTGAACCATTTAAAGTTTAACAACATCCTTCCTATAGCAGGGAGACCAGAATTGAACACAGTATTCTAAAGAAAGTGGCCTCGCCGAAGTCCTGTACAACTGCAACATAACATGCCAACTCTTATAGTCATTGCACTGATCAATGAAGGCAAGTGTGCCAAACATCTCCTTCACCACTCTGCCTACCTGCAACTCAACTTTCAAGGAACTATATGCCTGCACTCCTAGGTCTCTTTGTTCAGCAACACTTCCACGGCCCTATCACGAACTCTATAAATGCTGCCCTAGTTTCCCTTACCAAAATACAACACCTCACCATTTATTGAAATTAAGCTCCATCTGCCATTTCTCAGCCCGTTAGCCCATCTGATCAAGATTCCTTTATAGAGTCATAGAGATGTACAGCATGGAAACAGACCCTTCGGTCCAACCCGTCCATGCCGACCAGATTTCCCAACCCAATCTAGTCTCACCCGCCAGTACCCGGCCAATATCCGTCCAAACCCTTCCTATTCATATACCCATACAAATGCTTCTTAAATAATGCAATTGTAACAGCCTCCACCACTTCCTCTGGCAGCTCATTCCATACAAGTACCACCCTGTGTGAAAAAGTTGCCCCATAGGTCTCTTTTATATCTTTCCCCTCTCATCCTAAACCGACACGCTCTAGTTTGGGACTCCCCGACCCCAGAGAAAAGACTTTGCCTATTTATCCTAACCACGCCCCTCATGATTTTAAACCTCTATAAGGTCACCCCTCAGCCTCCGACGCCCCAGGGAAAACAGCCCCAGCCTGTTCAACCTCTTCCTATAGCTCAAATCCTCCAACCCTGGCAACATCCTTGTAAATCTTTTCTGAACCCTTTCAAGTTTCACAACATCTTTCCGATAGGAAGGAAAGCAGAATTGTACACAATATTCCAACAGTGGCCTAACCAATGTCCTGCACAGCCGCAACATGACCTCCCAACTCCTGTACTCAATATTCTGACCAATAAAAGAAAGCATACCAAATGCCTTCTTCATTATCCTATCTACCTGTGACTCCACTTTCAAAGAGCTATGAACCTGCACTCCAAACTCTCTTTGTTTAGCAATACTCCCTAGGACTTTACCATTAAGTGTATAAGTCCTGCTAAGATTTGCTTTCCCCAAAATGCAGTCCCGCGCATTTATCTGAATTAAACTCCATCTGCCACTTCTCAGCCCATTGGCCCATCTGATCAAGATCCTGTTGTAATCTGAGGTAACCTTCTTCACTGTCCACTACACCACCAATTTTGGTGTCATCTGCAAACTTACTAATTGTACCTCTTATGCTCACATCCAAATTATTTATGTAAATGACAAAAAGTAGACGACCCAGCACCGATCCTTGTGGCACTCCACTGGTCACAAGCCTCCAGTCTGAAAAACAACCCTCCACCACCACCCTGTGTCTTCTACCTTTGAGCCAGTTCTGTATCCAAATGGCTAGTTCTCCCTGTATTCCATGAGATCTAACCTTATTAATCAATCAATCAGTCTCCCATGGGGAACCTTACTGAAGTCCATATAGATCATATCTACTGCTCTGCCCTCATCAATCCTCTTTGTTACTTCCTCAAAAAAACTCAATCAAGTTTGTGAGACATGATGTCCCATACATAAAGCCATGTTGACTATCCCTAATCAGTCCTTGCCTTTCCAAATACATGTACATCCTGTCCCTCAGGATTCCCTCCAACAACTTGACCACCACTGACATCAGGCTCACTGGTCTATAGTTCCCTGACTTGTCCTTACCACCCTTCTTAAACAGTGGCACCACGTTAGCCAACCTCCAGTCTTCCGGCACCTCACCTGTGACTATCGATGATACAAATATCTCAGCAAAAGACCCAGCAATCACTTCTCCAGCTTCCCACAGAGTTCTAGGGTATAATCTTAGACAGCTTTTTCACCGTCCACTACACCACTAATTTTGGTGTCACCTGCAAACATACTTCCTATACTCACACCCAAACCATTTATATAAATATAAATAATGTACCATTAGTGAGTTTTCAGTTTTAAACAAAATTCTTCGTTCACATTTTCAAAAGATTTGTTTGCAAGTAATATTGGAAAAATACAAGCCTCAAAATGGTTCAAATCTTTCATTAAAAATGAAAAGCAGCTTGTAAAGTAGACATGTTCAGTCTTTTAAAACTCAAAAGAAAACATATAGAACATTACAGTGCAGTACAGGCCCTTCAGCCCTCGGCGTTCCGCCAACCTGTCATACCAATCTGAAGCCCATCTAACCTACACTATTCCATGTACGTCCATATGCTTGTCCAATGACAACTTACATGTACTTAAAGTTGGCGAATCAACTACTGTTGCAGGCAAAGCATTCCATACCCTTACTACTCTCTGAGTAAAGAAAATACCTGACATCTGTCCTATATCTATCACCCCTCAATGTAAAGCTATGCCCCCTCATGCTCGCCGTCATATACTTGGAAAAAGGCTCTCCCTGTCCACCCTATCTAACCCTCTGATTATCTTATATGTCTCTGTTAAGTCACCTCTCAACCTTCTTCTCTCTGACGATCATCTTGATCAGGTGTGTTGCCAGTAAATAGTTGAGAATTTAATTTAATAAAAATATCAATTTTACTGAACTATAACTCAAAACGCAACTTCCAGTTTGTTTTAAAACATTTTGAAATAAGCAAGGAAATTCTAATATCCCCATAAAGTAAGAGTCACTCCGTTCTGCATTAATCATGTACATGGGTAAACATGGATTCTATACTGGGAATTTCTGGAAATTGTTTGTGAATACTGAGCATATACTTTGTTGAGGGATCTGAGCAACTACTGTGATTAAAAAAATATGAAGGCAAAGTCCAAGATTTCAAATAGACTGAAGACTTTGAAAAAAAAACTTTCAATGTAAGTATTAAAAGGCAAACAAGGGAGTGTCATACATAAAGTCCATATCAGATTATTTTGTTTAAAATGTTGGACATTAGAAAACGTAAATAACTGGGGAAATGCCATTTGCTTTGCAAAACAAGTTCAAAGCAATTTTACTAATTCATAAATACAGCATATAATGGTGAACTATTGTAGAGCTTCCCAATGATAAATGCTTACACTGAGTTTCTCACTGAGATTTGGACAAGTGACTGCTTTAAAAGGCAGAACATATAAAGTAAACATAATGTAAGGTTACCTCAGATTACAACAGGATCTTGACCAGGTGGGCCAAAGGGCTGAGAAGTGGCAGATGCAGTTTAATTCAGATAAATGCGAGGTGCTGCATTGTGGGAAAGCAAATCTTAGCAGGATTTCTACACTTAATGGTAAGGTCCTAGGGAGTGTTGCTGAACAAAGAGACCTTGGAGTGCAGGTTCATAGCTTCTTGAAAGTGGAGTCACAGGTAGATAGGATAGTGAAGGTGGCGTTTGGTATGCTCTCCTTTATTGGTCAGAGTATTGAGTACAGGAATTGGGACATCATGTTGCGGCTGTGCAGGACATTGGTTCGGCCACTGTTAGAATATTGCATGCAATTCTGGTCTCCTTCCTATCAGAAAGATGTTGTGAAACTTGAAAGGGTTCAGAAAAGATTTACAGGGATGTTGCCAGGGTGGAGAATTTGAGCTATAGGGAGAGGCTGAACAGGCTGTTTTCCCTGGAGCATCGGAGGCTGAGGGGTGACCTTATAGAGGTTTACAAAATTATGAGGGGCATGGATAGGATAAATAGACAAAGTCTTTTCCCTGGGGTCGGGGAGTCCAGAACTAGAGGGCATAGGTTTAGGGGAAAGATATAAAAGAGACCTTAGGGGCAACTTTTTCACACGGAGGGTGGTACGTGTATGGAATGAGCTGCCAGACGAAGTGGTGGAGGCTGGTATAACTGCAACATTTAAAAGGCATTTGGATGGTATATGAATAGGAAGGATTTGGAGGGGTATGGGCCGGGTGCTGGCAAGTGGGACTAGATTGGGTTGAGATATCTGGTCGGCATGGACGGGTTGGACCGAAAGGTCTGTTTTCATGCTGTACATCCCTATGACTCTAAATGTTTGTCACAGTCAAGTCTTTTTAACTATAATAAATAAAAACAGTCACAGAAAATAACTAACTAAAAGACAAACAAGTATAACATTTAATTTTGGATACTACTCTTATGTATTCACTAATGAAGTAAATTGTGTAACAGAGCTTAGATTACCATGACACGTGAAGAGTTCAATTTCTTGTCTTATACGTTGTATAGAAATTATATCACATCAAATAGTGAATTGAAAAGAGTAACAAATTACCAAGGCAAATCATAATATACCAGAACATAGAGACATGGAAATCTACTGCATGGAAACAAATCCTTCGGTCCAATTCGTCCATGCCAACCAAATATTCTACATTAATCTCGTCACATTTGCTAGTATTTGGCCCATATCCCTTTAAACCCTTCTTATTCATATACCCATCCAGATGCCTTTTAAATGTTTTAATTGTAACAGTCTCTACCATTTCCTCTGGCACTCATTCCAGATCTGCATGACCTTCTGTGTGAAAAAGCTGCCCCTTAGATCCCTTTTAAATCTTTCTCCTCACCTTAAACCTATGCCCTCTAATTTTGGACTCCCCTAACCTGGGGAAAAGACCTCAGCTATTCACCCTATCCATGCTCATGTTTTATAACCTCTTTTAAGGTCACCTCTTAGCCTCAGACCTTTCAGGGAAAATAGCCCCAGCCTATTCAGCGTCTCCCAGAGCTCAAACTGGTCAACCCTGGCAACATCCTAGTCAGTCTTTCCTGAACCCTTTCAAGTTCCACAATATCTTTTCTAAAGCAGGGAGACCAGAATGGCCACAGAGTATAATGTTCCAAAAATGGCCTAACCAATGTCCTGTACTGCTGCAACATAACCTCCCAACTGCTCTACCACTCAAATAAACTCAGTTCAGAAATGAAAACAAACCTCAACTCAAGTTCAATGACAAATGTTCAAGAAAAGCCTAACAAATGTACAAATAACACAAAAGTTACTGCCGTGCCCGATCACCATTACCTTTGACTGATGTGCTCATAATAAATGACCCGGGGAAAAGAATAATCTTTAAACATTTGTTTCTCTAAATTTGATATACACATTACACTTTCACCGCTAAGAAATAAAGATGAAATTCCCAAGGAAAAATGCAATGGGAAACACTAAATTTTATAGGGGAGATAAAGCTATCCCTTTTATCCACAAAGAATGAACATTTACTGGTAAATTAAAACGTCATTCAATTAAAGGTCTGAGAGTCAGTTGGTGACTCAGTGATACCAACGGCGCGGGTTAACTCCATGTAACGGTTGTGCTAGTTCGTGGAGATGTGCCTGTTTGTCTTGCCCCACGTTTGATCCAAAGGGTTGCCCCTCGAATTGTGTGAACACCTTCATTTCCCTGAGAAAGAGAAATGCCTATGGTTCCTGTAGATTAAAGCTATACCAAGTTAAAAATCACACAACATCAGGTTATAGTTCAACAAGTTTATTAGTTACCTGATGAAGGAGCAGCGCTCTGAAAGCCAGTACTTCCAAATAAACCTGTTGGACTCTAGCCTGGTGTTGTGTGGTTTTTAACTTTGTCCACCCCAATCCAACACCGGCACCTCCACACTAAAGCTATACTAAGTTCTAAGCTCTTGAAATTTTCACGTTTATTGCATTAGAAGTGTCGCTTTCGTTTCATAGGATAGGTAATCCTCCACGTTAAGTCACTGCCGAAAAACGGTAGCTTGCCTCTGGAGAGTTTCCCTTTCCAAAGACAACTATTCATAAGATGATACAAGTAACAAAAAGTCAATCTCAAAAAACGACCAGAGAACCGTGTAACTAACAAAACATTCATAACTATCAGAACTGCTACACCATGAAGGCCTCAACATAGAAAAAGTGCCTCGGAATATGCCAAGTCGCAAGTTTATTACGGTAGTAGAATTCTCTGCATTTTTTGACCAACACAAACAGCCTGTTGTTCAGCCTCTTGGCCGGAGATAATACAAACGCCTCGGGTTTCCCCAGGTTAAAAATCAAACCATCAATAAACTCAAGGCGGCCAACGGCCTTACTCACCCTATCCTGCTTGCCGAACCCCGCCTGTGACCCGATTTAGGATTGACACCCCCCAAGGCCAATTGGAGCCCAAGTTAGCTCCGGAGGGACGCAGTTGCAACCAATAAAGCCCATGGGAGGCGGGGCTTGTGGGGACGATACGCGCTCACGCTTTTCAAACGCTCGCCAGCAGGTTTGGTTGAGCGGGCAAAGATGGCGGAGTGGCCGTTCGGGACGGCCTACGCTGGGTCGTGTCAGGTCGGGCCGGGGCCGGGCCGAGCCGAGACCGGGCCGAGACGATCCGATCCGGGTCCTCATTCTGGGAGTTGTAGTTCCAACTTCCCAATTTACATAAAGGCATACTTATAACTTCCCAACTCAGAAACTGGCACCGATTATTCGTGATTAATTTTATTAAACCCATCTATTAGTTTCATATGTTTTGTTGAGAGTTTTCTAACATGTTGGTAGTTTATTTCAACAATATCATTCGGGAGTTCGGTATGATATTTAAGGAGATGGCGAATCTTTGTCATCTCCAGATCTACCATAGTGAGCACCCAGTCCGCAAATGTCAACAATAAATCGTAACTCGTCGCTAGTGTGCTCACTCTTTCTGTCTGATGTAAATGTGGTGTTACAAGTGCATCAAATTTCACATTAAATTGAAAAGACTACAGATGCGGAACGTCTTACGCTTTAATGTCTTTAGAGAAGCTGAGTTTTTTTGTGCTCAGAGCACTGGGAGTTGTAGTTTTATTACTCACGTCCCGTTTCGCAGGCGCACTGACACGGTGAATTGCACTCAGATTTGCAGTAAGACATGGTAAATTTGTAAATACATTTCTTGCCATTTACACCAGCACTTAAAATAAAGTATCGATTATTATCAAAGTTACGTTTGGCGATTTGACAAGTTTGCATCGTCCGAAAAAATTACAATCTCTGTCAGTATAAATTACTTATGTAGTTATTGATAATGTTGCAAGTACGACAAAAGTAAACTATAGCCATATTATTCAAGTTATCACTTATTTTCTAAAATTTTGACCGAATCCTTTACAATATAATTATCTGATAATGGTTGCAATTCACCTATTAATAACTAAAATACGAAAATGGACCACCATCTTTTACGCGGTGAAAATGGCAAGGAATTTCTGGATGCTAAAGGGGTAACATTATTTTTCCTTTTTGGGACTGCTAGCTTATGCATCTATTTTTAAAAATTTGTTGGGGTAAATCCAAGTGTAATTTTGTTGTATGCTGTATTATATTTGTACTGTCAGGCGGTTCTTTTATCTGAACTCCTTGGTACTGTTAAGCTGTTCATGTTCAATGAGAAACTGAGATAATTAATAATGTTGGGTATTGATTTTTGGTGCTTGTTGAAATACAGGCTTATGTAGGCCATCAAAAGGGTTAGTGCAACATTAATAGATACATCCACAGTGTAAATTTATCAATCTCGGTGTGACTTTATTTTACTTTTGTATTTTTGTACAATTAGTTGATTGATTTTGGAAATGATGCCCCCAATATTGTTTCAGGTCCTGCCTTCTTTCGATCAGGAATCTGTGTGGAATTTAAGGAAATAACATTGATGACTGAACTTCTGAAGTAGTTTGTAACTCGTTTAATTACTGATGTCTCCTCTTCACATCTTCTCGATCTACAATATTCAGTTGGCTCAATTATTGCAGATTGCAGGAGCGGCTCCTGTGCAACGAAAAGAATACGAAATTATGGAAGAACGATGATTGGAAATAGCCATCGAGAAATTTAGAGTCGGAACAGGATAGTAAGAACTAAACGATGAAGAAACAGGTAGGTGAAGCAAAATAAAGCAAAGGAAGCATAAGACAGAAAGTTACTGAGAGTAGTTTACGCAACACGAAGTTCAATGGAGCCGAAAATGTTCAAAATCAAATGCATGAATGCATTATGAGTACACCAGGGAAGGAAAGGGGAGAATCAGAAATCCGGGGTTGCGAAGTTGAGGCAAGGTGAAAGCAAAACACAAAAATCGACAATCTGCACTTCCGATAAAGAAGTGAAAATGCTGTACTGAAACAGGGAAATATAACCATAGACCAGATAAACATCAAGCAAAAGATCAGAAAGTCAGCCGGTCTAAAAATAAGCTTAAAAGAGAAATATAAAAAGGCAAGAATCGTTATATATTGTCAAGCAGGGGAAAAATGACGGAAATGAAAAGAAAGGAAATGCCAAAGTGTAGGAAGAGAAAAACTCACCGGAATGAGAAAGAAACATGCAACGCGAATGGAAATCAAGAAGAACTACGCAATGGAAATGAGGATAATGAAATAAAAGTAAATGCATATCGGGCAGAGGGACTTAGGAGTTAACATTTTAACAAGGTTTTATAAATCTAAAATGGGAAATGTTAAACAGAAGAATAATTGAAAGGAAGAATTGCAGAATGACAGTTTTTAAGCAAATCCAAAAACGTTGAAGCATAAACTCTACACGTCAAATGAAAATGGAAGGATTAATGCTGTGAAGAGGAAACAGGATAAGTAAGGGCAGAAGTGAACGTATGTCGCTAAACAATTTAGAAATGTAAAAAAAAGGAAAGACGAGTACAGCAGGAAAGCAAAGAGCGGGAGATAAAGCGATGAGTGAGAACTACAATTCCCAGGTGCCTGTATGAGGACGATGCGGCTGCGCAGTAGGCTGGCTGAGGCTGTACTGCTATATTGCTGTCCCGGTGAGTGAGTTCTGAAATTGACACACACACACACATACACACAGGCACACTGAGCCAAGCGGAGCAGCAGCAACGCAACATTCCTCCTCTGATCGGACCCAGGATAGGGATCCCTCTGTGCATGTAATCAACACCATCTTCCAACAGCAGACTTCATTCACACACACACGCACCGTATTTCCAGACTTCAACTCCACAGTCCCTTTATACTAAGGGAGAGTTTTGCCAAAAGAAATAAATCCTTTTATTTTAGTGTGTATGTGTTCTGTTATAAAAAGTGAAAGCATCCTTGGGAATTAAAGTAAGTACAGTAATGCACAAACGTGTCTGTGATGTGTTGTCTCCAACTTTGCGCGGAAGTCATTGTTTACATGCTTCACTGTCCGTATGTGTTGGTGCGTGCACCTTGCAATAAAAAAACATACTAGAGTAAAAGTAGTTTAGTCCAGCCAGTTTGAGTCCATTGCTTGCATTGTAACCTGCCGGTTTAACTATTTAATGCTTTTTTAAAAATAACAAATTACGCTATGCTGAACTGAGCGTGCAAATTGTATTCACTTACCTAATACGCATCTATATAGTGATATATATGCTATTGTTAATTCCATATGGCATAACTGCTTAGCTTTTCGTGATATTATCTATTTCTTGGTGATCACTTCTAAGTATCAAGAAATTAGCTGTTTAATTGGCCTCAGTTTCAAAGTTGCAATGAATTATCTGGCGCTGGATGTTATTAATCTTGATAGCTGTAACATAAGTAGCAACTGGGTTTTTCGGTGTCCTGATTTCTGACGACTGAAAAAAGTATGGGATGATTTAGTGTCGGTACATTTCGATTTTTGGCTGGAGTCCTGCTTTCTCTCCTTTTTACCAGCGCTGTCATTCGTTATTAGTTACTATTGATCGCTTTGCAAAGTGATAACTGAACTAAAATTAATGTCAATTCTACCGCGTAAATCAATACTGTTAAGTTATTTTAATCTTTATTTTTAACCATGTGGCAAATTAAAATCCAAAATATTTGTTTAAAAGGAAAACCTAAAAAGCGACTATTTTCATATTTCGGTGAGCAGGACTTTGGGAGCAGAAAAAATCCCTTAATCAGTAGCCACCTCTTGTGATTTCGGAGCAATAAATGCATTTTTGATCACAGGGCTATAGAGGTTCTGTTATTTGGGGTCAGTCTTTAAGCTCGTGACACTTTGACACCAGAGTGTATTAAGTATAGATTTTCATAATTACTGTGGTCAAATAGTACCTAATCTATACAAGAGTCAGAATGCTTGTAATGGGGTATATACATCTGTATATATAAAGAGAGAGTGTGTGTGAATGTGAATATTTATTTTGCTTTCTTTATTAATACAGGATCTATCAAGCTGTGATGGTAATGATGTCACCTTGCTCTTTATAAAGCCAGCCTTGCCTCCATTTCAGAAGGTCATTATATAATTCTGGTACTAGTGAGCAAAGAGTTTCCAATGGACTTGCACAGAACAGCTTTCAAGATGGAGAATTCTTCATATCTTCCTAACCCCCTTGCATCTCCAGCTTTAATGGTCCTGGCCTCGACTGCAGAGGCCAGCCGAGATGCCACCATCTCCTGCCAGCAGCCTAGACCCTTTGGAGTACCTGTCTCTGTGGACAAAGATGTCCATATTCCCTTTACTAATGGCTCCTATACCTTTGCCTCAATGTACCACCGTCAGGGCGGGGTGCCAGGGGCCTTCCCGAACCGAGACTTTCCCCCTCAACTTTTACACCTGCATCATCAATTTGCACCTCCAAATCTGGACTGTACCCCAATCAGCATGCTGAATCATAGTGGTGTTGGGGCATTCCGACCTTTTGCCTCCGCTGAAGACAGAGACAGTTACCAGTCAGCCTTTACACCTGCCAAAAGACTGAAGAACTGTCATGAAAACGAATCCCCTCACCTGAGGTTTTCGGACTCTGAGGGCAAGGAGTATGAGTTCACAGCCCAGCTCCCATCCAGTTCCCCCAGTTCACTGAAGCTCGATGACACTGGAAAAAAGGTCTTTGCTGTGTCAGGTCTCATCTCTGACCGGGAAAACTCGGCAAGCCCTGAAGAAAATCGAAATGAAAGATGTAAGTGCTTTTTCTTTTATGTATTTTAACTACTTTGGGCCCTTTTTATGGTTCAAATAGAAATTTTCAGCAAGTGCCCAAAACTTGTGACTTTTTTCCCAAAAAGCACAGCATATTTCATTACATGTAGATACTTTTGAAGAATTTTCATGTCTTCATGTTTTGGCTGTACTTGCTAAGTTTACTTTGCATTTGAACTAACCGGGTAATGAATATTAATCATGTATATAGTCAAGTTAAAATTCAAGCCACCTAAACTTTTAGAATAGTGTCTTTGTTTTCAATGAAGTCAGAAGTTGAAATATATGGGCAACATTTAAAGTTAATATTCTTGACTACCTGTTATGTTTCATCTTACGTTCCCTAATTTCATATGGGCTATACATTCTTCAGATGCAGACATTTGTTTGCTTGAAAGTATAGTTTTTTTTAAAATGCCTTATAGTTTAAGATAAAACCAAGTAAAATAAATGGAATTCTACCAGCAATTAAAATTCTCTGAAGTAGTTAAGTAATGATTGCATTTTCTCAGCGCAACTGATGCTTTTAGTATTCAGTTAAAGAAAAAAGATTTGTTTTCATTGACAATATTCACTCCACCCCACCCTGCAATCTAAATAACTCCAAGGAGAAACCGGCCTTGGAACTCAGAGGAAACCAGTTCACTGCAGCTGTTTTGTGATATTTGTTGAGTTAAATTGCAAACCTAAAATTTTGCGAGGGCTCATCAGCAGTCTGAGAAGAAAGGTGGTACTTAAAGGATGAGGTGATAATGGGTGATAAGTTAACAAGCTTCAGCTGTGGGAAGCGACTGACTTTTGCTACTGTTTGTTTTGGTTGAAGAAAGCGTAAGAGGAGACAAGGCAAATGAGAGAAAACGTGAGAATAATAGTAGAATTGTAATAGATTGGCAAAAAGTGAAAGGAAAGTAGAACAAGGTGAGTTACAAGCAATTGAATCAGAAGATTGTTGGAGAGATAGACAAAAATACAAATTAGTGCGTAAATAGTTGTAAAAGTTTGGACTGTAGTGAGAAACTTAAAAGGTCTATATTATAGTAAAGAATGAGTGATTAAGCTGCACTCATTGAGTCAGCATCCAGGCCCCTATCTTCCTTCCTGAGTAGTTAACAAAAAAACCCTTAAAACAACAAAACATGGATGTCTTTGCTTCCTTCCTGACAGGACCAACCTGGTTGCTTTTCTTTTTCATAAATTTCTTTTTGATTTATTGGGCAAACAAGTTGAAGCAAGGGTGTCTGGGATAGCAAATGATGCGGGAAGTGGCACAAATTGAAATATATGATAATATTCTTTTCTTTTTGCAATAAATAAACTTTAGCAGAAGTGTTCTTTATAATCATAAGGCCGTCAGGGTGTTTTCCACTACTTAACCAAATGTGAAAAGGCTGATCTTTTTCAGTTCTCCCCACTGGTTTTCAACTAGCATCCCTTTCACATTTCTTTAAGTGCTTCCCTCCCCTCTTTTCCTCTACCTCTTCTTATGGTAATGACAGCCACTAATATGGAAAAATCGAGAGGAAGAAGGCAGTAGTGGATCGGCTTTGGGCACTTGCTGAGAGCCGGTATTATACAGCCCAGTCTTTAAGCCTGTGGTGTAGCAAAAAGGATTTGAGGGTTGTTGGAATGAATATTGAGGTGCGAAAGAGATAAGGGAAAGGACAATTGGCCTTTTACACACTGCCATTTGTTATAAGGCTGAGGTGTGAGTTGACACAGCTTTTTAAAAAAAAACTGTCTCATCCTATGCACTGCGTTAAATTACATGCAGCTGGATTAAGGATATCTTTTAAGCAGATAAATATGCACTGGCAGCTTTATATGACTGCAAATAAGAATGTTCAAGAAAACATGTTAGTAGAGGAAATGGTTACAATAGCTCTCAGTTCACTTTAATTCAAAAACAGTACATTATTTTAAAACTGATTTTATAGATGCTGATTTACTTGACATCTGCAAAGTGTATCCTGCCAAATACACACCCATAGTGGTTGTTTCATATAAAAGCAACATTAAGCCTCTTCTTTGATATTCCAAGCCATCTGCTTTAGTTTTAGGAATTCTTTTCATCTCTCAACCAAGATGAGAGGCTAAACATGTCTATTTTGTGGATGACAAAAAAAATGTTAAAATGTACAAGCCTGATGTATTCCAAGTAACTTAACTAAAGCTTGAATTCTCCAGCATTTCGGTGATATAAATAGCAATTGAAATTGCTAGTGAAATTTAACCAAACATTCCTTTACTTACCCAATTTGTTTTGGGCAGTGGTTAATAATATTGGCATTTTGTTTGGCATAAGTTTAGGTTTTGAGCGCTGCTACAGCACATGGTTACTTAATGTGGATCATTTATTGAAATTCTTCCTACAAATTATGATTGTTTTAAAAGATGTTTGTTTTAGACTTTGTTTGTAAGTTAGCTATTTGTACATTTTTAGTTTTTTGTCTATTCAACTGCCTAAGCATTTGTATTTATTGCTATATCTACTTATATTTTGTTAACACTCGCAATGCACAACTGTACAGGATAAATGGTTGATTTTTAAAGTGGTGTTTCACTATGGACATTGTAGCCTGAAATATTGCAGCTAAATGGTAATATGTATGGAATTTTTGGGGGCTGCTAGAGGCTTACTACACAGATCTGTCACTTTCTTGAGCAACAACCCTGACGACCTCTATTCAAAGTGCCATCGATTTCCTTTCTTTTTTTTCTTCCCAAAAAAATCTGTAACACAACTGCTGCCAAGGGAGTACCTGCTCACTTGCAGCATATTTTTTTTTCTCTTTTAAATACCATTGCTCAAAAATTTTTTAAAATGCACCAATAAAAACTTTGAAAATTTTCTCAAAACAATTCTCAGTATATTCCAAAATGATCCAAAATTCCAGAATTTTAAGAAGTTTAGACATTACCTGTGTTTTTTTCCTGGTTTAAGGGAATGTACCTATTAAACTAAATACAATGTGTACTGATTAGCAATGTGTTCCCAGGCAAATGCCGAGAATCAGAATTCCCATGTGTTTGAAACAGTTTGCATTGTGTAAGATTCAAGGCTTCAACAAATGTTTTTAAGAGGAAAGGAGATCATGGTTGTTAACATATAACCAATTTCCCTTAATTTTTTTTGCATTTTCATAGTTTAGTGGAATATGGATCTTTAATATTTCAGTATAGCTTAGGAAGTCACAAAAGATTGAATTAAACCATCAGCAAATTATTAAGAATTGAAAATAACATTGGCCTAAGAAGAGAAGGATTTGAATAAATAAACTACAATGGGAAAGAAACAAATAAAGTTTTTAAAAATTAGAAAATCTGGAAGTATTTGTTTTGATCTAATGTTCTATCTTAAGATTTAATTTGACCTTTCACACATTCATTCACATTCAACTTGCTACTTTCACTGTAACATGGAAGAAAAACTTTGTGTACTCTTGTACATAATGAATGGCTCTTGAACACAGACTCTGCACCATGTGAACAAGTCCAACATTTGTTTAACTAAAATTTGGGGGTGGGGGGGTGGTGGTGGGGGGTGTGCAGGCATTTCAGGAATTGTTTCGTTTCTGAGCAATCACTGATCATTGTTGGTGAATATGGGCAATGGGGGTTGGTGGAGAGGGGTGGGGGGTGTGTGTTGGTGACAGATATCTTCTCAACCGATAGTCTGTGTAAAGCTATGCATGTAAAGTCTTTGGGATAAAAACAAATGGCTCCTCGGACACTAACAATCAATGCTAACAGCAATGTTGCTGTACTCCGTTTTGTTAGTCCCTGTGCAGTGTTGTTTCATGTTTTTGTTGTCTTTATTTTTCATTTCAAAGTGTTCTGTGCACAGTTAGTGGCCCAATTTAAATTTTTGTTGCAGAATTCATGGCAAAGTGGGGCGTCTATCTTGTCTAGTCCATGTTTTATTTGTAAATGCCTTATTTCTCTGTAGGGGTACTATCTCTGTCTGGCAAAACATCTTTATTCTCATCAATTACTGCTCATTTGCCCTCTGTCTACATTTGTGCAATGTGTCTGGTCTACAGAGGCTGAAGGAGAGCTTGATGTTCAGTCAGTAAACCCACCAGGGAGACTCGGTCAGTATCCTCAGCTCTCTCCGACAGCATGATAACGCATACAATGAAGCAGACTACTGTCAGAAAGCAAGCTAGCATTACGCCACACAGTTGTAATCACTTTTGCTACTCAAATCCAAATAATTTTCATTGTCCAATTGATTCATACAGATTAATTATTGATATATTTCCATTGTAAAAACTCTTCAATAGTCAGTGCACTAGATTGTTGTGACAATTATTGTAGTCTTAAGCACCTTTTTCAAAATGATACAACTATTTTATATTCTGTGAAGTAAGGAATAAAAGCCATAATGATTGTCCATTATTTATGAATGAAATTAACTTAGTGAATTTGCTGCGATGATGAATAAGCAAGTTTCTCACATTTATTTAGAAAATTCTCAATTGCATAATGTATATTTACACCATGATTGAAAATTTCAAAAAGGGGGAAATTACATAATACTGAATATCTTGAGGTAAAGAATGTCTCAGCATTATTTTCAACTGTTGATCCAGAAGAGAAAGACATGATATTAAATTGCCCAAATTCGAACAATTAAACTAGATTTTTTGCTTTTATGTCAAAAAATATCAATTTGTTGCCTTTGCTATTACAGATTTTTAGGCAAATGTTTGATCATTAATTGGCACAAAATGCATTTTATGAAATATAGAAATGTTAGTACCACATTCATCTAGGCTAATCATTGATAAATATTTTAAATGTACTGTACATCTTTTGTCAGCAAAATGTGTTCTATTGTTGCAGAGTAAATGTGATATGGATTAATAAAATGTGGAACGAGCAACCTATAGAACCCGTCCACTTAGCGGCAAGGTGGAATTACAAACATACTTGCAGTGTTTTTTAATGAGAGTTCATCAATAGTCTGAAAAATACTCATCTTGGTCCTACAATGATTAAATTAAACAGTAAACACTGTAATCTTTTAACGGCTAACAAATATAACATATATGTTTTCAAAAGCCACACATCTTTGCAACAGGTTTGCCTGTTGCTTGCCAGTTAGTTTTTTTTTAATTCAGCAAGTATCTTGTCCTTTTTTTGTGAAAAATGGGTAGCAGCTGCTCTGGTGGGCTGTGTATCGTGAGTATAATTCAGTGGCTCGATTGTGTCTCTCTGCTTGTGTGCGAGAGGGAGAGAAAGAGCCATCCCTTTGTTTCCTTTGTGAGAGCCAGGTGACAGAGCCAGTGTTGAGAGGGCAGAAAAATAGCAACCGGCAGTTCTCTGGCAGCCGAGATCAAAGAAGAAGGCAGGAGGTCTTTTCAAATTGGGGGCCCTGGTGTTGAAGCTATAATCACAGTTTACAGCAGCCAGTTTCTGAAAGATACTAGCCTGGAAAGGGGGGGAACAAACTTTCCAGGAGCTAAGATAGTTAATTAAAACCAGCAAACAGGTGCCCTAACTGCAGCAGTGAATCAAATCATAAAGTTTTACAATGGAACAGTTTCTTTAAAGACACTAGCCAAAAAAAAGCAAAAGAATTGGGTTCACCTAGCATGTGGCACATGCCATTTACAAGCTTAGAGGCTTTTGGGAAGAATATAAACACTTACACTTTGTTCATAGAGTCTTGCAGTTTTAATATATTAAAATGTTCCTTTGCTTCTCCTGCAAATCAAGCAGCTGTTTTAGTTTATTCAAAAAAAAGAACCATGGTTAATGCAAAATCAGCAGTGGTGCAGGGCTTATACGAAAAAGATCAATCATGGAGAGGGGTGATAAATTAGACACATCAGCGAAAGAGAACACCTTAAATCGAGCTGGCTAGGTGACGGGGGAATGCGTGTTGAAGGATGGTGGCTGCTTGTGTTTTTCAATAAATAGAAACATCACATTTAATGGAGCAAAGTAGCCATTTGAGTTTAGAATCTGGTAAATCTCTTCATACCCAAGTTTCAACAGTATTTTATTCAATTTCAACATTACAATGTGCTTGAAAATTAATTACCAAAAATAGTCTTTATTTTGCAATTTTAAAAGTGAATTTTTATCTTTATATTTAAGAAATGTTAATCTTTATAATTTTTCATATAATTTTCACATCCCTGAAATTACTGAAGAAATTATACATTGGGCTACATATCTCATATCTTAAATTTGATTTCAAGCTCATGAATTAATGGAGTTTCTAAAAAATTCCTTTTGATAATTATGTAAAGTGCAAATTTAAAAGTAATTAGACCAAGGACAACAGGTCACTGAGTTGTTAATCACACAAGAAGCCCAGTGAATTCACCCCAGCTAAAATGCACTCATCCATTTCCCTCAGGAAGACAGCTCATCATTTACATTTCTGATAGACAAGATTTTTAGTCCTCTTCAGCCCAACTGTGGAAGAGGCACCAGAAAAGTTGGCATTCATATTAACCAGGCTGTCTGTTCAACCCCAAACAGATTGCTAGTTGAAGTATTGATTGAGACAGTGAAGGCTTCAGGTTATAAACAGATGAGAGAGAAGAGGCGGGTGTGAGAGTGTTGCAGGGGTTGGGGGGGGAATAAAACATAAATATTTGCAAAAACTCTCTTTCATTTTTATGCCTCAATGAAATAACATAAGTGATTCTTCTATTACAGTATAGGTTGAGTCACTTAACTTCATCAAGAAATTAAGGAAACAGTGAACAGCTCACTTATTTATTAATGAATTTTTGTGCTCAAATAGCTAAGCAAATCATTCCTTGGTTTTATCCTACAGCCTTTACAGTTCTAATTATCAAATTGCCCTTATGACCAGAAATTAATTTCTGTGTGGCCTAAAGTATTTTTAAATTTATTTCCATAACAATTTTAAAGAGTGAAAAAAAACAGTTGTGGGAAGATGATAAGAGGTTACCAGTCTCTGATGTCATAGTGTTAATCCCAATAGTTGTGTTCTTGTCAAATTAATGGATCACTTTTGTTTGGTTATCTCCCAATAATAAATTAATTGTAATGATGACTGGCTTTATTATGAGGTCTGTGCCATTGCTTGTAATCTGGGCAACAGCTTTAGGTGTTTTTTTCTGTTTCTTTTTCCTTGTTTCATTTAAAATGTCCTGTAATTACAGGGGTGTTAGCAAATGCAGGGAGGGTGATATGATTTATCCTGCACAGACAGCCATGACACAGCTGTTTGGAAGATAAAATAGTACAACCGTGTAGCTACAAAATGCTCTCCTTATTATACCTCATTAAAAGCAGGCTGCGATAAGTCAGCCAAGCAATGAATAAAATCTATTGCCTATGTAGGAAACAGATATCTGAGTACCTTCAGAGCTTTGTGTATGTGTGTGTGTTTATGACATGATAATAGCTTGGCAGAGGAAAATTATGTCTTGTTTTCTTCTTTTTCCCTTCTGCTTGTGAGTGAAAGCAGATAGCATATAGTGCTTCTTAATAATTAGTAGATCTTTCAGGAGTGATAGAAAGGAATCTTTGATTTCAAGGATTGTTTTAAGTACAGTCATGATGTATTAATTTGACCTTTAGTCATATGACTACCTTAAAATCATAATCCCCTTGCTTTCCTCTTTCCATTATCATCAGTAGACTATATATAAATTTGGAGCATCAGAAAAATTATTTTGCTTCGATTGAATTTGTTTCATGATTTCTTCATTTTTTTTCTGTTTTGAGTATTATAGTAATCAAACTTGGAAGGCAAAAGAGATGCATTTCTGGCTGATTTTAAGAATACTTGTGAATTTTTCATACAGGATTATTGGGGCTTTAAGAATTGGAGAATCTTTCGTATGCTATTTCAAAGTTTTATGAATTAGGTCGTGACTTTTAAATTTGGTATTCACACCTGTTAGTTGCAAATGGGCTAGTTGGAATTATAACTAAGTTATATAACATTGTGCATTTTGTCATACATTTGACAGTAGAGTTGCTGTTAATATACATAGGAGTGACTAACCTTCGGCCTTGGTATGGTGTTATTTACACAAGTATGTACAGAATGAATATGGATTCCAAGCTAAGCATAGGGAATAGATATTTTTACACATTAATATAAGCAAAGCAGAATCCTTTCTTGCCACGATGCAAAAATTAGCATTTTTCTATAAGGATGCTCAACAAATGAAGGTATTCATTCTGAGTAAAAGCCCTACAGATTTATGTGAATGCCTAAAGTTAGTTCAGAAATGAGTATGCACATGAGTATGCAGATAAGAATGTGGAAAATGAATGTGGCTATATTTAGAATAGATAATGAGAAAGGAGTATAGATGCTCAGTATAATTAAAGATACATAGTTTGAACAACATAGAACGTGAGAATAATAGTGTAAGGATACATACAATGAATAAGGATGTGTAAGTTAAGTGTATACAAGGTGACAAAGAATGTATAGGACAATAGCATGGATAGAAATTAAGGACATGTCGTAAGGGTGAGCACATAAGCATTCATAGAAATAACAACATGGAAACAGGACACTTGGCCCAATCGTTCTGTATTGCCATTTAATTTACCACAGACAAGTACATTTAGGCAACCTGGTCACCTGTCGGTGCTCTTTTTTTTTGTTCATGCCACCTATCTAACATTGAACATTGACACAGTACCTGCCTTAACAACTGACCCTAGAAGTGAGTGCCACGGTCTCTTAGCTCTGTGTCTGTCCTGCCCTTTGTTCTTAATCTTGTATCTACAACCCTTCATCACTGACCTCTCAACTCCTGGAAGCAGTGTACGTCTTTCTACCCTGTCACATACTTCCATAATTATAATCACTACCGTCATATCACACCATAATCTACTTCCAAATGAAAGAAGATTGTTTTTTCTTTTTTTTGCACACTTGTATTTCCTCCTCCTAGAAAGCATCTTAGTGAATCTGCATAAGACTTGCAGTTTGAAGTCCCATTAGCCTTCCTATAGTATCAACTCCAGTACTATACTAATAATCTAATTGAAGTAATGTTAAGATTTTGTAAACATCTAATGATAAAATCAAGAAATACATTTATTTTGTTTTAGCAATCTTTTCAACCATGATGGAGCCTTTAACATCCTAGGAATGTATGCCTGTGCCCTTCTCCCCAGGTCCCTCTGATCTTCAATCTTGCTGAGCTTAGTTCAGTTCAGCTACTGTTACTGTTGTCTAAAGTGCAGCACCTCACACACTGACATTGAATTCCACCTACTATATTGTTGTCTAATCCTGTATTTTACCATTAACCTCTTACAGTCTTATTTAGTCTTCAAAATAATTATTCATATCTCTTATTTTGACATTCACTACAAAATTTAGTGTTACTTCTTCTTGGTCTGTGTCCAAATCATTGGTGTACACAATGAACAGATTTGGCCTCAGAACTCAACCTGTAAAATCATGAGGGGCATGGGTAGAGTAAATAGACAAGGCCTTTTCCCTGGGGTGTGAGAGGCCAGAACTACAGGGCAGAGGCTTATGGTGAGGGGAAAGATTTAAAAGAGACCTAAGGGGCAACTTTTTCACACAGAGGGCGGTACATGTATGGAATGAGCTGCCAGAGGAAGTGGTAGATCCTGGGACAACTACAGCATTTAAAAGGCATCTGGATGGGTATATGGATAGGAAGGGTTTAGAGGGTTTATAGACCAAGTGCTGGCAAATGGGACTAGATTAATTTAGGATATCTGGTCAGCATGGACAAGTTGGACCAAAGGGTCTGTTTCTGTGCTGTACGTCCCTATGACTCTTTGGTGAGTCACATTATTAACTCAACCATTCTAAATAGATGGAAATATTAAATAGGAATTAAGGATGTGCATAGAGAATCGAGATGTATTGTGTAAGGATGCACACCATGATTAAGGCTGTATGAAGGATAGAATAAGGGGGTGATGTGCTTTTTGAGTAATGAAGCACAACATAGGTTGCAATTATTTAAAAACTGAAGAGCAATTTGAATATAGATACATGGGTATAGGCATGCACTGTGAATAAAGATTTACATAGTACAGATTTTCGTCATGAATATGGATATAAGGGGCTAATTTTCCTTTCTAAAATCATTTGGGAGATATTAAGTTCCCAAGTACCATGGTTGAGACTTGATATGTCAAATCATAACTTACTTCATATTGCCATTGATTATTTTGCATTTTTAAGGTGATGAGGCAGGCAGAGAGCGTGTCCACATTCTTATCTCCATTAAAAGAAAACAGGTCAATGGAATACTTGGACACAGTGGGAATGAAGATTGCGTCCCGATCCTTCTCGGGTCATAGGAGCTAAGACTTGCAGCTGGGCTACATTATAAAAGTCTCTTAGTTTTGCTTCTACTCCAGTTTACCAGTGTAAAGACTTGCCAGAAAAAAAAACTACCAAGGAACATCGAGAAGCCTTGACAGGCACATTATCCTCCACATGAACCAAGCTTGCCTGGTGCCTGTACAAGTGGAAAAGAAAATGAAAAATTGGCTCAAATCAAGTTACAGTGTGCACCATGACTATAACTGTGGAGTAAAGCTCCAAAAAAAGATGAATGTGCCTTTGTCAAAATGTCTGTCTTAAATCTGGATCTCAGTGTTAATACTGCTGAGACCCTTCCGTGTTTTTGTTAGCTCCAAACACTACAAACTCGATTTTCCCATTTTTAGGCAAAATATTTTCTGAGTAAGATTCATAGTGGCTGGTCCACCATGGCCCAAGGCAACTTTTCTGCAATCTTCCACATTACATCTCATTTAATGTAAAGCTGGCCTTTACTGCATTTGTCTCACAGAAGCATGCAGCAGAAGAGACAGAAGTGCTTATCAGTACTTGTCAATGCCTTCTATTTTCCACACAGCTGGCACCTCATTGAAAAAGTGTCGAAGAGTGTGTTGCTAGAAAAGCACAGCAGGTCAGGCAGCATCCGAGCTGCAGGAGAATCGAGGTTTCAGGCATAAGGCCTTCATTAGGAATGAGGCTTGTGGGCTGGGGAGCTGAGAGATAAATGGGAGTGGGTTGGGGCTGGGGGCAAGTTAGCTGAGAATGCAATAGGTAGATGAAGGTGGGGGAGAATATGATAGGTTGGAGAGGATTGGAAGCTTGGAACTGGGATCCAAGATGGAGGCTTGGGACTGTCCCAAACCTGCAATTCGGCACCGCCCTCTTGACCTATCCATTGTCTTTCCCATCTATCCGCTCCACCTTTCTTGGAGAAATGTAAGTTTCCTCTTCAATTTGCCAACAGAGATCTGAAGTTGCTGGTAGATAGAAGGAGAGTATGCATCCTCCTGACCAGCAAAAGAGGCCACAGCACCAGACATAGCCATCCTGAACCAAGATAGTTATCTGGTTCCGTGCTGTGTCCCAGATGAAACAAAGTGCACAGCAGTACAGGAAGGTGGTTAATGACCTTTTGTGCTCCATAAGAGTAAGTGCCATCATTTTCTCTCTGCTACCTCACACTCAGGGCCACCATTCACTCTAACTCTGCCAATGCACACATCTCTCATAAAGGCTCATGGACTGGCTGCACTTGACCTACAGGATTGACCATGGCCTCTCCCTCTGGAATTGAGTGTGGCAGTATCCCTTAACTGACTTTGGTCTCCTTTGATTCCAGCAAGCACTGATTGGTTCCATTTGACTTTTAAGCATGAGCATTTGTTTGAAGCATATGCAGTGTGTTTGCCACATAAGTTGCTGGCACATACTGGAAGTGTAACATTAATGTAGCATTCTGCCATACAACAACTTGTCTACCTGACTCTCCCTCAGTGCTAATAAAATAATGGAAGCCACAGTGGCTGGCAGCCTTCAGGTTAATGCAAAATGAGTGAGTGCGAAGAAATGAAACCAAAGAGCATAAGCATCTTGTGCAGATACAAGAGGGGCATCTGTGTCCTTGTGTGCATGGTGACCAGGCAGGTGCATGCAATTCATTAGTGTCCCTGATGGCCAAAGTGAAGTCATGAAGGGCTGAAGTGGTGTGTGAGTTTGTCCAAGAACAGGCACAATGATGTGATGTGGCTGGTAGTTTACTGATGCTACTTGCTTGGATGAAGGGTGGAGATGGACATATCCTTAGAGGATGCAGGGATGTTGTTATGAAGGCCTGGAGAAGCAAGTGCTCTGTTCTGACTTTCATTTTAAGAATTGGCATCATCTAGTTTTTCAGGGAAGCAAGAGAGGACTGGAAACTGTATGGAAATAAGGTGAGTTAGATTATTAATGAGATTCAAATTTATGGAAATAAGTTAATCACTACTTATAAGTGAGATTATGAACTTGTGTAAATCTGAAGGGGTAGATTGGGAAAAGTTTTTTGATGTTGAGATTCTGATTTTTTTTTAAATTGTCATTGCATTTTCCCATCTTTCTTGCCATTGTCCACACTGCTTAAGGGAGGAGACATTCCACATTACCTTTCTATTGTCCTTTTGGGCTTCTTGAAATTTAGCCTCTCATAAGTACAAAATTCAATTGGTTGATACCTGTCACATGATAAATTAGTCACTCATCCCTTATGGTCTTGCTGAGTTCCGTTGGTTATGTGTTGAAATCAAAACCTTTGTTGTGATGAACATGTCCCTCAAGTGCATTACCCCATTCCAGTGCTATGATTTTGAGCTTCAGTATCATGTATATCCTTTCCTCTCTTGGTTCTGCAAAGTCTTTAGCCTACTTTTAGGCCTATTCTCAGGAAATTCTCTGCCTACCTGTTTTTCTTATCATTAGATGCTTAAAATCAATCCATTTGATTGCATTTTTGGTTGGATGTTGCATTTTACCTGTTACTGCTTATTGACTTTTGCTCCATTTAAAGAACATGGATTTTATCCACATTAGTGCTATATAAATGAAAGTTGGTGATTGCAAAGGTTGAGTGTGTACAGTAACTGAGGATGTATGAAGTGAGATTTTGTACGGTAAATGGAAATAATAAAATAGATGTATTGAATTAATAACACTGTGTGGAGTGCATGCAGAAAATTAAGATGCACAAAGTATGCTTGTTTACAGTGAATAAAACAGGTTGACTGGCCTCCTTCTGTGCTGGAGTCATTGTCAGATTATATATTCTATGATTATGAAGAACCTCCTTTTGAGAAGATTCAATAATGAAATGTTTATATTTCGTATTTCATGAATTCTTTTGACACTGGCACAATCAAACATAAAATAGTTTTTCTATATCATGAACATCTGTTGCTATCTATGTACCTGTAGTGATTTCAGTGATTTGTACTTTAATTCTTTAAATTTTATTAAATTAAAATACCATTATAAAAGGATGAACTCTGCCATGTATTTTGTAGTCTTTTTCAGCATCGCCATCTGACATTTTTCAAACTGAAAAATTACCTTACTGTACATTACCATTGAGGAGTGAAAGCAGATATTAGAAATACTATACTGTGAACAGTGACCAAGGGCCTTACAGAGTTAAACCGATCAACCTTGTGTTTGGTATATCACAGGAATAACGAGAACAAATCAAGTATTGACTGTTTGTGCAAATTCACCTTTGTTCAGTAGATTAGTGTTCTGGAGTCCAGTAAGTAATGAGTATTCCTGTTTCCAAATAAATACAGCTTTGCTGGGTAGATGGCTGACTGTGTGCACTCTTTGAGATTGATAATTTGATGAAATTAAAACTTAATCAAGCATAGTTGCATTCTACCTTTGAATAATTTAATAGTCCCTAAGAACTAAGAATCTGTAACCCAGGAATGCAGCCGACTGATGTTGATTCAGCTGATCATTTTCAACCTTGATCGAGTACTATTACCTGAGGTCTTTTTTAAAACTAAGCTTTCAAAAGAATTTCTTTAAAAGGTTTGTCATTGAGAAATATGTTTAGAGATGAGATTTAAATAGACAGAACACATTTTTTCTCAGGACTGCATCAAGTTGCATTGAATACATCCTCTGTAGTTGGAATTAGTCTGCAGTGGCATTCGAACCTTTGTCCCTGGCTGTAAGTCTGTGGTTTTATGAACTCTGTTTGGAGAGTGTCAAAAGAGTTTTAAAGACATTCCCTTGAATTTAAATTAGCTTTACCACGCAAGTCATACAGTAGCAACATTACAGTGGACTCCAGCAATAAATTCAGCAGCGTTGAAGTTTAAAACAAATCTTCAATAAAAGTATATGAAAACCAAGGTTTAAAAACTCTCATACCTCCTATTTCAATTATTATTGATAAGAATATTTACTGTTTCTATTGAAGCGATGAGTGCTTAATTTTGCTTGTGTCCATAATAGAATAGATCACAGAATTTTACCACTTTGAATACTAAGTTCTGCATTTTCCACAGGCAGTTATATTTTCAATGCAGACTCTTAAATGCATATAAATGTAAGAATATTTAAATAATCTTGATCAACAAGCCATACTTTTGCATCTCCAGGTATGATTTGAGCATGCTGCTGAGTAACCTAACCAGTATTATCTCAAAGTAAAGTGTTTACAGGTTTTTTTCAGCATGTGTTTTTAAATTTATTTGTGATAACTTACATTTTTCACAGTCATAATAAATTCTATGTTTGCTACTTCCTTAGCTGCCTTGTTTATTTCATATGCACCCAAAGAAAAATAGTTAAGGTTTTATCAGTGTTCCCAAGTTCTGCTTTAATATATATATTGAATTAATACTGTTTCCTAATTTCTTATTGTTTTGTAATAACCTTCTGAAATAAAAAATTTGCTGGATATGAATTGTAAATGAAAAATTCTAGTGTGCTTTGGCTAATCTCAATACAAGTATTCTTTCAAGCGGCCATCAGTGGTGGTACTTTTGACTGTGGTTACCTAATAAGAGTTCCAGCTCTGGGGAATTTGTCCAACAAGAACTAAATTAGTAAAATGTTGATGCTGTATTTTAATTAACTGATCAGTGGTCTGACTACAAGCTTAATATATTACATCTCCTAATTACCTCTATTTTCTCCCTAAACATAATATATCAGACTTGGAGCACTATATATTTGGAAGAATTATATGAAGTGAGTACTCCTGGGTTTTTTTCAAAGTAGTAGTTCCTTTTGATTTCACACACTTGGATTGTAATGAAGACTACACAAGATAAGAACTGTATATAAAAATTTACAAAATTAATGGAGTTTTCAAAATGGATGCCAGTTTGCACTTTTCACTGGAAATGACACCATTGAATTCATGAACAATATGCCATATTGGAATAGTTTTACATATGTACATATAAAATAGGAGTAGGCTATTCAGCCCTTTGAGCCTGCTTTGCCATTCAATGGGATCGTGGTTGATCTGACAGTGGCCTCACCTTCACGTTCCCCTATTTAATATTAAAACAAGATATTATGCGATTTTTTATAATCCATTCCCCTTGCAATATAGGCCATTATTCTGTTTATCTACCTCAGCACTCGCTATACCAGCAAACCAGCTCTTGGTGATTCATATACAATCTACCCAGATCTTCCAAAATGCTGTTATAAGGTGAAGAGTCAACTGAAAATTTTGAAACTGTGTGACAGATTTTAGTTAATCTAGATATCGAAAGTGGTGGATCCTAGGTGGACAGCTGGAGTTAAATTACAGGAAATTATGATTTACTTGAATGGTGGAACAGTTTCAAAGGCTGAATAGCCTATTTCTCTTCCTATAGAGTTGCCAGGCTTTATGAGGCCACTTTTGCTTCATGTTTGGTGTGTTGAGGTTTTATTTTGGCTTGCTAGCTGCTGAAAAATTGACATTAGGAATTGTTCTGCCCTCTTTAACAATCATCTGATTATAATTCCTTTTCATCACAAATTTATGGTTCAAGATGTGAAGTTAATGTTAAGAATTTGAGGTTTTAAAGTTTGATGTTTAAAATAACAAAGATTTGCATTTCTTTCACAAACATGGGACAATGCAAAATGCACCACAGCCATTAGAGTATTTCTGAAGTGTAGTTACTGCTGAACTGCAGAATACACAGCAAGATCCCATAGATATTATTTTACTCAATGCAATCAAGTTTCAGAAATTGCAACAAGGTGAACCAATGAACACTGTGAAAACATTTATTTTCTGATTTATTTTGACCGTCAGATTGTTTCCTTGGTTACTCCAGTTGACACAGATTGCAGCCTTCAGTTGTTGCAGCAGCATTGTTTTCTGTGCTACTGAGAAAGCTTCCTCCACCAAGGATTTCCCCACCAAGGACCTACCATGCTTGACAATAATCCTTGTCCATCTTATTTCATACACATCCCACCCTGTTGCCTTCAGCCCCGAACCTCAGTTGATTCGCCCTGTCCTTAATTTCTACCCACTAGCATCTGTGTTCATTGCACAATCCTCTGCCATTTCATCTGCTTCCAGTATGAGGCCTGCACAATCAAACACATCCTTCCTGCTCTTCCAAAGACATGATTCAATTCATGATATCCTGGTCCAATCCTCAATAAACTCTGCTCCCTTTTCCTCAGCACCTTTGCATGAGAGTGCAGGAAATGCAACAACCATGCTTTTAGTTAATCTTTCCTCATTGTTCAAGGCCCAAGCATTCTCTAGGTCAGGCAGTAATTTGTATGTAA
Organism: Chiloscyllium plagiosum; assembly: GCF_037043375.1. Lineage (NCBI taxonomy): Eukaryota > Metazoa > Chordata > Chondrichthyes > Orectolobiformes > Hemiscylliidae > Chiloscyllium > Chiloscyllium plagiosum. Next base: position 39,654,894 of record NW_028270147.1, on the reverse strand, counting down.
TTCTTCCAATTAATATGCACTGAATTCTTTGCTCGCAATACTGTCTATTCTTCATTGGGTGAGACCAATTGTAGGTTGAGTGACTGCTTTTTGGAATCCTCCATTCAATTTCCAAGTGGAGTGAGCTTCCTGGTCAAACTGAGTATGAATTGAGTCCTGAAACTGTAGAAAAATAACGCAGAGTGAGGTCCTCACATAATCTTGCTCTGAAGATTTCCTGTGGAAGAAAAATTCTTGTGAAAGATTTCCAAAAAGTATTAAAATGATGGGAAAACCTGCAACAATGTAGTTGGCTTTTGATTCAGAACCATTATTTTCACACGTCTGCACTATGTATTAATGGTTCAGTTATTTCCTGTGACCTCAAATTGAACTACTTCCTGCCCCTTCATAGCATGGGAGGATAGATGAGATTTGAAACCAAGATTCAAAGTATAATGAAGATATTGACTGGGAAAGCCAGGCATCTCCAGGTCTTTCAGCAATTAGTTAAAATAAACTTGCCAGAGCAAGGGACTTTTATTTCAATAAACATTTATACGTATGGACCATAGATGAAAGAGCCTATTTCAGACACAGAATAATTTGGTTTTTCAGTATCATGTCTGCAGAATTAATTAAATGTAATATCTATTTTGTTAGTGTTTCATGTTAGCTATTAGAAAGTTTTAATTGGTTAATCAATAATATCTGAGACTCAAAAGAAACTGCTGCTCATCAAGCTATGAAATATTTAGGGTGATTTTAGAGACATAAATAATTGTCACTCAGTTAAATGGTGAAAATATTGAAAACAATAAAAATCATCAGATTTAATCTTGAATCAGCTTATCTGTGAGATAAAAAAATATTGAAAAGCATAAGGTATTTTCTAACAGCCACTTTTGTAAATTACATGAGGATTCAAGAGGCTAAAATGACATGTTGTATCTGTGCCATGAATCTGAGATGTTGGCTTATGAAGCCCACTTCTCGTCTCTCAGAGCATAGAGAAGGAGGGAGAAACCTTGAAGTTCTGTTAATTTCTTGCTCATTTGACAGATTGCAGAGCAGTGAAATGGTGGGACGGACTCCCACCGAGACAACACAGCTATAACCAGGGGATAGTTTGTGTAGCAATTGTTTGCTCTGACCCTCAAAAGCTCCTGATCTGTAACCGTGAAATCTCTAATCTCATGGTGGCAGGAGGGAGGAGTAGAAATCACACATTCCACCGACACCAAAATATTCGAATCGTGGCTTATCTTGTCTGCTCATATGCTTTCATCTGCTTCAGTATGTAATATACCGTGGATTTGTTTTTGGTTTATCTACAACATGTTCTATGAGTACATTCAAAAATTCAATACAAGTTAAGTAAATTTAGAGATTACTAAAAACTTATTGTTATCTTTAAAAGTTCAGAATAAGATGTTCCTATTCAAACTTTATAGCAAATATGAAAATATCAATATGTCTCAAATTGATGCAATCCATTCAGGAATAAAATAATAATCTTCAACTGCTGCTGAAATATTTAAGTTCTTTGTCTTATGTTTTGATAAAAATAGATTTTACAAAAATGTACAGATTTAGAAGTTTGCATCTGCTTAGATATTGATTTAAAGATCAAAGTTTTCAAGTTTTGAAAAATAGTTCAGCGATAAAATGGTGTTGACCTTAAATAGTTTAAAAATAACAACAAAAGTTTGCATCGTTTCAATTCATCAGGCAACTGCACTGAGTTGAAACATTAAATTTCTGTTTTCTTTAAATTTATGTCTGTTAAACCATTTTACATAAGATTCCCCCCTGCCCCAACTCTGTTGTTTGAACAAATGTCTGAACTGTTGAGTGGAAAAAAAGGATAGAAGAAAAAAATGCTGCGTGCAGATGGTGTCGTGTTTTCGATGGCCTTCATGCTACCAAGGGATGTTTTCCCTTCCCTTCTCTTCCTCTATTATGCAGAAGTTTCTTGAGTGGGTGTGAATGTTCTCCCCTCTGTCTCACTTTGTCTTTTTCTCCTCAATGCACACTTTCAAGCCTTTCCCCTTGTTAAGTCCAGTGTGCAGTGCCGTGAATTAAAAATGAGTAGGCAGAGACGCTATAAAATAAACTCTCTGGAATTGTGGGTGGCCATCAGGAACCCAGACAAAACTAAAGCTGAGAAACAAGATGCAGGCAAAACACCATTTATAAGAGGAATAAAAATCTATCTGAAATCTTTTTCTGTTTGCAGATAGACGTTATTTTCAAGAACGTTAGAATCTTAGTCTGGCATTAAAACACTATGCCATGGATTGAGCATCAAAAGGTTTTTAAGCACAGAATTTCAGTGGGTGTTTTGTGTGCGTCTGCAGCATAAATAATGGTAACTTTATGGTTATTAGGTGCAAGTGAAGACACAGTGGCATACAAGCAAAGAACACCAGCTCTCCTTCAAAAGAAACAGCCTGGCATAAAATGTTCTGATAATTGCATTACTGTGGGGTTTAGTCTTTTTTTTGTGTCTGATTTGTCCCTTAAGCCAGCGTAACGCTTCTGCTGCTGAAGGAGAATGTGAACTGCAAATCGTAGGCAGAGCGTGAATGACACTACATGGTACAACTGCTGCTTTTCTTTAAAAAAATCTCTCTGCTACTGCATTCAGCTACATTCTTTTCCCACTCCCCAACTGTTTCCTGTTCTCTCCCAACATGTACATGTGCATATAAGCAAAAAAAAAGGCAAAATGTGAAGATTCACAATCATCTAGGTCTGTGTGATTCCTTACTGTCAAGTTGAACTTGTGTATTGCAGTTGGCAGCTATCTCAACCTCATAACAAGGAGAGATTGCATCTCTCAAGTGAAGAGGGTTCCTTGGATGTGAAGTATTGGTTTTGGGATAGGTTAAGAGGGGCCACAGCAGCATGAAGATTTCAAGCTACACATCCGTCTGTATTTTGACAAGATGTTGCTTTTTTTTTGCAGCCCCTTAGAGTTTAGTCAAGGAAGGCTTTCTTTTGTTTTGCACTCTCGAAGAATAAATTGAAGAAAGTTATAAGGGCATATAATTTCTTAGTATTCCCATTTGTATTAAAAGGAATCTTATAAACTTAATGATTTTGTTTCTAAGTATGGTAGATTATAGTAATATTCTCATTCAAGTATTTTTAATTTGACTGAATTAGAATTGTGGTTCTTAAAGTGAAAGTAGACATTGAAAAGGTGGATAAATAATAAATATCAGCTATTTATTTTAAAGTTGAAAACATATTTGAAAAGAGACAGCATTTAATCCTTCATTACATTATTTAAATTCATTTTTATTCTTATCATTACATCTTCTTTTCTTTATTTCTGGTGCTATCACTGTAGCTTTTGTTTGCGAATGGATCCACACTGATCAGAAAAATCCTAAACTGAACCTTGATCAATGTAGGATCGCAAGTAATGAAATGCCTGCTCTGTAGCAGAGGCTGTCTGCATATGGGTAACAATAGCCTGGAATCAGTATAAATTTTAGAGCAGAGGGGAAGAAAATCAGGTTGGGATACAATTTTTTTTTACTGTCAGCAGGTCTTGCCATGATTCAACTTATTTTCTTTGCCCATGGCACATTTTAAATTTTCTACAAGGTGACTGGGAATGGTTGATATTAAAAGCAGTGAACAAAACGTAATGCAATTCATTAGACCAATTAAAACTTCCTCAACATTGAGAAACATTTTTCAATGCAGTTTCTTTCTTTAGGATTCTTTCTGTGTTTGCTTTATCTTCAGTTGCTGATTTTCTGCAGGTTAACATGTTGATGCAAACTGTTACAGAGTGAAACGTTACTCACCACTTAACCAGCAACACCACATAGATATACAGCTATAATGTGTCATTCATTCCATTTAAATGTATTTCACGCCTGTATGATTTGCAAAATGTAGTTGATTGCTTCCAGATGCTAGCTGGATTTTGAAAAAGCTGTTTGCATTTCTAAAATAAAATGCAGCAGAAAACTCAGTTTAGTGCAGATCGGCATAAAACGCAACCTTTAAAAATTTTACTTCATCTATGCTTAAAATATTATCACTTTCAATCAAATAGATTGTATATCTCATTCAGTCTCATTTCCTAATAACATGACCATTAAAATAATTGTGCAGTTAAAATAATATGAAATTAAAAAAATGAAAATATGGAAGTGTGTTGCTGATATTTTCCTCTAATCCCATTTATTATCATTAGTCTAGTTTGGGAAGTTGACTTGCATTGATTTTTTAAAATAATATACTCTTGTTTTAAAAAGAAATGATAACAACATTGCAAGTTTGTGTATTTAACATTATTATTGTTAATAATCAGAGTACATCCAAGCTTATCAAGTCAGGGAGTGTTGAAATGCCACCAAAGTTTTCTGCCAAAGTGGCCATCACATCTTGACAGTCATAATGTGGCCTGTCTTCTGACCCTTAAATGCACTCAAAAGGATCAGGTTTTTCTGTATTATCCAAGAGCTTGAAAAGGACCAAGCAAAATAGGGCTTTTGTTAATTCTCTCTCCCTTTCTCTCTCTTTTTAAAAAAATCTAATGATGACTGCTGTTTTTTATTGGTACGGAGACAGTGGTGACTGACTGTTAGCAAGCCATCTGTGCCAGCATTTAGGTCGATGCATGTAAAAACTGTACAACGCTTGGAAAAGAAGCCTATTTAGCCGTCCATATTCACTGCATTAACTCTTTTGTTTGCACTTCACACTTAGTGGACAAAATATGCTTGAACACTAAATTTAAGCTTATGTCAAATGATGCTTTGGATCCATTTGCATTTGTTTGTTCTTCCAGATTTCGTTGTTTGTTTCATTCTCCCGCCCTTTCTCCCCTTTTTTAATTGCTCTTGCAGACCATTCACAACAACATATGCTGTGCCAGTAGCCAGGGCTAAGTGTTTTCGGCTAACTTCTCCATGACTGGTTTCATTCACATTGATCCCTCTTGTTGATTGGCCAGTAAAATAGATGGCAGGGGTCATTATTTTCGTTTTTGCTTCCCTCCATCAAATACCTGCTCCTGCATGGAACTCCATCTAGTGGACCAACTAACATTGATAAAACCAACCTGACAAGAGGGGAAATAGTGTGGGAGGAGGTTCGTTAGTCTGAGGAAAGTTTAACTTATCAAACTAGACTAATGATTGTAGACAAAGAAAATTTTGACAAACTACTATCCTATCAGTTTAAATTTGTTGGTGGGAAAACTTTTAGAAGTGATAAGTTGGGCAAAAATAACTCTCTTAAATAAGCATAAATTAATTAAGGAAAGCCAGCATGGATTGTTAAAGACAAGGTTCATCTTCATGGTCAATTGAATCTCTTGCTCAGCTACCAGGGAGAGTTGATGAGGGTAATATAGTTGATGTGATATATATGGGCTCATAATAGGCATTTGATAAACTATCCCATAGCAACAGGTTTACTGGAAAGTTTGAAGCATACGGAATAAAAGGAACAACGGCAGCATATAAATGAAATTGGCTGATTCACAATAAACAATGCATAGTGATGGATAGTTGTTTATCAAACTGGAATAAGGTAATATTTTCTCTAAGTTCTCTTTTCTCATACTATGACTACTGTTTATCTTGAACCTTATAAATGTCTTGAAAAATAAAGTTTATAAAAAGCGTTAAATGCCAGCTCCAGTATACTTGAAAAAAATACAAAAGGTTGGTGTAATGCAAAAGTTGAGGAGTTGCAATGCATCACTGAGGAATATGATTCATGTTTTTTACATTGTGCTGAAGATATAGTCCACTAACCACAAACATTGCTGTTTTCCTAACAGCTGATGAAAACAAGCTAATCATTGGTACAAGGCTGTAATGGAGGAGGTGGTGATTTCAGTGTATTGTCACTGGACTAGTAATCCAGAGACTCAGGCTAATGCTGTATAAAGCCTATCATGGCAGACTGTGAAATCTGAATTTAATTACTTAATCTGGAATTACCAGTTAATCCAATGATGACCATTGAAACCATGTCTTGTAAGAATTATTTTGTAGGGCTTTACAAATGTTTGGGTGTTTTTGACAAAATTGAAAGAGCCATGCTACAGACGTGCATTTGTCCATAACAGTATTGATAGAATGACCACTTGATAATCCTTGTGAAGATGAGGGCCCACCCTCACACCAAGAATATCTTCCACCACATTCTGTGGTACCACCACGTTTTGTGGTACTACCACTATGCTCAATGGAATAGGCTTCAAACATATCTAGCAAGTAAAGACTAGACACTCATGAGTCGCTGTGGACCATGAGAAGCAGCAGACTGCTAATCAACCATAGTTCTGAAGAAGTTATATCAGACTTGAAATGTTTACTCTATTTCTCTCTCTACAGATGATGTACCCTCTGCTGTGTTTCCTTAGCACTTTGTTTTTATTCCAGATTTCCAGCATCTGCAGTACCTTGCTTTAAATGTTATTAACCATACCTGTAACCTCATAGCTGAGCATCTCCCCCATTATAGCATTGCCACCAAGCCAGAGGATCAAACACAGCTCAATGAAGAGTACATGAAGGCATGCCAGGAGCAGCACCAGCCATACCTAAAAATGAGCTGTCAACTTGGTGAAGCGACAACATAGCACAATGTACATGCCAAACAATATAAGCAGTATATGATCGACAGAGTTAAACAATTCTACAATCAATAAATCAGATGCAGGCCCTGCAGTCATAGAGATGTACAGCAAGGAAACAGACCCTTCAGTCTAACTGGAGAAAGTGAGGTCTGCAGATGCTGGAGATCAGAGCTGGAAATGTGTTGCTGGAAAAGCGCAGCAGGTCAGGCAGCATCCAGGGAACAGGAGAATCGACGTTTCCTGAAGAAGGGCTTATGCCCGAAACGTCGATTCTCCTGTTCCCTGGATGCTGCCTGACCTGCTGCGCTTTTCCAGCAACACATTTCCAGCTTCAGTCTAACTGGTCCATGCTAGGAATCCTGACCTAATCTAGTCCCATATGCCAGCACTTGGCCCAAATTCTTTAAACCCTTCCTATTTATATACCCATCCAGATGCCTTTTAACTGTTAATTCCACCACTTCCTCTGGCAGCTCATTCCATAAGTGTACCACCCTCTGCATGAAAAAGTTGCCCTTTAGGTCCCTTTTTAAAATTTTTCCACTCTTGCCCTAAACCTATGGCCTCTAGCTCTAGATTCCCCTATCCCAGGGGAGAAAAACCCTCATGCCCCTCATGATTTTATAAACCTCTGTAAGGTCACCCCTCAGCCTCCGAGGCTCCAAGGCAAACAGCCACAGCGTATTCAGCCTCTCCCTGTAACCCTGACAACATCCTTGTAAATCTTTTCTGAACCCTTTCAAGTTTCACAACATCCTTCTGATAAGAGGGAGACTAGAATTGCACACAATATTCTGAAAGTGGCCTAACCAATGTCCCGTACAGATGCAACATGACCTTGCAACGTCTATGCTCAATGCCCTGTCCAATAAAGGAAAGCATACCAAATGCCTATTTCACTATCCTATCTACCTGCAAATCCACTTTCAAGGAGCTATGAACCTGCACTCCAAGGTCTCTTTGTTCAGCAACACGCCCCAGGGGCTTTACCATTACGTGTATAAATCCTGCTCTGATTTACCTTTCCAAAATGCAGCACATCTCATTTATCTAAATTAAACTCCATCTGCCACTCCTCAGCCCATTGGCCCATCTGATCAAGATCCTGTTGTATTCTGAATTAACCTGCATATTCAGTTGTGAATGGTAGTAAACAATCAAACAATTCATTGGAGGAGGAAATTTCACAAATCAGGTATGGTGGAACTCAGCACATCTTTGCGAAAGGCAAGACTGATGCATTCACAAGGGTCTTCAATCAAGATTGTGAAGTGGGCAACGCATCTCAGCCTCTATCTGAGATCAATAGCATCACAGAATTTTATTTACTCCCAGCAATATCTTTGCCCACAAATAGCCTGCCCATGAAAAGTAGGACAAATACAAAGTAGCCAATTGCCACCCGATAGCCTATTCTCAAAGTTATATAAGCAATCATTGACCATTCCAACAAGCAGCACTTACTTGACAATAACTTACTCACTGACACTTAGTTTGGCTTCTGCGAAGCCCATTCAGTTCTTTACTTCATTACAGCTTTGATCTGAACAAGAACAAAACATTATAATTTGTGTGGAAGTGAGGATGACTTCCCTTGATGATATCAACACATCATCTAATTGAGATGGTAGCATCAAGGAGCCATAGGAAGCTGGAGTTAATGGAAATCAGGAGATATCACTCAGTTGGTTGGAGTTAGAACCAGCCCAAAGTAATGGTTGGACGTTGCTGAAAGAAAAACAGATTTTGTCAAAAACTTTTCACCTTTCGCTCATCAGGATAGTTTGCAAGAATACCTATCAAGGGGAAATCAACATGTACACTGTATTAGGAAAGTGTGTTGTTTGGTTAGTAAATGGACTCTAATTGGCAGAGGTGTTGCCACGGAGAATGCACTAGTTAATAATAACTAACAATTAACTATCAGACTTTAAGTTTTAAATCAGGCCGGTTGACTCTGGGCAAGGCATTGTCCTGGGAGATGAACCAGCAAGTGGCTATCATTTACGTTGTTGAGTAAAAATGGGTGCTGTGTGTGTATGTGTACTTTCTGTTTGTAAAGAACATGGCTCTGTGAAATAATGAATGTAGGTTTCAGTACAGATAAATGCCTTACTCCCGAACATTGTTGTCAGCATAGCTCTTCACACACACACGATGATCCAGAAAATATTGTCCAATTACTGAATCATATCTATTGTGGACACTGTTGTGAGTTTTGAAAGCACAGCTGGTTGGGTATGGTAAGTACTTTCTGGATTAGTGGTGCTGGAAGAGCACAGCAGTTCAGGCAGCATCCGACGTTTCGGGCAAAAGCCTTTCATCAGGAATAAAGGCAGAGAGCTTGAAGGGTGGAGACATAAGCTAGGGGAGGGTGGGGGTGGGGAGAAAGTAGCATAGAGGAAATGACCTGGGAGTTGCCGTGGGAGAGGGACTCCCTGAGATTCTTGTAGAGAGAGGAGGAAAACTTCTTCAAGGCAGGCATCCTTGCAAAAGGATTCGCACTGTGTACAGCCACAAGATGTACTGAGCTCCACCATAACTGAGGATGGGAACATTTGTGAAATCTCCTCCTCCAATGGATTGTTTGATTGTCCACTACCATTCACAACTGAATATGGCAGGTTAATTCAAACTACAATGGGATCTTGATCAGATGGGCCAATGGGCTGGGGAGTGGCAGATGGAGTTTAATTTAGATAAATGAGAGGTGCTGCATTTTGGATATATTTCTTTAACAATAGAAAGATATTGTGAACATCAGATTGAATAATTGCCTAAGAATGAAATTCTTTCTATTCCTCCTTCCATTGAAGGCAATTAAAGGTAATTACATCAAACAAACATGGACAAATCCCCTAGCCAAGGTTCATTTCCACAAATATTCGCAAGAGAAATAGTACAGAGCTTGTTAACAACATCACAACTATTTGCAAGCAGTTTCACAGGACCTCACAGTTGCTAACAATGCCAGCAGGTAGAAGTAGAATTGATTCAAAAACATAAAGAGCAGCATCCTTGTGTATTGAGGAATAAGTCTTCTCTCAATCACAGGAATAATCTTCACAAGGCTCTTATTAAACCATATGTGAGACAGACTCAGAGATAAGATTCTCTCAGAATCACACTGTGGTTTTAGGGTTAACCATGGAATAGCTAATATGGAATTATAAACAGAAATTGCTAGTGAAACTCAAGTCAAGCAGCATCTATGGGAAGAAAGCACAGTTAATGTTTGGAGTCCGATGACTCTTCAACAGAACACTGATTATGATGTTTGTAGCAAAACAACGATAACAAAATGCAACAAGAAACATCAGGATGTGTTGATATCATGTTCACGGACCTAACTAAAGCCTTTGACAATGTGGGCAAAAGTTGACTATGGCATTAGCTCTCCAACCTAGGGTATCTAAACAAATTTGTCAAAATTCCACACAAATCGCATGATGGCGTGGTTGCTCATGTTTATGCCAATGTGTGACCTCTGGTGTCTTTGAGCTAACCAATGGCATAAATCAAGGATACATTGTTATTCTTTAACTGTTCAATTTTTTTTGCTACAGTGCTTAAGGATGACATGCCTGTAGTCTTCAACAATAGTTTCCATTCATTTTGAAGTTGTTTAGTCTCTTAAAACTATGTAGCTCTACTAAAGTCATAGAGGCTGTAATCAGAGACGTTATAAATGCAGATATCATGCCTAATCTTCCCACGGCATAGTAGACTTTCAGACTATAGTAAACAAATTTGCAAGTGGAATCAAACACTTAGATTGTTAAATTATTATCTCCAAGACCAAAATTATATTTCAGCCAGCACCAGGCCCTTGCTATGAAACACTAGACATAACTATTGATGGGACCAATCGAAAGGGTGTAAAAAGTTTTGCATACCTTGCTAGTGTACTTCCTAGAAATATTGATGTTTTCCATACTTGTGTCCAGAAAGCAATTATTGTCTGTGACTGACTTAATAACAAGTCTGGAAGCAGCATTATAATAAGCTTAAGACTCCAATAAAATACAACCAGGCCATTGTCCTTACCACTCTGCCAATGGTAGCATGAGGAGAAAGTGAGGACTGCAGATGTTGGAGATCACTTTCCTCATTCCTGAAGAAGGGCTCATGCCAGAAACGTCGATTCTCCTGCTCCTTGGATGCTGCCTGACCTGCTGCGCTTTTCCAGCAACACATTTTCAGCAATGATAGCATGATACCATATCATAATTCTGGAATGCATCCAAAACATAATTCTGGAATGCATCCAATTTCATAATGAGAATTCAATGCCAAGACAAAATGACTAACAATGAGATACTTCATTGTATTGGGCTCAGCACAACAGCATAGAGACCACTCAAAGAACAAACACATCCAGGTGGTCAGAACAAAACGTAAATAAAGCTTGAAGAAATTTAAACGTTTGCATTAATAGATTGACTTCCTTGGGGAAACAGTTCAGCAAACCAGCTATGGGGGACAACCATTGAATTTGGTTCAGTAAGTTTCAAAGACCATCTGCACAGAAAACGCACCATCTGAAATGGGCAGAGAAAGACCATAGGTGGTGGAGCTCTAGAGGTTCCCTTAAACACCCCAACAAAGGCAACATGAACAACCATGCCGATCCTTTCATGAGCTCCTCAGTCATGAAAGGACCCATGGAAGATGATGAAATCTTTTTTACAGCTCGGATGTACTCATAACGAGTAGTTTCATCATGGTTAATGACTTACACATTTGTGTATTGGAGTTAATTTCAAAATGTGGAAATAAAACTTAGTGTTTTGAACTGTATAAAGGATTGTAGTAGCCCTCCGGAAAAAATGGACACACTGGTAGAAAAGATAGACGCAGAGAGTGATGTAACCTTAATGCGGAGAAGTATGAAGTAACAGCATTTAGTCAAGCGACAGAGGAAATGTAATATGAGTTATAAGTTATAACTTTAAAGGAGTTGTAGAAAGAAAATGATTTGTGAATATTTCTGAAATCATGCAGGTAACAGGGCAGTTTGACACTTTGTTTAAAAATACTTGCAGTGTCCTGAGTTTTATAAATGGAGTCATAGACTATAAAAGCAAGGAACAAATGATGAACCTTTTTAAAATGTGCGTTGAGCTTCATACTTTGAGAGATTTAAGGAAGGGTGCAGAAAAGATTGACAGGAATTGTACCAGAGATATGGAACTTCAGTTATGCTGTCAGATTGGGGAATTTGGATTATTCTCCTTATGAAAGAGAAGACTGGGGTGGATTTAATAGAAGTATACAAAATCTTCAGAGTTCCAGACAAAATAGATAGAAAGAAACTCTACAAATTGGCAGAAGAATCAAGAATCAGAAAAAACAGATATCTTGAGATTGAGGGAAAAATAAGTGACAACAAAGATTAGACTAGATTCCCTACAGTATGGAAACAGGCCCTTCATCCCAACAGGTCCACACTGCCCCTTCGAAGAGTAACCCACACATTCCCCTACCCTATTTTTACCCCTGACTAATGCACCTAACACTATGGGCAATTTAGCATGGCCAATTCACCTGAGTTGCACATCTTTTGGATTGTGGGAGGAAACCCACGCAAACACGGGGACAATGTGCAAACTCCACACAGACAGTCGCCTGAGGGTGGAATCAAACCTGGGTCCCTAGTGCTATGAGGCAGCAGTGCTGACCACTGAGCTGCCCTATTTTACTTAGTGTGCAGTTAGGATCTAGAATCTGAAAGGGTGGAAGTGACTGGTTCAATGGAAATTTAATAAACACCTGAAAGGAAAAACAAAATTTAGAGCTACTGAGAAAAGGTGAGAAAAGGTAAATTGCTGTTCCAGAGATCTGGCATGGACCTGAGAAACTGAGTGACCTCCCCCTGTCCTGTAACATTCTATAATTCCAGGAGAAAGCCCAAATTTCTGCCAAGACCACATTAGGTAACATACTCTACACTGGTAATTGAATCTGAGAACTTCTGTTTAGCTTAGTTCTGTGTTGGCTTTTACTCATTAATACATTTGTGAGGTGAACAATGAGCAGTTTTCTCATTTGACTGTGTTTTGTTAATGGATGACACCATGTGAGAGGTGCATCCAACAAATGTCAATCAAAAGAGAATAATAACGTAGTGATTCAAATGTTAGTATTTAGGTGGTTCTTTCATGAGTAAAACTGGAGTGATTTGTAAACTCAAATAATTGAAATTTAAAAATCCACTCAACTTTGTCAGTGTAGGATATAGCCGTTCACAGTCATAGCATTTTATGGATGTTTTCTTTGAAAGATAAGAAATGATAGTAGACACTCCGGGCATGAATTTAGAATGTTCCAACGGGAAGCTTGGGACATTATAGATAGCAGGTTAATGTTAGAATTTACACACTCAACGCTGATCATGTGTGATAGAGTTGCAGTTCACTGGAATTTCTGATGGACAATTTTGGGATATCCTACCAGAAAGTGTAAGTTTAATTTTATATTGAAATTACTTCATTAATGTTCCAAATTTCCCATCTTCAGGAAAGCTACAATTCAAATACATGCAAACACATTTTATAACACAGCCAATTTTATTTTCTATCAAAATCAATTTAAAAGAAAATCCATTGCGCTGTAAAAACAACTGCCTATTTGTTAAAATTTGTTAAGCCTGCAAGTGAACTTCACATTTCCAGACACAAACTTAAAAATCTATATAATGCTTCATACAATTTTGATGAGAATAGATGATAATTATGATATTTGCTAATTTTTGTTGACAATAATATTGTAGTTAAAAATCACACAACACCAGGTTTAACAGGTTTAATTGGAAGCAGTAGCTTTCGGAGTGCCGCTCCTTTATCAGGTGATTGTGGAGGACACATGTCTAAGGCACAGAATTTATAGCAAAAATTTACAGTGTGATGTAATTGAAATTATACATTGAAAAATACCTTGATTGTCTGTTGAGTCTTTCATCTGTGTGGTATTCGAACAGATGAAAGACTCAACAATCAAGATATTTTTCAATGTATAATTTCAGTTACATCACACTGTAAATGTTTGCTATAAATTCTGTGCCTTAGATTTGTGTCCTCCTCAATCATCTGATGAAGGAGCAGCGCTCTGAAAGCTAGTGTGCTTCCAATTAAGCCGGTTGGACTATAACCTGGTGTTGTGTGATTTTTAACTTTGTACACCCCAGTCCAACACCGGCATCTCCAAATCATGAATAATATTGTAAATTGCCTCACTACCTGGGCTGACAATTGAGCAAGATTTCATGCAAATAATTTAAGGCTACAGATTAGAAAGCCAGGACTCCATATAACATAAGACATCCTCCCCACCTGTCCATGCTCCAGTAGCCACAGGCCAATCTTTTGAGGGACTCTCCCATTTTGCAGTGGTAGCCTGGTTGCAAAAGCTGATTTTTAGTTTACATTTCCAGACGGTATTGAGAGGGTGTTTCTATCTTGAAATGCACTCTCCCTCTCTATCATTCCATTGAATCTTACAGCTACTTTCAAGCTGAATGGCCTTTGTTTGATTGGTCATCCAGTTTCAAGAGCCCACTCACTGTCTTTAATTCAATGATCAGATCTCCCCGGTCCTGCAAGAGGATTCACAGTAAGGTTAAAATCAACTAGGTGAAAGTGAGGATTGCAGATGCTGGAGATTAGAGTCAAGATTTAGCACTTTAGGGAACATCTCCGGGACACCGGCACCAATCAACCCCACCGCCACGTGGCCGAACATTTCAAATCCCCCTCCTACTCTGCTGAGGACATGTAGGTCCTGGACCTCCTCCACCGCCACTCCCTCACCACCCGACGCCTAGAAGAAGAACGCCTCATCTTCTGCCTCGGAACACTTCAACCCCAGGGCATCAATGTGGACTTCACCATTTTCCTCATTTCCCCTCCCTTCCACCTTACCCCAGTTCCAACCTGCCATCTCAGCACCATCCTCATGACCTGTCCTACCTGCCAATCCTCCTTCCCACCTATCCACTCCACCCTCCCCTCAGACCTATCACCTTCATCCCCATCCATCTATTGCACTCTTATTTACCTTCTCCCCAGCCCTACCCCCTTCCATTTATTTCTCCACCCTGGAGGTTCCTAGCCTCATTCCTGATGAAGGGCTTTTGCCCGAAATGTCAATTTTCCTGGTCCTTGGATGCTGCCTGACCGGCTTTGCTTTTCCAGCACCACTCTAATCTCTCCCCAATCCTGCCCAGCCATAGAGAAAATCACAATACAGTTACCCATACAATATCGGCTTCTCACCCACATTACGCTTTGATAGTCTTCAGAAGCCCACAAGGAAAATCCAGCTCCAAGATTCAAGATTTCCAAGTTACTTCAAACTGGCTTCAGTGTCCCTCTGTTTTTCCTTTTGTTTGTCCCTTAAGCCTTAAAAAGAGGATTCAGAAGAGAGAGTGGAGAGATATCTATTGATTTGGCATATGCAATTTGAGTCCATAGTAGAAGATGCAGGCAACATAAGAAAAATGAACTATCCTTATTTTAAAGACTTGGCTTTTCCTGGCAGAGGAAAATATTTCTCTTAGCACGTATCAAGATAAGATACTTCGTTTCTTAAAATATTTTGTGAGGATACCAATGCAAAAAGAAAGAACTCATTCTGGAAAAGAAAGTCAAAATTTTATACAACTTTTTTTTTATGAGTTTTGAAATTAAATTGTATAGCTTCAGTACGTTATTTCTGGAATAATGGAAATCGCTGCAGGCAAGTTTTATCTAAAGGCAAGACTGAATTTGAAATGACACATTGTTATTTAGTAATTGCACTTCAGTTTTGATTTCAGTATTTGACAAATAGTGACAAACTGCTGTATTGTTGAACAATAATGCATTTACTCTGGTTGTGTAGGATTGTATTTTTCCTTGTTAGTTATAAAAGAAAGCTCTTTTATAACTGAACAAAAACAAGAAAATAATTACTGAAAATCTTCATCTATGCATTGATTTAATTAAACATCTTTTGGAAAAACAAAGAGATTATATTATTCATTTTTAGTTTTCTTTAAAAAAATACTGCATACAGTTATAGAGTCATTGAGTCATACAGCATGGAAACAGTCCACACCAAAGATGTTCCCAAACCAAACTAGTCCTGCTTGCCTACTTTTGGTCCATATCCCTCCAAACCTTTCCTATTCATGTACTTATACAAATGTCTTTTAAATGTTGTAACAGTGCCTGCATTCACCATTTCCTCTGGCAGTTCATTCCACATATTAATCACTCGATGTGTAAAAAAGAAGTTGCTCCTCATGTCCTTCTTTCTCCTTTCACCTTCAGAATAATACCCCCAAGTTCTGAACTCCCTCACCCTAGGGGAAGGACCCTTGCTATTTACCTTATCTGTACCCCTCGTGATTTTATCTTTAATTCTTTTATGTTTTGAAATAACCTTGCAAGATATTTGTTGAAAAATAATATTTGAGAAAAACAAACTGCTTGACCAAAGAAAATGTCTGTAAACAGAGGGTTAATGTTTGACTGCAGAACTTAGTATTCCGAGTCATTCTTTTGCATTTGATGGCACCAGCCTTAAGTTTTGCAATTCAGCTGGTTTTTTTTAACATGATTGACTGAAAGTGGGTGTAGATTATAGCTCTCACACTTCTGCTGGCTATCAGGCAGTCAGTAATAGAGGCCTAGCCACTGGCATGATGTGAAACTAATGGTCATAATTGCCCTCAGTGTTTGACAGGGCTGCTATCACAGCTCTTGAAAACTGTATGTTTAAAGCAAGATTTTCAGTAAATTACACCATAATGGTGAAAAGAGCAGTGTATCCACACGCACATACAAACAGTCTTCCTACTTCACTCTAATCGTATCCACTGCAGAATTTGGCTATATACCTAAGTGACACCTAGATACTGTCTATTGTTTGACAGTTATTAGATTGTTAAATGTTGGAGTGCATTTCCACCTCTTGCAGTGCAGAAGGTAGCTGATAACTAGTACATTTATTGTAATTGGAATCCCAGTGATAAAAAAAAAGTTATTCCACCAACCTTCTTAAGATCATCTAGAGAAAATGGAAAATGATTGACACTAAATAAGCTGGTAAAGCAAATAAGCAACAATGGATCCATTTGACTCAATTCCACTTCCAGTAAAATGCTGGAATCAATTATCAAAAATAACCTTGAGGATCATTTGTGCGATAATAACTTAGTTTCAGGTCCTTCAAGCTTGCTCTGCAATTCAATAAGATTATGGCTGATGTATTTGAGTTTCGAATTCCATGTTCCTATCTACCCCAATAATCCTTGATTTTCCCTGCCTAACGAGAATCTATCCACCTCTAGATGTTCAATGAACTTGCCTCCATTGACACCTAAGACATAGAATTCCTGAGAGAAAAACATTTCATCTCATCTCTATCCTGAAAGGTTGACTCCTAATTTTACAACAATGCCCGATAGTTCTTCCCCAATCCACAAGAGGAAATATCCTTTCCACATCCATTTTATCAAGACCATTCAGGAACCTAGCACATCAACTTAGCACTCACTCTTCTAAACTCCAGTAGAACCAGCCCCAGCTGATCTAATCTATTCTCAAAAGGCAATCTAATAACCCTCCTCTGAATCAACTATTTTGATATTTGTGAATTTTGCCACCATGACTTTGTTCCTGTCATCTAAGTCATTGATGTAGGTTTAAAATGCTGTGATCCCAGCACAGACATCTGCCAGATTTCACGTATCATCATATGGATCATAAGGTACAGGAGCAGAATTAGTCCATTTGGGCCATCAAGTCTGTACTGACATTCAATCATAGCTGATTAGTTTCTCAACCCCATTCTCTTGCCTCTCCCCAAAACCTTTGATCCCATTACTAATCAAGAACCGCTCTATCTCTGTCTTAAATACACTCAATAACTTGGCCTTCACAACCTTTTGCGACAATGAATTACACAGATTAGCCACATCACTTTCTTCTGGTTGAAGAAATTCCTCCCCCTCTCATTCCATAAGTGTTGTCCCTTCACTCTGAGGCTTTGCTCTCGAGTACTAGTCTCTCCTACAAGTGAAAACATCTTCTCCACGACCAATCTGTTCAGTGCTCTCAGTATTCTGTCAGTTTCAATCAGTTCCGCTCTCATCTTTCTAAAGTCCATTTAATACAGAGCCAGTGTCCTCAATTGTTCCTCATATGACAATCCCTTCATCCCTCAGGTCATTTTTGTAAACATCCTCTGGACCCTCTCCAATGCCAGCACATCCTTCCTTCAATACAGGGCCCAAAACTGCTCACTGCAGAGTCTTACACAATCTCAGCAGTACATCCCTGCTCTTATCTTCTTGAAATTAATGCCAACGTTGCATTTGCCTTCCAACTGCTAAGTGAACCTGCATGTTAATCAGACAAACGATTCATTATATATGCTCTCTGTTTTCAGCAAGCCAGCTGAACTTCTGTCCATGCTGTTACCCCTATTTTCCACAATAACCTTTGATGTGACACCTTATCCGATGTCTTCTAGAAATCCAAGCACAGTACATATAAGGGCTCCCTTTATCTACCGATCATGCTACCCTTTCAAAGAACTTCATTAAATTGGTTCAGCAGAATTTCACTCTGGCGAAATTATGTTGAATCTCTATAATGATTGATTCTAGATTCTAACTCCTGCCACATGTTGGTCAACAAGCTAATTCTCCTATGGTTTTGTGTTTTTTGACTTCTTCTTTATTTAACAATGGGGTTATAATTATTATTTTCCAGTCCATTGGAATTTTTCCTGAATTGAGGAAGTTTTGAAAACCTAACACCAACACATTTATGATCTCATTAGCAATTTCTCTTTAGATCCTGGTGTAAAGTCCATCTGCACCTTTCGACTTGTCAGCCGCAGCTCCATAAGTTTGCTGAGTACCACTTAACTAATGATTGTAATTTCATTAACTTCCTCTCATCTTTCCACTATCCGATTTGCAACAGTAATTAGAATTTGTTTTTGTATCCTCGACAATAATGACAGAAGCAAAATATTTGTTCATTTCATCCATAACTTTCTCATTGTTTGCAATTAACTCCTCAATCTCACTCTCTGGAAGACCCACACTCTCTTTATTTGCATGTTTTCTTTTAAATACCTGTTGAACCTCTTGCTATCATTTTTACGTTCCTAACTAGTTTCCTATAACATTGTAATTTCTTCCTCCTGACTAATCTTTTAATCATTCCTGCAGTTCCTTATATTCTGACCAATCATCTGATCTGCCATCCATCTTTACACAAAAAATATATTTGTGCAAGTTTGATGTTTATCCATAAATATACTTCAGTTAACCTCCCATTAGACATTTCCTTTACAGTAGGAATATACATCTTAGTATTCTGAAATATCTCCTTGAATGTCTGCCATTGTCTCCATTGCTATGTCCTGTTGTCTAGCATGCCAGTTCATTTAACTCCGCTTTCATGCCAACAAATTTGTCTTTTATTTAGATTTAAAATACCAGTCTTACTGAGTCTTCTTCCTTTCAAACTGGATGTAAAATTCATTTTGTGGTTTCTCTTACCTACAGGGTGCCTTAACTCTCAGGTAATTAATTAATCCTGTTATATTACACAGAACCAAGTCTTGCATATCCTGCTGTTTGGTTGGTTGCAAAATGTGCTGCTTTAAGAAATTATGTCAAAAGCGTTCTATGAACCCTCATCCAGATTACTACTACCACTCTGATTTTTCTAATTTATATGTAGATTAAAGTCAATCATGATTATTGCTCCCCCTTTATCACAAGCATACTGGGCTGAATTTCCTTTGCCTAAGTCCAAGCTGTGTCAGGTTTTTTTTAGAGGGATTCCTGTTGCATGCTTCTCTTGCCATATCTTACTAAACTCACGCCATTAACTACCTATCCCATCCCATGTGGTGTCCCTTATAACCAATTCTAGCTCCATCTTACCATGCGCTGTTCCTAAATCAACGATCAAAAACGGCCAGTCTAGAGATACTGTGCATGCTTCTTGACATTTTCCCCAGATGTAGCAGGTTGAGAAATATGCCCCTTCTCTGCCGGCAGGAACTTGGAGGCCCTGTTGGATGGGCTAGACCAGACATGGGGCTTTCTCTTCTCGAAGGACAGGTGGTGGAAGCTACAGTCAGACCATGACAGCTTGGTCTGAAATTTCCACCAGGTTAAAGCAGTTGCAGCCATCTGGAGGAATGCCCGGTCATATCAGACTGTACCACTATAAATATCACCATCATCTCTTTGATATCTCATCAAACAATGTTCCATTTATTCACTCTATCTCTGCTCCTGCACCCACTTCCCACTATGGTTTCTGCTTTAACATCTCACAATTGCCTGCAACATCATCCTTCAATCATTCTCACCAACCTAACCATGGGTCCATCAATCTTGCCTGCCCTCTGTGCTGCCTACTCACTTGCTTGGGATACTTCCCCACTTGCGACAAAAATAACAGCTATGTCACTCATTTTAGTCTTCCTTAATACCTACCTATTTCTCTCTCATTCCAGGTGGAAAACTGCATAAATTAGGGAATAAAATGGCCAGACAGGTTGAGGGCTGCCCAACATTTGGCTCCTTCCCTGTTATGTGGTGAGCTTTCTGATTCTGACCACCCGAGTAACTGACTGACTGAGTGATCGACTGTTTTCAGGTCCCTGGACCAGCACTGGGGTCTACCCATGACTTATAGTGCCAGGATCTCCTGACTGAAGTTTATACCCCTTGAAGACTGAAATCTGTTGACAACCATGACAAGCTTCCTTGTTTTGTGTTTTGATTTAATCTGCAAGGCAAGACAGTACTAATGAGTTTGGTGCTGCTAGCTGATGAGGCAAAGTTCATCAAGAGATAAATATAGTAGCTGTACAGTGTGGTTGAGCAGGAACTTGATGTTGTCCACAATTTCCCACATTCTCATTATCAGGCACAGCAACTGCATGGCTATCCTTTATAACCTTGCTCTATTTATTTATTTACTTACTAAGATTTATTTATTTAATCAACTTAATTTTACTAACAGCCTCCCAATGTTACACTGATACTGATTGTGCATATGCAAATATATTCCTGACGAAGGGCTTTTGCCCGAAACATCGATTTTGAAGCTCCTTGGATGCTACCTGAACTGCTGTGCTCTTCCAGCACCACTAATCCAGAATCTGGTTTCCAGCATCTGCAGTCATTGTTTTTACTACCACTGCATCACAAGGGCTTTACAAATATCAAGTGAGTCATGAAGAGACATTGGACACACATGGGTTTTTAAGCTGAAAATCAAGGTGTCTTTGAGACAACTTTATCAAGGTCTTAGGAACTCCTTTAGGATTGAAGATGTCTTTCTTCCACTTCCGTATTGTATTTCCTGAGATAACTAATTGGATCATCACACCCTCCCATAGGTGGGATAGGTGGTGTTTGAAGGTGAGATACTCATGTGTTTGCACGTGATCTTCACGTAGACATGTCAGATATGTTCCAAATGGCGGCATCTTCACAGGTGCTTCTTCGCCAATTTGGCTAGCTTTGGGCTAGAGATTGCCAGAAATAGACAAAGACATTATGTTTTTCAGGGAGGCTTTAAGGCCAAAAATTAAACATTTCTTCTGTCCTGATAAGCACTTGCTGTGATGAAGCTCAGAATAGGGAGCTTGTTTTGGAAAGTGTACATCTAAGTTATATAAACTTATTTGAAATGTTATTTAAAACTAATCAACCTCTCTGAATGACTTGTGTATGTTGAACCAGTTTTCATAATAAAATTCGAAGTCAGGTTTTGATTACTTGTGAGGTGAACATGAACCTGAAAACAATGCAGGAACAGATTCCTGCTGTGCAAGAGCTGCCAGTTGAAGACCATCTTACAACAGCATGGAACTAAAGTTTGTATTTTGCTCCGTGGCATGAAGAGGTGCGCACACTCTGTTGACTTTTTTTTAACACAAATTAAAATTCTGCTGCAATGATTCCTTTTGAAGTGGAAGTTCTGTCAGGAAGTTAAGGTAGAGGTTGACTCAGGCCAATCAAAACAGCACAATAGTTTTTTTTAAGAATGAATTGTCAATATTGTCTGGTCTAAATTTAAGCTTAATATTGCTTTAAATCACAGCTCTGCATATTTGGCCATCATGTAACACAAGTGTTGTTTCAGCAAGCTGGCAGAATCAATATGTTCCTATGTAAGCAATATCATATGTATAAAGTTATTTGACACCATGTACTACATGGAACATCCAAATTCTGGAACCTTCAAGCATATGAGACCAAAAATAGCACACCCTGTCTTCCCTGTCTGGACAAAGTTTGACTGGATGATCATCCTCTCATAGAACAAACCGGCAGCTTTGTTTAGTTAATGCAGGTCCCTGGCTCATGAGAATGTTTAGTCTGGATGACTTCAATGACTCTGACATCCTGTGCGTCGTGAACATCTGCAGAACTCATTTATTCTTACAGAAGCTCCAGAAAATTTGTAACCACAAGAAAATGATTCAAGTTGATAATTGTTATGTCAAAGAATGTAAAATCAGTTATGTACTCAAGGTGTGAAAGCAGATTGTTATTGATACATTTGTGATATTCAAGGGAGTTTCATATATTGTGTTCAAAACTTAGCGATTGTGTATAATTTAATTTGGCCTATCAAGTACTGCAGGTAAAATGCAACCAATTTTGAACTGAAATAAAAGGCTTCATTGGAAAGCTTCCAGAACTGAAAAGGATGCTTTATTCATTTTTTGTTGAGATAACTTGTTGTTCTCTCTCTGTATTATCCTGTCATCTGTTCCAACAAAACTTGGTGGGGCTATGTGTAATGATGTTGCCAAAAACTCCAGATCTCAGCACCCTCTCTAACATACTGTGCAGCAGCATACAACTTTCTGGCAAAGACTATCATGCACCCATCTCTGAATACATACTCCCAATTGAATGCAATGACATACTTTATAACTGGAGCCTTTGATGAAACATCCCCTTGATAACAAACCCCTTCCCCCAGCTTCCTGTATTCATAACATCACTATCCCACATATTCACCAACTGACAACACTTTGAAACACTTTGTGCTGTGTTTCACTTATAAGATGACCTGCTCATCCCACCGACTGCCCATCTTCTATCTCAGTACTCATGTCCAGCAACCTACCTGAACAAGACCTACCAGCAAACACTCACCAGAACCAGGAATGGAAGACAATAAATATCACTAATAGGTTCCTTGTGGGAAACGACATTTATCAAATGGCAGACTTTGAACTCTTATGGTAAATGATCCTAATTAAACAGGTTTAGAAGGTGTGCATCCAGCCTCCACCATAGACTCATACAGAATTGAAACAGACCCTTTGGTTCAACTCGTCCATGCTGAAGCAGGTTTCCTAAACTAAACTAGTCCCACTTGCCTGCATTTGGCCCATGTCCCTCTAAACCTTTCCTATTCGTGTATTAATCCAAATGTCTTTTAAATATTGTAACTGTACCTGCATATACCACTTCCTCTGGCAGTTCATTCCACATACGAACCACCCTCTGTGTGAACAAGTTGTCTCTCATATCCCGTTTAAATCTTTCTGCTCTCTTAAAAATATGTCCCCTAGTTTTGAATTCCCCAACCCTCGGGAAAAGACCTTTGCATTGACATGCAGGTCCTACTTTTGAAATTATTATAAAAATGTCAGTGTGGAACAAAGCAATCTGGCCCATTATGCCAATATTAATTCTTTACAGGAGTAATACAAAGCTAATCTCGCTGTCCTATACTCTGTCATATAACACTGTGCATGATATAACACTGTGTATAATAGTGTGCTGGCATCCAGAATGGGCCCACTGTGATGAGATTACTGAACTTCTTGTGGCACTCCAGTGTAATTCTATGAGAGTCACATCCTATCAGATGGTGTGAATTAGGTTCCAAACAATTGGCTAGTTCAGAAATAAATATGTTCAACTTGCCCCAGGAGAGTTCAGAGGTTGAAATCTGGGTGAGTGTTCTGTAGTTGGCTGTTATGTCATATTGCCTTATTTAACTGCTGACTGCAGAGGATCCTGCTGTAGACATTTTTGAAAAGTGTGAGAAAAATAATTATGAGCCATGCAGTGAAGTTATCTGAGTCACATGAGCACTGTTCCTTAACTGGTACCAAAGCAAGATATTTAGCCAAAACTGTTGTCTTAAAGGCTACACTCTAATTTTCATTTAGTTCATCTGATCAGACATGTTTTGCATGAGATTTATACTAATCATTACTGGAGTGGATATGCAAACATGTTGATGCTAGAAATGCCCAGAAATGCTCAATACTTCTGACCACCAATGTGCAATCCTTTTTCCTGTGGAATCATAATGGTGTGAGGCATCTGGATGGGTATATGGGTAGGAAGTCTTTAGAGGGATATGGGCCAAAGGCTGGCAAATGAGTCTACATTATGTTAGTATATCTAGTTGGCATAGATGAGTTGGACTGAAGGGTGTATTCTGTGTTGTATATCTCTATGACTCTTATCACTGCCATGAAATACATCTCCACCTACTCTCTTTCTGATTCATGTCCTTTCCACAAAAATTTTATTATTTAAATTCAATTCAGTTTGAAATGATAGTCTCTGCATTTGTTACTGATTGACCAAGCAGTCTAAACAGCCTATTCATATTTACCCTTTTTAAAATTGTTACACGATGATCCAGTCATCTTTGTTTCACAGAAAGGTAAACTGGGTGACCCCACTACTGCCTGGGATGCTGCCAGCTTCATGGAGGCAGCCTTGCTGCTGTAATCTAAGGAGATATTGGAGAATAAGGCTCCATGCTGCAAACAGAGGGCTCTGGTATCAAAAGCAGTCCCTGTGGATCTCAGTGATCCGGGCAGAGAGAATTTCCTGCAATCTCTGAGACCTCACTCTTTGACCATTCTATGTATTAACTCTATGATAATGCCTTCATTTTGTGGCCCTGAATTACCTCAGTATGGTTCACCACTCTTGCTGGTGCTATTGAGACTTCAGAGCTCTCAGCCCTCTGAGCCTGCATTATCAGGAGCCTGCAAACTATCTTTAATTAGATAGTGGTCCTGCAGTAAAATCAGTGAGCCAATCCTGCTGCCAGGAAGTGGAGGCTAGAATTTCACCTATCAGCCCAAAGTCAGGGTGACAAAGCTCACAGTAAAATTCAGCTCAATGATTCAGATCTATGTCATGTCATCTTTAATATAAAGCAATGTCTCAATGTGTTCAAAAGTAGAGTTAGTGGGAAATGGATGCTTTCCAGAATGTCAGAGACAAGAACAATAAAGAACTGTGGATGGTGGGAATCTGAAACACAAACAGAAATTACGGGAGAACTAGCAGGTCTAGCAGCATCTGGTGGAGAGAAAACAGAGTCAACAATTCTGGATTCTGAGGAAGGGTCACTGGACCCAAAGGGTTGCTGCTGTCACAATGAGGTGTTCACCACTCCAAATGGGCCAAATGCCCTTCATGCCTGCTTGGGTGTGGATGTACTTGTAGAGACTTTCCCCATGATGCCTACCCCTCACCCCACTCTTTGGTAGAGGCCTGGCTACTGAATCTGTTTTCTTTGTTTACAATTTTTTTAAAAATGCAGTGAGAAGGCACCTCCATATATTAAAGTGTCCTTTCTTTCACCTGCAACTTGGTATTCCTCTGAAGCCTGTTTTTTGACCTCAACTGGACTGGGAACTTACTACCTCCATGCCAATTAAGGGGTATCTCTGTGAAAATCTTAGTGACGGTTTCCAATGGACTAAGGAAAATAATTATTAGATAGAAAAACAATTCCAACTCATAACATTTGTCTGACATCAAGGCTGAACATTGCCAGAAATTCCTACTGCTATATGAAAATCCAACACTTGGGTCTACTGAAAGTGATTGGCACAGATGTTAGTGTCAGTGGGGAAAGGTGTTGAGTGTCCTGAGTGAGTGAGTAGAAGGCACAGATGCCATGGAGGGCTACTTGGGTAGGGGGATTGCGTGAGTGAGAGCAACTGAAGGTAGATACTATGTGCTATATTGAATGTGGTGGAGCATGAGCCTTGGTGGGAGGTCAGTGCAGTATCAGAGATGCAGTGAGTGTCCAGGGCAAGTTAATCAAATCATGCAGGGCAGCCCTGGACTGAGTGTACTTGACCAGGTACAGAACAGCCTTTTTAAGTAAGGGTCAGTACCAGGGATATCCTG
Source organism: Chiloscyllium plagiosum (assembly GCF_037043375.1). Lineage (NCBI taxonomy): Eukaryota > Metazoa > Chordata > Chondrichthyes > Orectolobiformes > Hemiscylliidae > Chiloscyllium > Chiloscyllium plagiosum. The sequence continues at coordinate 39,629,077 of NW_028270147.1, read as the reverse complement.
GCAGTGGCGAATACTTCCACTTACTCTGAGTGGAATTGTACCAGCATCAAATGAGCAGGGGGTCACAAGGGTGTAGTAACTAATCAAAGAGGAGAGGTTTGGACAACAGCATGAGAAACCTCACTAGAACTTTCAGGAGGAAACCCAACATGAAACTCAACAAAAATGACACTTAGTTGTTTTCTGGTAAAATTCAGCCTTGGATGTTAGACCAATGTGATGGGTAACATTAGAAATATGGAGGGCCAGAGCGATGTTCAAATGAGCTAAAATGGACAAAACCCAGATGCAAGGAAATGTGCTCAAAATTTAGAATACTAGAAGAGGAAGCAGGATGTACCAGGTAGTTTGTAGTAATTCAGTGGCAGTAAGAAGATTTTTGGATTATTTTTAAATTTAAATTATATTTAACTCTTCATCATGTCACCATAGGGAAAACCAAAATGTGACTGTAATCATTGTAACGTCACAGAAAACAGCATTCTATGTGAGATATCAGTGGCATCAACATTAGGTAAAGACTTCTGCTAAATTGCAAAAATGTTAGAAGAGCAATCGTGGGATTTCATATTGCAAATAGACAACTTTCTAACATGTAACAATGTATTTGGGTCCAGAAATATTTGATTACAGTACAACACCATGGAACACTGCAACCACAATATCTCCAGTAGGAATCAACTGACCTGATATGGAAGCTGAAAAGCTAACTGTACTTGTAGGATTGCACATAAGTTGAAGTTCATTTGTAATTGATAACTCTAAATCATGATCACAGTAATAAATTGTGATTTAAATCTTCAGCCACTCTGAGTTACTAATCTAGATTGAAAAATGATGCTGAATTATTTTAGTTTCAATGCTCATTAAGTACTTTTGTGAGGCTATAGTCCTTTTTAAGAAATATGACAAAATACAAATACAAATCTCTCCATAGCATCATAGAGATGTACAGCACGGAAGCACACCTTTCGGTCCAACTTGTCCATGCCGACCAGATATCCCAACCCAATCTAGTCTCACCTGCCAGCACCTGGCCCACATCCCTCTAAACCCTTCCTATTCATATACCCATCCAGATGCCTTTTAAATGTTGCAATTGTACTAGCCTCAACCACTTCCTCTGGCAGCTCATTCCATACATGTACCATCCTCGGCACGAAACGACTGCCCCTTAGGTCTCTTTTATGTCTTTCCTCTCTCACCGTAAACCTATGCCCTCTAGTTCTGGATTCCCCCACCCCAGGGAACAGACCTTGTCTATTTATCCTATCCATGCCCCTCACGACTTTAGAAACCTCTATAAAGTCACTGCTCAGTCTCCAACGCTCCAGGGAAAACAGCCCTAGCCTATTCAACCTCTCCCTATAGCTCAAATTCTCCAACTCTGGCAACATCCTTCTAAATCTTTCCTGAACCCTTTCAAATTTCACAACATCTTTTTGATAGGAAGGAGACCAGAATTGCACACAATATTCCAAAAGTGGCCGAATCAATGTCCTGTACAGCTGCAACATGACCTCCCAACTCCTGCACTCCATACTCTGACCAATAAAAGAAAGCATACGAAACTCCTTCTTCACTATCCTATCTACCTGCGACTCCACTTTCAAGGAGCTATGAACCTGCACTCCAAGGTCTCTTTGTTCAGCAACACTCCCCAGGACCTTACCATTAAGTATATAAGTCCTGCTAAGACTTGCTTTCCAAAAATGCCGCACCTCAAATTTATCTAAATAAAACTCCATCTGCCACTTCTCAACCCATTGGCCCATCAGATCAAGATCCCGTTGTAATCTGAGGTAACCTTCTTCGCTGTCCATTACACCTCCAATTTTGGTGTCATCTGCAAACTTATTAACTATACCTCTTATGCTCACTTCCAAATCATTTATATAAATGATTAAAGTAGTGGACCCAGCACTGATCCTTTTGCTCTGCTCACAGGCCTACAGTCTGAAAAACAACCCTTCACCACCACCCTCTGTTTTCTACCTTTGAGCCAGTTCTGTATCCAAATGGCTAGTTACTTCTGAAAGACTTGGAAGTACTTTGAATGTAGAGGTGAATGATGACAATAAAAAAGGAATAAAATCTGAAACACAAATTAAAAATCAGCATCATAAGTTTTCATGTATTACAATGCTCCTTTTAAAATTTTTTTTTTATATGCTGCAAACTCACAAATGGGAGTAATCCAAGTGAACAAAATCATTAAAGTTAGGGCAGATACTTGCCTGTTAGGATGGATTTTTTTTTAAAAGGTGTACTTTAAGAATACACACTTGAATATGTTCCAAAAGGCTACCCGCCAAGAGTAAACTTGATACATTTTTCAATCAAATGTTATCCTTTCTTCCTCAGTAGATCAATAGCAATTGAGTTATGAGCTTGAGATATTTCCAAAGAATGTTGACAAAGAACAGCATCAATCATAAACATAATAAACTATCAATATAGCAGACTTTGTCCCAAAACAATGCCACACAATATCCCATACAAGTGAATGAGGCTTGAGTGTTTGTAGTCATTCTGAAATCACACAAACTATACATAGGTCCTTCACACTAGCATAATATTCCAAGTAACACACCACCATGGTGCAACATCTACTTTTATCAGTAGTTATTTTGATTTGTCTTCGAGGTTTTGAAAAACAAAATACAGATTGAAACAATTATGACCACAACCATGGATTTAAATCTAACAGATTGACTTCTAATTATCAGCCATATTTTTCCCTGGCCTCTCAAATCCTTAATTCTGTAATCTTGAAGAGTTTCACAACCCTTCGACATCTGTGCTTTCTGATCCTGTTTTGTTTTTGAGAGTCCCTGAATTTAATTTGACCAAAACAGTGGCCATACTTTATCACTCAAAGTTTTGGACTTACCTTCCTAAAATATTCCACCTTGTACCTCTGTTTCATGTATTCATGGTCTTTAAAACCTATCTTTTCAACCAAGCTTTCGGTGGTATACCTTACATTACTTTCATTTTATAATGCTCCTGTGAAGTGCCTTAGGCTATTTTAATCCATTAAAGGCACTATATAAGTACAACGTGCTGTTGTACTTTAAAGGTATGGAATTGTTCAACCTGTACACTAGATGGTGCTGCTTTAGGAAATGACAGTTCACTTCAATGTAGCAATTCACCTTGATACAGTAATTTCCTCTTTGAGATTGACTACCCACCCTTCTTTTCATTTACCTTCTTTCCATTCACTCTTTGGAATTCTTCCTCAAATTGCTTCTGTCTTCTATTCTGTCCCTTGCTCATAGGTTTCTTTAAAGCTAAATAATTTTAGTCATGCTTTATTCTCATCACAATCGCCTCTGTCTGCTACTTAATGGCCTCCTTTCACCTTCAATCTGTCCTTAGATTTTCTAATGGTGACTGTCAATTCAGGCAAGCTGGCATATAGCAGCACAGTTCATGCTGAGTAAGAGTGAGTCAGAGGGGCATACTTTGCGTCCCTCTGCTCACCAGAAACAGCTCAGTAACTAAGCTAAAATGGAAGTGATGGACATTGCCTTATGCTTTCTTGGTTGCATGTTTACTGGGGGTTTCAACTTACTAGTTGAGTTATCTCCATGGGATCTGGTGGATGTCTCATTAATCTATACAAGGCAGGATTCTACAATTACCTGATGCAATAGTAATGGTCTAATGGAGTGGGTGAGCATCATGGGCACTCTGCTGGCATGCGAGATTGGTCAACATTTAGGCTGTTTGATATTACATCAGCTTGGAGCAAAATGCAGCAGCACATGCTTGTTTGGCACTCTCCAGTGCCATGAGTCATGAGATGTGATTCTTGAAATGGTTTGACCATCTGCCTGCAGTTTTTGAGCAGCTGACCAGGATCTATGTAGGTCAGCCACTCAAAAGTTAAAATCTTCCCCAAAGTGTTCAGGCTCAACTGCACACACTAGACCTTAAATACATATTCCCAACAAATGTTGCAATGCGGTATTGAGAGTGTTCTGCAATATTGAAGTTTCTGCCCTTCATACAGACTTGAGAACTTTGGTTCTGTCTGTTGATTTCTGTGATTCAAGTGATATTGAGCATCAATTTGCTTGATTTCTAGATTAATAGCAGTTTCTCCTAGTTTCCCAGCCAACATTCCTCCATCAAAAGGATCCTTAAAATCAAATTAACTGACCATTCAACTCATTGCTTTTCAGGTAATCTAATTGTTTGCAACATGGTGATCATTTTTGCTTGTTCACCTGTAGCTACATTCAACGTAGTTCATTGTATGCAACCCATTTCGAATCATTTCTGAGAAACATTAATTCATGCCTTTCTTTTTGGTAAATGCAAACATTTGATCTTTGGTATAAACTAAATAACTGATCCCACCCAATTGGTGAAAGAAACGCTGCGATTAACTTTAACTGTCCCCTGGTAGAGAAGGAGGTACAAAAAAGCCCACACTGGGTTTCTACTTCTCATTACTAACCAATAATTGCTGCAAGAAAGAACATGCTTTAGGATATTGAGTGAGGAATGAATGGGACCCAACTGTGAATCAAATCCACAGTCGAACAACTTGCTGACACTCTGACCTAGATTTTCCCATTGATGTTATTTAAATCCACACTAGATTTTCAGTATTAAGAGAAAAAGCCATCAGATTACCTGATTTTGAATGAGAAAAATAGGACAAAGCTTAAACAATAGTCAGGATGCATAGAATAGTGTGTTTCATCTACATTGACAACAAAAAAATTCTAAAACTGAAGACACAAGTTATAACTCTTTAGGGACACTGTTGAAAGTAATTAACTGTATGTTTATATTTTGCTCACATTTTGCTTTAAGTAGGTGCTGTCTATGTTTCACAAATTAAGTGTGTATTCATATCCTTCAGTGAATGTTGTACAAGCTCCAACCCTCCTTTCCACTTGTGGCATAGCATATTAATTACATCTGTAAAATCCTCAAAGAATGTGTTGAAAGAAAAAAACATTTAAGTACGAGATGTTTGACTTGGGGCACAACTTTTAACTAGTGAATTCGTACGTTCATATGCGTGTACAGTATGAGAAAAGGAGGGCAATTATTAAAGTAATTAGTCCAAATGATGTTAATCAAAATGAAGCAAGCTGTTCTCTGTGAGCAGAAGCATTTTTATAAACAGTTTGGAAAAAATAATTTGGGCAGTTTAACTATTTATTTCCTTTGCAGATTTAAAAAATGTCTTTTGAATTTCGTGACTATCTCTGGAAAATAAAACAAAGGACTGTGGATGCTGGAAATCAGAAACAAAAGTAAACATTTCTGGATAAACTCAGCAGGTCTGGCAACACCTGTGGAGAGAAAGCAGAGCGAATGTTTCGAGTCCAGTGATCCTTCTTCATATATTGCCAGACCTGATGACAATCTATACGTGTTTGTTTTACATGCCTGGCTAAGACAGACATAGTTCAAAATTCAGATTGGTAGTGCTTGTAGTTTGGGAGAGTGCTATTTGAGGTCCGAAATTCCATTCTATGTGCAGGCGCAGGTATGCACATTTTTAGGTGTATTGCTCTGGATGTCATATTTGGGAAATGTGCAGAACAGCAGATTATGACATTATTCAGCATGAAACACTGATGCCAGCAGTACCATTGTGGAAGGTTACACTTCAGGTAACACCTGCTCTTAAATACACAGATGAGAACATGAAGGAAGGGCACGCACCACCGCTATTTTAAAATATATCATCAGCTGCTTACAAAACAGTTGCTGACTGATTTATTTTGGTTGTTGACTCTACAAGTATTTAGCTCTTTCTAGGATTGTTTGCCAGGCATGAGGTTGTAGTCTACCAGCCATCAGATTGTGGGTAATCCAGCAGTTTTTTTGACTTCACAGCTTCTGCACAATTCAGTCACTCCCAGTCATAACTGCTAATGCCATTGCAATATAATATAACTTGCAAAGTGTACAGACACCACACAATGAATGAAAAGCTACAGGACAAAGAGGAAGAGGGTTCTCGGCAGAGGACCTCATCCGCTTGTGGTTTGTCAGCAATTGTCCTACATGAAGCTCAGTGAACAACAGCGTGACATCTGTGCTTCAAGAAGGAAGTTGTCATTGAAATCTTCCATCTGCTGCAACTTGTTAATCTGTTGCATTGACAGGCAATGGCAAGAGCAGTAATGAATTAGCAGGGGTAGGAAGAATAATGTACACTCTTCCTGAGAGAAGATAGCAGGTTATGTTTCCTGGCGCTATTGTCACTCACATGCTTTGCTATCTCAGCAATCCTAGTTGTCTGTTACAAAACAGATTAGTGGACTACTGTGACATTCTGAAAATTCCTTTGTACATTGTTGTCATCATGATTGTGGATTACAATCTTGACTTGCATGACTGCAGTCTCAACTTCCACTGCAGCAGTCTAATTACTGATGGAAGCAACTTGCGATTTCGTGGAAACTGATATATCAGCTCCCCAATGGGTGCACACGTTCTGCTGAATGAATTGGCCATCACTTTCACTCTGGAAAGGAAGGGCTCCAAGCTCTGCAAGCACCAAGTTGGTGCTAGATTTCTCTGTGCTTCTTGACATTGACTTCAGGTCTTTGGATAGACTTCCCAATGCATAATGCACTTTGTTGTGCATATCCAACAGCTTTCTTCTGTCAGCTAAGCTATCAAAGTGTTTACCTGAATTCTGTGTAGCAGAGATTGTGTGTGACCTTGCCCTTCAATGAGTTGGCATCTGTGCCATCTTCACTTCTACCCTGACTGCAGGGCAATAGTGTCCTGTGTCTGATCATGTGAAAGCTTCATCTTTATGCTTTCCTGTCTACTTGCTGTTTTGCCATAGCCTAGCCATGTTACAATTATTAACGATCTAAAAGGAGAAAGGTAAAAATGTAACTTTGTGGTGCAGTGGGAGAAAGAGGTGCATGGTTATACCATCTGCAGCTTGTAAAACAGAGTGTGGGATGAAGAGTAAGTGCGATGTAAGCAGGATAATTGGATATGCGGATACCATCACCCTGAATTATTCCAGCAAATCTACTGGCCACAACCATAGCATTGGACATCTCTATAATGACCAAAAGCATCTCATCCATGGGGTTCAGGAAATTCAGGCATTTCTATCCGTCTTCACTTAGTTCATGGTTCCTCCAGTTGAGTACATGTTGTCTTGCAAGCAAGTGTGAAGTTTGTCAGTGGATATTGTCCAATCAGTTTGGATAATATGACTGTCATAATTAAATAGCTAACAGCATGCACAAAGGTTTGCAATGGTAGTAAATATGCAGGATATAGTGAACTTAAAAATGTTAGGTCTGAGTTCCCATTAATAGATTCCTTGTAAGGGATTTGATGAGTGCTTGAGGCTAGTGTTGCAATTGGTTGGATATGGCATTTGAAGATCCTTTCAATGACATTGATCATTTATGTGAGGTCAACAAATATCTTACTATACTACTGTCAGTTCCTTGGGACTTGACTCACGTCATTGACTTTCATGAAGTAGAAATGGGAAACAAAGAAATGGTGGAGGAACTGAACAGGTACTTTACATTAGTATTCATGGTGGAAAACACCAGTTGATTAACAGAACTTCAAGATAGTCAGAGGCAGAGGTGAGTGTAGCGACCTTCTCAAAGGAGAAGGTTCTGGGGAAGCTGAAGGATCTAAAGGTGGATAAATCACCTGGACCAGACAGACTTCATCCCAGGAATTTGAAGAAGATAGCTGAGGAGATTACACAGAGATTGGTGGTGACCTTGTAGAAATCACTGGAGTCATGGAGGATTCCAGAAGACTGGGAAATGGTTATTGTAGCTTCCCTGTTTAAGAAGGGAGGGAGGCAAAAGACAGGAAACTATTGGCTGGTTAACCTTACCTGGTTTGTCAAGGGGAGGTCATGCCTGACAAATCTGTTAGAATTCTTTGAGGAGGTAACAGCAAGTTAGACAATGGAGAGCCATTGGACATGATCTATTTGGATTTCCAAAAGGCCTTTGATAAGGTACTGCATAGGAGGCTGCTAAATAAAGAGTCCATGGTGTTAGGAGAAAGCTACTGGCATGGATAGACAATTGGTTGACTGGTAGAAGAGAGAAGGTGGGGATCTAGGCTTCCTTTCAGGATGGCAGTCATTAACTAATGGAGTTCCTTAGGAATTCAAGTTGGGACCACAATTATTCATGTTATGCATTATCAATCTGGATGAAGGAACTGAGGACATTGTTGCTCAATTTGCAGATGACACAAAAATGGATGGAGAGACAGGTAGCGTTGAAGAAAGAGGGAGGCTGCAGAAGGACTTGGAGAATGGGCTCGGAAAGTGGGCAAAGAACTGGCAGATGGAATATAACATGGGAAACATGCAGTTCGGTAAGAGGCGTAGATTATTTTTTAACCAGGCAAGGTTTTGGAAATCTGAAGCTCAAAGGGACATGCTTCCTAGTTCAGGATTCTGTTATGGCTAACTTGCAGGTTTAGTTAGTAGTGAGGAAGGCAAATGCAATGTTAGCACTCATTTTAAGAGGACTACAATACAAGAGTAGAAATGTACTGCTGAGACTCTATAAGGCTCTGGTCAAACCAAATTTAGAATATTGTGAGCAGTATGTAAGATAGCTCGCTGAGCTGGAGGCTTTACTTTCAGACGTTTTGTCACCATACTAGCATCACTCACCTCAAGAAACCAAAACCTATAAATAGAGAGGCAGGATATACCACCAGCGTTTCACCGGAAACTCTCACTGATGATGTTACCTAGTATGGTGACAGAATGTCTGAAAACAAGTCTTCCAGCTCAGCAAGCTAACTTACATACTTCTCATCAACCTGAGCTACAAATCTTCTCAAAGATTGAAAGTGGTTTTGCGCCCAGTATCCAAGGAATGAGGTTTTGCCATTTGAGGGGGTCTAAAGGAGGTTTACAAGAATAATCCTCAGGATGGAGTTTAATTCAGATAAATGCGAGGTGCTGCATTTTGGGAAAGCAAATCTTAGCAGGACTTGTACACTTAATGGTAAGATCCTAGGGAGTGTTGCTGAACAAAGAGACCTTGGAGTGCAGGTTCATAGCTCCTTGAAAGTGGAGTTGCAGGTAGGTAGGATAGTGAAGAAGGCGTTTGGTATGCTTTCCTTTCTTGGTCAGAGTATTGAGTACAGGAGTTGGGAGGTCATGTTGCAGCTGTACAGGACATTGATTCGGCCACTGTTGCAATTCTGGTCTCCTTCCTATCGGAAAGAGGTTGTGAAACTTGAAAGGGTTCAGAAAAGATTTACAATGATGTTGCCAGGGTTGGAGAATTTGAGCTATAGGGAGAGATTGAATAGGCTGGGGCTGTTTTCCCTGGAGTGTAGGATGTTGAGGGGTGACCTTATAGAGATTTATAAAATCATGAGGGGCATGGATAGGGTGAATAGACAAAGTATTTTCCCTGGGATGGGGAGTGAAAGGTTTAGGGTGAGAGGGGAAAGATATAAAAGAGACCTAAGGGGCAACTTTTCATGCAGAGGGTGGTACGTGTATGGAATGAGCTGCCAGAGGAAGTGGTGGAGGCGAGTACAATTGCAACATTTAAAAGGCATCCGGATGGATATATAAATAGGAAGGGTTTAGAGGGATATGGGCCAGGTGCTGGCAGGTGGGACTAGGTTGGATTGGGATATCTGGTCGGCATGGACAAGTTAGACCGAAGGGTCTGATTCCGTGCTCTACACTTCTGTGACTCTATTACTCTATGAGGCGATTAAGGACTCCCAATCTGTACTCAATGGAGTTTAGAAATATGCAGAGATGGGATCTGAATGAAATTTACAGAATACTAAGAGACCTGGATAGGGTGAACATGGAGAAGATGTTTCCACTAGTAGGAGCGATAGGACCCAAGAGCACAGCCTCAGAGCTCAACCCTTTGGAACTGAGACAAGGAGGAATTTCTTCATCTAGAAGGTGGTGAATCTGTGGAACTCATTGCCGCAGAAAGCTGTGGAGGTCAAATCATTGAATATATTTAAGACCAAGATAGATAGGTTTTGATTAGTAAGGGGATCAAATGTTACAGGGTGTAGGCAGGAGAATGGGATTGAGAAACATCTCAACCATGATCGAATATCAGAGCAAACGTAATGGGCTGTATAGCCCAATACTGTTGCCATGGTCTTAGGACTATCTACTCCAACTCAATTCTGAATGTATGATTGGGGGATCTCCAGGCCCCGTGCAGATTCAGGACATCGTTCCTCATTTCCATCTCCTTTACCAAAGTGTCCAACACAGATTCTGAATATCTTGGACCCTGCTTCATCCAAAGTTATGTAATTATTAAATGTTTCACAGGTCAGATACAGTTCCTACATGTACTTGTTCCAGCTACAATACATCCCTTGTTTAAGAGATCTGGGGTAGCCTTAAGGGGTAGCGGCCAGCTCTAATGGTGATTGTAACTCATGAAATTAGTCTATTTGCTGAGATGTCCAGCCAATTGACAGGGCAGTTAACACTGACTGAACACTAAAATGATTTTACAAGGTACTGTTTTCATAGGGTTGACCAATCTAATTTTTGGCTATCAAATTTAAACACCTCATATTTTTAAAGCAATAGCCATTTAATCCCTCACTCCTGACATGACCTCTATTGTGCCTCATACCCTCCTTGATAATACATACCCCACAACCATCCCCTGGCTCTAGATGCACTTCATGCCTACTCCATGCCAATTTGTCCTTCACCCCCCAGTGGCCTTTATCACCCTTCAGTTTTTGGAAAAGAGTGGTGCTGGAAAAGCACAGCAGGTCAGGCAGCATCCGAGGAGCAGGAAAATCGATGTTTCGGGCAAAAGCCCTTCATCAGGATGTATAGCCCAATTCTGTTCCCATGGTCTTAGGACTATCTACTCCAACTCAATTCTGAATGCATGATTGGGGGATCTTCATCACAAATTTATTGCCCACTGAAAGAAGAAATTCCTCCTCATTTCCATCTTAAACCTCTTATTCTTGGATTATGCCCTCTGATTCTAGACCCCCACACAAGGAGACACAATCTCTCCATATCCACTCTGTCAGGTTTCACAAAATCTTCTGAGGAAGTACACCTGAGGCAATTCTGATGAAGTGTCACTCGACCCAAACATTATATCTAATCCCTCTTCATAGATGCTGCCAGACCTGCTGAGCTTTTCCAGCACTTCCTGTTTTTGAGTCCATAAAATCTTGTATAGTTATTTCTGGGATAACACACGTTTTGGCAGTGTGATTTGGCTATAATGTCACTGAGGAATTAGGGAACGGTATTTTCGAGAATGCTTACCTTTGTTGGCAATAGTGTGATTCCAGTGGGAATCGGTTTGTGCACATTGTTCTGCATATGTGTCAATATCCGTGCCTTTCTGTGCATGCTCTGGTGTCCACACTGTTCCGCACATGCTCTGATGTCAGCTGCCAACAAAGCAGCTTTCTCTGCGAGGTTCTGTACAGAGGGCAGCTTTCTTATATCTTTTAAAGGTACTGTGTAAAATGAACTTTTGTTTTGTGAACAAATATGATTTCAACCTTCATTCAGGCTGTGCTAAACTTTGTGTTTGACCTTTGGGTGATTTTGGAGTGACCATGAGTGATTTTTTTTGCTGGTCTGACCATAACCCCACTTTTTCCATAGGCCCCATTATTTTTATTAAGCGATTTTCTATTAAACAAGGTTTTGCTGAAACACAACAATGGCATTATAGGAGAACTACCTCTTTATTTAAATAAAATTGCCTCTCATTCTTCTGAATTGCAAGGAGTATAGGCCCAACATACTCAACCTTTCCTCAGAAGACAGTCTGTCCATTCTCAGTATCAATCTTGTGAAGCTTCCCTGATTACCTTAAATGCTAATATGAGCACCAGTTCCTCATTTCTCCTCATTTCCGCAACTACACTGGCCCCACCCCCCACCTTTTCCTCCGCTACATCGATGACTGTATCGGCGCCGCCTCGTGCTCCCACGAGGAGGTTGAACAGTTCATCCACTTCACCAACACCTTCCACCCCGACCTCAAATTCACCTGGACAGTCTCAGATTCCTCCCTCCCCTTCCTCGACCTTTCTATTTCTATCTCAGGCGACCGAATCAACACGGACATCTACTACAAACCGACCGACTCCCACAGCTACCTGGACTACACCTCCTCCCATCCTGCCCCCTGTAAAAACGCCATCCCATTCTCCCAATTCCTTCGACTCCGCCGCATCTGCTCCCAGGAGGACCAGTTCCAAAAACGCACATCCCAGATGGCCTTCTTCTTCAAGGACCGCAATTTCCCCCCCGACGTGGTCGACGATGCCCTCCACCGCATCTCTTCCACTTCCCGCTCCTCCGCCCTTGAACCCCGCCCCTCCAACCGCCACCAGGACAGAACCCCACTGGTCCTCACCTACCCCCCCACCAATCTCCATGTACAGCGCATCATCCGCCATCATTTTCGCTACCTCCAAACGGACCCCACCACCAAGGATATATTTCCCTCCCCTCCCCTATCAGCATTCCGTAAAGACCACTCCCTCCGTGACTCCCTCGTCAGATCCACACCCCCCACCAACCCAACCTCCACTCCCGGCACCTTCCCCTGCAACCGCAGGAGGTGCAAGACTTGCGCCCACACCTCCCCCTCACCTCCCTCCAAGGCCCCAAAGGAAACTTCCATATCCGCCACAGATTCACCTGCACCTCCACACATATCATCTATTGCATCCTCTGCACCCGATGTGGCCTCCTCTATATTGGGGAGACAGGCCGGCTACTTGCGGAGCGTTTCAGAGAACACCTCTGGGACACCCGGACCAACCAACCCAACCGCCCTGTAGCTCAACATTTCAATTCCCCCTCCCACTCCACCAAGGATATGCAGGTCTTTGGACTCCTCCATCGTCAGACCACAACAAAACGACGGTTGGAGGAAGAACGCCTCATCTTCCGGCTAGGAACCCTCCAACCACAAGGGTTGAACTCGGATTTCACCAGTTTCCTCATTTCCCCACCCTGTCTCAGTCAAATCCATCAAATTCAGCACCGCCTTCCTAACCTGCAATCTTCTTCCCGACCTCTCCACCCCACCCCAGTCTGACCTACCACCCTCACCTTGACCTCTTTCCACCTATCACATTTCCGACGCCCCTCCCCCAAGTCCCTCCTCCCTACCTTTTATCTTAGCCTGCTGGACAAACTTTCCTCATTCCTGAAGAAGGGCTTATGCCCGAAACGTCGATTCTCCTGTTCCCTGGATGCTGCCTGACCTGCTGCGCTTTTCCAGCAACACATTTCCAGCTCATTTCCCCTCCCCCCACCTTACCCCAGTTCCAAACTTCCAGCTCCATCCTCATGACCTGTCCCACCTGTCAATTTTCCTTCCCACCTATCCGCTCCTCTCCGACCTATCAGCTTTACCCCTTCCTCCATCCACCTATTGCACTCCCAGCTACCTTCTCCCTAGCCCCACCCTCTCCTATTTATCTCTCCACCCCCGAGGCTTCCAATCTCATTCCTGATGAAGGGTTCCTGCCTGAAACGTCGATTTTCCCGCTCCTTGGATGCTGTCTGACCTGCTGTGCACTTCCAGCACCACTCTAAACTTGACTCTAATCTCAAGCATCTGCAGTCCTCACTTTTGGCTGCTTAAATGCTAATATATCTTTCCTTAGATAAGGGGCCAAAAAATGTTCACAGTACTTCCGTTCTGGTGGACTAGTGCCTGGTATAGTTAAGCTTTTATTATAAACAAATTCTATTTTGATCCCACATCAAATACAGCTCATCTATTAACAGCCTCCTTAAGCCGTCAATTAAGTAATGAACTCAGAACACCCTGCTAAGATAAATAAAGTCTTTGAATCTCAGCCAAGCATTCATAATGATATTATCTTAGCTGTTTGGGAAATGTCAACAAAGAGTTTCATTGAAACTGCATGGCTGGTGCTGCTTGACTTTTTTCTAATCTATGTCTGTCAATCAAAGCAGTATGGCACAATGTTATGATCCCAGCTGATGGCATATTAGACAAGTTTGATGCTAGAGTAAAACCAGAATTGAAGATCAAAAGTTTTTTTTATTTTTATTTACCAAGAAGGTCAATTGATCAACATATTTACAAGAGGTTGCCAATGTACTTTTAACAAAATAACATAGAAGTTTATTTCACAAGAATTACTGAAACAACAAACATTGGAAAGAAAGATTTATCCCTTTTATCCTAGCAATTTCTTTAAAGACAGTTAAACCTCAATGAAGATTCATGTCTATCTCCATGCTAAAAGTGTCTTGCTCAGCTGGGATGTTAACTTGCTTCAGTTAAGGTCACTTCCTGAGCCCTTGGTAAAAACAAGCAAACTCAGCTCATGATTACTAACCTGCCTTAGTGGTAATACCACTGGACTAGTAATCGAGACCCCAGGTTTTAAAACAAGTTGCACCGTAACAGTTGGTAAAATTTTGAATTAATAAAAATCCTGAATAAAAACTGTTCTAATTGTGACAGTATAACTACTGTCAATCATCATTAAAGATCCACTTGTTCTTTAGGGAAGGAAATCTGGTAACACCTGGCTAATAGGAATTATTCTGGATTAGTGGTGCTGGAAGAGCACAGCAGTTCAGGCAGCATCCAAGGAGCAGTGAAATCGACATTTCGGGCAAAAGCCCTTCATCAGGAATAAAGGCAGAGAGCCTGAAGCGTGGAGAGATAAGCTAGGGGAGGGTGGGGGTGGGGAGAGAGTAGCATAGAGTACAATGGGTGAGTGGGGGTGGGGATGAAGGTGATAGGTCAGGGAGGAGAGGGTGGAGTGGATAGGTGGAAAAGGAGATAGGCAGGTAGGACAAGTCCGGACAAGTCATGGGGACAGTGCTGAGCTGGAAGTTTGGAACTAGAGTGAGGTGGGGGAAGGGGAAATGAAGAAACTGTTGAAGTCCAATTTGATGCCCTGGGGTTGAAGTGTTCCAAGGCGGAAGATGAGGCGTTCTTCCTTCAGGCGCCTGGTGATGAGGGAGCGGTGGTGAAGGAGGCCCAGGACCTCCATGTCCTCGGCAGAGTGGGAGGGGGAGTTGAAATGTTGGGCCACGGGGCAGTGTGGTTGATTGGTGCGAGTGTCCCGGACATGTTCCCTGAAGCACTCTGCTAGGAGGCGTCCAGTCTCCCCAATGTAGAGGAGACCGCATTGGGAGCAACGGATACAATAAATGATATTACTGAATGTGCAGGTAAAACTTTGATGGATGTGGATGGCTCCTTTAGGGCCTTGGATAGAGGTGAGGGAGGAGGTGTGGGCGCAGGATTTACAGTTCCTGCGGTGGCAGGGGAAGGTGCCAGGATGGGAGGGTGGGTTGTAGGGGGGGGTGAGGTCCGTGGACCTGACCAGGTAATCACGGAGGGAACGGTCTTTGCAGAAGGCGGAAAGGTGTGGGGAGGGAAATACATCCCTGGTGGTGGGGTCTTTTTGGAGGTGGCGGAAATGTCGGCGGATGATTTGGTTTATGCTAAGGTTGGTAGGGTGGAAGGTGAGCACCAGGGGCGTTCTGTCCTTGTTACGGTTGGAGGGGTGGGGTCTGACTGCGGAGGTGCGGGATGTGGACGAGATGTGTTGGAGGGCATCTTTAACCACGTGGGAAGGGAAATTGCGGTCTCTAAAGAAGGAGGTCATCTGGTGTGTTCTGTGGTGGAACTGGTCCTCCTGGGAGCAGATACGGCAGAGGCGGAGGAATTGGGAGTACGGGATGGCATTTTTGCAAGAGGTAGGGTGGGAAGAGGTGTAATCCAGGTAGCTGTGGGAGTCGGTGGGTTTGTAAAAAATGTCAGTGTCAAGTCGGTCGTCATTAATGGAGATGGAGAGGTCCAGGAAGCGGAGGGAGGTGTCAGAGATGGTCCAGGTAAATTTATGGTCAGGGTGGAATGTGTTGGTGAAGTTGATGAATTGCTCAACCTCCTCGCGGGAGCACGAGGTGGCACCAATGCAGTCATCAATGTAGCAGAGGAAGAGGTGGGGAGTGGTGCCGGTGTAATTATGGAAGATCGACTGTTTTACGTAGCCAACAAAGAGACAGGCATAGCTGGGGCCCATACGTGTGCCCATGGCTACCCCTTTGGTCTGGAGGAAGTGGGAGGATTCGAAGGAGAAATTGTTCGTGAGGACCAGTTCAGCCAAACGATTGAGAGTGTCGGTGGAAGGGTACTGTTGGGGACGTCTGGAGAGAAAAAAAACGGAGGGCATGGAGGTCCTGGTCATGGCGGATGCAGATGTAGAGGGATTGGATATCCATGGTGAAGATGAGGCATTGGGGGCCGGGGAAACGGAAGTCTTGGAGGAGGTGGAGGGTGTGGGTGGTGTCTTGAACGTATGTGGCGAGTTCCTGGACTAGGGGGGATAGGACAGTGTCGAGGTAGGTAGAGATGAGTTCAGTGGGGCAGGAGCATGCTGAGACAATGGGTGAGGCAGGGTGGTCAGGCTTGTGTATCTTGGGAAGGAGGTAGAACCGGGCAGTGTGGGGTTCCCGGACTATGAGGTTGGAAGCTGTTGGTGGGAGATCTCCTGAGGTGATGAGGTTCTGTATGGTCTGGGAGATGATGGTTTGGTTATGGGGGGTGGGGTCATGGTCGAGGAGCAGTAGGAAGAGGTGTCCTCGAGTTGGCATTTGGCTTCAGCAGTGTAGAGGTCAGTGCGCCAGACTACCACTGCACCCCCTTTATCCGCTGGCTTGATGGTGAGGTTGGGATTGGAGCAGAGGGATTGGAGGGCTGTGTGTTGTGAGGGTGAGAGGTTGGAGTGGGGTAGACAGGTTGAGGCGGTTAATGTCCTGGCGGCAGTTGGAAATGAAGAGGTCGCGGGCAGGTAATAAGCCAGCGCGGGGTGTCCAGGTGGAGGCAGTGTGTTGGAGGTGGGTGAAGGGGTTCTCAGAAGCTGGGCGGGAATCCTGATTGTGAAAGTAAGCTCGGAGGCGGAGGCGATGGAAGAATTGTTCGACGTCACGGCGTGTATTAAATTCATTGATGCGTGGACGGAGGGGGATGAAGGTGAGTCCTTTGCTGAGGACTGATCGTTCGTCCTCAGTGAGGGGGAGGTCTGGAAGGATGGTGAAAACTTGGCAGGGCTGGGAGCTGGGATCTGGTGTGGGTGTGGAGCTGGGTGTGGGGGCGGAACCTGTAACTGGAGTGGGTGTGGTGGTGGGGGAATGGGGGTGGAGTCATGAGCAGGGGTAGTATTCCCCTCAGGGTTCTGGGGTGTGGGGATAGTGACAGTGGGGTCTGTGGGGGGCGTGTCAGCAGAATGCAGGTGAGTGGCGCTGGTGGGGGCGAAAGTGGTGGTGACCACGGCAGTAGGGGTGGCAGAAGTCACTGAGCGTGTGGCATCAGTGATGATGCGAGGGGTGGAAGTGATTCACGTGTGATGCATGAGGAATTGTGAGGGACGGAAGTGGTTGTGGGACTGGCCATGATGGGGGCGGAAGTGACATAATCAATCAGCATGAGGGTGGCAGCTGCATCAGGCGCATGGCTAATGGGGTCTGAATAGTTTCTGAGGCCAGGGGAATCTTCTGGAATGTTTGAGGAGTGCTGATTGTGGAGGTGGGTAGATAAAAGTTTGTTGTACTTACAGTTAGTAGGAATTAGTTAACTCTTCACTGCACTGTTTGGGCCAGCAGTCAATGCTCACCCCCTAATTGCCAGTGATACTGTACCTACATCCCACGAACAAATATTTTCAAAAAACTGGCCTTATTTTGCTTCTTAAAGTGTTTACATCCACTCCAACAATTCATAACTTCCACATTGTGGTTTAAGGCTCTTCAATGAGGACTAATACAAATGGTTCTGTTGAGTTTTGGCTTCTTACCTATGATAATTATTGCTCAACCTGTCAAAATTGCGTCTGTTGGAAATGGGAATGGGACTTCGGCATATGGGTCCCACCCTCCAGTTTTAAACATCCATGCAGTTTTCATAATTTTGCGAAAATCCAACTCTGTGCTGCAGAGTTCCAGTCTCTAGCCAGGGGAGCAGCCACTCAGTATCCACCCTGCCAAGCCAAATAAGAACAATGCATTTTAATGAGATCATCTCTCGTACTTCTAAACTCCAGAGAATATAGGCCTGTTTTACACTTCTCTTAGGACAATGCTTTCATCCAAGAATCAATCTTATTATGACATTAATTCTGCGCCATTACATTGTCAAATCGGTTAATTTATTGTCAAACGTTACTTGTAAGAAGGAAACAGCTTAAGACATTGAAGTAAATTTCAAAGGTATTTTGGTATTAAAGTAAACCTTTATTTTCTTGCACTATCGTGTCTCAGTAATTAGTGTTTACTCTTCAATTTTGGGGAAAACAGTTACAGTACCATGTAGTTAGTTGTACTTTAAAATTTGATACCTTATTGCTAAACACAATTCCATCTTAAAATTGTGTCATCGAAGTAAGCACCCATCTATGTACAAATATTTATTATGCATTTAATGCATCACCTTTTGAGTCAGAAAGACAATACAGTGTCGAACAAAGTTAAATCATTGCATGCATACTTGAAGTTACATTGTTATAACAGAAGTTCTGCAAAGTAGTTAGAAAGGCATCAACAACAATAGTTATCTATTCTAGACAGTAATCCTCTCTAATAGTTCACATTTGAAGTATAAAAGTCATAAAATTCACATGGTTTATGACATCAACTGGAGCTTAATTATGTAATTGCCTTGCTACTCACTTCCCATAATTTGTTATCACTGCAACTTGTGGTCATATTTCCTAAAGGAGATATGTTATTATTTTCAGAGACCTTAGACAGGATGCTGTTGAAATTACTGGCAGATATAAAAAGCAAAGAATGCTCTTTTTTAAGGCTCCTATGTTTTGAAAAATTCAATTTGAAAAGTTCTTTGCAAAACACATTTCCAGATAGTCGATATGAGCTGTCTAGACTGTTGGTAAGAGTAAAATAGATTTGCTGCAACCATTCTTTTTCAGGATAGATATCAACATGGACCACATGGTTTAGTGTAGCAGAAGAAAGCCACTTGGTAAATGAATAAGAAGTAGCTCTTATCTTAAAATGAGTTCATTCCATTGTAACAAGTGTTGGGAAGTTACTCCGATGTGATAGATATTGGTATAGAATCTGAATAAAGCCTAAATAGTAGGTCTTACTACTTTGAGGTTCTCAGCTGTTCTCTGCACAAATTTACATGACATTATCATTATGAGTTATGCTTAAGGTGCCCTTCAGTATTAATCTTTTTAGACCCATAAATCCTTGGAGAAAATCTTCTCCCAACCCACGCTTTTATTTTTCATTTTATTATTACTTATACTATTTTTATCTCTACTCCATCTTTCCAAAGTCTCTGACTTGCAATTTATGGAGGGTAAGTATCTTCTCAGAACACATTCTTTTAGCTGGGGAAGATAGGTAGGTCTTTGTGTTGAAAACTGTTGACTTTGATTCTGATCCTGACAGGTATGTTTTGAAAGTCCCTTCAAACTGGAGCAGCTTTAAACTCTTGGATTTTCTTCCCAGTTGTGTCTTTCCTGCTGAAACAGGCTATTTCTTTTTGACCATGACCTAAAACTTTAGACTTTAGTTATCCTCTCTCAATGGTGGCTTCCATAGAGTTGTGTGCATCACATCTTCAGTCTGTGTCAGCAGATTTTTCTTCTTAATCTGTTGGTAAATCTGTTCTCAAGTGTGTAGACTTGATACTTACACTTGTTATCAGCTTGGATAATTTTATTCATCTTTGGTGATTGCATTTCTGGTGAAACTGGCGTGCTCATTTTCTTAATCATACAATTTGTGGATTGCTTCTAGATTAGCACTGATCTCTGCCATTGGTATGAAGGATTCTTTCTGAAAAATAAAGCAAGTAAATTCTTTGTTTGAACTTGTATCTTCTGAATCACTTTGGTATCTGACATCAGACTTAATTCTGTCACTATTCTTTGTTCATCAAGTTATTTGGTACTCTGAATTATGTCAATGATACATCAATGAGTTCAGTGAGGTATGCTACTCATTGGCTATCTGGTTGCATTTTGTTTTCACAAATATTATTCATTCCTGCAAGCTGAACTCTTTTCATTGCTGATTTTGGCAGAAAGTATTTCTACCAATTTTGTATGATCTTGATGACAGAAACAAACTTCTTATGCCAATTTAACTAATCTCAATGGAATTTGTCTTTGATTTGTGATTCACCATGAGTCTCGAGAGCCCTATGAAACCCTATTGGTTGTTCTTTCACTGTTTGTTCCACAACTGATAATTCGGATACTGAATGTTCCTTGACTTGCTGTTCCATGACTGGTTGCTCCTGGACCAGTTGTTTCTTGACTGTAACTCATTTTTGTCTACTGTTTGAAGATGAATGAGATCAAGACATGCATTCATATTCAAAAGCAAGAATTCTTAATATTGAAATGAATGTTTTTTTTTTACTATCTGACACCTCTTGTATTGGATAGTTGCTTGGAGCATCCCTAATCTTAAGTGCTTTCTTCCTGGACTATATAGTTGATACACTGTTGGTTGTTCGTGTTATGTTTTCATCTGTAATTCATTATCTGATAATGTCGTGATACTCACTTCTGTGTCAATCTTGAAATTAGTGTGATGATCTTTCACAGAAATAATTTCATGCCATAAGATTTAAGTTAGATCACTATTTACTCTCGAAATACCTAGTAGATTTTCTTCTACTGTAACCTCATGAATTTACTGTAATAAATGTGATACTCATCAGTAGTTACAACAATTCTGTGTCTTATAAATTCTGGCTTCAAATCTCCATGGACACATTGTTCCTTAATCTGTAGAGATCATTAATTAAATTATCCATGCATGCTTCGGGTGCTGCATTTTCCCCTGAAATCTTGCTCTCTCTTATCTTATTTCTTCTGCGGTTAAAGTAATTGTCTAGGTTGTTGAAAATTCATCAAAAGATATCTATTGCTTCTTTTACACTTGTAATGTTAGGCTCAGAAACAACATTTTAAACCGAACCATTAAGGGTTAATCATTAAAGATGAGTTGGACATGGCAATGAGCAATTGAAGAAAAGTAGAGAAGTACATGAAAACCAAGTCTAATGCAAAAACAACCTGTTTTGATTGGAAGATGCCTGCAATGAACTTGCTTTGACTTGGCAACAGGCTATTTTGCAATGACACCTGGATTTGTTTGTGATCACCACGCACAGAGGAATGATTGGGAAAGTACTCAGGAATGGTATAATAGCACGTGATATCAGATTTAGAATAGTATTAATTTTGGGGATGTTTCCCAGCTTTGGGGGCTTTTAACCATCAGGGCCTTTCACCGTTGGACTCAGGTTTGTGATACTGAGGCTATGGAAATTGAAATAGAAATAGAGCTCCAAGTGTCGCTGACACCCATGGACAGAAGGCAGTGAGTCCCACCTGTTGCATATGTCTAAAGTAGTTTAAGATAATAGATTTGTTCAATAGATTATATATCTCTAAATTAGATTAAGCTAATAAATTTATTTTATATCAAGGTCAGTTGTATTTGTTTCGATCAGACCTTAAAGAATCAGTTAGACACTTTAAGCCTAATAGTGCACCTTGTTGAGTTAAAATGTCACTAACTGTACTCCCAATTGTACAAAATAAAGTTAGTTTTTTCAACCTCTGATTTAGAATCTAAGTTGGAAGTTATTTGAATGCTTTCAGATTTATGTTCTCCAAGATATCCAACTCCGGTTTATTTGACCGATTTAATGAAATGAAATCTCCCCAGAATATTAATTCTGATCCCATTCTTCCCAATGTGATTATTTATCTTTCTCACATTAAAAATTTTGGTTTTGCTATATAGAAGTGCCACGTAGTGCTGTACTGAAGGGGTTTCCTTTATTTTTGAAGGATTCCAGCCTTTTACATATGAAATGGAGGATTTGGAATATATCTGGATAAATCCTGGTTATTGTGCCCTTAGTGAATGATTTCTATATCTTTTAACAGCTTTACTGAATGAATCCCACTGCCTATAGATCTAACAAACTATTCTTATTTTAATCACAGTTTCGGCAAATGACTATCTATTTGAGACTTGAATAAATATCTCCTGCCTTTAGTGCAGTTTCTGTGGTCTCCTAACTTACTTCTGAGGTTGCACCTTGTCTGTTTAGGCTTTCTCAATACCCATTTATCACTTCAATTCTGATTTTTATCATATTCACAAGTTTGCAAAGACATTATCAATTGCTTTTGTGGCCCTGATGTTCCTTAGTTTAGCTAAGCCTGTGGAACCCACTTACTGTGGTGGCAATGATCAAAATGAACTGTTGGTACTTCCCCTACTTTTCAATTTCCTGCCTGTAAATTTGCATTGCTGTTTGAAAATTTACCCTTATCCACCAGAGATATTAATCTTGGTCATGTAACCTCCAAGATTCAACTGAATTCCAACTTGGAACTGCTCCTATAGATTTCCAAGACCGGATAAAATCTGCAACTGTTTTGGAGTGACACATTCTCCAGCTCCAGGGTGTTCCAAACACTCTGCTGCTACTGTCTAAGTGGACCTCAAAGACTTTTTCAATTCTGCCTTGTTGAATCTTTTGTTTCTTGCATGGGGTACAGTTGGACCAGCATTTATTGCTATCCCTATTGCCCTTGAGAGGGAGGTGGTGAGCTACCTTTTTGAATGTTTTCAGTCCATTTGGTGTAGGTTGATCAACCATGCCTCTTGCCATGAGGTTTTTCTTCTTTCAGGTTCATGAATGTTCAGCTGTTTCACCTGCTATCTGAGCAATCTTAAAGCTGTGTCTAAGTCTTCACATTCAATATGCAAAAGATTACACATGAACTGAAAAGCAGTTTTGAAATTGGCAGAGGATAATCAGCAGTCCGAGAATTAAGTTATGTTTAGCCGAAGGGTTTGGTATTCACAGTTTCACGTGGAATACAAAGCAAAGTGTCATGATCAGAGCTCCTTTCTCATCAAGCCCACTATCAGGTTGGAGATTTATATTTGACTTCCTGCATGTAGTATTGTGAGCTTGAGGAGTGTGGAGGTCTATCCCACTATCTCCTTAGTTGCCAAGAACCAATTTTCTGTGTTGTTCAAGCCATTTGTAGAGTGTGAATCTATTCACCTTGAAAATGTGGAAAATAAAAATAGGCCCTAGTTTTATTGTACGTTTATCACCATCCCGGCTGCTTTCAACATTGATTTCCTTTGACACAAAGCTCTGTTTCCTCATTCAACCTAAGCAGCAATGTTCAATATTTCATTTGAGAGTGTTAATCGCATTACCATCCTTGACGTTTTACAGATATCATATTATAGGCACAAGTTTGGCAATTATTCCAGGTGTAATGTATAGCTTGTGATCAGCAGTTGGAATTCAAGAGTACTTAATAGATGCTGGCCAGCCAGTGACGCCTATATCCCACGAGTGAGTGAGAAAAGAACTAGCTTTTCAGAAAAAGCAGTGAGTTTGGTTGTTCTTCAGATGTGATGGAAAGTTGTAAAGGAGTTCCTGACAGACTTTTTTTTAATCAGTGTTATATAGGACTGATAAAGTGTTACATTCTCTCAATCTGCTTTCAAGTTGAGCAAGAGGCCAGGAAGCATTTCAAATAAAGCTAATGTTGAGTTTTAAATTGGGACTATCGATGTGAAAATGTACTTGTGTGATACAGTATCTTTAAACTGCACAGCATGAAATTTAAGAATCTCAAAAAATCTGCTGATTGAGTTCCTTTTAAGGAAATATAGTTCAATGATCTGCAACATAAAGAATTCCACCTATATATGAATATTGTACTTTTATTATAACTAATAACTGAATAATTATTGTAGTAAAAATTCAAAGAGTGTATTATGTATGTGGTATTTACATCCCAGCATTTTAGTGACACTCACATTGTAAGCTATTGCTCTTGATCTTAGAACATTGACAGCATTGATGATAAAACAATACATGTTCCATGTGGCTGGCATGTTGTGCATTGTTTTATTCATAAAATCATAACTATTAAAAATGGTCTGCTATGTAAACAGTATGATAGTACAAAATACTGAAATTCCATCACATTGTACCACATTATGGTAAGATTAAAGTTACTCAATACTCTCAGGAATTTTCATGGTGTGAGTTCCTGATCTCAAGTGTACTGTTGTAATTGACAGAATGAAGAAGGAGCAGAAACCAATGCACTTCCCCCATGCAGAATAGTTGGAAAATAAACATAAGATGAAAAGGCGTCATCTCTAACCGATCCTTGACTGCAGTCAGGCATCAGCTTTGGTTATACCACATTGGGAGTCTGAGATTCAGTTTTGGCATCATACCTCAGGAATACACTGGCATGAAGGAGTATGATTTTAGATTCACCAGAAAGGATTAAGTTATAACAATATGAAGAGGCTGCATAAATTTTATTTGTATATCTTTGAGTTTAGAAGGTTGAGGTGTTTAGTATGAGCATTTAAAATTTTTAAATTATAGGATTTGACAGAACAGATACAGAAAAACAAAGAAACACGGAGGCTACGTACAGGAATAGGCCATACAGCGCTTTGAGTCTGTTGTGTCATTCAGTGTGATCATGGCTAATCCTTTATCTCAACATCATATTCCTGCTTTCTCTTCATACCCCTTGATGCCTCTAAAATATTATCAATCTCTTTCTTGAATATATTCAGTGATCCAGTCTCCACAGCCTTCTGTGGTAGCAAATTCCACAGGTTGACAATCGTTTGGATGAAGAAATCTTTCCTCACCTCCAGTCTTGAATGGCCTATTGATCCTGGGACTATGATCAACTGGTCACAAGTCCCTAACCAGAGGAAACATCCTCCTTGCATCTAGTCTGAATAATCCTTTTAGAATTTTATATGTTTTAATCAGATCCCCTTTTGTTCATCTGAAGTCTCATGAATACAAGTCCAATTGAACCAAATTCTCTTCATGTGACAGTTGTGCCATCTCAGGTACCAACCTAATGAACCTTCGTGACGCTCCCTTGATGGCAAGTATACCTTTTCTTAGGTAAGGAAACCAAAACTGCAAGTGTGGTCTTACTGAGGCCCTGCATAGAAGACATCCCTACTTCTGAGCTCAATTTCTCTGGCAATAAAGACCAACATACCATTTGCCTTTCTAATTGCTTGCTGGACTTGATGGCATGAAAGTAGTTTCTAGAAAAAAAGAGATTTGGAAAAGGAACAAGAGTAGGCCACTCAGCCCTTCGAGCCTGCTCTGCCATTCAAAACAATCATGGCTGATCTGATTTTAACCTCAACGCTTCATTCCTGCATATCCCCGATAACTTTTCATCCCCTTGGTAATCAAGAATCTGTCTATGTCAATCTTCAAATCGTTTAAACATTCTGCAAACACTGCCTTTTGATAAATGAAATTCTAAAGACTCCCAGCCTTCTAAGAGGAACATTTTTGTCCTCCCTCAAATGAGTGACCCCTTATTTTTTAAACTATGATTTGTATTTCTACATTTTCCCACAAGAGAAATCGTCTTTTCTACATCAACGTGGCCAAGTTCCCTCAGGATCTTACATGTTTCAATTCGATCACCTCTAACTCTTCTAAACTCCAGAGGATACAGAGCTAGCCTGTCTAACATTTTCTCGCACCCCACTCATTCCTGGTATTAGTCGAGTAAACCTTTTCTGAACTGCTTCCAAGCAATAACTTCCTTCTATAAGTGCACTGACCAGTACTATACTGGTCTCAAGACAAAGCCTCACCAGTGCTTTGTATAACTAAAGTGCAACCTCCCTACTGTTCTATTCAACATAATAAAACATAATATTCTATTTGCTTTCCTGATATCTTGCTGTTTCTGCATACTAACCTTGTGCGATTCATGCATTAGGACACCCGGACCTCTGCAGCTTAGAGCTCTAAAACCTCTCATCGTTTAAACAATATGTTTCTTTCTTATTCTTTTTGCTAAAATGGATGTTTTACACTTTACCATAGTACATTTCATTTGTCAGATCTTTGCCCACTCAATTAACCTATATTCGTTTGTAGGATCCTTATGAATATAATCCTTAAGTCAAACCTAGCCCTTTCAGAAATGAAATCAGGAAAACTCCTTTCACTCAAAGTCAAAATACATGGATATATATAAGACTGAGGGCGCTGATTCAATTGAAGTTGTGAAGGCTGTAAATGATAGAACGTTGTTGGGTCAGGGTTTCACTGGATATGGATGAAAGGCGGGTAAGTGGACTGAAGCACAGATCAACTAAAATCTAATTGAATAGATTGAGGGGCTGAATGTCCTACATGTATTCCTATGTTTCTCTGATGATTGAGTAGAAAGGGCCTTGGGTTTTAAGCAGGAAAGAAGTGGAGAAAATTAAATGTATTAAGGGAAGAATCTGTATTTACCCAATCTACTGTTTTCTTAACACTGCATTTATAATCGGCATTTTGTTAGAACTCTGCGAAGCTGTTTCACAGGGAAGTCCTTGTCAGGAACATATCTCTGAGAAATGATCAAAGTTTTGTGACAAACAGGTTACTCACCCAACAGGAAATGATTACTGATGTTTTTGGCCCGGAAACATCTGACTCGAGAGATACTACCTTTGTTTTGATTTCTTTTTAATTTAAAAGGCTGTTGTTGATTCACTTGGAAAAGGAAGAGTTGCCTTAATTACCGACAATAACAGCAACAATTACCATGCAGTTGACCTACAAGCACTTCGGTATCTTTTCAAAGATTCTGGTTTAAAAAGAGAATTTAAACAATCTGACCTTTATTCAATAGGGTGCACTATTTGAACATGAGGTATTGTGACTGAGAAAGCAATTACCTGTTTTAGTTCACTAACTATCATCAGACCATTCCAATATAAAGCTTTCATTTTTATTCGTATCATAAGCAGTTTGTTTTATTTTAGGAGTGAGATAATAGGAAAAATCATTTTATTGAAATAATAGGGATTAATAGCTATAGTGAATAAGGACTTATACTTTCCATGTTAAAAGCCATGTACAGGTGTTGGGTGCACTAACTCAACCATGACAATTATTTTGTAGTACCTGGCAGTAAATTAGAGAATAGTAATTATCAGTGTTGAAGGAACAGGTTCCGTGAGTCTACTTCCAGTTAAGGAATTGTCTGTAGCATTTGAGAAAGAATCGTGAAGAAGGAGAAAATAAAAGTTATGTGTGGCTTATGTTTTAAAAAAAATCCAAATTAGTTCCCGTTACCTTGTTAATGAAGGAAAACATTCCGAGATAACGTTAGAGTGAGATTTAGCAATCGCTTAGCCTTTGAGGAATTGTCTTTTTAATCAGTTACAAAATATCTAATATTGTTCCACCCAAAGTCTAAGACTACATATGCACTCTTATCCATTTTAATCCCTGTGTTTGAAAGCAGTATATTAGAATGGTTTAAGATCAATTGAACCCGCAAGGATTTAAAATCTTTTCTCTAAGTAGTGGCAAGTAGCATTTGCTCCTTTTCATTTTCATGGAAATGCGCCTGCAGTTTGTAAACGATGAACTACTCAGACTGAGTGAGCGAGAGAGAGGATTGTGTAACTTGAATTCACTCCCTGCTGATCGGAGAATTGATATCATACCCTTCATTACATTGTTAGGCAGAGGAGTGCTCCCGCTGTGCATCATCAATTGCGACAGCTGAGATCAGTGGAATCCATAAAATCTGATTCCAAATTTTCCTTCTGACGAGTGCTACTTGACAGGCTACAAAGAGCAAGTCTCTCTCCTTCCTTGCACCACTCTCCCCACGCTCCTCCCCCGACCCCCAAAGCTACACACGGGGGTAGGTAGTCACTTCAGTAATAAATATGCCTTGAGATAATTGGTATGAAAACAACACTTGTGCAGTATATAACGTTTTATGGCTGTTTCATGTACTTTATTATAATACTAATGAGAGGTTGTATATCAAAGTTAACTACATGCAAGATTAGCTTGTTAGAGGGATCAAGCTCTGTATGGCGATAGACAGCTTTCCCTTCATTTGCACTTGGTAATTAGTATGCAAATTATACAGAGGACCACACAAGTTCTAGTATATTACAACAGCTTTATTATGCTTCTGTGAAGATGAGACACAAACAAGCTATGACAGGATTTATAAGGACACTTTCCCCACAGTAAATGCTAGTATGTCTGAGGTATGCTGAGCAGAAGCTTTCTTTTGAATAGGCCCCTGAATCACTTTAAATGCAACCAGACAGCAGGATTCATCCAAAAGACTTAAATACGCATTTTTATATTCTTCCCACCAACCCCCTGAAATGGATGGAAATGTGCCCATTTGTCACTTCAATATATAAAAAAATCAATCAGTGCAACAATTTGAAATTATTATTAAAGCATTATTTAAGTCCCCTAAATTTTACATTAAGGGACATAATGCCAGCTGATTAAGTTTCCTGACTTATTTTGAATGCAAACAATTTTAAGGGACTTTATTACTTGGATTTGCTTGTGTTCTGACCATGTTTTGTGACTCGATAACAGAATATCTTGTGTTAATATTTTCCTCTTTACCCACTATTGTTTTCTTTTTGAGGTTTTATTAAATTTTAATCAAACTTCATAGGAGTACGAAACCAATGAAAAAGGAGACCATAAACTATCTGCCAAAACAGGAATAAGTAAGCACTAAAATAGCTGAGTGCCAGGCAGTTTTAGTAAAGTGTTCCTAGCTGCTACAGATCACTGCATCACAAGCCTGGTGTCAGCTCCAAAATGTACCACAGGAGACTCATTATGAAAAGCAAATATTATTTTGCAGAGAAATGATTTATAACAGAGAAAGATTTTTTTCTGCTTTTTGTATGAGTGTTATTTACAATCTGGACATATGGCAAGTTGTAGTGATGAAGTATAGTCAAAAGGCTCTTGATTCTGCCTGTGTATTTCTCTGTCTCTTTCGTGTCAGAAACTCTGTCTTTTACTTTTCATACAGAATGAATACAGTATGGAAAGAGTTCTGGAATGCAATATAATTCAGGTTTTACAATGGAAAACTCCAAGATAAAAGCAGTTACATTAAGCCATGGTTCTATCCAGTTTCACTATAATATTGCAGCCTGTAATTATCCACCATTACATCCCACTACCTTATGCTCTTGTCCTTGCCAACACACACAATTCAAAATTGTCATCATCAATTTCAAGTCTCTCCGTAGATACATCAGTGCCTATCCCAGCAATCTCCTTCAACCTACATCGAAATAGTATTGCTCTTCATGCTCTGGTTTCCTTTGAATTCCTGACTTGTCTTAGTTTTATTGTCAGTGACAAACCTTTACACTATCCAGGCCTGGCACTCTGGTATTCATTCCTTAATTCCCTCAAACTTGCTTCTTCCATTCCATCTTCAAATACCTGCTTACAATTTGCTTGTGTAAGAGTGTACATTTGCACACTCCTGTTCAATGGCCATGCCTACTTTTACTGATACAATTAAAACAACAACGTGCTGAATATTTTGTTAGTTTAATGCAGAGATAACAATAATATAGTAAAATCCTTCATCATTTCTTTCACATACCTTTTTACAATTTTTAAAAACTCCCTTTATTCTTTTCATCAATGAAACAATAAGTGATTTCAAAAGGAAATTGGATAGGAACTTGCAAGGAACAAAGTTGCAAAGCTTTGGATATAAAACATGGAAATGGGTTTGGCTGTCTTACTCAACACAGAGTGAACTTGACAAATGGAATGCCCTCTTTCTGTCCCATTTGACTTTATGGTACCATACAAAGCAAAGGCCCAGACTGATAAAAAAAGGTAAATTAGTGCAGAACTTCCAATGTTTCTAATGTGATTATTCATGTTGTCCCCACTTTCATTCAACTTTAAAATGTAAAAATGTTCAATCCAAGAAGATAATTAAGGCATACTTATCCAAACACTGAATTGCTAGTGATTTGACTCCATGGACATAGATTTTGAAATTTACCAGCAACGCTTGAGATCATTGTGTGTGTTTATGGCAAAGTCATACTGCAATGCTTGTGCTTTGGGAAACATACTGCAATGCTTGTGATTTCTACTATTTTAAGCATTAATGAATTAAATCCAAACTTTCCGGCACCCAGAATACAGCAGCTTCTGTTTTATATGCTCCCATTAACACGAAAAGATGCCCCAAAGCACTTTGTGAACAGGATAGAGGAAAATGGACGCAAAACCTGAAAGTATAGATTAGAAGAGATACCTGGAAGCTAAGTTGACAAGATTAGTCTTGCAAATCTTTTTATAAAGGAAAATCTTAAGGCAGGAGTTTCAAAGCATAGGAGTGAGATGACTGAAGGCTCTGCCATAATTGGTGGGTTGAAGGGAAAGCATGATGCCTAGCAGACAAAAGTTATGAATTTAAAATACTGATTTTCTAGAAACATGGTGGAGATCAGCAAGGTGGATGATGAGCATATAGCAATTAGTATGGAACAAGATAAATGTGTCTGTGGTGGTGTTTTAAGCAGGTGGTTGATCAAGGCCTTAGTGTTTGGGTAGTTGAGTCTGCAAAGAAAAATGGAGTTCAGGAGTTGTGTAGCTGATAAAAGTTGTGGAAGTTTGCAATATTAAGGTGGTGAAAATTAGCTAGCTTAGTGATGTGGGCTTAAAGTTCAGTTGATTGCCAGTGGTCAAGTTCAACCTGAGGCTGTACTTATGGAAGAGAATTAATTATATATCAGGAAACTAAGGGTTGTGGTTGGGGCCAGTGACAGTGGCTTGGGTTTTGCAAATATAGGTTACAAATGCTTGAAGCATTTACAGTGTCATCTTTCAGGCGGATATCTGTTATGGATTGTGTCAGGATGACTTGTTAAATAATGTAGATAAATTGTTAAGAAAGTAGACATACTTGCTTTTTGTAAATTTGGAAACTTGGGAATATTATTTGATCAATGTAGATAAAACATAATGAACTTCAAAATATAATTAACAACCTGCAGATCTGATTACTATTTTCTAAAGAACTCACTCATCAATTCACTATCCTAGCTAAGAATCAACTCTGTGCTGTGAGAATTAAGTTGAATTTTCAGTTGATAACCATGTAGATTTAATTAGATGATTAGTGTAATACTGTTGTTGTTATATGTTCCTTGCATAACAGCAACTTATATTTGTATAGCTCCTTCAACTTAGTAAACTGTCCCAAGGCATTTCAAAGGAGTGGTATCAAATAAACCTCTTTATTGAGAAACATTAGGAGATATCTGGAAAGGCAGGCAAATACTTGATTAATGAATTAGCTTTTAATAAACTTGTTACAATATATGAGAGATGAAGATGTTTAGGAAAGAACTTCCATAGCTTTCAATCTTGATAGCATGACAACCATTGATAGAGTGCTTTAGCTGGAGATGCTGAGGAGGACTGAATTCAAGAAGCCCAGATATCTCTGAGCAAAATCAACAAACAAAACAATTAATTTTTCTTTTCTATATTTGCTGGAAGGTTAAACTTTATAGATTGTTTTTTTTTAAACCTTTGTGCAGCAAAGACACTCTGCACTACTCTTTTGCTCCCTATTCCTGTTAAAATTAAACTCAGGAATAATGTACACCAGGGACTGGTGTCTACTAATATGAGAAAAAAAATTAAATTGGTTTTAGATTGATAACTTGAGCTAAAAATGTTTGAATTCCTAGTGAAATGATATTTGACTATCCCTCTCTTCATAGTTCCTTTTTAAAGCCTCAAACAATCCTGCGTGGGTTTCTATGGAGCTTGTAGTTAGGCATGGGTTAATATCCTATGACACCTGCAGTGAGGATCGTTGGTGGTGCTATTGTCAGTTTTCCTGAGGACTAGGTTGTTCTTTGTGTTGCTGGCAAATAAATGAAGAAGAGAAAGTCGTTCTTCCCTATCAGTTACGACAGATAGGTCAACATCTGTACGTGACATGACAAATTGGGCCTCTTTGACAATTATGGCAAAGGAGGGCAGCTGAGGGTTGTGTGGGTGGGAGGCAGCTGTGGGGGAAGTGAGGCCAAAGAACGCTGAAAGATTGGTTGATTATTTTCACTTTATTTCTCGCTCAAAAACATTTAATTAAGCTGCACACCTTCTAATTGGACAATATACCGTCATTGCCATTTTGGGTGTGTGTGCATATGTGGAGAGAAGTGGGAACAGTTTCTTTGGTAACTTTTTTGGAAAAAAGACATAAAACACAGAGCAGAATCGCTGCTTTGTTCCATCTCCTGTCGTTTTCTTTGTAGCTGTTTACTATACTTGTTTGTCCAGCGGTGGTTATAATGTTTAGACAAGCTCCATGCCAAGCAATTAATTAAGGCTTAAAGGAGCATTTTCACAGCAGCTAGTGAAGAGAACCAATAATTACTGAGAAAAAGGAATGCGAGAACGACAGAAATTCGGAGAGAAGAGATAGTAGCCTAGAGAGTTTTGTGTGTGTATCTGACAGCACACTTGCTTCAGCTCTCTAATTTTGACCATTATTTACCGAGAAATAATTGGTGATCTAGTTCTTTTTACCCCATTGGCCTGTCAAAACAAACATTTTATACACTCCTCATCCTGTGAAAAATTGGTGGAAACATATTGATTTTTGTCAGCCCACCTCTGGACTCCAAGCTGATGACCTGACAGCTGACTTAATGCTTAAACATACTACCTCAGGAGTGGCAGTCACTGACTGGCAGAGCATGACGCCTGCTGAGAGGCAGATCCTGGCTCCTTACATACTGCCATCACTGAAGTGCGGTTTACAGCTACTTTCTGACACTGTAAATTAGCTGCGAGTTCCAATTTGCTGTCTGATCTATAACACGCTGTCGAGAAAAATCCAAAAGGCAGCTGCTCAGGCTCTGGATTTTTTGTTTATTGGCAGAGTTGTTTTTTCTTGCTTCTACTACTGGGAAGGGCTAGAAATTCTTCTCCTGCCGCATTCGGTTATCTATTTATTCAGCTTGAGCAGCCGGCATACTGTCATTTTTGTATCACTCTGGGAACTATAAACTTAACTGAGAATATTTTTTTCATGCTGAAAGCTTTCATCTGTCTGGCCTTGTTTAGCTTGCCAACAATAAGCAAAGGGAACATACAGATGTAAAAGGGAAGTTTACTTGAGATTAGTTTTTTTTTGTAACACTTTCATTTTATTCCTTCTTAGATTTTAGTTCTCAACAATGTTTATCCTTTTGATTCTAAAGTTAAGTGAATAACTTGCAAAAGAGACATTGCAACAATTTTGCTAGAGGCACACTATTGTTGTAGGATCAATGATCCTAATCTAAGGTTTCTGATTTTCCCAATTTTCTGTCCACAACAAGTGGTCTGACTTCTGCAGGGCTGTATTTCCACTTGCGTACCAGGTAGCCAAGTGGCACTTTCTCATAAGCAAATGCAGACAAAAAGACTTTAAATGCTATGCTACTTTGGGAGTGGACACTGTAGGCCCAGTTCCTGCTTTTCTGCAAATGTGAGGATTTTCCAAGGAGGATGATCAGGTACTGTTTGGGAATGGGAATGCTAACTGGATTTTCTGAAAGACCACAGATCCAACCCTTTAGGCCTCCAATGTGCCTTAGCCCTCCAATTGCTTCAGCTAGCCAATCCTGTGATTCATTTTCCCTCTCAGATCTGATTTCCCTACTTCTTCAGGTTTAAAATCACTGCTCCTCCTTCCTAAGACTCTGGGGTCTGACCATCCCAATCACTACTTCATATGTTATTGAAGGAGAGATTCTGGAATACATATTGACTTCCCATACCCAACAAACATTCATACTAAACTCCTGCACACTCCACTTTGATGAACTAACCATTGTGTCCATATGGCTAAAAATAATTCCATCCACATGGACAGAGACAGCCAATATTGAGGACTACCCCAGGAGTCTTGAGAAGTTCTATGGAACATCTCCTGAACTGTAGCCTCCATCAAACCGCCACCCTTTGGTCCAACCTGTCCATACTGACCACATTTCCAAAACTAAACTCCTCCCACTTGCCTGCATTTGGCCCATATCCCTCTAAACCTTTCCTATTTGCATACCTGTCCAAATGTCTTTTAAATGTTGTAACTATACCTGCATCTACCATTTCTTCTGGCCATTCATTCCATACACCACCCTCTGTGAAAAATTTGCCCCTCAGGCCCCTTTAAATCCTCCAAGGGCGAAGGTGAAGAGCCAGAGGTGGTGGTACATGTCGGCACAAATGATGTCGGGAAGAAGAGGAGGAACATACTATAGCAGGACTTCGGAGAACTAGGAAGAAGGCCGAAAAACAGGCCGTCCAGGGTGGTTATCTCCAGTTTGCTTCCAGTTCCTCAGGCTGGAGAGGCCAGAGACCGGGAGATAATGGTCTGGAATGTGTGGCTGGGGAACTGGTGCAGGAAGCAAGGATTTAAAT
Organism: Chiloscyllium plagiosum; assembly: GCF_037043375.1. NCBI lineage: Eukaryota > Metazoa > Chordata > Chondrichthyes > Orectolobiformes > Hemiscylliidae > Chiloscyllium > Chiloscyllium plagiosum. The sequence goes on along the minus strand of NW_028270147.1, from coordinate 39,594,680 downwards.
TCTTGGATCACTGGGGTATGTTTTGTGGTAAGCATAAATTATACAAAAGAGACAGTTTGCATCTTAATAGGTTGGGGACCAGCATTCTGGCAGGCAGGTTTGCTACTGCAACACAGCTGCATTTAAACTAAATAGTGGGGGGAGGGTCAAACTGGAAGTTTAAGAAGGAAATTGAAGGGAAAGTTAGAACAAGGGAAGTCCAGAAAGACAACGGTATCAGTGAAGCAGAAAACTCAGAAAGGGATCATGCTGTAAGGTTGAGTGAAATAGGGGTTAATAAGAAGGGTGAGGGCAGTAACAAATTAAAAATACTATACATGAATGCATGAAGCATTAGAAGTAAGATGGATGAGCTTGAGGCTCTTTTGGAAATTGGCAGCTACGATATTGTGGGGATAACTGAGACGTGGTTTCAAGTGGATAGGGCCTGGGAAATGAATATTCAAGGCTATATGTGCTATCGTAAGGACAGACTGATGGGCAGAGGGGGTGGGGTGGCCCTTTTGGTAAGGGATGATATTCAGTCCCTTGCGCGGGGGGACTTAGAATCAGGGGATGTAGAGTCAGTATGGATAAAGCTGAGAAATTCTAAGGGTACAAAGACCCTCTTGGGAGTTATCTACAGGCCCCCAAACAGTAGTATGAATGTAGGGTGTAAGTTGTATAAGGAGCTGAAATTGGCCTGTTGCAAAGATGTTACTACAGTTGTTACGGGGGATTTCAACATGCAGGTAGACTGGGAGAATCAGGATGGTATTGGACCTCAAGAAAGAGACTTTGTGGAGTGCCTCCGAGATGGATTCTTAGAACAGCTGGTGCTGGAGCCTACTAGGGAGAAGGCAATTCTGGATCTGGTATTGTGCGACGTACGAGAATTGGTCAAGGACCTCGAAGTGAAGGAGCCATTAGGAGGGAGTGACCATAATACAATAAGCTTCAATCTGCAATTTGAAAGGGAAAGGGTACAATCAGTAGTGACAATATCTCAGTTGAATAAAGGGAACTATGGAGCTATGAGGGAGGAGCTGGCCAAAGTTCAATGGAGCAATACATTAGCAGGGATGACAGTGGAGGAACAATGGCGGATATTTCTGGGTATAATGCAGAAGATGCAGGATCAGTTCATTCCAAAAAGGAAGAAAGATCCTAGGAGGAGGCATGGGTGGCCGTGGCTGACGAGGGAAGTTAAAAAACCTATAAAGTCAAAAGAGAAAAAGTATAACATAGCAAAGATGAGTGGAATAATGGAGGACTGGGAAGCTTTTAAAGAACAACAGAGGATTACTCAGAAGGAAATACGCAGAGAAAAAATAAGGTATGAAGGTATACTGGCCAAAAATATAAAGGAGGATAGTAAAAGCTTTTTTAGGTATGTGAAAGGGAAAAAAATGGTTAAGACTAAAATTGGGCCCTTGAAGACAGAAACAAGGGAATATATTACGGGGAATAAAGAAATGGCAGAAGAGTTGTATTGGTACTTCAGATCTGTGTTCACTGGGGAAGACACAAGCAATCTCCCTGAGGTAAGAGTGGCTGAAGGACCTGAACTGCAGGGAATTTATATTTGCCAGGAATTGGTGTTGGAGAGACTGTTAGCTCTGAAGGCTGATAAGTCCCCGGGGCCTGATGGTCTGCATCCCAGGGTACTGAAGGAGGTGGCTCTAGAAATCGTGGATGCATTGGTGATTATTTTCCAGAGATTGATAGATTTGGGATCAGTTCCTGCGGATTGGAGGGTGGCTAATGTTGTACCACTTTTTAAGAAAGGAGCGAGAGAGAAAGCAGGAAATTATAGACCAGTTCGTCTGACCTCAGTGGTGGAAAAGATGCTGGAGTCTATTATAAATGATGAAATTACGGCACATCTGGATAGCAGTAACAGGATCAGTCAGAGTCAACATGGATTTATGAAGGGGAAATCATGCTTGACTAATCTTCTAGAATTTTTTGAGGATGTAACTCTGAAGATGGACAAGGGAGATCCAGTGGATGTAGTGTACCTGGACTTTCAGAAAGCCTTTGATAAAGTCCCACATAGGAGATTAGTGAGCAAAATTAGGGCGCATGGTATTGGGGGCAAAGTACTGATTTGGATTGAAAATTGGTTGGCTGACAGGAAACAAAGAGTAGTGATAAACGGCTCCCATTCGGAATGGCAGGCGGTGACCAGTGGGGTACCGCAGGGATCAGTGCTGGGACCGCAGTTTTTTACAATATATGTTAATGATATAGAAGATGGTATTAGTAATAACATTAGCAAATTTGCTGATGATACAAAGCTGGGTGGCAGGGTGAAATGTGAGGAGGATGTTAGGAGATTACAGGGTGACCTGGACAGGTTAGGTGAGTGGACAGATGCCTGGCAGATGCAGTTTAATGTGGATAAATGTATGGTTATCCACTTTGGTGGCAAGAACAGGAAGGCAGATTACTACCTAAATGGAGTCAAGTTAGGTAAAGGGGCAGTACAAAGAGATCTGGGTGTTCTTGTACACCAGTCAATGAAGGCAAGCATGCAGGTACAGCAGGTCGTGAAGAAAGCTAATAGCATGCTGGCCTTCGTAACAAGAGGGATTGAGTATAGAAGCAAAGAGGTTCTTCTGCAGCTGTACAGGGTCCTGGCGAGACTGCACCTGGAATATTGTGTGCAGTTCTGGTCTCCAAATTTGAGGAAAGACATTCTGGCTATTGAGGGAGTGCAGCGTAGGTTTACGAGATCAATTCCTGGAATGGCGGGACTATCTTCTGTTGAAAGTTTGGAGCAACTGGGCTTGTATACCCTTGAGATTAGAAGACTGAGAGGGGATCTGATTGAGACATATAAGATTATTTAAGGATTGGACACTCTGGAGGCAGGAAACATGTTTCTGCTGATGGGTGAGTCCCAAACCAGATGACACAGCTTAAAAATACGGGGTAGGCCATTTAGGACAGAGATGAGGAGAAACGTCTTCACCCAGAGAGTGGTGGGTGTGTGGAATGCTCTGTCCCAGAGGGCAGTGGAGGCCCAGTCTCTGGATTTGTTTAAGAAAGAGTTGGATAGAGCTCTCAAGGATAGTGGAATCAAAGGTTATGGAAATAAGGCAGGAACAGGATACTGATTGAGGATGATCAGCCATGATCATAATGAATGGTGGTGCAGGCTCAAAGGGCAGAATGGCCTACTGCTGCACCTATTGTCTATTTCTCCTCTCACCTTAAAATTATGCCTTCTAGTTTTAAACTCTCCCCACCCTGGGGAAAAGATCTTTGCCACTCACCTTATATATCCCTCTCATGATTTTATAAACCTCTATAAGGGTCACCCCTCAACTTCTTACACTCAAGTGAAAAAAGTCCCACCCTATCAAGCCTCTCTTTATAACTCAAACCCTCCAGTCGCGGCAACAACCTTGTAAATATTTTTTGCCCCCTCTCCAATTTAATCATTTCCTTCCTGTAACAGAGCAACCAGAACTGTGCACAGTACTCCAAGAAGGGCCTCATCAATGTCCTGTACAACCTCAACATGATGTCCCAACTGCTATACTCAAAGGCCTGAGCAATTAATGCAAGTGTGCTCAATGCCTTCTCAACCACCCTGCCTGTCTGTAATGCAATTTTCAAAAACCTGACCCCTGAGGTCTCTCTGTTCAACATCACTACCCAGAGCCCTACCATTCATTGTATAAGCCCTGCTGTTGTTCATTTTACCAAAATCCAAGACCTTACATTTACCAAATTAAACTCCATGTGCCACTCCTTAACCCAATGGCCAATTGATCAAGTTCCCTTTGTAATCTTACATAATTTTATTCACTGTCCTCTATACCACCAATTTTGGTGGCATCCAGAAGCTGACTAACTAAATTCTCATCCAAATTATTTCTATAAATGACAAACAACAATGGACCCAGCATGGCTGAAAGCCAAGCTGGACAATGAGACTGGCTTCCAGGTGGAAACCAAGAGGCAGTGTCACTTGTAAACTTAAAACTATACAGGTTGTAGAAAACCTACCTTCCAGGTTTCCCACAACTTACCAATAAACATTTACTTCCTCCCCTACAAAGCCTTCAGGTCAGCTTAATATTTGGAAAATGCACTTTAATATTAACACCTTTCAATTTTGCTTTTGAAGATGTTGCATTTATAAGATAAATTGTGAAGAGGAGAAAAACTTTTAATGATGAGTAACTAGAAAGGGCAAAAGTTGAACATTACTAAACATAGCAGAGATAAATTAGACATTAATATTCATTTACACTAATTGCACTCTTTACTGTTCTTATCTCCTTGCAACGTGTTTTCTTTTACAATTCCAGCAATTGACCAAGATACTTATACTGTGAGGTAACCAACACCAACCTTTCCCTTGAAGGAACAGTGTGGTTTCAGATATGGGAAGACAGCTTATAAAGTTTGTGTTTTGGTAACCATCTCAGTAATAGTGCTGTTCGACAGTATTTCAGCTTAAGGTCATATCTCTGCAAGAGTTCCTCAAGGAATTCCTGAAGAAGGGCTTATGCCCGAAACATCGATTCTCCTGTTACTTGGATGCTGCCTGACCTGCTGCGCTTTTCCAGCAACACATTTTCAGCTCTGATCTCCAGCATCTGCAGTCCTCACTTTCTCCTCGAAGTTTTTCTAAGGCCAACCGTCTTCAGCTGCTTCATTAAGGACCTTCCCACCATTATAAGGTCAAAAAAGGGAATGATTCCTGGTAATTGCATAATGTTCAGTTCCATTTGCTAAAACAGTCTGAGTCCACATGCATTAAGACCAGGACAATATTCAGGCTTGGACTGATAAGTGATAAGTAACATGCTTAGCATGCATGTCAGTTAATGACTGTCTCCAACAATAAACAATCTAGCCATCTCCCCTTGACATTTAATGGTATTACCATCAATGAATCTCATGCCATTAACATCCTTTGGATTACCATTGACCAGAAATTTCTAAACTGGACAAACCACATAAATACTTAGTAACAGGTGCAGATCAAAGGCCAAGAATTCTGCAGAACCCATCTCTTGACTTTCCATAGTCTAAGGTACAAGTTAGAATTTTGATGGATTATTCCCTGCTTACCTTGATAAGTTTAGTTTCAGCTGCACTCAATTCAGGACAAAGTAGGGACATGATTGTGGACCATTCACCACTGACACATAGTGCACACTGCTGCCACTATCTATGAGATGTACTGCAGCAGCCCAAATCTCCTTCAGCAGCATCTTCCAAACTCATACATTTCGAACCCAGAAAGATGAGGGCAGCAATCACATCAGAACACCACCAACTGGAAGTTCTGTTCCAAGCCTTACACCATTCTGACTTGAAATCATATTGCCATTCTTTCACTGTCACAAATCGAAGTCCTAGAACCCTGTTCCTAACAGCACTGCGGATCTCTACCAGATGGACTTCAACAGTTCAAGAAGGTAGGTTGTTATGGCCTTCTTTAGGACAACTTGGAACAAACAACAAATGCAGGAAGTACATCCCATGAAAGAATTTTAAAAATATGCAGCAGATGAGAGAGTGAGTTGAAGGATGTTGTAGAGATGTTTCAATTATTATTGTGTTATTTGGAAGGGATGGTGGTTTCTGGGGATATATTGGGTTAATTTGGACATGCTTACATAAAGGTGCGTTGAACTGATTTTTCCTTGTTCGATCAACATTGGAATTTCAATATTTTAAATTTAAAAAAAGGAAAATGTGCCGTGTCTGCTGCTGGCTGAGCAGGTTAAAGCAATGAGCAAATGAGTTGTACAAAACTAAGAAGGTCCTAGAGTTCATCTTAAACCTATGCTGAAATACAGGTTGTTCTGCTATAATGCATGTTCTGTTAATGCAAATTTGCTACAACACGATTGGCGAACCGGGGACACTTTCTATAGCACATACATTTAGAGTATGCTTTTGTTATCGCACAATTGCAACCCCATTAATTTAAATGGTGCAGCTATTGCATGATTTTCTTATAACATGGGGTTGCACGAGAACGAACTACCATGTTATAACAGACCCAAATGTAACTAAATTGATCGAAGCATAATCCACTGACCATTCCTCAAAAAATACATATGGACAAGGTTCAATATCCCACTGTGGTGGACCAACCTGAAAATACACTGTCTAAGCTCAAACATTATTATGGTTCGTTAGTTGAAGCTCAAGATACCTGCTGCCTGCAAAAATATACCTGCTAAAGATGGCCGAAATTGTTGAAGGAGAAGTACAATTTACTTTAAGTGTTACATTGAATCAGCTGAAAATGCATAATAAAAACATAGATTATTTGATGATTATGTTAGCTGTCTGGCAGCAAAACAGATATTTGCACTGATAACTTAACCTAACTTAATCAGGCAATATCATACACCCTTTCTCACTGTAGGACAATGACACATTTCCTCATAGTCCAGGAACCCCGCACTGCCCGGTTCTGCCTCCTTCCCAAGATCCACAGGCCTGACCACCCTGGCCGACCTATTGTCTCAGCATGCTCCTGCCCCACTGAACTCATTTCTACCTATCTCAACACTGTCCTATCTCCCCTAGTCCAGGAACTCCCCACATATGTTTGAGACACCACCCACACCCTCCATCTCTTCCAAGACTTCCGTTTCCCCAGCCCCCAACACCTCATCTTCACCATGGATATCCAATCCCTCTACACCTCCATCCGCCATGACCAGGGCCTCCATGCCCTCCTTTTTTTTACCTCTCCAGACATCCCCAACAGTACCCTTCCACTGACACTCTCATTCGTTTGGCCGAACTGGTCCTCACCCTTAACAATTTCTCCTTCAAATCCTCCCACTTCCTCCAGACCAAAGGGGTAGCCATGGGCACACGTATGGGCCCCAGCTATGCCTGTCTCTTTGTTGGCTACGTATAACAGTCGATCTTCCGTAATTACACCGGCACCACTCTCCACCTCTTCCTCTGCTACATTGATGACTGCATTGGCGCCACCTCATACTCCCGCTGGGAGGTTGAGCAATTCATCAACTTCACCAACACATACCACCTTGACCTTAAATTTACCTGGACCAACTCTGACACCTCCCAACCTTCCTGGACCTCTCCATCTCCATTAATGATGACTGACTTGACACTGACATTTTTTACAAACCCACCGACTCCCACAGCTACCTTGATTACACCTCTTCCCACCCTACCTCTTGCAAAAATGCCATCCCGTATTCCCAATTCCTTCGCCTCCGCCATACCTGCTCCCAGGAGGACCAGTTCCACCCCAGAACACACCAGATGGCCTCCTTCTTCAGAGACCGCAATTTCCCTTCCTACGTGGTTAAAGGTGCCCTCCAACACATCTCGACCACATCCCGCACCTTCGCCCTCAGACCCCACCCCTCCAACTGTAACAAGGACAGAACGCCCCTAGTGCTCACCTTCCACCCTACCAACCTTCGTATAAACCAAATCATCCGCCGACATTTCTGCCACCTCCAAAAAGACCCCACCACCAGGGATATATTTCCCTCCCCACCCCTTTCCGCCTTCCACAAAGACCGTTCCCTCCGTGACTACCTGGTCAGGTCCACGCCCCCCTACAAGCCACCCTCCCATCCTGGCACCTTCCCCTGCCACCGCAGGAACTGCAAAACCTGCGCCCACACCTCCTCCCTCACCTCCATCCAAGGCCTAAAGAAGCCTTCCACCTCCATCAAAGTTTTACCTGCACATCCACCAATATCATTTATTGCATCCGTTGCTCCCGATGTGGTCACCTCTACATTGGGGAGACTGGACGCCTCCTAGCAGAGCACTTTAGGGAACATCACTGGGACACCCGCACCAATCAACCACACCGCCCTGTGGCCCAACATTTCAACTCTGCCGAGGACATGGAGGTCCTGGGCCTCCTTCACTGCTGCACCCTCACCACCAGATGCTGGAGGAAGAACGCCTCATCTTCCGCCTTGGAAAACTCTAAGCCCAGGGCATCAATGTGAACTTCAACAGTTTCCTCATTTCCCCTTCCCCCACCTCACCCGAGTTCCAAACTTCCAGCTCAGCACTGTCCCCATGACTTGTCCTACCTGCCTATCTTCTTTTCCACCTATGCACTCCACCCTCCTCCCTGACCTATCACCTTCATCCCCTCCCCCACTCACCTATTGTACTCTATGCTACTTTCTCCCCACCCCCACCCTCCTTTAGCTTATCTCTCCATCCTTCAGGCTCTCTGCCTGTATTCCTGATGAAGAACTTTTGCCTGAAACGTCTATTTTACTGCTCCTCGGATGCTGCCTGAACTGCTGTGCTCTTCCAGCACCACTAATCCAAAATCTGGTTTCCAGCATCTGCAGTCATTTGTTTTTACCACATTTCTTGAAGTGCCTCCTGTCCCTGAGACAGAGGCTGTTTTTAAACTATCACATTTTTTTAACCTTCAGTTCAATCATCTGGTTTCAACAGGGTGGTCTCAGAGTTCATTTTATGGTTATAGCATCAACTTGGGACAGGGAAACATTGCTGGAACTATGATCTAGTCATTTTTAACATGCCTTTTTTTGTAAGATAAAGTATTGATTGAGTAACATGACACACATGTTACATGCGGCACATTGGGCAACCAGATATCACTCTATTGCATGTGTTTTCTCTTTAGAACTCTTAAAGAAAACCTTTTGAACATTTTTTACATGTGGAGAAACTATGAGTAAATAAATTTAAGCAGAAAAAATAAACACTTGAACACAGCTTGATGTAGGAAATGTTTAGAATTGGAGCTGGGGGATAGATTAATTTTTTGGCTGATTCACTTGCCTTGACAGTGAGTATTTCACCTATTTTGGGACTATATTTTTCTAAGCTGGTGAGCACATGGGATTTAGGTTCCACTGTTTATTTGATATTGGATGTTTTGCTGTTCATCTTGTTGAAAATCTCTTTTGAATTTCTCATTAATTTATTTCTTGAAAGTTTCAGGTCCGAGATCATCAACTTTATTCCGCTTTCCTTCTTGTCATAACTTAGCTTGTCTTGCAGCATGAACTTTAGCTGCGCCTGCATGAGTAAGAAAGGTGAGAGTTAGATTTAGGGAGGTAATTTTTCAGCTTGAATTCTGCATTGTTAAGAAATATTTTTATATGGACACATTGGAATTTCCAGTAGTGAACCTTACTGGCTGAAATCCTGACATACCTTGTACTGTGGTATTGTTGGAAGGGGAAAGGAACCATTCAATGATAATAGGTCAGTTCTCCCTTGAGATTGCATGAAAAACATTAATGAATAGGTCACCCTTTTCTAATGCTGGAATTGACTGTTCCCTTCTTGCCTTTTGGACTAAATAACTGTTGCATGATATGGGAGAGAGGAGAGCATGAAGCAAAGTCAGTAACAACAAATGCGACCAACAGGTGAATGTCAAGACCTAAAACTAATGCATTATGCACAGGTAGCACATTTTTGGAGATTAGTGATACTGTTTTTACTTGGGGGGGGGGGAGAGGGGAGGGAAAGCAGCTGGATTTGGGGAAAGGGTGCTTGTGGCAGTGGGATGAGAAGCCCTTGGGCAAGTTTAGGGGCTGTGGCCTGAAAATAACATTTACTGTGAAAACACTTTGTGAACATAAATGGGTGACGCTAAATAAAACAAAAGGCTTAGGAACCAAACAGCAAAGAGCAGAGTTTTGGGCCTGAACATTAAATGTTTAAAGTTTCTTGTATTAGTTCTTCTGTTTATTACTTTAACAATAGGATTACGTGTTTTTAAAAATGCCATTTGCAAGTTTTAGTTTCACACTACCTCTGGATTAGTGGTGCTGGAAGAGCACAGCAGTTCAGGCAGCATCCGAGGAGCAGTAAATAGACGTTTCGGGCAAAAGCCCTTCATCAGGAATACAGGCAGAGAGCCTGAAGCGTGGAGAGATAAGTGAGAGGAGGATGGAGGTGGGGAGAAAGTAGCATCGAGTACAATAGGTGAGTGGGGGAGGGGATGAAGGGGATAGGTCGGGGTGGGGGGGGGGAGGGTGGAGTGGATAGGTGGAAAAGAAGATAAGCAGGGAGGACAAGCCATGGGGACAGTGCTGAGCTGGAAGTTTGGAACTGGGATGAGGTAGGGGAAGGGGAAATGAGGAAACTGTTGAAGTCTACGTTGATGCCCTGGGGTTGAAGGGGTCCTCCGCCTCCGCCATATCTGCTCCCAGGAGGACCAGTTCCACCACAGAACACACCAGATGGCCTCCTTCTTTAGAGACTGCAATTTCCCTTCCCACATGGTTAAAGATGCCCTCCAACGCATCTTGTCCACATCCCGCACCTCCGCCCTCAGACCCCACCCCTCCAACCGTAACAAGGACAGAACAACCCTAGTGCTCACCTTCCACCCTACCAACCTTTGCATAAACCAAATCATCCGCCGACATTTCCGCCACCTCCAAACAGACCCCACCACCAGGGATATATTTCCCTCCCCACCCCTTTCCAGCTTCCACAAAGACCGTTCCCTCCATGACTACCTGGTCAGGTCCACGCCCCCCCCCTACAAGCCACCCTCCCATCCTGGCATCTTCCCCTGCCACCGTAGGAACTGCAAAACCAGTGCCCACCCCTCCTCCCTCACCTCCATCCAAGGCCCTAAAGAAGCCTTCCACATCCATCAAAGTTTTACCTGCACATCCACCAATATCATTTATTGTATCCGTTGCTCGCGATACGGTCTCTTCTACATTGGGGAGACTGGACGCCTCCTAGCAGAGCGCTTTAGGGAACATCTCCGGGACACCCGCACCAATCAACCACACCATCCTGTGGCCCAACATTTCAACTCCCCCTCCTACTCTGCCGAGGACATGGAGATCCTGGGCCTCCTTCACCGCCGCTCCCTCACCACCAGACGCCTGGAGGAAGAACACCTCATCTTCCGCCTCGGAACACTTCAACTCCAGGGCATCAATGTGGACTTCAACAGTTTCCTCATTTCCCCTTCCCCCACCTCACCGCAGTTCCAAACTTCCAGCTCAGCACTGTCCCCATGACTTGTCCTACCTGCCTATCTTCTTTTCCACCTATCCACTCCACCCTCCCCCCCCCCCCGAACTATCACCTTCATCCCCTCCCCCACTCACCTATTGTACTCTATGCTGCTTTCTCTCCACCCCCACCCTCCTCTCACTTATCTCTCCACCCTTCAGGCTCTCTGCCTGTATTCTTGATGAAGGGCTTTTGCCCGAAACGTCTATTTTACTGCTCCTCGGATGCTGCCTGAACTGCTGTGCTCTTCCAGCACCACTAATCCAAAATCTGGTTTCCAGCATCTGCAGTCATTGTTTTCACATTAACTCTTCCATTCTTGAATCATTTGACTTGATTCTAAAAAAATAAGCTCACTCAATGGTTAAGATATTAACAGAGTAGGTTTTAACATAGAACATAGAACATAGAAGAATACAGCGCAGTACAGGCCCTTTGGCCCTCGATGTTGCGCCGATCCAAGCCCACCTAACCTATACTAACCCACTATCCTCCATATACCTATCCAATGCCCGCTTAAATGCCCATAAAGAGGGAGAGTCCACCACTGCTACTGGCAGGGCATTCCATGAACTTACGACTCGCTGAGTGAAGAACCTACCCCTAACTTCAGTCCTATATCTACCCCCCCTTAATTTAAAGCTATGCCCCCTTGTAATACCCGACTCCATACGCGGGAAAAGGTTCACACTGTCAACCCTATCTAACCCCCTAATCATCTTGTACACCTCAATCAAGTCACCCCTAAACCTTCTTTTCTCTAATGAAAACAGCCCCAAGTGTCTCAGTCTTTCCTCATACGATCTTCCTTCCATACCAGGCAACATCCTGGTAAACCTCCTCTGCACCCGTTCCAGTGCCTCCACATCCTTCCTATAGTATGGCGACCAAAACTGCACACAATATTCCAGATGCGGCCGCACCAGAGTCTTATACAACTGCATCATGACCTCAGGACTCCGGAACTCAATTCCTCTACCAATAAAAGCCAGTACGCCATATGCCTTCCTCACCGCACTATTTACCTGGGTGGCAACTTTCAGAGATCTGTGTACATGGACACCAAGATCCCTCTGCTCATCCACACTACCAAGTATCCGACCATTAGCCCAGTACCCCATCTTTTTGTTATTCTTCCCAAAGTGAATCACCTCACACTTAGCTACATTGAATTCCATTTGCCACCTTTCTGCCCAGCTCTGCAGCTTCTCTATATCCTGCTGTAACCTGCCACATCCTTCCTCACTGTCAACAACTCCTCCGACTTTCGTATCATCCGCAAACTTGCTCACCCAACCTTCTAACCCCTCTTCCAGGTCATTTATAAAAATGACAAACAGCAATGGTCCCAAAACAGATCCTTGCGGAACACTGCTAGTGACGGCACTCCATGAAGAAACTTTGCCATCAACTACTACCCTCTGTCTTCTTCCATCCAGCCAATTCCTAATCCAAACCTCCAACTCACCCTCAATGCCATATCTCCGTATTTTCTGCAGTAGCCTACCATGGGGAACCTTATCAAACGCCTTACTAAAATCCATATATACCACATCTACCGCTTTCCCCTCATCAACCTCCTTCGTCACCTTTTCAAAGAATTCAATAAGGTTTGTGAGGCACGACCTGCCCTTCACAAAACCATGCTGACTATCCTTGATCACATTATTCCTATCCAGATGTGCATAAATCCTATCCCTTACAATTCTCTCTAAGACTTTGCCCACAACAGAAGTGAGACTCACCGGCCTATGGTTACTAGGGTTATCCCTACTCCCCTTTTTGAACAAGGGAACCACATTTGCTATCCTCCAGTCTTCTGGCACTACTCCTGTAGACAAAGAGGACATAAAAATCAAGGCCAATGGCTCTGCAATCTCCTCCCTTGCTTCCCAGAGAATCCTAGGATAAATGCCATCAGGCCCAGGGGACTTATCTATTTTCACCTTTTCCAGGATTTCTAACACCTCTTCTCTACATACCTCAAAGCCATCCATTCTACTTATTTGTGTCTCAGTATTCACATCGACGACAATGCCCTGTTCCTGAGTAAATACTGAAGAAAAGTATTCATTCAGTGTCTCCCCGATCTCTTCCGCCTCCACACGCAACTTCCCACTACTATCCTTGACTGGACCTATTCCTACCCTAGTCATTCTTTTATTCTTTTAAACGATCCCACATCTACATTCCATTTCTAAAATACAAGTGAATTATTTCACATTAAAATCTATTTTTTCAACAAGTGATGTATCAAATTCACTAACAGAATCCTTCCAGTTAAGGGCCACATCTGAGTAAGGGTTTGATTGGAGAGAAAACCTACAACATTGTAAAGGTCAAATCACCATGGTGCCTTTAGGTCAGAGGGCTGTAATTAGAGAGAGCCAGTTGGTGCTGATTTAACCTGAGGTTCACCATGCCTCAAGTGAAGGGACAAGGTCGAGACAGAGTTCTTCGTCGTAACGTCAGCTGGTGTAGGAATTGACTCCATGCTGTTAGCTTCACTCTGCATTGCAGAATAGCCATCTAAGCTACAACTTCAGTGATTTACCCTCATCACTATTTTACTACTTTGAGCATATTTTCCCATTGGCAGTGCAAAATCTGCAAATATTTCTCCATTATAAGAAGTCCTCATATCCAAAATATTAGAAACAGATACCTTGAAATTACCATGTAAGTTATAAACAGCTTTATAGAACCTTTTTTTTTGTATTAGCTCTCTGTTGCAAACCCATTCAAAGCAAATGAGTTAAAATCGCAGTTAAAATTTACCACTGAGCAAATTTAAATAACCTCATCAAGTGTGAGTAGTTTAGTATCCCATAGATTTTTTTTTTACATGATCAGGTTGTTACTAAGTGTCTTGTAGAATAGCAAACTTTTTTATTCCATGAACTTTGCGTCAGAATGCTTCTTAAAAACCTTCTTTTGCAGACTTGGTAATAAGAGAATTTAAAAGTCCTTTGATTATTGTCTGATTGTACAAATGTTACTACATACAAAATACCATTAAAGTAAATTATTATCATGAGATTTTTTGCAAACCTTGTGTTACCACATACTTTGGAATTAAGTTTGCATTATTACAAAAATCATCAGTAAAAATTTCATTTTATAACAAACATGACTAAGTGATATGTATGTAAAAAGAGATAAGAGAAATATGTAAGCACGATACAAACCACATAGTATTATTTTAGTACTTTACAGTAACATAATGCCTGTGTATTTCACAAAACTTCAATTACCACACAGTCATTCATTTGCAATGACACTCCTTGAAAGAGTTATCCTTCTCTCCATCACCACGCAGCAATATATTGTAGGGTCTCTTATGTGCACAGGCAAACAGATATGACCCTTGAGGTCCTGGTGGATGGGGTCCAAAGCATATCTCTTGCCTTCAGTTCTTCTGCCTGGCTTCTTGTTTACCACCAATTGTCTCATCAACATCAAGAGGTATCCCGAGCAAGATGCCAATGATGGCATCCTTGGAAAAGTGACTCACTGAAATCAAACATTTCATTTGTCCTTGTGAAGAAGAATATACAGTAACTTAGCACCTCTCCTTTTTCAATTAACTCCTCTGAGAATCTCAGATTAAGTGTTATTGAAGTGTCAGTGAAGTCTTTACAAAGTATCCTACTGTTGCAAATATGAAGTTTAGAAGATTATTGCGTTTGATTGTGTCTCTTCCATTTAAGATAAAATGGAGATATGAAGGAGGCTATGTGATTTGCTCAGAATTCTACAATATCAAGCTTACTGGGTTTGCTTGTTAGAACATCACGCTATGAAGAAATAGGTGCTGGTGTTCACTGCTGTGGAAAATGGTCAAAGCAGTTCTGATTACAATGGATTGACTCTTAGTCTTTAAGCCTCACAGGGACCTCTTTAGAATGTTGAATGTTATAGTTCTTATGTTTTGAACTGTGTACATCCAAGATAGAGTTTGGGGCCTAGAACTTTAATATTTATGATTTGTACTTGGGTATTGCTCCCTCTTTTCTTCGATAGTTCATTGCAACCAAGGATGACTTGCTTGTTGCCAGTTTGAGCTCTTAGATAGCGAATAAGTCTAATGTGTGATCTTCAAACCCTAGATTGGTTTGGTAGATAGGTTATTTGGAGATTTGTGGATTCTCTCCTCTGCATATTCCCAATAAAGTCTCTCAATGTGTTTGTGTCTTCACAGATAAGCCTTCTCCTGTTTGGTTGGTCTTGAGCCCGGACTCCCATGAGTCAGTGGGCTATATGACTTCTTCAGACATGCTTTAAGAACATTCCTAAAGCATTGCCACTGTCCCTGGGAGTCCCTGGCCTTGACCAAATTTTGAAGTCTATGTCAGGTGCATAAACTATGGAACTGATAGGGAGTGATTAGGATCTCAGTGCTGGGCAAGTAATCTTGGGAGAGGATGCTATTGTTGGAAAAGTTTTTTTTGCAATCAGATTTGGACCTTGCATTGACTGAAAACTACTTCATGGCTCCAGAAAAAGGTGCCAGTCTTAGAGCTAGTTGGAAGCAATGATACAGCATAAAATGTTGGATATAAAGAAAAAAATGGCAGGTGAAAGGAAAGCAAGGGATTCAACAGCTCACAAACATGAATAACGTGCGTAGTTTCTTCAGCATTCTTTGGCCCAAGCATTCCAGAAAACAATCCTGGTGACAGCCAAACATGGAGAGGACACCATCAAGGAACTAGAGACAGTCAACAATCACTAAAGAGAACATTTTGAAGAACTATTCAGTTGAATCTCTCTTCAACTTGAATATCCTAAATTTCCTTCCTTTGTACTCTATGAGAGTCAGTCTTTACTTGCCCCCACCCAGAATGAGGCTGTAATAGCCAGTCAGTAACTGTAAAACAACTTTCATTTGAAGAAAGAATCCCTGGTGAAATTCTGAAAAATACACACCTCCGTTCCAGCAGGTTAGCCAGAGGCCAGGAGATAATCTACATAATAGACAGGAAACTGTTCAACCTATGTCACTTTTATCCATGTCACCTTCAACCCAAAACCAAAACCAATCCAATCTCAATCATAGCTTAAATTTGCAGCTGAGTTCATGTGTACTCTCTCAAAGTGAACTCCAGGTCATTGTCAACTCCTTCTCCAAAGCATATGAGAAAATAACCATTCCCCTAAACATCCAGAAAATGAAGGCCATCATTCAATCTGCTCTCACAACACAACAACAACCTCACCTCCCCCCAAAATTAAAATCACCAGTGAAATCCTGGAAAATGGACCATTTGCTGTATCTTTGGAGCTTCCCCTCACCAAAGGCAGACAAGTGACAACATTCTTCATGCCTTTGGTGTTCCAGGTCAATCTTAAACCAATTGTGGAAGAGAATATCTGAAGACCAGAATATCAAGCTTGTAACTAAGGTTATGGTTTACCCCAACATAGACAAGCTAAAGCAGGCACTTCAAAATACTGGAGAACTTCCGTCTGAAAACAAGGTCCATGTGATTCATGTTACTGTGGAGATAGTCTTTGAAAGGGCGAAATGTCCATAAAAATCTGTTGTAATTTTGACTTGCAGGTTTTTTAAGATCTCCCTGAAACATGCTGTTATAGGTCAGCCTACAGACATCTGAGGGACAGAGGGCAGGATATAGAGATGGCTAGTCCTTTGCTTGAAGTGAAAATTCTGATCCTGTTGTTCACTCTTCAGCATGCGGGTGGGAGCACATGTTCCAATTAAACACATTAAGTTCATGAGGATTTAAAGGAGGCTGGAAAGTTTGCCTATCTTTTATTTGAAGGAAAGGCTTACTCGTGTGACCCTCAGTGAAAGTCAAATCTCAATTCAGGAGTTACCTGGCGAGGAATGAGAAAAGGAAGTAAGCCATTGGCAGCAGCAAAAACCTCTGGACCAGTTCTGGAAGGATTAAGTGTGTATTTAAATGACGGTGTTAGAAGCAGAGGATTTTTGGTTATTTTCAAATTAAAATAGGAAAACCTTTTTGTAGTGTCTCTTCTCTCTTGTTTTCTCTCTTTTAAGCAGTCACTTTGGATCAAGGATGACTTTCTTCCACTCCAGTATTGAGGTTCCTATGATGACTAAAAATTCCAATACTGGATGTGAAATCTCTGCCACAAGTCGGGAATGTGGTGCTTGCTGAAGTGGGTGGTTGGGATACTCAAGTTTCCAAATGCTCCTTTCCCTGTTTGCACGTCACCTCCACCGAGGCAATCTTTTAGAGATGTCTTGTCTCCAGTTTGGGAAATCTTGGGCTAAAATTGGGATAGTCCATCTTTTTCTGTGAAGGCTTTGACAATATCCATCGAGCATTTCCTCTGCCCTCTGGTAACTGCTTGCCATTATAAAACTCTGCGTAGAGATTTTTGAACGCCTTATGTCAGGCATGCCTGACAATGTGGACCAATCAAGCAGCTTATTACTACTATTATTATTATCAACATCTGTATCTTGATATTGGGGATGTTGGCCTGAAAGAAGACACTGATATTGGAGACTCTGTTCTCCTGGTGGATTTGCAAGATTTTATAAAGGCATTCCTGGTGATGCTTCTCAAGGATTTTGAGATGTCCGCTGTACATTGCCCATGCCTCCAATATAAAAAGGAGGGCTGGTAATATTGCTTCCTTGCAGACCATGAGCTTGGTGTCAGGCTTGAGGTTTTTATCTTCGAACTCTTGTGTTCGTCTGACAATTGAAAGCTACGGTGACGCATTGAGTGCTGTGTTAAATTTCATTGATGTTTGCCCTTGCTGTGGGAACTTCCTCTTGGCAAAAGCAGGCATTGATGATGAAATTCTGTTTAGAATGAAAGTTGCCTACCAAAATAGTACTTAGCTATAAAGTTTGAACATTAGACTTGTGCTGCGATCCTCTCAATATGTCATTGGAATTAAAATAACTGTTTTAAAATGTTTGGTCTCCATAGGGATTTTAACCACCAATGTGTTTCGTAGATCCCCTTCACATGTCCAGTAGAAATAACAAGAATATTGAGTATTCTTATAATTTTTAATTAACATCAGAGCTTCATTTACTCCTGAACTGTTGGTTACTGTTAAAAGAGAGGGGTTTCTTGAGATTTTTTTCACCAATATGCCATGCATCCCCTTGAATGAGCACTAGTATAATTTTACGTGGCACGCAACTGGTTTTTACCTTCAGATTAACTTCTAGAGCAGGCATTTGTTCCTTTATTCAGTTGTCATCTTGTGCTAAATGTAGGCTAAACTGGCATTTCGATTTAAGGCCCCACCTTGACCATCCTTTTTTTTGCACCTAAAGTATTCTGTGAAAATCACCCACAACATGTCTGGCAGGTTAACTTCTGTTTTGCTAGGAAAGAGTGGTGCAGAAGTTTATAGAATACCTTGGAACCAATAGTGTTATATCAGAAACTACTGGGTGGGATACAGTTAAAAGAAAAGTCAAAACAAAAGTTGTGTTCTGAAGAAAGAAATGTAAGATATATCCTGAAATATCTTCTTTATCCTTTGAGGGGGTACATGGCCTAAATGTTTCAAGAACTGGAGAAAGCTTTGTATGGCTGTAATATAAATTGATGAATATTTGAAATTTTTCAATCCCCTTTCATGTTTTTTTTGCTCTTCTAAAGTTATGTCTGAAATCAAGGAAGTCGGCTAGTCAGGATTAGTTGTCTGCTTTCTACAGGCGATTTCAAAATAAGAGTTTTTACTTTGGTGACAACTGTGGTTTGTAATAGCTTATGATGGAGTCATTTGGAAAAGTCTACAAAGTTTGAGGTACTGTTGAGAAATGAGGGTGGCCAGCCTGTTATATCATCTGTGTCTGCTATTCCTCACACTAGGAGTAAATCATGTCCCATCCTCACCATGACAACAATGATGAGTTGTCTGAATGGCAGGAGGTGACTTACAAAAGGCAAAAACGGAAAAAAATCATAGTCATTTCTGCTATAACATGTGTTTCTTCAATGTGAATTGAAAAATTTAGACAAATATTTCTAGAATGTGCACTTTCCTTACCTGTATTTGCTTTAACCTGATTCCAGCCCCATTAGTTTAAATGGCCTGGCTATTACATGATTTTCTTAAACCACGCATCCGCATGAGAGCACAACTATTGCATTTTATCAAAACCTACTGTAATGAATAAATATATATAGATGTGCTTTGACAAAGTGGACTGTTAGATAACCCAATTCACATTAGTTAAATATTCTTTGTGACAGAGGGGTGAGGACAAATTGGTTTCGGATTAATTTTCAAATGTTCATATTTTGAGTTCCAGCATTATTCTTTTACCAAAACACCCAGTGATTCATCAATATGTAAATTTGATATTAGTGACATGTTCGCACTTCTTCAATCCACATTCTAAGTATGCCAGAATGAAACATTTCATTAAAATTGTCCAGAAGCTGTAGAATCTTAAACTGACCAAAGTGGCACATTTTAACCTACTATGGACACCTGCCATATAAATACCATGAACAGCTCCCAGATGCCTGAAACAGACAAGAACAAAGTTTTGTTTAATGATCACAGTTTTATAGTCAGGTAATAAAGGATTGCTATATTCACCTACAGGATGTGAGATAACTGTAATAATTGTGAGAACTTAGAATCACCCATTTCTTAATTGTGTATGTGATATAAATTCAATTTCAAGTTGAACATGACCTTAGTAACAACAGTGGTTGATGTACAACCAAATTCCACAGCACCCTCCAAGATTGACCAGACAGCGCATAGAAATAACAGCTATCCTTAGTGGTAGATTGTATATTCTGCTGAAGTAATGATATTGCATGAACCATAGCAGATTTAAAACTGCTCTTATAATTTTAATTTTTCTTTTTGTCCTACATAGGGCTTTTTGCTGATGAGCAAAATCTCTGAACAACATACAGCCTTAATCCTTGCTGACTTTTCACTGTGTCCTTCATTGGAGACAGTTATCCTTAAAACTTTCTATTCACTATAATTATTAGCTAATGCTAATATTTCAAAATAACTATTTTGTTTTTGCTCTGTATGTGAGCCTATCAGGTTCAGTGTTGGGCCTACAGCATCACTGAAAATATGCAAACCTGTTTGAAATAATTTATTTTACCTCAAAGTCTTTCCTTGTTAAGGTCAACAGAGAGGCTTTGTTTTGATTACTGGTCCTATCAGTAATGTTAGGCTTATCCAGCTGACTGCTCTCACAGCATCGTGTGGCTGGCTCCCACATCTGCTGTTCAATGATACAGATATTGTTTTTCCCTCCATGGTGGTTACTCCGAGGTAATGACTATTGACCCTTGCCCTCTCAAGTCGAGCTCTAATCTTGTTGTGACTGCATAGCAGGTGCCTAAATGGAAAAGGGGGAGGATGTGCATGATACAGATTAGTGGGGAGGTGGGCTTTTAGCTTGGTGGAGTCATGTGTAAGTGTGTGTGTGCAGTGGGAGTATAGGAGGTTTGGATGGTCACTCTACAAGAACAATGGCCACTTTTTTTGAAGCTGTCACTTTTTTCATTCAAGCAGGAAGAAACTAAGTCATATCAATGTGTGTTATGTCAGATGATCAAAAAACAACATTTTCTTTTCTCCACTAAAAAAACAAGCTACGTACAGTCAGCAGTAAGGAAAAAAGTTTTTAACTTAAGCCAGTGACACAGAATAATACATAATTTGAATAGCGTTTTTTTTCTGGTCTTTCTTTTAGCTCCAAGTTCAGTGTATATATAACCCTGTTGGCATTAGTTTGTTGTTAGGGAGGCTGTGGTTTGAGGCTTTGTTCCTTCAATGAGTCTAAAATTCCACCATTCCAAATCAGTGACCTCTGAAGAGTAGCCAAAGGAGCACAATTTGTTGTTATAATTCCAGCTGATGTTACTACTGGAAAGTCAGATTCTGGAATGAAATCTGGCCTGATAATCATATTTTGTTTCTTTTAAATTTAACATGGTAGTCTGTCATTAAAGCATAAGCATGCGAGGGTGTGTAGAATTGAGGCCTTTTCCCTTGACAATGCACATAACTGAGAATGTAGAGTTCCCCAGTCTATCTGCAGCATTATAATCAAATACACCTAGTCCAGAAGTTTCACAAACTACACTTTTTGTTTTCTCTCTGAGGTAACTCATTTCCTTAACTGTTCTGAACAAGCTCCCTTTTAGTTGGAGAGATTTTATTTACATCTAATGTTAGTCAGGTCTCCTTCAAATTGCTCAACAGCGTTTAAACTGATTATTTATTTAAAAAGCTGCTCATTCTAGACCATGCTAAACTGTTGATATTGATCCTTTCTCTTTCCAGTCATAAACACCACAGTATAAACAAGCTTCCATTAATACTCCAGTAAACACATACGAGTTTAAAATCATGGTTTCGGACAGACTGACCTAGTTAATTTTCAAACTCCTTCACAAAATAAACCAATACCATATCACACTAGTTTTAACTCCAAACTGTTTTCAAAAATTGAGATTAATAGAAAAATCACACACTTTTCATCGCATTGTTTTTATTACAATTACTATTGGTAGTGGACTGATTGTGGATGGGGAAGGATGAGATGTATGAAGGTGTTTGGGTGGTTTCTCATCATTCTGCTCTCAAATGTTGAATATTTTGATATACTGGGCTATGTTTATATTGGCACTGATGGCACTCCAGTAACATTCCATTCTGTTCACATGCTAGTCAAATATGTAGACATGACAATAAAAGCTAATTCTAACTCCCCAATAATACCAGATTCCATCTTCCTTAAATGTCTGTATAATGGATAATCATCAGGAATGGGATGTTTACTGGGGTAGACGATTAAGCTCAGTCGCAGCACCTCAACTGCTAGTATCAGCAAATTTGGAATTAACTGGAGGTCAACCATATATTCTGACAGAGTCACTCACCTGAAATGTTAATTTTGTTTCTTTTTTTCATAGAGATTGTTTGAGCTGCGAAGTAATTACAACACTAATTTTTTTAACTATGGAATCTTTCCAGTCTAAATTCGACTGTGCACAGATTGATCAATTCTGGTAAAGGAGAGAACAGTGGGGGTGAAATACAAATTGAACAAACCAAATGTTAAGCATAATTCAACCTGTGACTACTTGTTATAGTGCTTTCAGTTTCAAATGAATATAATGATAAAATATTAAACTCAAAATAAAGTTAAATGGCTTATATTATTGCATGCTCTTCAACTGGAGATGTTCATTTCTCTATCTGTTACACTTCTCTTTTTTTTTCATATCATCTTTCTTTTCAAACGTTTACCTAAAAGGGGAGGTGTATCTTACTGGGTTAGTAATCCAGGGACCTCAGACTAATGGTCTAAGGGCATGAATTCAAAGCCCACCTTGGCAGATGGCAAAATTTGAATTCAATAAAAATGAGGAAAAGATGGCCTCAACCACACAACCTTGTCAATTGTTATAAAAACACATCTGGTTCACTAATATCCTTTAGGAAAGGAAATTCTGTCATCTTTGTCTGGTGTACATGTGACTGATATTCTTCATCTCTGGTACAATCCTTGTAAATTTTTTCTGCACTCTTTCCAAAACCTTGCTATCCATGCTGAAATGTGCTGCTCAGGTTTGGACACAGCTCCCCGGTTGAGGCTGAATCAGTGATATCTAAAATTTTATCCTATTTGACTTGTTTTTATATTGAGTGTGTCAATTTTACAAAGCATTATCTATTACAAGCTTTTTTTAGTCAAATTCTCAAATTGCCCCCTTGCCTTCAGAACAAATACCCAACTGATATCTTTGTTTCTGCACCATCTTTTGAATTGTACCCTTTACTTTATCTTTCCTACCTTTCTATCCACACTTTATTACTACACAATTCTCTGCATTACATTATAACTGTTAGATCTAAGTTACACTAAGTTAGATTAGCCAATGGCTCTTTTCTAGCTTCTAGTTTTATATTGTTACTGCACAGATATCAAAAAAATACTGATTGAAGTTCTCCTCATTTTATGCCATTAGAAATACCAATGATTACGTCAGAAATAAAAGTTTCTTTTCTGACATTCTTTAAATTCTTTCTCCTGTTACAAGCATTTTAACAGTACTGATAAATTCATCCATGGGGCTTTTCATCTTCCATTAACAACCAAACATCGAGCTAATAATTTCATGAATTCTCAAATACTTGAAAATCTTTATAAACTACATAAAATAAAGTGGTAATAATAATTAGTAATAGTAAAGGAAAATGAGCTAATATTATTATAATATGAATTGGAAACTTGTTCAGAAAAGATTTACAAGGTTTGAGCTATAGGGAGAGGTTGAATAGGCTAGGGCTGTTTTCCCTGGAGCGTCAGAGGCTGAGGGATGACCTTTTATAGAGGTTTATAAAATCATGAGGGCCATGGATAGGACAAATAGACAAAGTCTCTTCCCTGGGGTGGGGGGAGTCCAGAACTAGAAGGCATAGATTTAGGGTGAGGGGAAAGATATAAAAGAGACCTAAGGAGCAACTTTTTCACGCAGAGGGTGGTACGTGTATGAAATGAGCTGCCAGAGGAAGTGGTGGAGGCTAGTACAATTGCAACATTTAAAAGGCATCTGGATGGATATATGAATAGGAAGGGTTTGGAGGGATATGGTCCGGGTGCTAGCAAGTGGGACTAGATTGGGTTGGGATATCTGGTCGGCATGGACGAGTTGGATCGAAGGGTCTGTTTCCATGCTGTACATCTCTATGACTCTATGGCAGAATCATTTATGCTGCACTTGAATGCCTGGATTTTAAACTGGCCAGACAGTCACTGTGCCAGTGTAGATAGGATTTGCACATGAGGATCCTGTGGAATCCCAATCATGCTCCAAAAGAATTGATGGGGAAATCAAATTTTCCACTAGGCGAATCCCCTAAGCCTGGAACTTTCTGAAAGTCTCCATTTAAATTGGAGACGTCAGAGGATTCCGATGAAATTAAGTATAATATTTACTCAGGAAAAGTTAAATTATGACATACATAGTCTATCTTTCAGATAACTATTAAAGTGAATCCACGCTTATGCACAATTACACCCAATGCCAACCCCATCACCACCACAGGACCCAACTTGACATCTTCCACATTGCACCCAGGTGTCCTAAGCCTCTTCCCCAGTCCCACTGTTGGACCCAGCCTCACATGCAAACCCCCTGCTACTCAACCCAACCAAACTCTTTACCCCGCTAGACCCAGACTGACACAGCAACCACCACTGGACCTGAACCTTGACCCAGCTGTTGGGCCCAAATCTGTAACCCATCCTTCCTGACCCACGCCACATCTGATTTGTAATCATCCATCCCAACATATCTAAATAATGCATCATTTACTTTACACCCTGGTACCCTACCCACATGGCACTCTACCCCCTACTTATCTGAAACCATACCATTGCTCATCTGGCATCCTATCTCTGTCACCGTATTCCGTCACTAACTTTACCAACTAGCTCTCTACTTCTCAGTTGGCACTCTGTAATTAGCAGCCTTACCACCTATCCATATGGCATCCTACCCATGGCATCCTACAACCTACCCTGCTGGCACCTTCCTATTCTGGCAAACTACCCACTTGGTGCACAATGCGCTTGGTATCCTACCCCAACACATCTGGCATCCTACCCCTGACACCCTACACCTTTCCCAAAGGGCAGCCTTCTCATCTGGCATCCTACCCCTGACACCCTACACCTTTCCCAAAGGGCAGCCTTCTCATCTGGCAGCCTACCCTCCCAGCATGTTAACAATTAACTTCCCTTATGCACTTGCAGTTTGACAGCGACTTTATATATCAGAATACAGCAAATGACTGCAGTGAAAAATGCGTGTGGTTTGCTTTCCTCTGACAATACAACACCACAAAAGAGGGAACTCTGTATATAATCTTCTCTCAAAAGTGTGGATCTCCCTTCTTTTGTAAAAATGAAGGGATATACAGGCAGTCTGCATGAGATTACCATTCCTCGGAAAATCCATCTTAGTATTCTTTTCTGTGGAATTGGGAATAAGCAATCGACCAAGGTTTATGCTGCTGGTTCATTTGCTATCATCCTGTTATGTGTTACAGGCAATAACAAATTCCATCCTAATATATGTTCTTAAATTCGGTTGTAACTAACTCCACATGATTCTTGTCCTAAACTATTTACATTCAACAACAAAATGATACTTAATTTGAAAAACAGAAGTCTATTAATAAATTGAATGTTGGCCACTATTGCAAGAGTACTGGAGTATAAAAGTTGGGAAGTTTTTTTACTGCAGCCAAACAGGTCTCAGTGAGACCACATCTGGGTTAGTGTGTGCAGTTTTGATCTCCTTATTTGATGAGTGATATAATTGTGTTAGAAGCAGTTCAGAGAAAGTTCACTCAACTCATTCCCGAGGTGAAGGGCTTATCTTATGAAAAGGTTTGTATGCTCATTGCAATTTAGAAACATGAGAGGTGATTTTATTGAAAAGTATAATATCTTAAAGTGACTTGATGGGGTGGAAAAAGGGAGGATGTTTCATTTTGCTGAGGAGATTAGAATCAGTGACACAGTTTAGGCATAAGGAGTTTCACTATAAAATAGCGATGTGGATACATTTCTCTCAAGTTATTAGTCTTTAGAATTCTATTATTCATAAAGCAAGGAAGTCTTGATCATTAAATTTATTTGAGGCTGAGTTAGATTTTTGATAGACAAGAGCAAGAAGGGTTAGGGAGACGGACAGGAAAACATGAAAGTGAAGTTGAAATCCAAAATCAATTCAACCTTAACCTTATGTAATGATGGAGCATGTTGAAGAGCCAACTGGTGTCTTCATGCTCCCAGGCCTATATTGCTATGTATGCTAAGAAGAGAATTTTATAAACTGTTTTTAACTTGGGCACTATAGGTACAATCAGTGCACTGCTGAACCAAGAACTGCACGTTTGCTCTGATCACTATTTATCTTATGTTTTGTTGTGGCAGCAGACGCAGTGAGCATTCACATACCTTTGAGGAAAAAGTTCATGAATTCAAGCTATTTTCCAGGGATTTGGGCACAATCTAGGCTGACATCTCTTTACTTTCCTTTGATTAGTAACATTGAAATTGTAGCTGCCTGATTAAGCAGTTGTTTAAAACGATCATGCAATTGGGGTTCTTTGAAGAACAGAAGGGGAATTCTTCCAGTGTTTTAGCCAATATTTATTCCTCAATCAACACCATAAAAAACAAATTAACTGGTTAACACATTTCTTGGTATTTTATTATACTGCTTTTGGATAAATTGCTGTGTCCAAATTGGCTCCTGCATGTTCCTCTGAAACAACGTCCAAATTGGCTGCCGTATACTGTATGTCTATATAATACTATTGATTTCTCTTCAAAAATAATTAATTGAAGCACTTTTGAATTGTCTCAGTGACATGAAAGGTGCTATATAAATGAAAGATCTTCCTATATTTCGCGCTCCTTTTAAATAATTTATTCCTTTTTAGAAGGTTTCTATTTTGCATTTCCTTGAACAAAGAGCAGGTGAATTAGTGCCCTGATATATGGCCGACTGTTTAGCCAGTCATTCGAAGTATGCAAAAGCCCCAGTAATTGTTATTTCCTCCCTGTAGAAATCCACCTCCACTTGACATCTAACCTTCCCCATTACTGTGGCTAAGACTGAGATTCAAAACTAGTAGTTTGGAGAATCATAAAAATAAACTTATCACCCTACCATTTAGCCCATTAAACAATTATTAGGTTAAAAAGCAGAGCTTTTGTTAAATGCTCCAAATGGTCTGCTGTTAGGTTGGCAATCTTGTGTGTATTGAGTGATAATGAAGCTTATGCACAGTAAGCACTCAACATGTTATAACAAAAGATTGAATTACTTTACATTGTCCAGGGTTAATACATATTGGCAGAGGTTATTTTACATGCTACCGACAAGCTTCAAACATTTAACGTTCGAGGAATTTCATACCTTTGGAAGATGTGATCCTCTATTGAATTGCCCATGTTAGACTCAGTAGTAACTATAGAAATAATTATCAAAATAATCTTTGTAACAATCTTTCCTCTTGTACTTTAGGCTTTTACCTGCCCATCTAACGATCTATCACCCACATGGAAACCTCTTAGAAGTGTTTCATCTCTGTACCTGTTTTTGTGTGTGAATCCATGCTGGCTCTTTGGTGTTTTGTTCACATCGAGATGTCAAGATTGTTTTGCTGGGTTTATTAGGTGTCTGCTGTCATACCGTTTGCTTTCCACTTCATTAAACCTGTAGCAGAGTCTGATAGAGTTGTTGCAGGTGGGGTAGGGAGCTGGGTGCTCTGCAGGATATCAGCTCAACAGTTCAGTACAATGTATATATCCCACTTTCAAGTCAGCGTTTATTTTTAATGTAAAAGGTTTAACTCTTCAGTGGGCATCTTCTGTGGCAGATATTTTAGCACCACGTTTCACAATATACAACTGATAATAGGGATGAGGTCTGCTTAAAGGAAATGCTAAACACCAAAGGGATATGTTTGTGCAGATTTTATTGCTATTGGTTATGTTATTTTAAAATTAATAGTAGATCCAGTTTCCAATTAATATCTGCAGAGCAGATCTGAAAGCCACTTATAAGGGATGATTCTAGTAATGAGACTTTTATTGACCCCAACTCAAGACCAGGTGAAAGTGAGGACTGCAGATGCTGGAGATTAGAGTTGACTCTGGTGCTGGAAAAGCACAGCAGGTCAGGCAGCATCCGAGGAAGGGCTCTTGCCCGAAATGTCGATTCTCCTGCTCCTCTGATGCTGCCTGACCTGTTGTGCTTTTCCAGCACCACACTCTCAACCCCAATTCAAGATCAGCCTATATCTGGCCTATATCTGGCCTTGTTTAAAGCGACACTGATTTTAGCTTGTGGTTCTGATTAGTTTATTGGAGGGAATGGAAGTCAGATTTGTTGAATTCATCCTCTTTTCTACCCACATAAATGGGATATAACTAAAAAGTTCAGGTGATGTATAAACATTAATAGCAAGGCTTGTCTTCCTAAAGCCAAAGTCAGATTACAATCTCTTATTGCCCCTCCTCTCCATTAAACATATTAATAATAGTGTTACATGTTATTCTCATTGTTTGAGGTGCTCTTTGTTCATATGCAAGTGTCTGTAGTGTGCTTGTCCTCATACATGTTTCAAAATGGTTTTACTGTCTTGTGATATCGACATAAGGGTATTAACGAGAATTATTGTGCAGTGGTTTACCAGGATTTAGCCTGTTCAGTGTATCTTATAATGAAAGAACTGCTAGCTTATAGGAACAGTTAAGTCCAGTGTTGCAGCATTAAAGACATAGTTCTTGGTTCGTGTTGCAACTGATCTATTATGGGATTAGCAGACCTAAGTGCTTCAAAGAAAAGCAGTTGTCTCGTTTGCATGTAGTTAACCAAGTACTGTGACCCTCTGTGATGAGAGCTGATTAGATTTTCTATAAACAGATAAATTGGAAATTGTATGAATGCACTAGTTCTGCATAAATATCCTGCTATTGATGTTTAATACACCAAAATCCATATATTTAGGTTTATTAGCTTTACACCTTTTCTCTGTATAGACTGCATCAAAACTGGGATGATGAATTTTATGTTCAGATAATTTCAGGTAATGTTCATGGCATCAGATTAGTCTGTTGAAGAAGCGGTGCCTTCATTTTAAAATGTGCATTGTTATAAAGAGGACACAAAATAAGTATTGAAGTTCATTTGTTTTTGTCATCAACCTCATTATCATTGTTTTAGTTATGAACAATGCACGTTAATGATCACAAGGTAAATAGTTGAATGAAAATACGAATGGGCAGCGGGATCAGTGGTGACAAAAGCCAGAAACTATTGGTCTATTAATGCACATAACTATTTCTTCATTCTAAGTGGGTGAGTATCCTGGAATTCCATACCCTGTACCAATGTGAAGCATCATTGCCACAAGAACTGAGATGGTTCATGCAACAGCTCGACCACAAGTTTCTTAGGCCAACTTCAGCCACGTCCAATGAAACAATTTCAAAAAAGGCGAATTTACAATTAAATTTAAATTACTCTCTTAAGTGCCAAGGTAACATCAAGCCATCTCTCTAGGGAGCCAGTCAACATCCAACGTGTCTCCCCCATCTCCATCCCTCCACACATTGCTTCTCTGCATCCTGCACACGTATAAATACACAAGTCTTCACCTGGATTTTCTGGATTCTTTAGGTATGCTGGTGCTCTAAATGCATCTCTATTGCTGTGGGTGCTGCCTATTGGACTCCAAATTATGGGACCTTCATTTCACCGTGAAAGCTCACTGAGGATCAGTAACATAGCCTCCTAAGAGATGTACTTTGGATCTTTAATTGAGATGTGCCTCACGTAGCTTTTCAGGATTATGCTTACCTCTTGGCTTTGAAGACTAATATGCTGAGCTACTTTACAGTTACCACTGGAGTATCAACCAAAGCAGATGTACCACTTTGACATGAAAGTAATTATTCAATTCTTGAATACTTAACTGTTTCTAGTAGTTGCCTTTACATTAACTGCAAGTTTTTCTTTAAATGGATCATATATGGTTTGATTATTTACATCAATTTCTCTCTCTCCTGACCATAACATACCTTTCAGACTTTTCTGTTTTCTGTCTAGGAAATCATCTACAGCCACACAACCCTGCCCAAATTCCCATGACTTTTGTATTTTGGATGACTGGGTTATTCTTTATTCCCCATTCCTTTTCATATTATGGAAGGTTAATCATTCAGTGAAATGTTTCAGCACTCTTGAAAATTTTACCAAAACCGTTTTGTCTAATTTTGTTGCCTTCAAAAATCTCTTTCTTCTTGGCTGTGTTTTTGTCTCCTACTTTTATTACTGTGCAGCTCCCACTCTAAGATGATTTTTTTTGTCTGAGAAGTCCCTTATAAATGTAAGCTGTTAGGCTGATAGTGGTGTTATAAGCATGAAAAAAACTACACTGTTATTTGCTTTCTCTTTTTTTAATTCCATTACCATACTGTTTCAAGCTGTCATAACTTACTATGTCTCACCTTTAGAGAATTGAGTAAAACTTCTGAGCTATCTGCCTTTCATTTGTGAGGATAAGTCATGCACCTCAAATAAAATTATGGTTGGGAAACTCCTCAGAGATCCTTCAGCTGTGCGTAGCTCATTTGAAATCAAACAGTGAATATTTTACACGCACAACTAAGGTTTCTGCTGCATTTTCACCAAAATAGTAGAAACTCCTTGAGAATTTCCAGCTTCTGTAGTATTTTGCATAGTGATTGAACACTTTAAAACAAAGTCTAACAAACATAATAAAGCACAGCAGTTCAGGCAACATCCGACAAAATCGACGTTTTGGGCAAAAGCCCTTCATCAGAAATAAAGGTAGAGAGCCTGAAACATGGAGAGATAAGCTAGAGGAGGGTGAGGGTCGGGAGAAAGTAGCATGGAGTACAATAGGTGAGTGGGGAAGGGGATGAAGGTGATAGGTCAGGGAGGAGGGTGGATTGAATAGGTGGAAAAGAAGATAGGTAGGTAGGACAAGTCATGGGGACAGTGCTGAGCTAGAAGTTTGGAACTAGGGTGAGGTGGGGGAAGGGAAATGAGGAAACTGTTGAAGTCCACATTGATACCCTGGGGTTGAAGTGTTCCGAGGCGGAAGATGAGGCGTTCTTCCTCCAGGCATCTGGTGGTGAGGGAGCAGCGATGAAGGAGGCCCAGGCCCTCCATGTCCTCGGCAGAGTGGGAGGGGGAGTTGAAATGTTGGGCCACAGGGCGGTGTGGTTGATTGTTGCAGGTGTCCCGGAGATGTCCCTAAAGCGCTCTGCTAGGAAGTGTCCAGTCTCCCCAATGTAAAGGAGACCACATCGGGAGCAATGGATGCAATAAATGATATTGGTGGATGTGCAGGAAAAACTTTGATGGATATGGAAGGCTCCTTTAGGGCCTTGGATGGAGGTGAGGGAGGAGGTGTGGGCGCAGGTTTTACAGTCGCTGCGGTGGCAGGGGAAGGTGCCAGGATGGGAGGGTGGTTTGTAGAGGGGGCGTGGACCTGACCAGGTAGTCATGGAGGGAACGGCCTTTGCGGAAGGCGGAAAGGGGTGGGGAGGGAAATATATCCCTGGTGGTGGGGTCTTTTTGGAGGTGGCAGAAATGTCGGCGGATGATTTATTTATGCGAAGGTTGGTAGGGTGGAAGGTGAGCACCAGGGGCGTTCTGTCCTTGTTACGGTTGGAGGGGTGGGGTCTGAGGGCGGAGGTGGGGGATGTGGACGAGATGCGTTGGAGGACATCTTTAACCACGTGGGAAGGGAAATTGCGGTCTCTAAAGAAGGAGGCCATCTGGTGTGTTCTGTGGTGGAACTGGTCCTCCTGGGAGCAGATACGGCGGAGGTGGAGGAATTGGGAATACGGGATGGCATTTTTGCAAGAGGTAGGAAGAGGTGTAATGAAGGTAGCTGTGGGAGTCGGTGGGTTTGTAAAAAATGTCAGTGTCAAGTTGGTCGTCATTAATGGAGATGGAGAGGTCCAGGAAGAGGAGGGAGGTGTCAGAGATGGTCCAGGTAAATTTAAGGTCAGGGTGGAATGTGTTGGTGAAGTTGATGAATTGCTCAACCTTCTTGCGGGAGCATGAGGTGGCGCCAATGCAGTCATCAATGTAGCAGAAGAAGAGGTGGGGAATGGTGCCGGTGTAATTACGGAAGATCGACTGTTCTACGTAGCCAACAAAGAGACAGGCATAGCTGGGGCCCATACGTGTGCCCATGGCTACCCCTTTGGTCTGGAGGAAGTGGGAGGATTCAAAGGAGAAAGTTTTAAGGGTGAGGACCAGTTCGGCCAAACGAATGAGTGTTTGTGGAAGGGTACTGTTGGGGACGTCGGGAGAGGAAAAAACGGAGGGCTTGGAGGCCCTGGTCATGGCGGATGGAGGTGTAGAGGGATTGGATATCCATGGTGAAGATGAGGTGTTGGGGGCCGGGGAAACAGAAGTCTTGGAGGAGGTGGAGGGTGTGGGTGGTGTCTCGAACATATGTGGGGAGTTCCTGGACTAGGGGGGATAGGACAGTATCAAGGTAGGTAGAAATGAGTTCAGTGGGGCAGGAGCATGCTGAGACAATGGGTCGGCCAGGGTGGTCAGGCTTGTGTATCTTGGGAAGGAAGTAGAACCGGGCAGTGCGGGGTTCCCGGACTATGAGGTTGGAAGCTGTTGGTGGGAGATCTCCCATCCTGGCACCTTCCTCTGCCACCGCAGGAACTGCAAAACCTGCGCCCACACCTCCTCCCTCACCTCCATCCAAGACTCTAAAGGAGCCTTCCACATCCATCAAAGTTTTACCTGCACATCCACTAATATCATTTATTGCATCCGTTGCTCCCGATGCGGTCTCCTCTACATAGGGGAGACTGACACCTTCTAGCAGAGCACT
This sequence comes from Chiloscyllium plagiosum, assembly GCF_037043375.1. Lineage (NCBI taxonomy): Eukaryota > Metazoa > Chordata > Chondrichthyes > Orectolobiformes > Hemiscylliidae > Chiloscyllium > Chiloscyllium plagiosum. The sequence goes on along the minus strand of NW_028270147.1, from coordinate 39,562,250 downwards.
TTAGGAAACATCTCCGGGACACCTGCAACAATCAACCACACCGCCCAGTGGCCCACATTTCAACTCCCCCTCCCACTCTGCCGAGGACTTGGAGGTCCTGGGTCTCCTTCACTGCCGCTCCCTCACCACCAGACGCCTGGAGGAAGAACGCCTCATCTTCCGCCTCGGAACACTTCAACCCCAGGGTATCAATGTGGACTTCAACAATTTCCTCATTTCCCCTTTCCCCACCTCACCCTAGTTCCAAACTTCCAGCTCAATACTGTCTCCATGACTTGTCCTACCTGCCTATCTTCTTTTCCACCTATTCACTCCCCCCTCCCCCCTGACCTATCACCTTCATCCCCTCCCCCACTCACCTATTGTACTCTATGCTACTTTCTCCCCACCCCCACCCTCCTCTAGCTTATCTCTCCACGCTTCAGGCTCTGCCTTTATTCCTGATGAAGGGCTTTTGCCCGAAACGTCGCTTTTGCTGCTCCTCGGATGCTGCCTGAACTGCTGTGCTCTTCCAGCACCACTAATCCAAAATCTGGTTTCCAGCATCTGCAGTCATTTTTTTTACCTACATAATAAAGCAGTTAAAAGAAGGCTGTTCAAGTCCCAAATTGTTATGAACGTCAGATTAATTAGATTGTCCATATTTTTCTTGCAGATATGATGTCATTGCATGTAGTGTTTATAGGGTCTTAATTATATGCATTAATTTTGTCATATTTTATGTATAGATGTTTCAATCCCATAGTTCATTTTGTATTACAGTGGTATTGTGATATCCTTACATAAGAGCAAATTGTGTTATGAAAAATTGCTGACATTCCAACACATTCTCACACGCTATTGTCCTCATTTTCAGTCCTGAGGCTCAGTGATAGTTATAGAATAGCAGATCAGGCTTGAAATTAACACTGGTCTGCTAGGTCGAGACCAACATGCTTGACAATTGGTGAGTGTGATTGGCCCATTTATTCAATGCCTATTCCAATGCTAGTACAAACTCAGATCATTTTATGCAAGGGTTTGCATAACAAACTACCTTCAGCAGCTCTTCGTGTGTTACAATCAATGCCCATTCTAGTTCCCAATACATTGGTGTATCAGTAGTTATGGCTTTTGCCAACTGCTAATCCTGTTGTTGATTGGCACCACGAACTAAACTTTCACTGAGGAGGGAAGCAAGTCATATCACCACAAACTCTTATTTGTAAAAACGTCTGTGAAAATAGATCATCTGCCTTTGTTTACCTATATTTAAGCAGTGTGTAGTCAACAGGGAGATTAGTTTGGAAGAATTATTTTTTGGATTTCTCAACAATGGGAAGATGTATTAATGTTATTCAAAATAGTGATTCATTTAAGATGCTTCAGCAGTCATGCCACCTGAGCTCAGATTATTCATGTTGTTAAGCTCAGCAGGTCTTTCCATCAGTTACCTTTAATGACATCCACAATGTTAAAATATTGGCATAAACATTTTCTCAAAAGTAGCACAAATAACCATTTTCTGTGAATATTAGATTATGTTTTAACAAATTGTGTAAAGTTCACTTCTCTTTTCAGCTTTTGATTAGATTCCTTACCGTGTGGAAACAGGACCTTTAGCCCAACCAGTCCACACCGACCCTGCGAAGAGTACCCCACCCAGACCCATTTCCCTCTGACAAATATACCTAACACTACAGGCAATTTAGCATGGCCAATTCACCTGACCTGCACACCTTTGGACTGTGGGAGGAAACCGGAGCACCTGGAGGAAACCCATGCAGATATGGGGAGAATGTGCAAACGCCACACAGAACCTGGCACCCTGGTGCTGTGAGGCAGCAGTGCTAACCACTGAGCCACTGTGCTGCATCGATTTAAGATGATAACCTGGACTGGGCGTTCTAGCTGCTTCTGTTACCATACCCAAGACTTCATGATTCCTATGCAAAATGAGACAGATTTCTTTGATTATTAAACCATATAGGACATCATATCTAAGCCGAATCCAACACCAACCATTGGCATGTTTTCTAATAATGGACAATAAAAATGAGCAGTGTAAATTTTGGTTAATCTTATCCATGTTTAGATTGGGCATTGAACAACATTATAACTTGCCTGTCAATTTTGCAGGTGAGATTAACTAATTCAGAAGAGGCCGAAATCAAGATCCAAGAAGTTTCAGGATATTTGGCATTTTTCTATAATAAGTAAAGTAGTTACAAACTAATAGTTCACAGGAGACTTGGCTTCACTAAAATTGCAAATGTAAAATAAATAACATATGAAATAACCCATTCTAACAGAATAAATCCACAATCTTAAAATTGTTTTGTAATACTATATAGAATATGTTTTAGTCAAAACTGATGAATTCAGTAGAAAGTTTTTCATTTCCTACTGTTGAACTTTAATGAACTTGTTTCTAGGTTTGTTTGAGAATCCCAGGCAGACATTTTTTCAGTTAACAAAATCTCAGGGTCAATAAAGTGCTTTCCTCCTTTTAAAAATATATTTACTTTTAATTTCTTTGCATCAGTCATGAGCTTATCTAACTTTGCTGATGTTCACTGAAGGAGTTGCAGTACATGTTGTGACTCTTGACAATTCTTCCAATTTGCTCCGTTTGGTGAAAAGCCGAGAAGCGATTGATATTTCTTCCTTTAAATTATTGAACCCCCGACTTCTCTTACACTCTCGGAGGACCTTCTCTGATGCGGAGTGTAACAGCCATTGACTGCTGATGCTAAAAATGTGAAGTGGAAATTGATCAACCTTCTCATATTTAACATGGTTACTGAATAATATTTTTACATCTGTTTCTAACAATTTTTTTTCCCGGGCTTGGCTCATTGATTTGCTTACTGAAAATGGAGGAAGCAGTAACACGTTACTTGCTCTCTCAGGATGAGATACGTTCCATTAAATTGATCAATACACAAAACACAAAACCCTGAGTGTCGACAAAACTAAATAAATAAGGATGGTCAAGAGAAAAGAAATTAGATTTATGCCAAAGAATCCCTGACAAAACACATCTAACTGTTTCACCTTTACAGGCTATGTTTACATGCTTTATAGGAAGAGGTGAAGATTGTGGCAGAGGGCATGGTGCAGTCATGAGGGCTGAATACTTTCTTGTCAGTTCCAAAGATAAATCTTTGGAGTGCAATGACTGAATAAATAATAGTAAGAAGTGTTTAACCTGAACTAATACAGTGTCAAATTTAGATAGGCTATATGTCAGAATTGTTGCACTTCCCAATTCTCAACTGTTGTTTTGAACCTCCCTTTCTCGATCATCCAAAGACACCTCAAACATATCCAACAATGGTTGCTGTCTCTGCCCACTAGGCCATGGATCCTCACAAGGGATTCTTGGATCTCCCCTGTTCTTCACCTACATTTGCAAAAGTGGGTCATCATCCATCATGAGCTAATGACAACCTGACCCTGCCTGTCTCTATCCTTTAGTTTCTCTTTTACCTAGTCTTGGAACATAGGAACAGAAGTAGGCCTCATTCCATCACTCTAGATCATGGCTGATTATTTACTTCACCACCATTTTCCCATGCTAACTCCATGTCCTTTGAAGTCACAAGTTACTAGAAATCCATCAGGAATCTCAGGAAGGGTCACTTGACCTGAAATGTTAATTCTGATTTCTCTTTACAGATGCTGCCAGACTTGCTGAGCTTTTCCAGAAATTTCTGTTTTGGTCGTGTTTGAAATCCATCAGTCTCTCTCTTGAACTTAATTAGTTGAGCTTCCACCCTCTGGCAGAGAGAATTTTGAAGATTCACCATCTTCTGAGTGAAGAGGTTCCTCCACATCTCAGTCGTTAAACACTTGCCTTTTATTCTGAGATAATGGTCCCTCGTTCTAGATTCCTTGGGCAGGGAAAACATCCCTTCTGTTTCCGTCCAGTCTATTTCTTTAAAAAATTTATAAGCTTCTGAGCAATCCCTCTCATTCTTCTAAACTCCAGAATTGAAGTATTTGTACTATATACACCATCTGGGATCCCCCACCATCTGAGGGATCAGTCTGATGAATGTCTATTGCACTCCTGTACAGCAAGACTAACTATCCGTTCATAAAAGAGCTAGAACTGTGCAAATACCCAAGATGTGCTGTTGCCTTTTGAAGCAAAACGTCTTTGCTCCTGCCTCTCATTCTTTTGGCATAAGGGCTAATATACCATTTACCTCCCAAACTGCTTGCTGCATCTACGTGTTAGCTTTCAGTGACTTTTAGATATCAGCACTTTTAAATGGTAAGTGATTGAAGAAATACTTTATCTCCATGCTTCCTATTAAAGTGAATATCCCTCCTATTATGTTCCAGCTGCCATGCTCTTGTCCACTCAACCCATCTGTCTAAATTTCCCAAAGCCACCTTGCCTCCTCTTCACAACTCTCATTCTAACCACATTTTGTCTCATCCACGAGCATGGAAAATATTACAATTCAGTCCAAAGTCAAATCATTGATATTTATCATAAACTTTTGCACCCCAAACACTGACCCTTGCAGTACTTCTTGAACATAACCTGCCAACCTGAGCATTACCCATTTCTTTCTAATCCTTGTTTGCTGTCTATTAACCAAATCTTCAATTCTTGATATGACATTACTCCAATCTGAGTACTTTAGTTTTGATGGGCAATCTCCTGCATTGTCTTTTATTAACATCTTCTGAACATTCAGATATATCACATTCATTAGTTTCCCTAATTGACTCTGCTAGTAACATAAAAAAAAAACTCCAACAGGTTTGAATGACTTCTCTGTCAAAAATCCATGTTGCCTCTGGAAATCAAACACTTACTTTCAAAAGGGTGCGTCATCACATTCTTGTAATAGATTCTAGAATGTTCCCTACTACTGCCATAAGGCTAACAGGTCTATAATTTCCTGATTTCTGTCTCTCCTCTTCCTGAAACAGTGGATTACATTTGTAGACTTCCAACCTGTAGATTCTGTTGCAGAATTAACTGAAATTTGAAAGATGATCACTAATGGATCCACCATCTCTGTGGCCACCTTGTTTAGTACTTTAAAATGAAGGTGACCAGGTCCTAGCAATTTGTGAACTTTTAGTTGCATCAGTTTACAATTGAATCCAGCTCAACATCAGGAGGACTAAAGCCATTCTTAATGGCCCCAATCAAAAGCACGGAAATAGACACTTTGTCAAATTCGTCTGCACTGACTGGACTTCTCAATCTGATCTAGTCCCAGCCTTTGGCCTATATCCCTCTAAGGAGGAGAAAGTGAGGTCTGCAGATGCTGGAGATCAAAGTTGAAACTTTATTGCTGGAACAGCACAGCAGGTCAGGCAGCATCCAGGGAACAGGAGATTCGACGTTTCGGGCAGATTCCTGAAGAAGGGCCTGTGCCCGAAACGTCGAATCTCCTGTTCCCTGGATGCTGCCTGACCTGCTGTGCTGTTCCAGCAATAAAGTTTCAACTATATCCCTCTAAACTCTTCCTATTCATATATCCATCCAGATGCCTTTTAACATTATAATTGTACCAGCCTCCACCACATCGTCTGGCAGCTTGTTCCATACACGCACCCTCTCCATGAAAAAGTTACCCCTCAGGTCCTTTAAATTTTTCCCCTCTTACCTGAAACCTATGTCCTCTAGTTTTGGACTTGCCCACCCTGGGAAAAAGACCTTGGGTTTTCACCCTATCCATGCCCCTCCTGAGTTTATAAACTTCCAAAAGGTCACCCCTCAGTCTCAAAACACGCCAGGGGGGGAAAGAAAATCCCAGCCTATTCAGCCTTTCCCTATAGCTTATGTCCTCCAGTCCTAGCAACATCCTTGTAAATCTTTCTTACACCCTCACAAGTTTAACAATATCCTTTGAGGAGAAAGTGAGGTCTGCAGATGCTGGAGATCAGAGATGGAAATGTGTTGCTGGAAAAGCGCAGCAGGTCAGGCAGCATCTAGGGAACAGGAGAATCGACGTTTCGGGCATTAGCCCTTCTTCAGGAAGGGCTAATGCCCGAACCCTTCCCTTCCTGAAGAAGGGCTTATGCCTGAAACGTCGATTCTCCTGTTCCCTGGATGCTGCCTGACCTGCTGCGCTTTTCCAGCAACACATTTTCAGCTCAATACTCCCCAGGGCCCTACCATAAGTCCTGTTCTAACTTGCCTTACAAAAATGCAACATCTCACGTTTATTTAAATTGAATTCCATCTGACACTCATCAGCCCATTGACCCATCCAATCAAGGTCCCATTGTACTCTGAGATAATCTTCTTCTAGACCACCTATTTTTAATTAAAGTGCTTGTTTGCAACCTCATCAATAGAGTTGGCTCCTATCCTCTCCATCAACTATGGAATAGATAATTTATTTTCAAATCAATAACATAACTCGCCTTTACCTGTGACTTTTTTTAAAAAAAGAATAGAATAATTACAGTGTAGAATCAAGCCCTTCAGCCCAATAAGTCCACACCAACCCTCCAAAGACTATCCCATCCAGACCCATTCCCCTGAATGATACACCTAGCCTACATATCCTTGGACAATATTGGTCAATTTAGCATGGCCAATTCACCTAACCTGCACATCCTTGAATTGTGGGAGGAAACTCACACAGGCGCAGGGAGAATTTGCAAACTCCACACAGACAGTCACCCGAGGCTGGAATTGAACCTGCATCCTTGGTGCTGTGAGGCAGAAGTGCTAACCACTGAGCCATCATGCCCCTTTGTCCGGCTTCTGGTGAACATTTCTCTTATTGACACCTATTCCAATTCTCTGCAAGTCAGGTTCACGTCCAATATCCAAACTACTTTATCTTGTTCTGCACCAAATCCTGCTGACAGATAATTTGAATCTATGTTGGGTCTAGGGCTCCTGATTTGAAATGATCATCTACTTGTTGATATCCCTTTGTAAACTTGACTAGTCCCACAAACTTATTGTGAAACATTTCATTTCTCTAAACATGGTCTTGTGCCTCTCTCAGCTCCATTATTTGAAGCTTTCAATTACCTTAGCTCTCAGTCTGGAATTTCTTTGAACTCCCTCACCTCCTCTATAAAATGAAGCTCTCGACAGCTAGGTCTTATGCTGCCATATTATCAGGGTTCAAAGTAATATTTTTGTGTGAAAATATTCTTAAAATTTTCTCAAAGGCTACTATTTCATTTTCAGAGGATAATTTCTGTTTTTAGGGCATCCTTTTTTATTCTCATTAATGCATTCAGTGGGTGATGCAGTCACATAGCCACAATGTCAATGCACTTTTGTTGACATATAGGATAATCGGGTGTGCACAGAATCAGAATTAGAAGAGTTCATCAAATATCTTTCATAATTATCAAATCTCCATTTAATAAAGCTACAACACACAAGGAAAGCACAAATTTACTGCACACCACAGTATCGAAATTGGTACAACTCAACAAGCGTAAGTTAACAAATAAAGGTTTTCTTTCAAAATAACTCATGTACACATGTATGCACGAAAAATCTATAATCCTAAGCAGACACTTTACAGTCTGGTGAGATCACAGCCAATGCATTTGTATCACATATACACAAACCGAAACATTTTAATCAAGCAGCCACTCCCTTTTTTGCTGCATCTCAAATTTAAATTTTTCAATGAACATCAAAAATTACAATAGCATTCAATACCTTGGTGATTGCAAGGTTTCTTGGTTCCTAGTCAGTTAAATATTTCTTTCTGTACAGATTTAAAACTGTTCTCTATTTTTCCTTTCTTTTGCAACATCCCTTTGCCCTCCTCCATCTCTCAGCCTCCTCCTGCTGCCATCTTACAGTTCCCCCCTGTCTTCGTCCTATCTTGAGGCCTTTCTCTCCTCCATTTAGCTATATACAGGAATACAGTAGCACCTCGACTTACGAACTTAATCCGTTCTGCGACCCGGTTCGCGAACTGAATCAATTTTTTCCATTGTTTGGATAGCGTAAGAAAGCTTGGACGGCTGTTCACAGCGCACGTGCCAAAGACGAACTGAATGAGATCACGCAGGGCCTGAGAGCTTTTGCGTTCAACAAGCACGTAGCAAAGCAGAACAATGAAACCATGTGGTCACACACAGGCTTTTTGCTTTCGTACCTTCATTCGTACCTTCATTCGTACGTACGTTGAAGCAAAATTTTACATACAATCCTATTCGTAAACCGATTTGTGTGTGAACGGGGTCGTTCGTATGTCGAGGCACTACTGTATTGTCAAATAATTGAGACAGCTAAGCATCTAATGGGAGAGAAATAGATTTGATTCCTCAAAGTTCTTCAGATCCTACATGTTTCAATTTTGAAGTAGATTTGCAGTCAAGAGATTATCCAAGGTGGCAGATGTAATAATTCACATATTTATGATACAGTGTACTATCATCTAGACCTCATTGTAAATACTTGTGTTGTAATCCTGTATAGTTATCTGATGCATGCAGAAATGAATGTCATTTTCCAAATAAATTAAATGGTTGTATTTTCGCTTTCTGTAATACCTGATGCTTTAGTTTGAAGATAATATTGGCCAGCATACAAATGTTAAACACCTGGAAATAAAAACAAGAATAGTGCCTATTCTTATTAGTTAATTGAATTAAGCAGCAAATTTATACTGAACACATGTATGTATGGTAATAGATGGCAGGCCATAAGTTGAAAGGCAATAATTCAAATTAGTGAGGCTGTGGCTGTTCAAAAAATACTTGCATTTGACTTTTGTGGTTTTGGAATGTCAGCGAAACCAAGAGACTAAAATCAATCCATTAATATATTGTACCTTGGATATTCTAGTCTGAAGTCAGAGTTGAAATTGTAATGTGAATTTTTACTGTTTCTTTGCTATTCATTCAAGGGATGTGGGTGTTAGTAACAAGGTGAGGATTTTTGCTCAACACTGTTTGCCCTTGAGAATGGCTGCAAAGGTATAGTGATATAGTTCAAAGTCAAGAGCATGCAGGAAGCTGAGTTCTTCACCTGCACTACTTCATTTGTCTTCAAGGAGGTAAATGTTTGGAAGGTGCAATTAAAACTTGAAGTCATGCAATAGTTGACAATCATATGGGCCATTACGTATTTGAAAAAAAAGAAGAAATGGGATAAGACCACACAATGAGGCACACAAAGAAAGTATTCAGAAAAGGAAGTCAAACATATTAAGAAAAAGAGAGTGGCATAAGTATTTAAGAACCCTTTAAATGCTGATGCAAGTGAGGTGACAAAGAGTAACAAGAAGATAGCAGAATTGATTAGTTTTCTATCCATTTTCACAGTGAAGGAAAAGGCAAAATATTAGATTAGATTACATTATGGAAACAGGCCCTTCGGCCCAACAAGTCCACACCGACCCGCCGAAGCGAAACCCACCCATACCCCTACATTTACCCCTTACCTAACACTATGGGCAATTTAGCATGGCCAATTCACCTGACCCTGCACATCTTTTGGATTGTGGGAGGAAACCGGAGCACCCGGAGGAAACCCACGCAGACACGGGGAGAACGTGCAAACTCCACACAGTCAGTCGCCTGAGGCGGGAATTGAACCCGGGTCTCAGGCGCTGTGAGGCAGCAGTGCTAACCACTGTGCCACCGTGCCGCCCACAAAGGCGGCAAAGAAATTAAAAATAAGTCAAGGGATAACCAGATTTAAAGGAAAAAAATGGACAATCCCAGAATCAAATGTTTTCTATTGAGATGTCTTAAAAATCATAGAGATGAGGAAATTACAGATGTGCTAATCATAATTGTCGATAATGTTGTAGATTTAGAAAAGCAGCTAACTAAACACTTGTCACTTTTTGAGGGAAGGTGGTGAAATCTGAATGTGAAGATGAATGAAAGGGAGACCTATTGTTGGGTAGTAAGTACTGACTCTACTGTTTTAAAAATTGATGTTTTGATGGCAGCCACTTGTTAAGCTGCATCTATGCCATTAAACTCTCAGTAAACCATGTCTGCTATTCATTCCCAATTTCTCAGATGGCATCAAGCAGACATTGGGTCCCTCACTGACACATGTAGAGGCCCTAGTGCCTTTTTAAGCAGGTGCAAGGGATGTCAGAATGGTAGGGGAAAGCAACTTGATATTAGTGCTTTTGTCTCCCATTAGACAATTCATTCTGTGATTGGGATCCTGGTCTGCAGACTGTTGGCATCTGACATTTGATGCCAATTCCAAGAAGGTGGACAGTTGGAGCACTCACTGTCCAATTAAAAATGGCTGATGGGTTCCTGATAATGCAAGCTATTTGCAGCCTCCCCCTCCCCTACCAAATCCCACACACAGCCCCAAACATCTAAAAGTCGACAGCTCCTCCATTAGAGCTGATATTTGCTGAGTAAGGCAATGGAAGTGTGCCCCAAATGGAAATATGCTCTGTATAACTTTAAGATGATGTAATTAAAAAGTGACCACAGCAATCAGACATCATTGTGGAGTTACTTATCATCTGGAGAGTGACTTAATAATTCCTTCAATTGGCTTAAATAGCTACTTGCGCTTGCTGACAAATGGCTTTACTGGAGTAGCCTGTGCCAAAAAGGCATGATGATGAGAGGATGTGGCATATCAACATGATGGCCAGTGAAGGGAAATTACCAACCTACCTGCCTCAGATCCGGCTTCAGCAACCAATGAAAATTCAACACTTGTACCCATGGACAGATGAGATAGCAATGATGAATTTGCCTGCTAAGTGAATCAATAAATTTAAAGCCAGAAAAGTTACTTTAGGCACTTCTCAGAAGTAGAAATAAAATTGAGTTTTGAGTGAAATTTGGGAGAGATTAAGCTATATTACCAATGACTTTGTAAAAAGAGTAGTTGTGTTTGATGGAGGTCATTCATCTCACCTACAAGACATCATTGCAGGAATTCCTGGGTCAGAATCTTGGAACTCATTCTCAACAGCATTATGGGTATACCGACATCTAATGCACTGGAACGGTTAAAGAAGACAGCATGCTACACACTCTCAAGGGCAGTTAGTGATGTGTTGTAAATCGTGGTCCAGCCAGCCCATTGCCTGAGTGAATAAGAAAAGGTCTATAAAACACTTGATACTTAGAAGATATTGAGAAAAGAATTCCAGAGTGGAAAAAGAAATGGGCAGGATTAGTTTGGTGGGCATGGAAGATGGAAGGAAACTGTGGTGTCACAGAATATTTGGTGTCTGCTTGGTGGTGATGAAGTCCATTTTCTCCTCCCATTTGTTGGAGGTGACAAGAGAATGGTCAGACAGTTAGTAGTAAAGCAAATGCATCTAGCATTATCTTGATGTTAGCAATGTTATGGAAGGTATGCTGATATAATTACTTGCATACCTTTTAGTCTTGCTGAAAATACGTATCTTGGTGTATTGCACAGCCACATTTTTCCACATCTCGAAAAGGAGCATTGCACATTGTACCTTTTCGGCTTCATATTATGGTTTCACATTATCCAGTGAATATTATTCTTTTTTGCCCTTGTAGTTAGAAGAAAACCCAGAGATTTTGCTATCAAATACAGATGTAAATCTTTCTGAAGTATATTCTTCATAATTGGATACATTTTCTGGCAAACAGCCTATTTAATTACAAAGAACTAACATTACCTTTTCTTTTAAAAGTCTTTAAAAGTGTTAGAGACTAATATTAAGGACAATATCAATGGGCCCATGTTCTTTTTGGAATTGTCCAATAAAATGGCCTGACAAAATGACTATTTTAGTTGCCGTTTGAGAAACATATCATTATTTTTCTTGTTTGATGATATGGATGTTCGAATAACATTGAGGAAGCAGAGTCTGGAATTTAGATGTTTTTGAGCAGAATTTGGCTGCAGACTCCAACGTCTGTTACACACATGGCCGTCTCAACACGGCAGGTGGCTCAGTACAAATGCTTCCTAGACTGGGCACTCCTAACTTGGCTTCTGTCTCTGAGGATCTAACATAGATTTAACCCTCTAGGGTCCCCTCCTTCCCCTGGTTCATTCATTAATGCAGCAGCAACACTAGGCATTTTAGCAACATCTGGTTAGTCTAACACCAGCACTCATGTGGTAGTTTTAGGTCTAAAAGCACATGACAAAAGGCAAAATTGACACCACTGAGCTTTTTTTTGTGAAAAAGCTTGAAGCCAATTATAAATATAAATGATCAAAAGGCTACCCAATTAAGCATTATTTTCCTTTTAAAGTTACTTTTCAGTATTTTAAACTTGCACTTTTTCACACAGAATTAATTATGGTTAGTATTAAACACAATTAAAAGCAAACTTCAGTTTGAAAGGGAATTATAGAAATGTTATGTTCCCCCCTCCTTTAGTTCAGCTAACAATCACATTTACAGAACTTCTTTTGGCAGTCCCATCTAAGGGATTCTGAACTGAATTAAGTAAGATTTTTTGAATGGCTGTCCTCAACAAAAGAGTGGTTTTAATTTGGTACAAAGCAGGTACTAAATGTAGAGCTGCAGTCTAGAAGCTGGATAAGGTAAACAGCAATGTTAACTGATGCAGTTGAAGATGCTTTCCTGAAATGAAGGATGCTGATATGTATCAAATGTATGATATTTATAATTCAACAATGGTTGATGGTTACACTGTATACCAAAATTGGAAAACTGTTCAGTTTTTCCATATTGATATTTTACTTTGGCAAGCAAAAATAAAGATTTAAAAGCACTGATCAGACGCCAGGATTATTGAAGGATGTTGGTAGAGTGAATGGGAATAAACTATATTTTCTGGTTGTGCTGTTAGTCAGAGATAATAAATTTAAAATTCAGGCTAAAAGAATGAGGTGAGAGATTTAAGTAAATTTTTTACATATAGGATTGTTGAAATGCAGAATGCTTTGTCATATCGAAGGACCACTGCATACTTTCAGGGAAATTTAGTTCATTCGTCAGTGGAAAAAAAATGTTACGGAGGAAGCAAATAAATTGAATAATGTTGTGGTTGGAAAGAACCATAGAGGGCTGAGTGACCTCCATTTATGCTGTTCACATTAGTACTTGGAGAATTGTTACTATGAATTTGACAGTAGTGACAGACAGCATAAGAACAGAACAGAATAATGAAATTGACAACAGTGTAAGGAACATTTCAAGAAGCTGACCTTAGCTAGTTTATTTGTTCCAGTGTTTAACAGCCAAACACGAGGTTATATAGTCCTTGGAGAATTCTGGTAAGTTGAATTAATTTATAAATGAATTAATTTTCCCACATATATGTTTTTAGCTATACTAGTGGTGTAAATAATTTTACTTAAAATTACTCAACTTTGCTAGTACTGAAGAACTTCTGTTGCTGGTGCTGACATAACTACTTAATGTGGTGAATCTCTCCCCAAATTGGAATCAAGTCGACAGCTAGTAATCATGCCAGGGGCCCAGTCCATTTTAAGGAGCAAGCCCCTTATGTAATAGGTTGGCAGGATGTGGCTAGAAACGGAATTCCCATGCCGCCTTCCTGCTCCAGGTCACCACGGTATCAGTTGGCCCAGCTTGCCTTTAGCCCAGGGAATGGTACAGTTTTTGAATGCCCAGTCAGATCTTGACTTTGTGTGAATTTGTAAAATGGATAATAGCAATTTGACAATCTGTCTTACATCCCTGAAAAATGTGTTGCTGGAAAAGCGCAGCAGGTCAGGCAGCATCCAAGGGGCAGGAGAATCGACATTTTGGGCATAAGCCCTTCTTCAGGAATTCCTGAAGAAGGGCTTATGCCCGAAACATCGATTCGCCTGCTCCTTGGATGCTGCCTGACCTGCTGCGCTTTTCCAGCAACGCATTTTTCAGCTCTGATCTCCAGCATCTCCAGTCTTCACTTTCTCCTGTCTTACATCTCTCCCAATTGAAGGATCATCAAATTACAATAACAATTTCTGCGAGTGGTTTTAGCTCTTTGTGTGCTGGCAAAATGAAGCAACATCACCAAGCAAAGTATGGAAAAAATATTTTTTTGTCACTTCCTACATCATTCACTCAAAAGACAATGACCTGTGCTGTTATACCTATGACAAGCAATATTCCACAGAAATTAGTGGGACAACTTCTTCAGCAGTTTCTCTTGATTTCTATTTTATGCTTTTGGTTACTGTAGAACTGAATAATTGTGTGATTGTGGTAAACACAAAATGCTGCAAATGCTGAAAAACTAAAATGAAAGCACAAAGTGCTAGAGAAACACAGCAAGACTGGAAGCATCCATGGACAGATAAACAGAATTCACATTTCAAGTCCAGTATGACTCATTTTTAGAACTAAAAGCTTGAAAATGATGGCTTTAACATTGCTGACAAAGGGGTAAGAGGAACAAGTGGGAACAGGTTGACTAAAAGGGTGTGTTAATGGTGGTAAAGAAGAGATAGAGATGTAAAATATGTACAAATGAAGTAGACATCCATGCTCGGTGCCTTGTGCTGCCACATGGACACTCTCAAGCGTCACTCCATCAGCACTGCCCCACATTATCTCAAAGTTGTCCTGGTTCCCAGTTCCATTTCATTCTTTGCCTCATTCGGAGCTTTAACAAGAAACATTTTCTCTTCCTTTTGAGGTGTTAAAAAATGAAAGCTCCCAAAACTCTCAGGTACTGATGCTCCTCTGGGTTCTTCTACCCGTTCTCATCCCTCCAATTCCATCCATTCTTCTAATCCCATCCCTTTCTGGGAATTCAGTATATCCTCTGACCTTCACCTCTCTGATGCTGAATGATCTGTGCTTAGAAAATGATTTAGATTTATCTTTTTACATCCCCACAATGAATTCTATGACATGACGTTGAACTCTTCTTCTGTCTCCTTCACTGCCACGCCTTTGGACAGGAATTCTGTCCCTGTTTCCTTGTCCCTTTCATCCACGTTTATTACTCTCCCTCTGCCTGCACCTCTCCCTCTGGCCTTTTGCCTGAACTTGATCTCTTTGTGGAGAACTGCCGGCATGATAGCAGCCATCTTAATTTCTCTGCTCCACTCATCACTTTAACCTGCGTCCCTCTGACCTTGATCCAATTCATTCTCTTGGCTACAACCCTGACTTTGTTATCACATCTGCAGCTAAGGGTGCTATTGTTAGCTGAAAATGTGTTGCTGGAAAAGCACAACAAGTCTGGCAGCATCAAAGGAGCAGGATTCTCCTGCTCCTTTGATGCTGCCTGACCTGCTGCGCTTTTCCAGCAACACATTTTCAGCTCTGATCTCCAGCATCTGCAGTTCTCATTTTCTCCTGCTATTGTTAGCTGGTGTGTTGACCTCTACCTCCTAGTGACTGAACATCAAAATTCAGACACTTCCTCTATGTCCCCCTGGATCATCACCTCACCACTTGACATCAGAACTGTCACTGACCTCGTCTCCTCTGGAGAACTCCCATTCACAGTATCCCACTTCATATTCACCCAACAACCTCCAGCCCACTTTGACTACCTTCTCAAAGTCTACAAACAGGACTGTCCTGGTAGGCACATTGTTTTAGCCCAACTGGACGTGTTTCTTCCTATCTTGGTTCTATTTTATTCCCCCTTATTCAATCTCTTCTCACATACATTCATGGTTCTCTGACATTTTATGTCACTTAGACAATTTCCTAGTTACTGAGTCTAGCTGCCTCCACTTCACCACCATCACAATAGTCTGAAAGCTCTTACATTCTTCTACCCTCCTTCATCTGGCTGAGCTCATTCTCAATTTGAACACATTTTCTATAAACTCCTCTCTTTTTCTCAGGTCAATGGTGTGGTTGTGGGTACCCAACAGACCCCAGCAATTTCTCCTCTTTGTGGATTATGTGCAACATTTTCTTGTTCCAGTCCTACCCAGGCCCCCACTAACATGTTTTTCTCCTAAACAGTGATTCTTCGGTGCTGATTCCTGCTTTTGTCTGGAATTGGAAAAATTAATCAACTTTGCTTCAAATTTCTGTACTTCTCTCTCCTTCACCTAGTCTATTTCTGACTTTTTCCTTCTCTTCCTTGACTTTTCCATTTCTGGGGTAGTCTGTACACCAATATCCATTACAAATTCACTGACTGCCATAGTTATTCTGACTACATTTCTCCACACCTCACTTCTCGCAAGGATTTAATTCCCTTTTCTTCATTTCCATTGCATCTATTCCGAAAATGTCACTTCCCACTGGATTGTCTCCAAAGTGTTCTCCTTTATCTTTCAGCAAGATTTCTACCTCACTTCTCCCCTCCTACACACCACGGATAGGGCCCACAACTGTATCTGAGTCAATTCTCACACTTCTACCCTTACCCTTTCCCTTCCCTCCCAGAACAACAAAAAGGTTCCCCTTGTCCTCACATTCCACCCCACAATGGCACTATCCTATGCATTCAGGAGGTGTAACATTTGCCCGTTTGACACCTGCTTTCTCATTGTACAAAATTTCAAACACACCTTCCAGGTGAAACAGCATTTTACTTGTACTTCTTTCAATGCAGTCTACAGTTTTTGCTGCTCACAATACAATCTCCTTTATATTGGCAAGACCAAATACAGACTGGGTGACTGCTTTGCAGAACACCTCCATGCTGTCTGTAGGGATGACTCTAATTTTCTCAACTTGCCATTTCAATAAACCCCTTGCTCTCAAGGTAATATTTCCATCTTTTTCCTTGGCCTTTTACAATGTTCAAATGAAGCACAAGGAAAACATCCAATTTTCCATCAAAGGCATTTATGTAGCCTCTAGGACTCAATATTGAGTTCCATAATTTCAGAGAATTACTCTGTTCTCAATTTTTCTTACATTCCCCACTCTCCCCAGTTGTGTCTTTTTGACTTTGCTCTCAGCAAACTGGACCTGTTTTCTCCATTTTGCTTCTTATTTTACACCCATTTTACATATTTATACCCTTTGACCACCATTAGCAGTCCCTTTGCCTTTTGCTCTAGGTATCCTTATGACCTGTTCCACTTGCTTTTCCTCCCTCCCTGTCAACAGCATAAAATAAAATTTCCAGCTCCTTTTAGTTCCAAAGAAAGGTCATACTGGACTTGAAATATTAACTTTGCTTCTCTCCAAGCTATTACCAGACCTGCTAAATTTCTCCAGCAATTTCTGTTTTCGTGTCTGCATTTGGTTGTGTTTTTTGTTGAAAAACACATTTCACTTATTTGAAACAAAACAATAATTGTAATCTTTACAATAAAACAATAGGGACAATGGATACTTGTGTATATAGGTGTGATTAAGGCACTGGACTTAACAGTAATCCATTCATACTGCTGTCTTGGTTTAAATCAATACATCTTTGTATTTGTTACATGCTCTGAATGAAATGCTCATTCAAATACAATTCAATAAAAATAGCTGAGGACTGTTCCAAATAATCAGCTTGAAGTGTGAATTTCAGCAATAGCTCTGGGGTAATAGCACATGAGTCATAATAAGCAGTGGTCAAGTGATTGTCTTCAAATATATATGTTATGTTATTACCTGTGTGCAGCGGTCTTGATGTCACTGCATTTTACAAACAGGAGTTTTTGGTAACGAAAACTTTTTTTTTCATTCCTTTAAAATTTAAAAGCATGATTGACATGTACATTTGAGCAGGCCTTCAGTTTCCTTTTGCATCACATTAATAATTGCCAGTTTTTCACCCTGATAAGCTGATGTTTTGTAGAACTAGAAAGAGCTAGGGCGAATATTTTTAACCAGTCCTTATCTTCTAACTTCATCTGAAACCTTGTAAATTGGTGGTTCTGAAAGGATATAAAATGCACAGTTGAGTACATTTTGGAGATATTTTACAACAGAGAATAAGATAGAGTATGTTGCAGATGTTATGGGCTACTGGAGGAGTAAGTTTAACAGTGCATCTGAGAGCCTTAACAATTTTACAGAGTCCTTTTTACTTACTTCACTTTTGAAAATTTCTTTTGCTTTTGTATAGATCTATTTGATCATATTACCTTCAATTTTTAATCCATTTAAAAAAAATCTCTTCAATGTTAATGGCCCATGAGGTTCACTTGCCATATTGCAGATTCCTTCATCTGGGCTGGGATTTTTCGTGACTGTCATGGATGCTACTACTTGATTGATTAAAAAGCAACCACTCACTCTGAGGGAGTTAAGTGTGTTATCTTTCTTATTTTTGATTCCACTTCAAAATGTTCAGCCAGAGTAAGTCACTAATGCTTCAACAATTTGCTGATAAAATTCACTCCATAATCACAGGTAGCCTTGAATGTCAGGAAACGCCTCAAGGTCAGACAGTGTTGTTAAGATTTAAGTGGTATATCTACCTCAGGTGATCAGCTTCTGACATCTGTTCCTTACTTCCTTTTCCAAATTCACCTGTAGACAAAGTCTGGAAATATAATATTATTTGGGAACTGGTGCATGTGTGTTAACTTCAACGCAAACTACAAATTAGGATATGAGTTGTCAATATACTGCAAGTATGCTGTAGCTGTATTGCTGTATTGTCATTTTCAATATACTATAGTCTTTAAAGGTGAATTAAAGGTTTCATAATGGGCATTGTTTTGCCTTTGACCTGGTGCTAGAAGTAAGTGACCAGATCCATTTCTGTTTTCTTGATTTGGAAACTTTAAAACACCTCTAAAAGGTACTGGGATGAACACTTTAAGTGTCATTAACATTCAAGGCTAGTGAGGGAAAGTGAAACTAATGTAGGAGTATATTTTTGATGGTACAGACTTGATTGACTGAGGGGCCTTGTTTGTACTGTATGGTTCAGTGAAAGAGCTGAAAATGTGTTGCTGGAAAAGCGCAGCAGGTCAGGCAGCATCCAGGGAACAGGAGAATCGACGTTTCGGGCATAAGCCCTTCTTCAGGGCTTATGCCCGAAACGTCGATTCTCCTGTTCCCTGGATGCTGCCTGACCTGCTGCGCTTTTCCAGCAACACATTTTCAGCTCTGATCTCCAGCATCTGCAGACCTCACTTTCTCCTCAATGGTTCAGTGAAACTCTACTGGTTAATTTTCTGCACTAATATAAATGTGAACGTTTAACATAACTTAACTTAATGAAGAGAATTTTTCACACCAATTTTCTTTTAAACGTGGGGTTGTTCTAAGGGTTTAAAAAGAACACTGTTTCACCAACATGTTTAGAAATGTTACTTATCTTTCTAATTTTAGTTATTTGTCAATTGGGAATATCTGGTATTTCTGTTTGTTGTGTTTCCAGATAGCACCTCTGATGGGTCTGTAAATGCAATTGAGTAATTGACTGGGGGTATCTTAGGTTTTGGTACCATCTGTGCTGTGAACGCTCAGCTAGGAGAGTGCCGAAATTGCCATTTGGGAGGAGGAGATGAGCCAGCAACAACATTTTAAAAGTGTTTCTCATGTAAGAACACCTCAGGGTTAGTGTGATATTTACAAAGTTAGAAGGAAATGAATTTAGTGTGGAAGACCAAATGCACAATTGAAGGGTTTTTTTTTAGCAGATTTATAAAACCAGTCTGAAAGCAAAATGGAGTGCTTTTGGGAGAGAATCCCAGAAAGCTGGATATAATGACAGAAAGATCAGTCTTCACTTACAGAGTCGAAGAATTGAGAACAAACAGTAATCTGGAGTTAGAGGAACAGAGGTTTCAGGCTATAACATATAGTTGAAGATGATTGCTTAGATAGGCTACAGAGGGATTTGAAGGATGAGGATCTTGAAATTGATTTTCTGGACCACACAGAGTCTGTGAAGCTTTACAAAGATGGAATGCTAGATTTGCAACACTTTGTGCAGGAGAGCACAGAAAATCAGGGTTCTAAGTTAGCCAAAGTTTTTGAAAAAAACAGGTGGAAGATTCAGAAATTATTCTTTGGGATGAAGAGTAATTCAGTATGCAAGGGAAGATAAAGATTTGTGTTGGCAATATTCCAGTATGCAATATTGGTGACAGGCAGCATATCAGATAAGGATATCAACTTCTTATCAGACACAATACTGCACCACAGGATTCAAACCAAATGGTCAACTCTAGAGGTTGGTGGAGTCAGAGATCTCGGAATATAATTATTGATACGAACCACAAAGGCGGCTTTTCTTTTGCTAAGATTGAGCTAAAGGAAATTACAACTTCTCCAAAACTTGCTGGCTGGCAGATAGTTAGTTAAAATGGTGAGCTAGTGTTGGTTGGCCTCAAAGTACACAGTGGAAGTTGACCCTGTTGAAAAAAAGTTGAAAATCAACATGTAGGGCCCAGACTGATTCAAAGATGAAGTTTAGGAATGAATAAGAGGTGAAGGAACTGAGGCAATGTATTCGCTAAATTTGGTAGCGATGTGGAGAATAATGGAAGGGCCATGAGTCCTGTTGGAAATGTGGGAATAGAATTGGATGACGACAGCATCAAGTTATGACACAGTTCCCCCACGAAGGACAATACTCATTCTTGAGTAGGATCTTGTACAAGGTACAACAGCAAAGCTGGAAACATCAAAATGTACCCGAGTATGGAACCAAAGGTGTAAATTTTCACATTATCTCACAATATCTGAAAACAGTAACAACCCAATTTTTATTTCCAATTAGGAACATAAATTCAATTTTTTTAATGATAGTCTGCCAGTCCACAATACCAGCTGCATGCCAGGTGATAAACTGAAAATCTATTGCAATGACTTTGAGAGGAGTGGATATATTTGTTGGAGGGAAAAGAAAAGAAATCAGCCCGACACAAAAAATTAAAGGTGACAAGTAAAACAAATTGATACAGATATAAAAAATAAAGAAATGTGTGGATATTCTACAAAGGTAGACAATTATACAAAGACAGACATATGTAACCCACATATACGTGTGGCACTGTGGCTCAGTGGTTAGCACTGCTGCCTCACAGCTCCAGGAACCTGGGTTTGATTGCAGCCTCGGGCAATTGTCTGTGTGGAGTTTGCACATTCTCTCTGTATCTGTGTGGGTATCCTCCGGGTGCTCTGGTTTCTTTCCACAGTCCAAAGATGTGCAGATTAGGTGAGTTGGCCATGCTAAGTTGCCCATAATGTTCAGGGATGTGTTGGTTAGGTGCATTTTGTTATGGTAATAAGGTAAGGGAATGAGTCTGGGTGGGTTACTCTTCGGAGGGTCGATGTGGACTTGTTGGGCCAAATGGCCTGTTTCCACACTGCATGGATAGTATATGTACTATCACAGGTAAATATGGGATCTGAGCTGTATGCATTGAATAGGACTGACATATTAATTAACAGAGTAATGAGGGAGCCCTGTGTAGCACATATTTTACACAAATATATTTGAGTATATAACACAATAGTGATGAAGGTACCTGTGGCAAGAGTTGCTGCTGTGGAACATAGGTTCATAGTATCTGCTATTAAATTGGCATCCTCTGTCTCTCTTCATGCTTTTGGGACAAACTGTCCTGGTTATGTCATATTGATAATGTTTTCCAGCGTTTGCAGAGCAATTGTCCACTAAGTATTCAGAACAGGCAGATCATGGCTTCAATGAGCATATAATGTTGATTTGACATCAGCTGGACCATTTTAGATTAGTGGTGCTGGAAGAGCACAGCAGTTCAGGCAGCATCCGAGGAGCAGTAAAATCGATGTTTCGGGCAAAAGCCCTTCATCAGGACGTCGATTTTACTGCTCCTCGGATGCTGCCTGAACTGCTGTGCTCTTCGAGCACCACTAATCCAAAATTTGGTTTCCAGCATCTGCAGTCATTGTTTTTACCTGGACCATTTTAGGCAACAGT
Source organism: Chiloscyllium plagiosum (assembly GCF_037043375.1). Classification (NCBI taxonomy): domain Eukaryota; kingdom Metazoa; phylum Chordata; class Chondrichthyes; order Orectolobiformes; family Hemiscylliidae; genus Chiloscyllium; species Chiloscyllium plagiosum. Next base: position 39,540,566 of record NW_028270147.1, on the reverse strand, counting down.
ATTTAATTTACTCCCCTCTGTCCTCCAACAGCTAAATATGTGTTTAACACGAGAATGGACTGATAACCTGCAGTATATAATGGATCATCAACCACTTACAAGTTAGTTGCTGACTGATTATTTTCAGGCTGTTGCTTCTCTTTTACAAGTGTTTTCAGTTCTTTAACGTAGCACATTCCACAATAATTCTGTAATGTTTGCAGTAGGACTTTTTGCCGATTTTGCTCCCTGGCAAAAGTGCATAAAGAGTCCATTCTCTTTGGAATACAGCATGACTTGTACAAAGTGATGCACAGCAGTGAGGCTGTTAGAAGAGGGGAGGATTAAGACAGAGTGATGGGCTCCAGATAGGAGGCCATATCTGCTCAGGTTGTTCAGAGAACAATTTTTCAACCTGAGCATGAATGAATCATACTGTGGATGTGTCTGTGCTTCAGTATTCAAGTCCTTATTGAAACATATGATTTCACTAGGAGTTCAGGCTACCTGATGCTGCAGAGCACATTGATTGCACGCACACCATTTTGCAGTAAATCAGGCAGGTCAATGTCCTTTATCCTGACAACTATCATGATGCCTCTGTGGCAATCTGCTATGCCATCTGCATTTGAACCACCACTGCAAATCAGAGGCTAACATGTGGTATCCACAAACACAGCTGATGACTCCGTTGCACAACATAGGCACAAATACGGACAAAGAAATCCATGCTATCACATAAAATGCGAAAGAGCAACTTTTGGTATATGGAAATGAGTGAACGCGTGACCTAGAGTGCAATGCAAAGGACCAGGTGACCAGGTCTGGAGAAGAGGAAGGAGATAGAAGAGGTAGAGATGGAATTACTCGAAATGCATTGATCCAATAGTTGACTACAAAACTACAGAAAGTTAAGGAATGAATCTGGTTGGGAAGTAATAAGGAATGGTCAAGACTTAGGCTGAGGTTTAAATATAACTATTCACATGTGGCATACAATTATAATATGTCAAGTTACTCTTCAGTGGGTCGGTGTGGGCTTGTTGGGCCGAAGGGCCTATTTCCACATTGTAGGGAATCTAATCTATTCTAATCAAGTTAATTCTCTTAATAACAGATTCCAGCAGTCTTCCAATGATTGTCAGACAACTGGCCCTTTTATTGCTCTCCCTTCTTTCTTACAGTTTCTAACTTCTAAACTGCTATAACTGTTCCAGAATCTAGGGAATTTTGAAAATTATAGTATGCATATCCATTGTATCGAGTTACCTCTTTTGGAACTCTGGGATTTAAGCCGTGAGAAATTTGTCAGATTTTAGTCATTTGAGTTTAGCCAGTATTTTTGTTTTCTGTCTTACATTAATTTTCTCATTCTTTTTAGCCCTTAGGTTATTCCTGTTTTGTAAACTGGCTCTGACTTCACAGTAGAAGTCACAAAGTATTTGTTCAAAATCTCTGCTATTTCCTGATTTTCCACAATGATTTATCCTGTCTTTGCTTCTCCCAAGTCAATATTTACTTTGGTACCCTTTGCCTTTTTATATAATTGTTAACGTTTCTACAATCATCTTTCCTAATTCCCATTAGCTTTAAGTCTTGTGTACTTCCACAACAGGAAGCTGTCATATAAGCATTCAACAAACTCATTATCAAAATCACCTTTATCAGTTTGATTGGTCCAGTTTACATGTAGATTATGTTCCTCCATAACCACTTGAGGAAGGAGCAGCACCCCGAAAGCTAGTGCTTCCAATTAAACCTGTTGGACGATAACCTGGAGTTGTGTGATTTTTAACTTCCTCATAATTGTTGCATTTCTTTTGATACAAATTTCAGTAATTTCTTGATTAGGACTCTTGGTTAGATATCACTTGGGGAGCACATAAACTACCACCAGCAGCATTTTGAGTCATAGTCATAGAGTCATAGAGATGTACAGCATGGAAACAGACCCTTCGGTCCAACCTGTCCATGCCGACCAGATATCCCAACATAATCTAGTCCCACCTGCTGCACCCGGCCCATAACCCTCCAAACCCTTCCTATTCATATACCCATCCAAATGCCTCTTAAATGTTGCAACTGTGCCAGCCTCCACCACATCCTCTGGCAGCTCATTCCATACACGTACCACCCTCTGCGTGAAAAAGTTGCCCCTTAGGTCTCTTTTATATCTTTCCCCTCTCAACCTAAACCTATGCCCTCTAGTTCTGGACTCCCCGACCCTAGGGAAAACACTTTGCCTATTTATCCTATCCATGCCCCTCATAATTTTGTAAACCTCTATAAGGTCACCCCTCAGCCTCAGATGCTCCAGGGAAAACAGTCCTAGCCTGTTCAGCCTCTCCCTATAGCTCAAATCCTCCAACCCTGGCAACATCCTTGTAAATCTTTTCTGAACCCTTTCAAGTTTCACAACATCTTTCCGAGAGGAAGGAGACCAGAATTGCATGCAATATTCCAACAGTCCTAACCAATGTTCTGTACAGCCGCAACATGACCTCCCAACTCCTCCCAATACTCTGACCAATAAAGGAAAGCATACCAAACACCTTCTTCACTATCCTATCTACCTGCAACTCCACTTTCAAGGAGCTATGAACCTGCACTCCAAGGTCTCTTTGTTCAGCAACACTCCCTAGGACCTTACCATTAAGTGTATAAGTCCTGCCAAGATTTGCTTTCCCAAAATGCAGCACCTCACATTTATCTGAATTAAACTCCATCTGCCACTTCTCAGCCCATTGGTCCATCTGGTCCAGATCCTGTTGTAATCTGAGGTAACCCTCTTCGCTGTCCACTACACCTCCAATTTTGGTGTCATCTGCAAACTTACTAACTGTACCTCTTATGCTCGCATCATTGCTCTTCATGATTTCTACACCTCCACAATCTACCCCATCAAGTCCAAGATTCTTTCTCATGAATGATATCTCCTTATATTAGGGTTACCCCTTCCATACTGTATCATGTATTCATGTAACTTTCTGAAGTGCTTAATGCATTCACATGAGGTAACTTTTAATATTTTGTTGAGACCTCGGTCTCTGATGCACTGCTACAATTAAACCCTAACCCTTCCTGACTCACTCAGCTTGTCTTTATCGACATAGATATGCCTTTCTAATGCCTCTGATTTTGTGTTTGGATTTCTAAATATCTCTTCGTCCAAACCCTTCGGTAGTTAGGAGTCATTTCCTTTGCTCTGACTATATTTGTTAGTGACTCTTTTGTATGCTTTGCCTGTTCCTGTCATATTCTGGTCACTGTTACTCATATTGCCAGTCTGTTATTTCCTTGTTCTTTCTCCTTAACTTTCCAATCCTCATTATCCCTTTAGTTTAAAACCCACTCTACAAGCTGAGTTATAAGACTTTCTAAAACACAGTTAAGGTTAAGCATGGTTAAGGTGAAGACCATCCTAATGTGCAAGTGACAATACCTCATGAATCAACTCTCTAATTTTATTTAAACAAGCAGGGAGCTTGAAGAATACAGCAAGCCAGGCAGCATCAGGAGCTGGAGAAGTCAACATTTCGGGTGTAACTGATGCAGGCCTTATCAGCAATGCCCACATCCTATCAATGAATTTTAAGAAGTTGAGCATCTTTATCATTCCTGACTGACATTAAAGCTGTTTTTGTTGTTGTTATTCAATCATGAGATTTTGCTCTTCAGTTGCTATTCTGTCTCCTGAATATGGCAGAATTCATATTGAGTGTGCTTATCCAGCACTGCTTTCTAACACTTGACTGCACAGTGAGGCCAGGTAAACTTTGCCTCTTCTGGCTGACAGATTGCAGATATGATAATGGATTTTGGTGATCCTTCTAAAGTGGCCTCAAAATCCAACGGAATTTGTGTACCAGAGTCATTCTCAAAATTTTCCATTATGTGTTTTGATGCACTTTGCTGCTGAATGAAGTATTTTATAAGGCAGTCTACAGAGTTGAGAAAAGAAACCTGAACAGAGTGCTGTGGTTGGTAGTTTACCACAATTTCTTAATTCATTTGCATCTGATCTAATGAAATGTTAGTATTTAAGTTTTTAAGTCTGAAATAAAGGTGGATGATGTGAAGATGGAAGAATGTAGACTTAGAAAGTAAATTGTACAGCACCTTTATTTAGGTGGTAACATGCACTGTAGGGTCCAGTATAACATTCCATGTTGGTAGAATGCTATGTGAAGAGTTAAGGGTATATGTTTCTTTTTGATGTGAAATAGCCAAATGGCTATAACTGACCACAAAAGGGTTATGTTTGAAAATTATTTTACCTTTTAAATGTACTTTAATCCAGGAGGTATTCCCGAAGTCACATTGTAATTGTGATACATGCTGGTCACCTATTCTGTCCCCTCTGATCTTCCATCACCCAATGCACAAACCTTTCCAGACTCTCAGTGGACTCTCTGTGCAGATATTTCTGCTAAATGGCTTTCCTCCTTTTCAAGGACATTGTACTGCTTCCCAACAGGCGTTTTTGTAAGTGTCCTTATCTCAATAATTTGGTGGGTCCTGTTGCATATCAACTTAGACATGAAGCTTGCTACCACTGCTGGGTTCATATTTGAAATCTGGTTCAAGTCAGTTTCTAGGCCATAACATCTGGTGACTTGCCATTAATTTTATGGTAGTAGATTCTACCTATTTGAGGTGAAGCCTTCATGCATCATTCAGAATTACTGAGAATTTGGGCGTCAATACCTATCCAAAAGCAAATTCATGAACAGATGCAAGTGCACATGTATGTGCCATCTGATAAACAGGAAGCTTCAAATGCAAAACCACATAGTTTTCAAACTTGAAAAAAATATGTTTATCGTAGAATTACATGTATCAGATTAGGGAAGCAGAATGGAAATCGCTACATCAAGAAATTTGTTGATATTGCAATAATATCTTCTTGTCACCAGCTGGTCCTGTGTATCAGTGCATCTCAGCAGTAATATTTTGTTGGCAAGCCAAGAATTCCTGACAACACAGAAGCTTTAAATGGCTACTCATGTTGCTGCATGGTGTAATCCAAATGAATTTTGCTCTGTCAATAGTCTGGAGGTTAACTTCCAGCAACCCTGACATCTAATCCTGTAAAGTGAATGATACCAAGGAAATTCCGAAACAAGCACAATTGCCATAGGGTAAAAAATAGAATTTCAGGCTGTGTGCAGGCAGGTTCCAACTTTCTCACTGACCAGAATGCCTAAGACGATACACTTTTGCAAGCTTTTCCCTTTGGCAAGAGAAGCTGTGACAGCTGAAATGCTGAAGGAATAAAGTTTAATGTTGTGTGGAAGGGTTTTTCTTTGGTGGTAATGCACAAAAGGTAATTGAGAGTGGCTATTCTGGTGTAATGTACAGCTCGGGGCTGCAGGGGTTGTGTCTCCACAAAGGGTCTCCATTGTACTCCGTTTGCAGTTGCTCAGGTTACTGGCTGCATTGTTCCTGCAATTTGTTCAAACAGTGTCTTAAAGGAATCTGATAGACCGAGTCATGACACCACACTTAGGAAAGCTGTCAGCTGCCAGAAAAGAGTGATGATTTACTGGCAATGAGGAGGACCATTCATAGTACAGCCTCACTCTGATTGCAGCATTGTGACTGGGAAACAAAACCAGGAAAAAGAGAGTTTTAGAAAAAGAGAAAGAAAATGAATGACTGAATGAATGACAGGGAGAACCAGAGAAATGCAAAAAGGTGAGAATGTGAAGGAAGTATTCTGTGGAACTTTGATCAGCAGAGAAATGGAAATCTATTCAATATCTTGTTCTAAGAGGGATTTTCGTCAGCACTATAGGATCCTTCAAGTGGCTGTATAAGAGCAAAATACAGAAGAAAAGAAGAAGATAAGATGGTCTTCAAAAATATTCAACCTTTTATTCTTTTGTGTTAAAGTCTAAGGGTCTTGTGAGAAGTTAGAATTGCAAAGTGATGTAACCAAGCACTTCAAACCTGGGGTAATCAAATAATTGGCAATTGTTTCCAAATCATCAACCTTTCATTGCAGGTGACTATAAGATTTCAATTCAATCGAGTACATATTTGAAACACATATTACATCATATCAATACAAGATGAATTCACATTTTAATAATATCACAAATGTAAGATATGAACTATATCCCCACAGGTCCCATGCTAAAACTGTGTAAGAAATTGCTGGAGAAACTCAGCGGTCTGACAGCATCAGTGGAGAGAAAAACAAAGTTAACATTGAGTGAAGTGGATATGCACCCTACAGATGTTGCCAGACCTGCTGAGTTTCTCCAGCAATTTCTGATTTTGTTTCAGATCCCTAACATCTGCAGTTCTTTGTGTTTTTAAAATAAAGCGATAACAGATAGACAGCCTAACAACAGTAATAAGAGGTTGGGTGTGAATGCTTCACATGTGCGTAAGGTGTGAACAGCAATTGTCACCCTAAAATAGTTATCTAATTATCACAGTTAAAAATCCCACAACACCAGGTTATAGTCCAACATGTTTAATTGGAAGCACACTAGCTTTCGGAGCGCTGCTCCTTCATTAGGTGGTTGTGGTGGACATAATTGTAAGGTGTAGAATTAAAAGCAAAAATTTACATTGTGATGTAGCTGATTTTTTGCTATAAATTCTGTGCCTTACAATTGTATCCTCCACAACCACCTGATGAAGGAGCAGCGCTCTGAAAGCTAGTGTGCTTCCAATTAAGCCTGTTGGACTATAACCTGGTGTGTGATTTTTAACTTTGTACACTCCAGTCCAACAGCGGCATCTCCGAATCCTGATTATCACAGATTGTACCACACTTTACTGACTGGATAAAAATTGCAACATTTCAGTATTTATGAATCATTCAAGTCCAGAGGAGTAATGGAAAAGGCTTAAAATTCTTGGCCCAACATCATTTGTGGAAAAAATGTAAAGGACTTTGAAGAAAACAAAAGAAGATGTATAGGTACATAGCTAACAGAAAAAAATATAATATTGATTAGTTTTTTTGCAGGTAGCTGTCTTTTTGAATCACATGCATTCTAACAAACTGAAAAGAGAATGTTTCATAGGGTTTTATGCATTATGATTTTGATCTTTTCAATGAATTTTCATATCACCATGTGCTATATTGAACTTCATGAATGGAAACAAAAAATACATATCAAACACTGCGCTTCATGAAATACTCTGTGCATAAAGCTGATGTTGTGCATCTCACCAAAACATGAAAAATTATTTAATGTGTTGTAACAGATACGTTAATCTAGGAACCTGAAGGATGACTTCCTCTGTTGCTACTCATTTAATGGAATCATTAGCTTACTTCAAATGTACAGAGTAATAATTTAGCAACACGTTGCTCCCAGACAAAATCAGTTTCTCAAAAAGAATTGGAATATGATTTTTATTTTTACTGTTTTAGAACTGCAAACTGTTGTAAATAAATGAAATACAACAGTCAGCAGTATGATAGGTTGCCACAAATGAGATGACCAAATAATTCGCGAGCAACAATGGATTACAGTTAGTCTCACAAATTAGGATATTTATCATATCACACCAACACATTCTATTTATAACACTTTCTGTACATTTTCAGTTGGGAAATAGAAATTCATTTTAATGAATGTTTGGCCATTTTGATTAAACCAAAAAAATTGTCCGGTGATCTCATTTTGTCAGTGAAATCTGAGTGTTATAGATTGCTGTAAACTGTAAATCCCATTATCAACAAAGAGAGATGCAGAGAGGAACCAAAAAGGACAGGACAAATGACTGATACACTTGCACTCACAGAGAGTGAAAGAGAAGTAATCCGAGAAGGAGGCAAAAGAATACGAAAATCAACGAGAAAGACTTGGATAGGGCACTTTGTGTGTGAAATGCAGCAAACAATAGGAAAATAACCTTTTGATGGGAATAGAAAATTTTTTTTTAAAACATAGATAAGTACTTAAATTCATAAGGATTGAATTTTCCTGTTTCAGGTATGAAAGCAACAGTACAGTCATAATGTGTGCTTGGACTGGGATGACCAATGCCAGCTAGCTACTTGGCCTTGGGCCTCATTAATACAAATCTGGAGACTCACTGCTGCCGCTGCATGTAGATTGCCTAATGAATGAATTAATATTTCAGCTTGATTTGTTGGCAGCAGCCTGAAGGTAAGTCCAGGTGAATTCGGATAGCAATTGGGATGTAGTGATGACAATGTAGCACTCCTATGCTTCCTGGCTCATTCGCAATGTTTAAATATTTTAAAATATTTTCTCTTTTGTTAATGATAACTAATTAAGGATCCTGAGTGGAGCAGTATCTCCTGGCTCACTCTGGGATATCCACTGTAACACAGTTAGGTGAAATTTGATGTTGAACTCCTGTTTACATCTGTAAGCTGCCTAATTTTGCTTTAGACGGATAGTAGCCATGCCTGAAAAATGGCTCAACCTAATATTGGTTTGGGCAACCTTTGGGCATGCTCTTAATATATTGCCCTCAGGTGGTACCTTTTACGCTTGTAAAATGGGTGCAATGCTGTCCTTTTCTTTACTACTTTGCTTCAATATGCCTACATGTTAAAACACCGAAGACTCTTAAAATTGTAAAGAAAGCTGTTTATTTTAAAAATCCTGCAACATTTAATGGATGATTAGTTTTTTGAGTGCAGGCAGAAGACAATGAGTCTTCTGTAGCCAGTGATTTTACTGTTAATTGGTAGCAAAGCAGCCGAGAAAAATGCTATTAATGTTCAGTAATCACTGGGCCAAGTAATAGTAATCGCTGTTTAGGGGCAATCTTATTACTATGTAACTGAGGGCCTGATTACTCTATTAGCCTCTTCTACCCATTCTCCTAAAGCTTGCACAAAAATCAAATTATGACATGAATGACAATGTAAATCATTCGCCTCTACCATAATGGACATAAAAAATTTGCCAAAGGGTCATGCAAAGTTCACACCAGTTAATGAAAGTGGCACTGAGGTAATAGCTTCAACAGGGGGGTGCGTTTGGAGCCCAGTGTCTCAGCATCTGTGCTTGTTAAGGCCTCAGCTGTCTAGTCACTTGATTGACTGCATATTCAATATCTACTCATCTTTATGTGTCATACTGCAGATTCACCAAATAATGTATCTCATAAAAGAAGGTGAATGCTTCTCCAAACCTATGGAAGAGACAGGGGAGAGATTTTAATCAGTGTCACTCTTTTGACGACAGTGTTTCTCTGAGTTGACTCTTGCAGGGCCATCGTGCATGGTGTATTAAGCAGCAAGGGAAAGGTTTTTTTTCCTTTTCTTCTTCCAATTCAGCTTTTCATTTATTTAGTTCCTTTTGCATTTTCATCTTTTGCCTCAGACGGGAAGACTTCCTCAAAGACATAGATGGCTCGAGGCAGCTTGCTGCATCCTGTTTTTAACATGACAAATTACCTCAGGGAAAAATTCAACAAGCTTTATTCTTTGCTTCCCCCCACCACCGCACTCAATTCCTACCATAAATTTGATTTTTGATTTGTTTTCTCTCCTCCTTTGTCAAAGCAAGTTTCTATTACCGTTTCTTATGCTGGGTCAGAACTGAATTACCAAGCAAGGTAAGGTTTACATATTACATACAACAAGGCGAAATATCAATAAAGAGATTCTTTAAACAAATGTCACCTGCATGTGAACACAATTTCATCATAGCTCAATTAATATTCCACCGTCTGCAGTGAACTTGCAGTCCTTTTGTCATGTTAAAGAGAGAAGATGCACTTTGGTCATGCCTGAAAGAGAATCAGGCTTCCTGCTTCAGATATCAGCAGTTGGTCACCTTTTACTGTGTCAGAAAATGGTTTTGTACTCATTAAAAACAACACAGAGCTGATTATAAAGGTGGTACTTGATATTGACCTGTTCAGTACTTGCTCTGATGTTACCCAGGTCCTTTATGTGCCATCCTGGATTCCACAATATGTTTTCATCCTTGTCAAAAGAGAGGTGCAGAATCCAAGCAAACTTTTGGGTTGTTAAAAATTAAGTTAATCTAATCTGTTTCTAAAATGCATTGAAATACATTTTGCAGATCATTGCTTTATTTTTTTTTAAATGCAAAGGTTTTAATTATTAAACATTTAATGGCGTGAATTGTACTGAGGTACAGTTTTCATGACCGTTACTTCCCTGATGTAGAAGTTGCAAACAAACATAATTTTTATTTTGGCAATTATCTAAAAATAAGATGCTGTCTGATGTAGGTCGGGGAAGACTGGGTGATCTTATTAGATTAGATTACTTTCAGTTAGGAAACAGGCCCTTCAGCCCAACAAGTCCACACCGACCCGCCGAAGCACACCCACCCAGACCCATTCCCCTACATTTACCCCTGCACCTAACACTAGGGGCAATTTAGCGTGGCCAATTCATCTAACCTGCACATTTTTGGACTGTGAGAGGAAACCGGAGCACCTGGAGGAAACACGGGAGAATGTGTAAACTCCACACAGTCAGTCGCCTGAGGCGGGAATTGAACCCGGGTCTCTGGCGCTGTGAGGCAGCAGTGCTAACCACCGTGCCACCGTGCCGCCCACGGGTGGGTTTGAACTATATTTTTCAACGCCTGTGTTAATGGACTCACAGGCAGGAATGATATAGTTGAGCCTTGCCTGACATTTTACTGAGTCTAGAGTGGTGCTGAAAAAACACAGCAGGTCAGGCAGCATCCGAGGAGCAGGAACACTTTACTGAATCTGACTGGGAAACAAGTTGTTTAAGGAGGTCGAGGGGACATTTTTAAACTGTTTCTTTTTGGCAACTGACTGGGTGGGGGGAGGGGCATGGCTGAATTTGTACCCCTGCTGAAAATGTGTTGCTGGAAAAGCGCAGCAGGTCAGGCAGCATCCAGGGAGCAGGAGAATCGACGTTTCGGGCATGAGCCCTTCTTCAGGAATCATTGGCGAAAGTAAGGACTGCAGATGCTGGAGATCAGAGTCATGATTAGAGTGGTGCTGGAAAAGCACAGCAGGTCAGGCAGCATCCAAGGAGCAGGAGAATCGACGTTTCGGGCATGAATCATTGGCAAAAGATTCCTGAAGACGGGCTCATGCCCAAAACGTCGATTCTCCTGCTCCTTGGATGCTGCCTGACCTGCTGCGCTTTTCCAGCAACACATTTTCAGCTCTGATTTCCAGCATCTGCAGTCCTCACTTTCTCCTCGATGAATTTGTACCCCTCCAAGTCAGTGTCCACTGAAGTCAATGGAAATTAAGACCATAGCTGATAGCACCAGCAACAACTAATTTATTATAATCAGTCCAGCTCATATTTATGCATTTGAGAAGCTTAGTGCATTTTCTTATACAGGAGCCCAATCTCTGCAAATGATAGTGTATGATCAAGTTTGGTCCTTTTTTTGAATTACTTGGAAGCATGCATTGCCTACAGTTCTCCATTTTTTTTTCTCTGTGATAATACCTTAACCAATTAAAGTAACTTGCCAACCAATCAGCATCCTTTTTCTTGTAAATTGTTGTGATCATTGACACTTGGAATTGTTATGTTTTGCCTGAAGAATGAAGCACAAAATGCTTCAGCAACAATTTCTCTCTCTTCAGCAATATTCAAAATAAAATCAGGTCAGGTCAAAACCAATGATACATCCAGAGTCAAGATTAGAGTGGTGCTGGAAAAGTGCAGCAGGTCAGGCAGCATCCGAGGAGCAGGAAAATCGACGTTTCAGCAAAAGCCCTTCAACCCGAAACATCGATTTTCGTGTTCCTCTGCTGCTGTCTGACCTGCTGTGCTTTTCCAGCATCACTTTAATCTTGATTTTGATCTCCAGCATCTGCAGTCCTTACTTTCGCCAATGATAGATCCAGTCATGTGGGTTTCCTACTTCGTCATGGGTTAAAACTAACCCTATTTTACTCACCTTTGCCTGCAAGAAAGTCTTTTGAAGTCAAATATGTTTAAAAAGTTCAATTTATGTCCAGCTTAGAGTATAATTCTCCACAACAGTGATTCTGTGATTCTGTTTGTCTAACATAAATGGGTATTTGTTACATTAATTAATTAAAGATGTACGGCATCACAAAACTATTACTGTTGTCAGCTTGAGACAGTGATAACACTTGTGCCTCAAAGGATCTTATATTCGAACTTCACTCCAAGAATTGAGCCTATAAATGAGACTAAGAATTTCATAAAGTATTCAGTGAGTACTGCATTGCCAGACTTACCATCTTTTAGATTGCACCATCAATTTCTGGCTTGGCCTTCTTGATCAATTAAGTTTAAAAGATAGCACTCTTTGAAGAAGAACAGGGGAATTCTCCCAGTTTAGTTAATAACATTCAGCCCTTGACCATGTCTTTGGACATTTATATTATTTGCTGTTTGTGGGACCCTGTTGTAATTAATTGAATATAGAGCACTATGAACTTCCCCTTAGAACATGAAATATTCTGTATACCAGTACACAATAGCATTCCCAACTTTTGAATCAGTTTGTGGTAAAATATATTTCCATATATGGTAATTATGAACATATGTTAGTAAAGGAATTATTACTTTCAGAAAAAAGTGTGAAAATAACTTCTAAATGTTTATCTCAGCAAAAGTTTTAAACTATGCAATAGATTAGGTAAGACAGAAGGCCCTCAATTCTCATAACCATTCAAGACCATCAGTTAACTGGTGTTGCTTGACTTATTTGAGTTTGTTATTTTATATTGTCACAGCTCATTAAGGAATCCCCAACAGTTTGTTCAAATGTTCATCATTGCTTTGCATGCAGTTAGACAGTGAGCACATGACCTCAGCACCTCTCCTTGTACACCTCTGACCCCTGGCTGTGTTCTGGAGGCTGCTGTGCTCCGCTTAAGACTTCTGCTACTTTTCAGGTTGTGTACAGCATGATGTAAATGTTTTTTGATTCTTTGTACCCACCCAGTCTTGCTTTAACATTCCAGTGATGAGGGAAACCAACCAGCTGGACTAACTTTTGACAGCTGGCCACTAGGAAGTGACAGTTTCATTTAAATCAACTCTCCTAGACCTTGCAAACAGAAGGATAACATTCTGTTTTGGAGATGAACACTGCAGAAGCTGATCAGGTGATTAGTAATAAAAAATTTAACAGGGATTTGTATGTGCATATTTCTGTCATTTTTATGAGGTCATTTACTCAAGTAGACACTGAAAGCCTCAGTAAATCCTCCTGGGCTTACAGTATTTTTTTACTCCCAATCTTGTGGGGATATGATAGGCCATATTTTAGCCATACAGTAGCGAGAGCCTCCCCCCACCAATTGTTCTTCTGCAATGGAGTATAGACTACCATGTACATTGAAATGGCTAGCCTCAGACTTTAAACTCTCAGTAACAGAACTGGAGTTTGTGGTTACTGTATTTAGTCTTTTTTTCTCTTCTAAATTGTGCTTCAATGAATGTACTAATTTGGGTACATGCATAAGAGTTTACTCTAAATGCTCATGCTTAGTTTGAATTATAACTTCTCTTCCAAATGCAAATTGTTCAAGTTATGTGGTTGACATGTGCATGGTTCTTTCCTTTTTAAAGTAGGTGATTGGCTGTCTTTCTTGTTTAAAATCTGATTCCGGCGTATCAAATTAATGTGACTTCTTTCACATTGTAATTCCTAAGAACTTGGATGTTTTGTGGTTAGCTTTTGTCTTGACTTCATTAGCTATATGGCAATGAGTATTTAATGTGTGCTATTCCAAATTGCATCTTGTGATATCTCAGCAGTTTAGTTTCAGTCAACTTTGAGTTAGCAAAAAACATAATTGAGAAGATTACATCAAAATCACTTTTAAGATTAGACTTATGACCTTTTTGTAGAAATGCTGGATACTGATGCTTATCCTTAAATTTTGTTTCCACAATCAGTTGATCTATAATGATTTATTGTGCTAGCAAACTGTGGATATTTAATGGGTGTTTCCAGTCATCTCACCAGAGAAAAGAACTCAAACATGGATACAAGTGAGCTTCACTTACTGTGATTCCCATTAGGTTACAACTGCTGTGATTGCTACCAGGTTTTGAACATTCTGTTTTCACCAAACACTACAGATAGTTTCAACATTATTGAGATGTTTCATCTATCATTGAGTAACCTCATATGCCATCACCAGGCCTTGGGTTTGAGGCCTTTTTTAAATCAACAAGCATGTTTTCTCTTTCTCTTTCTCACTTGATGATCAAGCAGCAGATGATTCTAAACCAAATTGATAATTTTGTCAGTTCACCAGTATTGAATGTGTCTGTAAAGCTCTTTGTCTTCATATAATGATTAATTGGTTGCACCAATGTGATTTCTTGGATTTGAATCTATACCATTCTGCCTTGGCTATCTGATTTCTCAAATCTCTGTGTTTTTATTTCAGTCTTTGCTTTTAATTGCTTCCATGTATAAGTGCTATCTAGGTTAGTACCTTCACTGTCAATCATTGAAAGAATCTTTGCAAGACTTAACCCTTTCTTTGAAATATATGTAACTGTCTCTAAATTCGCAACCTTTACTCAATGTTTTCCAACTGGGAACTCTTGCTATTCAAGCAAAGGTACTTTTTTTTGTATCCATCTTGAAGTGCATGTACATTCTTAGGAACTTTGGTCAGCAACTTTCTTGAGCACTTTTTATAGCATCTAGTACCCTACTTTCTAACAGTGACAATATTTTTAATTTACAAAAAAAACCTTTGATTCTCGTCCCTGACAACTGGTTTAATCCAGTTGTATGTCTAATTATATATGCTGACCCTTTTGAACTTTAATAACTAGAAACATAATGTTAACAGCTGTCAGTCTACTAATAGTCTGTGTGTTATGCAAACATAATTACATCCACTGCCTATGTTTTTAAACTATTAGAGGTGTGAGAATTCTGTATTCGCTGTCACTATGTTTTTATAGAATACACAAAGCCATCAGTCTATATACATTAGTCTTTCTTAGTGCCAATATAAAATTTATACTGAGATTGGTCAGTGTATTACTAATAAAAGCCTTAAGATAAGCTTAACCAAAAAAGCTCAACTCAGTCAATAAAGCAAAGCATTTGTATCCCATGAATTGTGGGAGAAATGTATTGGTCATGGTTTTAGATGTACCTGAAGGAAAGAATCTGATTTCTTTCCTCTGAAGGTGGATTCATGAATTATTACAAATTACAGTTCTGGCCTTTATTTCAATAACAAATGTGTCTCAGGTTTGGTATTATACACCGTGATCAATGTCTGTTGTCATGTTTAATGACATCTGTTTTATTGTACAGTAACTCTGCTAATAATTATTGTATGTATGTGAAATCAGAGTTAAGCCTAAAAAGATTGTAACAGTCAAATAGGAAATCTGATAATGATTCAAAAAATGACTTGAAAATCACGTCATTAGGATGGTTATTTTATACTTATTTAAATTGTCAACTATAGACTTATTCTATAATAGCATTTATTTTCCTTTTGTTAAAGATCTGAACAAAATCAGCTACAGGAATACCACAAACCATCACACAATTGTGCTTATATTTTGGAAATGTTACATATTTACCTCCAATGCACCATGCAGTATATGTTGTAAAGGTCAAAAAGGCAAAGTTTCACCAAAGGGTGAATTAGCACTGGGACCAATATCTTGGGGTCAAACCTCTAACAACTAAAGTAACAGAGTTAGTGCCTCGCCTCAGAGGCCTGTGCAAACAGCACTAACTAAACCAATTAATGCCACCTAATCATCTCTGATAGACGGTGGCAAGTCCTTAATATTTTGTCAGGCAGTGTGGCCTTGCCAGTAGGTTATTCTTCAAATGGCTAATGCTATAGTCCTAACTAAATTAACCTCTGCCTGAATGGGGTGAGAGGGAGGTTGTTTGCTGGGTGACTGCACCTTAGGCCGAAGGAGAGAAAATAACATCGGGCTCAAATTTGATCAGGGACCATTGTATGTGCCCAAATGTGCATGCTCACATATACTGCACAAAATATTGTCCAGTTTCTCAGAACAAGTGAGTTAGTCACTCAGTCCTTTACAAAAATTAAACCCACGTTCTCTTGTTTCGTAATTGAAAATAGAAAGTGAAAATATGAGTGATCTGTTAAATTGGTTAAAGAATTGATGAATCTGAATAAATTGTGGGAATAAAACTGAGAGTGCATCGGTCACAATGTGGTTCATTTTGACTTCTCAGCAGTTGTCAGGCAAAGTGCATTGGTCAACCACTTGTTGCAGCATAGATGATCGTTTTGTGTTTCTGGCCTCATTAAAATTTAGGAGTTAATCAGTGAGGCTCCAACTAATGTCCCACTGCAGCTTCCTTGGGGGTAGCTCAGTGGTTAGCACTGCTGCCTGACAATGCCAGGGACCCGGGTTCGATTTGGGCGACTGTCTGTGTCGAGTTTGCACATTCTCCCCGTGTCTGCGTGGATTTCCTCTGGGTGCTCCGGTTTCCTTCCACAATCCAAAGATGTGCAGTTCAGTGAATTGGCCCTGCTAAGTTGCCCATAGTAATAGGTGCATTAGTCAGGGGTAAATATAGGGTCGGGGAATGGGTCTGGGTGGGTTACTCTTCGGAGGGTCGGTGTGGATTTGTTGGGCTAAAGGGCCTGTTTCCATACTGTAGGGAATCTAATCTAATCTTGATTGCAAACTAAAAACTATGTCAGATCTGCTGCTAGAAAGGTAAATTTAGGATAGGATTAGAGAAGGGAAAGGAAGATGGATGTGGTTGATGTCTAGTGTTCTCGATATGTAGTGACCCAAGTTGCTTTTCATGAGAAGTTGTCCCTTACAGGTTGACTGAAATAATTCACGATTTTCCTTTGCCATGTCTCTTTCCTTCTATTACCCAGGGAAATTATTGGACTGTTGCTGTTGGATATTCATCTCCCCCACCATCTGATCTCCCCCTCTTCTCCCCCAACCACAACTCACTGGCATTTATGTTAGAGTCCTTTTCTTTGCTACCACAATGCTGAGCCTTGAAGGCTAATATGTGCACTTCAATCTGATCTAATCAGGCAGGGGATTACACCCTGTGGTCACTCCATGCCTCCTTTTGTGTGTGCTCGAATTTTTTGGCTATGGTTTGTCCTAAGTTGAAATGTCATTTTAAAGTCACGTTTCAAGGTAATGGTATGTTCTAGTCTCAGGCAGGCTAAAAGGTACTTCACATAGTACTTGTTGTACTACATCTGAACATGAATATTTAATGTGTGTGGTTTTGCTTTTTTAGCTCTTGGCAGCTTATCAATGGATAGGGCTGAGCACTGTGGGGATATCCACAGGTTGGTCATTCACACTTTCTCTTGATAAGAAGGCAGAATATTAACCGAAGTTAATGGGATGGAGAACACAATGTTGTATCAGTGAGCTTTGAGTTGGACAATGTTTAAGGCAATTTCCAGGCTGCATGTTTCTGAAAGTGAACTAGGCTGCAGAATAGCCTCTCTTAACATATTACATCCACCAAAAATCTGCACACTACCTTTTAATTTCAAAATGACTCTGTACACCTTTCTTACTGTTGGCTCCTATCACTAACAGAATTTCTTGATTCTACCTAACAAGTTCTCTCTGTATCTATAACGTATTTTTTAAAAATGAAAGCCTTCCTCCTCCCACCATCTTGATTCGTATGGATATTTTTGTGCATAAATAAATTTGAATTTCTTTTTCATTGTTGCCAAAGGCCAGGGGAGGTTAAGTAACCACAGGTACATTTGAAATGAAGCATTTTTCAATGGAAAGCTGTCTAAATGGGAAGAGGCACTTCAACAAAACAATTCAAATTGATTCAAGACTGAAGACCACAACACCCCATATATTTTATGTCTGTTTTGTTAAACACTTACCAAAACCCACTAAAAAACATTATCCTTGCTGCTACAATTAACTGTTTATCTGAAGATTTATTTGGGAATATTGAAACAAACTGGTGGAACCTTATTGTGGGAAGTGGTGGAAGAATATTGGTCATTGGCGAATAGTCTATGTGAATATTATTTTGTAAGTGTAATTAAACAATTCTTTACTTTAAAGTTCATTTAAATGGTCAAGTGTGAACTCGGATTTCACCAGTTTCCTCATTTCCCCTCCCCCCAGCCTGTCTCAGTCAAATCCATCAAATTCAGCACCGCCTCCCTAACCTGCAATCTTCTTCCCGACCTCTCCGCCCCCACCCCAATCTGTCCTATCACCCTCACCTTGACCTTTTTCCACCTTTCACATTTCCGACGCCCCTCCCCCAAGTCCCTCCTCCCTATCTTTTATCTTAGCCTGCTGGACAAACTTTCCTCATTCCTGAAGAAGGGCTAATGCCCGAAACGTCGATTCTCCTGTTCCCTAGATGCTGCCTGACCTGCTGCACTTCTCCAGCAACACATTTCCATCTGTGGTAATTTTGTACCTATTTTACCATGCAGCTAACTGAACTGGTGTAATCAGGCAATACCAGTTTGCGGACTTTTAGAGAGGATGCAGAATTTGACGTGGTTTGAATTATGAAACATCATACCTGCAGTCTCTCAACCATCCATCACATATGATCTTGACTTACAATTTTTTTAAACAAATCCTTTGGAAATACTTCTGGCCACATTTAAGTTGCATGTTAACTAGTTCAAGCTTTGTGATATCATGGACTTGGTCAACAGTAATTGGGTCAAATGGTAATTCTTTTAAACTGCACATTTTTTTATTGAAGTTATTGAACTGATTTTGAATTATTTTTGACATTTGTTTGTTGACATTCAAGTTACACATTGTCCCAAGAAGAGGAGGCAGGAGATAAACTCATTACAATATGAGGAATCTTATCTGTAACCTGTGCCATAATGTGTACAAAACAAACTACTTTTATAACACACCTTAGAACTCTCTTCACACTCTGGATTAGTGATGTTGGAAGAGTACAGCAGTTCAGGCAGCATCCGAGGAGCAGTAAAATCGACGTTTCGGGCAAAAGCCCTTCATCAGGAATAAAGGCAGAGAGCCTGAAGCGTGGAGAGATAAGCTCGAGGAGGGTGGGGGTGGGGAGAAAGTAGCATAGAGTACAAATAGTGCGTGGGGGAGGGGATGAAGGTGATAGGTCAGGGAGGAGGGTGGAGTGGATAGGTGGAAAAGAAGATAGGCAGGTAGGACAAGTCATTGGGACAGTGCTGAGCTGGAAGTTTGGAACTAGGGTGAGGTGGGGGAAGGGGAAATGAGGAAACTGTTGAAGTCCAAATTGATGCCCTGGGGTTGAGGTGTTCCGAGGTGGAAGATGAGGCGTTCTTCCTCCAGGCGTCTGGTGGTGAGGGAGCAGCAGTGAAGGAGGCCCAGGGCCTCCATGTCCTCGGCAGAGTAGGAGGGGGAGTTGAAATGTTGGGCCACGGGGCGGTGTGGTTGATTGGTGAGGATGTCCCGGAGATGTTCCCTAAAGCGCTCTGCTAGGAGGCGTCCAGTCTCCTCAATGTAGAGGAGACCGCATCGGGAGCAACGGATACAATAAATGATATTAGTGGATGTGCAGGTAAAACTTTGATGGATGTGGAAGGGCCTTTAGGGCCTTGGATGGAGGTGAGGAAGGAGGTGTGGGCGCAGGTTTTGCAGTTCCTGCGGTGGCAGGGAAGGTGCCAGGATGGGAGGGTGGGTTGTAGGGAGGCGTGGACATGACCAGGTAGTCACGGAGGGAACGGTCTTTGCGGAAGACGGAAAGGGATGGGGAGGGAAATATATCCCTGGTGGTGGGCTATTTTTGGAGGTGGCGGAAATGTTGGCGGATGATTTGGTTTATGCGAAGGTTGGTAGGGTGGAAGGTGAGCACCAGGGGCGTTCTGTCCTTGTTACGGTTGGAAGGGTGGGGTCTGAGGGCGGAGGTGGGGGATGTGGACGAGATGCGTTGGAGGGCACCTTTAACCACGTGGGATGGGAAATTGCGGTGTCTAAAGAAGGAGGCCATCTGGTGTGTTCTGTGGTGGAACTGGTCCTCCTGGGAGCAGATATGGCGGAGGCGGAGGAATTGGGAATACAGGTTGGCATTTTTGCAAGAGGTAGGGTGGGAAGAGGTGTAATCCAGGTAGCTGTGGGAGTCGGTGGGTTTGTAAAAAATGTCAGTGTCAAGTCGGTCGTCATTAATGGAGATGGAGAGGTCCAGGAAGGGGAGAGAGGTGTCAGAGATGGTCCAGGTAAATTTAAGGTCCGGGTGGAATGTGTTGGTGAAGTTGATGAATTGCTCAACCTCCTCACGGGAGCACGAGGTGGCGCCATTGCAGTCATCAATGTAGCGGAGGAAGAGGTGGGAAGTGGTGCCGGTGTAAAATACGTAGCCAACAAAGAGACAGGCATAGCTGGGGCCCATACGTGCCCATGGCTACCCCTTCTCTTCAGTCTTCACCTCTGTACCGAACTTGCAGGTTTGAATTAGAGTCTTTCATCACTGCCATTTATATTTTAGTTTTACTGTGTATCATTGTAGTCCATAAACTGAAGAGAAAGTTTTCTTGCCAATAAATTGTGCTATGTTGTCATCTCATGTAAGAATATTCACTTCATTGAACTAATATCATATTATGTTTTACTCAGGAATTCTTAAAAATTGGAATCTTTTATCAGGATATTCATTAGCTAATACAAAGAATATAGTCAGTGTGTTTTATTGAGGAATTCACTAGCCTGTAAAACATAATATCTGATTATATTTTATCAGAACATTGTAGCCAGTTTCTTCTTATCTTTGAGGTTGGTGAAATATTCATTATGTATATGTATTTTATTGAGATTCTCCAGCCTTAATTGTGACATTCACTAACGTGTGTGTATTTTGATATATCTCCATATCAAAACTGTATATAAACTCCTCTGTCACTCACTTCAGCTATTGCATTGTCACAAGCTTAAAAAAAATCTCAGTTTTACCTCCAATTTAGCTGATCATCTGTGAAGACCAATCAGCCTTGAATTGGTCCACGGATGATGCAAAAAATGCTAACTGCCTTCAGGATTTATAATTAGAAAGGATTTACACTTTAAAAAGATATTTAAAAAAGAATGTTCGTCTCATGTCTAATTGACTCGAGGATCTACTAATACTAAACAGTCTCTCAATGACCTAAACTTGGAAAAGGTATTGCACTTTGGATTAACATACATTTAGTGTTGTATCTTGTGCTCTTTGTCTTTTTGAATCTGGACATACTCCTGTCCACTGTGGAAGTGCCACTGGATATCATTAACATACTTACATAAGAAACAAGCTTTGCGGAGAAATTCCGCAATTTGGACATGGAATAACATTACCTATTGCTCACTTTATAGCAAGGGAAAATTTGACCAGAAATCTCACGTTGTGAAAAATTGCTACCAATGCTGTCAGTGAAACCCACACTGAGACCAGCATGTGGATAGTATGATGCAAAGTTATCTACGAATGATGTTCTGAGGAATACAGTTATCATTGGTCATGAAATGTTGCTTTATACAGAGGACAAGTACAAACACATTGCATCACAGTTCATTGTATGAGGTGTTTGGAGAAACAGAAAATTACAACTAGCAAATCTCTGACTCAAGCAAAAAAGTATTTGAAAATAAGTGAAGATCATAGAGTAAATATTTGAGTGATGAAAAGCATCTTTAATGTGTATATAGAGACATGAAAATTTAGGATTCAGTCATTGATTGTGAAGTAATGATTTTGGCAAGTACTTTCGACAGTAAATAGCTCACCAAGAATGGGTCAAAAGCTAGTATTTGTCAGTTTAACCTGTATTTAGCATGGTCCATCATTTTAAATGAGTTGAGGCCAGTGCTCAAAAAGGGTATTAAAAGCTTGATTTCCACTTAAAATGCATGTTAGAGGATATTTGCTAGAGTTGCATGGGATTTTAGTGGCTGATGCTTTGAGTAACACCTTCTTGTGTCAGCATTAAACTGTCTGGGAGAAAACCTACAATGTTGAAGTCAATTTCAATTATTACTTCAAGGGATATTTGCTGCTCGAGCTTTGAAGAGAACCTCTTGCTCAGATCAGGAGACTTCTGAGGTCTATTGTCAAAGTATTCACCAGATGCCAAGCAACATTTACCTTGCAAATTCTGAGTTTCAAAATAAGTAAATGCTCTGTTGCTCTACCTTTTTGGACATCTTACAAGCATCGCCAGGAGGTTGTGAATACATGGTTGTTGACATTTTGCTAAAGATTCCTCTTTGTCTGCATAAGAACTGAGAGGAGGATATGAAAACTGATGGAGTAGAACAAGGCACTGCAAGGACAGGAGGGCAAGGTGGTATTACCTTGTTTCTGCAGATACAGGATATCCACTGTCACATCTGCACCCTCTCATTCAGTGCCTGAACCATCCTGCAGCATATTACTTTGTGCAAGCTAAAGCATTCCATGCTTTTAGTGAAAAATGGCTGAGTGTAATCCACATGTATGACTTTATGAATATTGTGCCTAATGAACACTTGAGTGCTGCCTCTGCAGGTGGCTATTTGCCTCCAAGCAATTTCAAACACTGTTAATCAGAAGTTAGGCCTAAAATTGTATACTATTTTAAAAAAGACTTTCAAACAGGTGCATCTTATTAGCATGGGACCTATTCAGCACCTGTTTTCACCCTTTGGCTAAAACAACTCCTTAAGAATCAAAAGAATCCACGGATGTCAGGTCGAGCACAGCCTTTTAAATCAGGACTACATCTGTCATCCCGTTATGTGGAACAAAAATGATTATGTGGTAGTTCTGTTAAATGGTATCAAATTATTAAGGCGAACAGGTAAGAATATTGTCCCGTCCTATTTTTTTTCATTTATGTGCTTGGTATCTTTGAAGCTTTTAGTTGGCCATGATGTGCAGATTCTTAAAGGGGACAACTTGCATGTGGACTGCAAGGTAAATTTCGAGTTGTTGTGTGGGTG